>NC_067140.1:23788603-24388603 GCF_903995435.1 Acomys russatus
TATCCCTTTTATTCCCCTGACCAGTTAGCCTCACATCTACTTTTTTTTTTTTTTCCGAAACAGGGTTTCTCTGTGTAGCCTTGGGTGCCCTGGACTCACTTTGCAGACCAGGCTGGCCTCGAACTCACAGCGATCCACCAGCCTCTGCCTCCTGAGTACTGGGATTAAAAGCATGCGCCACCATGCCCAGCCCACATCTACTTTTATCTTGTATACACATGCATGATTTTATATGACAATATAAACTCCAGGACACACAAATGAGAGAAAACATGTGTAATATTTGTCTTTTGGAGACTAGTTTAGTCCTTTTAGTACAACAATCTCCATTTCCCACCATTTTCTGGAAAATGACAAAAGTTAGTTCTTTGCAGCTTGAAAAAATATCCCACTGTGTGTAATCACATTGCCTATATGTGACACTTTTCTTAGGTACTGCCAGTTGGTCCCATTTCTTAGCTGACGTGAACAGGGTGCAGTCTACATGGGTGTGCAGGTTTCTCTTGCTGTGTTGACTTGGAGGCCTTAGGTGAAGGAATACCCGGGAGAGGAGAGCTGGGTTGCCTCGAACCCTGGTCTTTGAGCCCTGAGGCAAACACTATCCCTACCTGAGAAACAGCAGTCACCTTAAGTGGCTGGCACAGGAATCAGGCCTTCATAACCACCAGAGAAGATCGGTGGGGAGGGGTCAGGGAGACTGGCCTTAAGGTGGAAAGAGGCCCTGAAGAGAGGAAGAGACAGAAAAGATAGGAGGCTCATCAGCCCTCGCCACCTTCGGGCTTGCGCCATCTGGTGGCTGGAGTCCCGGCACTGACTTCCTGGTGGGGAAAATACCTTGGAGATTTTGACTCAAGGGAATGTATTTTTATTGCCCTTTAATATGAGAGATTTTCTGAATGGTCCAATGGGACCATGCCAGTAGCTTCCTTGTGTTAATAAATGCGGTGGGGTGGCAAGATGGCTCAGTGCACTTGCCACCAAGCCTGATGACCCAAGTCCCATCCTTAGGACCTACATGCTGGAGCGAACTGCTACTACTGTTTTTTGCACACATTATCGAACACACACATACATACATGAGCGAATGAATAAAAGACGTAATAAGATGCCTTACTTGGCAGCGTGTGATGGCACACTCCTTTAATCCTAGCACTCAGGAAGCAGAGGTAGGCAGATCTCTGTGAGTTCAAGGCCAGCCTGAGATCTCTGTGAGTTCAAAGCCAGCCTGGTCCACAAGGCAAGTTCCAGGCCAGCTAGAACTACATAGTAAGACCCTAACTCAAACAAAATGAAACAAAAGAAGCTAACGAAACCTGTCTGTATGGTTGGAAGTATAGACTGTTGCAAACAGCTCCAACACAACAGCTGTACATGATCCTGAATCAGGATTATGTTGGGTGGTCAAAACATACACTACGTCAGCCCGGCGTGGTGGTGCACGCCTTTAGTTCCAGCACTCGGGAGGCAGAGGCAGGTGGATCGCTGTGAGTTCGAGGCCAGCCTGGTCTACAAAAGGAGTCCAGGACAGGCAAGGCTACACACGAAACCCTGTCTCGAAAAACCAAAAACAACAACAAAAAACAAAACAAAACAAAACAAAAAAACCCCACAAAAACAAACAAACAAACCAAAACAAACCATATACTATGTCAAACTGTGCAGACGGGCTATGGTTATGGATTTTTGAAGCGAGTTTCATGAAGGAAAAAAAAAATCCTCCAGAGTGACAGGAGATACCATTGTGAAATCAAATAAGAACTCAGTTTGTTTTCATTCGCTGGGATCAGCACCTCTCCAGCTCAGATGGAGGCCAGGTGAGAGTTGAGCTCCTTCCTCTGAAGTGAGATACTCAGCCAGCTGGAACGCCCCGGGGTTAATAGTGAAATCCAATTTCATGTTTTATGTGTTCGGCATTTCGCTTCAGGAGTTCAGATGGACCCAGCACAGCCTTCATAGTCACATTGAGTGGAGGCGAGAAGAGAAGAGAAGAGGAGGAGGAGGAGGAGGAGGAGGAGGAGGAGGAGGAGGAGGAGGAGTGTGGGGCAGGGCCAGGCAGCCCCAGAGCACCAGCATCTCCCTGCAGCTGCCGTCTTGCCCTTTCTAATTGTTTTCTCCAGCTATTTATTTATTTACTTATTCATGTGTGTATGTCAGTGTGCATGTGCGTGCAAAAGAGAGTACATATGCTGTGGTGTGCGTGTGGCAGTCAGAGGACAGTTTGGGGTAGTCCTTTCACCATGTGGTGGTGGTGGGGTGTCCGGGGGATGGAACTCAGGTGAGCTACCGAGCCACCTGGATGATGACACTTAACGGATCTTCCTCTTCCTGCCTACAGTTCTGGGAGGTCATCGGGGAAGAACATGGGATTGACTGCGCTGGGGGCGACTGTGGGGCTTCTGCCCTTCAGCTGGAGAGGATCAACGTTTACTACAATGAGGCCTATGGTAGGGCTGGCTGTTGGGTTAGCACTGGTCTATCATCTGGGCAGAGTGGGCAGAGAAAAGGACCCAAGTGTGAAAGAGTGACATGCCAACATGGAACTGGCTTCAGAGTCTGGGTAGCAAGTGGTGGAACGGGGTGCAGTCACCTGCTAAAGGAACTTTTATCTGCCTGATGTAACTGTTGTCTCTGACGCTTACTGCCTCCTTCTGCTAACCTAGGCCTAGTCCTGGAAGCTTCTAGCCTCTGCACAATCTAACCTAGGCCTAGAATGTTTTCAGCTCCTGAGACTTAATGCTGAATAAGCTGACCCTTTCTAGCTCGTTCTGAAGTCTGGGCAAGCTCAACTCAGCTGTTCTGACTCAAACTCCTCTCCAAGCTGACTGATTCAATCTGGCTTCTCTCTCTGCCTCTGACTGAATTGCTCCACTTGGCCTCAAACTAACTCTAGCAGTCTGTTCTGATCTTCTGGCTCCTTCTCATTCTCTGGCTTGTTCTCTCTTCAGCCTGTCTCTGTACAATTCTTCTGGTAAAACTGCCTCTGATTTCTACAAACTCAACTCCCCTGCACTGCCTCTCAACTCACTGGCTCAACTGAACTGCCTGTACAGCATGGACTAGAACTCAGACATCTACATGCCTCTGTCTCCTGAGTGCTGGAACGCCTGGATGTAAGCTTTTCTTTACCTGAAACTTGCTCTCTACCAGGCTGGCCTTGAACTCGGGGATCTGCTTGCCTCTGTCTCCTGGATTAAAGGCGTGTCTGTATTCCAGCCGGATCACACAGACTTAGAGGGTCTTTAAATGTGATCTCTTGCCAGAGCAGCCATGTTTTGAATGAACATTCCTCTACAGTCATGCTAGTTCCCCAAAGGGAGGGTGAGTTCCATGTTTTTGGAGTTGCTGGCCAGACAATAAACCAAGCACATCCTACTGAGAGAAGTGCAGTTCTTTGTTTGATTGCCTGTTTTTCTGGAGGGGAGTGGTTAGAGACGGGGCTTCTCTGTATAACAGAGCCCTGGACATCCTGGACCCACTCTGTAGACCAGGCTGGCCTCAAACTCATAGAGATTCCCCTGCCTCTGCCCTCTGAGTGCTGGGATTAAAGGTGTGCACCACCATGCTCGACAGAAAGTAGAGTTTTTAAAAAGATATATATATATATATATATATATATACACACACACACACACACACACACACACACACACACACACACACACACACATATTATAAATTCATGCCATGGTGGGCTAGGTCAGATATAATCATAGATATTAAAAATGTCCACCTACCAAAAGCCTCCTTCTAGAGTACTCATGGTTTTTTTTGTTTTTGTTTTTTTTTTTTCTTTTTGGACCTGCATCCCAAGGATTCATCTTGATGAAACATTAACTTTCAGAACAGCAATCATATGCTGACTTGTCCCTATTACTCTGCACAGGGAAGAAGAAACATGTGCCTCGAGCTGTCCTTGTGGACCTGGAACCTGGGACGATGGACAGCATCCGGTCCAGCAGACTAGGAATGCTCTTCCAGCCTGACAGTTTTGTTCATGGTAGGTAGGGTTCCCCCCACCCCCACCCTCCACCCACCCTCACCATAAGCGTCTACCAGGAAGAGCTGAGAATGTCTTCTGGTGGCGCTCTGCTCACCTTAACCCCCCCCCCCACCTCCCCCACTTCTCCTGGTCACAGGTAACTCTGGTGCCGGTAACAACTGGGCCAAGGGCCACTACACAGAGGGAGCAGAGCTGATTGAGAATGTCATGGATGTGGTGAGGAGGGAGAGCGAGAGCTGCGACTGCCTGCAGGGCTTCCAGATAGTGCACTCTCTGGGTGGGGGCACTGGCTCGGGCATGGGCACCTTGCTCATGAACAAGATCAGGGAGGAATACCCAGATCGGATCCTGAACTCCTTTAGCGTCATGCCATCCCCCAAGGTGTCAGACACGGTGGTCGAGCCCTACAACGCTGTGCTGTCCATCCACCAGCTGATAGAGAACACCGATGCCTGTTTCTGCATCGACAATGAGGCACTCTATGACATTTGCTTCCGTACCCTGAGGCTGACAACACCCACCTATGGGGATCTCAACCACTTAGTGTCCTTGACCATGAGTGGGATCACCACCTCACTGCGTTTTCCAGGCCAGCTCAATGCAGACCTGCGCAAGCTGGCAGTGAACATGGTACCTTTCCCCCGCCTTCACTTCTTCATGCCTGGCTTCGCTCCACTCATGGCACAAGGGAGCCAGCAGTACCGAGCCCTCTCAGTGGCTGAGCTTACCCAACAGATGTTTGATGCCCGTAACATCATGGCTGCCTGTGACCCTCGCCGTGGCCGCTACCTCACTGTGGCTTGCATCTTCCGGGGTAAGATGTCCACTAAGGAAGTGGATCAACAGCTGCTGTCCATTCAGACGAGGAACAGCAACTGCTTTGTGGAATGGATTCCCAACAATGTCAAGGTGGCTGTGTGTGACATCCCGCCCCGGGGGCTGAACATGGCAGCTACCTTCCTGGGTAACAGTACAGCTATCCAAGAGCTCTTCACCAGGGTCTCTGAGCACTTCTCAGCCATGTTCAGAAGGAAAGCTTTTGTACACTGGTATACCAGCGAAGGGATGGACATAAGTGAATTCGGGGAAGCCGAGAGTGACATCCATGACCTGGTGTCTGAGTACCAACAGTTTCAAGATGTCAAAGCAGGGGTGGAGGACAGTGAAGAGGGTGGAGAGGAGGAGGCAGAAATGGAGGCAGAAGATGAAGAACATTAGCCAGGAGATATGCTGTAGGGTAGCCACTTTCAGAAGTTTCTCCTAAGATGTGTTGACTGTCCTGAAGGCCTTGGGCATCTGCCCTCTCCTAGGCCAAAGGGTGGGTGGGACTATGGGTGTGTGTAATGGTGATTTGTCCACAGTTACTAGCCAGGGCTGGATGGCCAATGCATTTTTCCTTCTTCCTTTTCAGATAGTAAGTGAATTTACTGTTGTGAGCCCCATTTATTTTTTTACTAACTGTAGGCTAGACACGAAGTGTGCAAGTTTGCTAAGAGCCCTTTGCAGCTGATGGTCCCTCTTCAACCCGTCAGCAGCGTTGCTTGGTACCCAGCACCTAGGGCAGCTAGGATGCTTCAGAATCCTCTTATACAAAGCCAGTATCTGAAGAGTGTGTGGGAGGCTCAGGGCCAACGGAAGTGTGAGTCCGCCTCCATGATCTCACTGTGTAGACCTTATGTACCATTCAACAGGCTGACTGGAAAAAGACAAAGGGAGGCAAGAAAAGCCACAGCTCTCCTCTTGGCTCCCACCGTCCAAAAGACCAGCAAACGCAGCATTCCGGTCTTCAGAGCTTTGTTTCCCAGTAACTGTCTTCTGACATACTTGTCTGTGTTTTAAGATTCCTATTAGAACTAGATGCCAGTAGCTCACTAATGATTGTCCTTGGTTTTCCTCTTTAAAGGCTGTGTGCAGCCGCCCTTTTCACTTTCATCAGTAATCACCCTGAAGCTGCTCTGCAGCATCTCCATTCTCCTGAAAGGGCACGCGGCATGCTCAGCAACCATTTGAATGTAGGCACGTCGCCACAATGCTGCAGTGTCCTCCTTGGTGACAGAGGACATGGTCTCATTAGGGAACTTTTATAGTTGGGATTAATTTGCAGACGTTGCCATAGACATTTGTAGGATGACAAGGCTCTAAGCACTGCAGGGTTGTAATCACACATCACAACAGGACTGAGCACACAGGAGCCTTTACCGTTTACCTGCATCTGAGGTGCATGGGGGTCTTTATGCTGGGATTATCCAAGAGCTCTCCTATTTGACCTCTCCAAATGCTCCGTCACCAGATGCTCTCTCGGGCCTCAGTTTATAATCAGCAGTAATAAAGTGGCAGGTGTGTAGCACTCTCTTTGTATATGCACTGTGAGAAAATAATTAAGATTCATCTCCAGAGAGCCAGGCTCCTGCTTACTTTCTTCTTTGGTGTGGATAAGAAGCACTGGCTTAAGTGAGATAAGCACCGCTCCACTCTTAGCTGGAAAAGCTTCCTTGGATGCTAGCAAGGCTTACAGCCCGTGACTCTGTAGGAGTCAGTTGCATGCTTTCCTGGACATGTTCACTGTAAACCTCAAGACGCAGTTTCATACATGCAAGAAACAGACTAAAATTCTTTTGCTCTATAAGACCATGAAACCTTCTGTTTGTTCAGTAATAATCAGTAAAGTGCAAATAAACTCTGCTTTAAGTGAGTCATTGCACCTCAGTGTCAACAACTCCCTTTTCTTGGAGCCTGACCAGACTGGCACATCTCACCTCCTGTTCTATATGGCACAGGTAGAGCAAATCAAGTGACTAAAAGCCCCACTGGTCCCTTCTGCGGTATGGTTGCCATGGTGATGCCAGTGTGGCTGAATCAACTGGAGTCATAAAATTTCAAAGGCCTCTGGATTCTTCTGTTTGCTCATAAGGAACATTTCTGTCTCTGACACTACTAGTTAGTAGCAGGCTGTTGAGTGTTTGGCTGGGTTACCTCACCATGTGGCAGGTTGTCCTGTGCCACCTTGAATTTATTGGAACCTGTTGTCTATTCAGTACTTAATTTTGCAACATTGGAGGAGTCTCAGAATTTTCGATGGACAGTCCATTTTGCTTTTATTTGGTTACTTTAATCCATGTCCTGAAGTCTCACTTCTAATCATCCCAGTGGTTCCCCTAATAAACAACTCCTTAAGCTGGAAATCATGAAGCCCTTTCTTATTAGTTACCTGGTTTACAGAAGGCCTCTGGCCTTGAGTCAGCTGCTTTCTGCTTTCTCATGAGAGATGATGCTTCCTGGGACCTGAGTACTACAACTTCCTAAGAGGATGTTAGCCCCAGGCAGACACCAGGGCTCCCAACCTTTCAGGGCCACTACTGCCCCATTCAATCTGCTGTCCTTCCTTGTGCTGAGAATCCAATACCACTCAGGTGTGAAGTATGTCGGGGGCAGGAAGCTGTCCTCAGGAGCCGAGGGCAAAGGCATTTCTCCATCTTCAGCCTCATGATGGGAGCTGAAGCAGTGCAGTAAGCAGGGCATGCTTCTAGTCATTTCTCTGTTCTCAGAAAGCTACCATGTTTAGTCAACCATGCAGTGGTTCTACTCAGCCAAGAGCAGCCAAAACCAAAACACTGGGTTCCCAAACATTTAACAAATGAATGGCCACTCAAAACCCATCAGACTACCCTAATCACTGCCCAGACAGGTCATTAAGAGTCACGGGTTTTAACTGCAGATCAGCCATCAAACCAGGACACAAGGTATTGACCCATTCCGCCTCATTCCTGTGAAAAATGTGCCCAGAAAACAGAGACTGATAAAAGGTGAGAAGCGTTTTGTCTAGGTGAACTCTATGGTAGCGGCTCTCCTCCAGGACTGGGTGAAGCCTGCCGCTCCAACTTGGGCTCGAACTGTTTTCATCTGGGTTACCAGCTAGTCAGAGCCATCACTTTAATGGGAATGCCCTTCAGAGTAGATCTCCACGACAGTGGCAAGTCATCATCAATTACTGCCACGACCAACAGAACATTCCCATTTGAGCCGTGGTCCCTGCAGTCCGCTGGTCATGAGATATTAAACTCTTGCCTCCTCTTAAGACATCCTGGTTCATATAATCATACCCACATTACTCTATGGAAAATTCCTATTTAAAAAAAGAGCAGAAACAGAAACCAGCAGAGGGTGAACCATGCTAATTTATTGGCAAAGTCAATTTATCAACAAGATGGGTAGTTCTGTGCCCAGGAGGTGAGGTTGATTCCAATCTGGTACCCACATGCCTTCACCTTGAAGACTCAACAGTCCATGCTTCTGTCAGATTCTGGGAAGAAAAAATAAAACACGACAGTCACTAGCTTGCTGTGTCTTCTTTGAAGGCACCTGCCTGCAGCACAACTGTGGCAGTGAACCACAGTGGAGACATGAGCCTGGCTGCCTGTGGCCATGCAGCCTGCAACAGGCACATCCTTGAGTAAATCACTTCCACTGTGACAGAAAAAGCTTTGTCCTCAAGGCACTATGATCCCCCTCCCCCCATGCAACAGGCTAGGGCTCTCTCTGCTGCAGACATGCCTTGCCAAACCGAAGGCTCTGACAAAGTCCTAGGAGTCAACTGAAGACTGGCACAGTGTGACTCCAGGCAGGTGAAGAGGTGTCCTCACACTGTGGAGAGCAAGCAGCCCAACATAAATCAGGCTTTACAGTCCAAATTCTGAGATTAGACAGATAGACCCAAGAAAAGGTGGTCACTTTAAACTACTGCATCTCCTGGTTCATAGGAAGGTTATTTGTTAATTCAAGATGAAAATGAAAGTGCTGAGGGGAGAGTTGAGAGTTTCAGTCTGGCAAACTGCTCATGAGTGCGGGCTCTGGAGCACGACCATCACGGGCCGTGCCACCGCAAGGCTGATGCTTTTCACAAGCAAAAGCAAATGAAAGCTGAGGAACATCTGTCCGCTACCCTGCTTTTCTTAGAAATAATAATGCAAATAAAGTAGCTGGGGTGTTAAATGGGCCTGGAGAACTGCAGTGGGAACTCACCGAACCCTAACCCTAACCTGCGCCATGGCAGATGAGACTTTTACACTCTTGACAGCTCTGCACAGGCCAGATGAGCCGGACTCCCTGAAAGTGTATAGAGCTCAGCAAACAGGCTCATCCAGGGTCAGCAGCCCTCCCTGACTGATGAAACAGCAAGATGCTGCCCAGATGTTCAGGAAGAAGTGATGTGTGGGGACAGCAGAGCTATGGAGGAAGAACAGGCAAAGCACTGCCATTTCTCATGCTCCGGGACTGTTACATAACTCCAAGAGCAATTACAAAGGGGGGGGGGGGGTGTATCCTCCCAATTATTTGATTTTGTGCAGATAAATGAACCAGGTTTAATTAAAATAAGATGGCTTTCTATCTCAGGATTGCTAACTGCACTGAAAATCAATATGCCAATTACTCTGCTTGTCAGGGCTGTACAGGGTGCTCTTTCATCATGCCGTATGACGTCTACAACCTGCACCCTCTAAGTCACCACTGCAGTAAGGAGCACCCAGACCCACGGGGCAAGAGGTGGTGTCACGCTGGCGCCTCTGGGTTCGGGTTTTCCGGCGCGGACCACCGGAAGGAGACTGCTAGACAAAGCCCGACTCACCGGCTACTCCTTCTTCACCTTCACGGTTTTTATGCTGCTGCCAGAAGTCTTCTCGGCGTTCGCTTTGAACTCAGTTTTCAGGGCATCCCGCACCGCTTTTGCACAGATCTGGGAGAAGCGGATGTAGCTGGCAAAGAAAGAGAGGACATGAGAGGCTCCTTACCAACAGTTAGATGACAGTGTCACTGGTTGGGATAACTTGGCTTTCCTGCCACACTTTTAATGTCAGCTGGTTACTCACTAGGGTAAAACTGGGTTGGAAACTGGGCGATACCAAAAAGACCCTGGACAAAGAGACCGACTAGACACATGGGCCCAGGCTATCTGCTGCTTGCCTGGGACATCACAAGTCTCCGTGGCAATGTAGCTTTTCAGCACACATTACATTTAAAATGAAGTGGGTTTTGTTGTTGTTTTTAGTTCCACAGTGTAGGAAAGCAGAGTAAAATGTAAACAGAGTTCTTACATGAATGACTGCCCAGCTCATTTCTGTATTTAACTTGTTTTAGTTACATTATTCCTACAACACACACACATACCCCTCTTGTGAATTAAACCAGTGCTTTTTATGGTCAATTATTTAAAAGTATTCCTGAAAATACTGGATTTTTGCCTCCTATGTATCATCGAAAATACATCCCAAGCAAGGGTTCCAACCTCAACTAGAAGTTCTCAGAGAGCACTGACTATAGCAAAGGGGGCTCCCAGGCAGCTTCCTGTTGGGTAGACGATTCGTCTGTCAACACCTTATTATCCCCAAAGATGTCAGTTTTCACACTTCTTGAAATCAGGGATGGGGTGGTGGCTGTTTGTTTCTCCTGCTTTAGAACTTGTGTGTGGGGCCCAGAGTAACAACAGAATAAAAATAATACCTGAAGAGGCCGGGAGGAGGAAAATAAGGTGCCATGGGAGAGAGGTTAGTACGTGGTACCTATTATGGGCCTACCATCCTTTCGTTCTAGAAAACTTCCCTTGAGCTGTCAGGCCCTGTGTCATGCACCTGCAGCAGGGCCTCCAGTATGATGTTCCTCCACCCAGTGACCTCACCAGGTGTTCTACCTGGGGCAAGGAATCCACGCATCACACCTAGGCCTATGGCTGCCATTAGAGGGTGGGTGCTCACGTGGGCTCCTGCAGAGCTCTCCACAGTTCTAAATGGTGGAGGTTTTTCACTTTTCATCACGACTGGGAAAGGTTACTAGGGTCACACTGTGTGACCCTCCCTCTGTGAAGATGAGGAAGGCCAGTGTCGGCATCATGCAGGTACTGCAGGCTTCCTGCTCTGAGGAGCTGCCACCTCTGTTTGGGGTCCGTGACCCCATGACCCCGCGGTGCCTTGTCCACGGCGACGCCATCTTGGCGGGAGGCCGCGTGGCTTGGCCATCGCGCGCGACCTGCTGACGCCGGACGCGCCTCCCCAAAGCCTCCCGGGAATACCTGAGTCCTGCCTGTCGCCAGTACGCCACCATCGTGTCTCGAGAGGGTCCTGTCGCTTCAGAGTCGCCTCCGCCGGGCCCGGCTACAGGAAGGTCAGACCTGAGTAGCGGAAGGGGTGGGAAACGCGGACCTGTCAGTCACTGCCTCGCCCCGCCCTCGCCACAGCCAGGAGCCAATAGGAGCGCTGGTCGCGCCTGTCCATTGGCCGAGAGGCTTCCGGAAACTGCGGCCGTGTGGGCAGCTGGGAAAGAGAGGCAGCCGCGTCCCGGTCACCTTCCCAGGTGCTGTGGGCAGAGGGCGGGGCCTTCCTGAAACATGCGGCAGGGCGGAGACCCCGCCCCCAACTTCGCTGGCAGTGTGTTTGTACTTTTGGCAGACATTTAAGACAGAACCACACTGCAAAGTGAAAATCTATATACTTTTAAAGTTTAAATAAAAAAATCATCAGGGCATTAGACCCTTTTCCTGAGCAGGTATGATTTCTAGAAACCACACTAGACCCTTTGTCCATCAATATTTAGTAGCGTTGTTTAGCTGGAATATAACCACACTTGTCAAAATTATCTCCGTTAAAAAACAAATCCTTATAAATGCCCAAATAATTTTGTTACTTTTTTGTAGACAGGGTTTGTCTGTGTATCCCTGGCTTTCCTGGACTCTTTGTAGACCAAGACGGCCTCGAACTCACAAAAATCCACCTGCCTCTGCTTCCCCAGTGCTGGGATTACAGGAGTGAACTATGGCGCCTGCCATCCAAAGAATTCTTAAACTGAGCAACCTTTTAAAAGTAGAAAGGCAGGAATTTAAATTTTTGGTTTTGTATGAATGTTAACTGGTCTCTTCAAGAAAACTCAACTAGAAGCTCATCCCATAAAAGACAATACTGCTGGGCATGGTGGCACATGCCTTTAATCCCAACACTCAGAGGCAGGAGGATGGATGTGAGAGGCCATCTTGGTCTCGAAAAACCAAACCAAACCAGAAGAGAGAGGGGGGGGGGGGGGAGGGAGGGAGGGAGGGAGGGAGAGAGAGGAGGGGGAGAGAGAGAGAGAGAGAGAGAGAGAGAGAGAGAGAGAGAGAGAGAGAGAGAGAGAGAGAGAGAGAATATGCATGAAACAAACACCAGTTAGTGATTGACAATCTTTGCCTTTGCTGTTTTTTGTTCTTGTTTTTCCCAGCCACTGCAATCTCCTAGGCATTCGGGATCATTTGAGTTGTCTCAAATGATGGGCAGCTCTTCATCTAAAAAAGATGTTTTGTGGTCATAATTACCTCAAAAAATAATTAAGTTCAAATAAGCCGACATATCACACCTTAGCAAGCACAAAGCCATGCTTCTGACATGTGGCAATCTGTAAGTAAGTGTGAAATGCTAAGAGATGTGAACAGGCACTCTTGGTCTCTGTGTTCTGTGTAAGAGTGATGCAACACTCAGGTAATGACTTTATTTTTTTCAGTTAACATAACCAGCCCACAGTACAGCATGCAAAATCACAAAAGTACAAATTCAAGGAAAGGAATGCCTTTACTAAGTCACAAAATTTGGCAAATCAATACAGTACTGTTAATACAATAAAATACTATTTCTGCTGGAGTCATATTACCTTAGTGCTAATTTTCACTCCAAAAAATATCATTTAAGTACCAAATCCAAACACTGGTTTCCAGCAGGGAAGGTTATTTTATACAAATCAATGTCATTTGAAGTTATACAATTTCTCCTTGTAAAGTGAGTTCCTCACGCAGGCAGTTCTGGACATGAGGGCAGCTGGGCTGTTTTGGTTGGTCCACAGCCAAGTAGTGTTCCAGTATCTGGAGCTTTAAGAGTCTACCTAAGACTCCAGATCAACATCAGTTCCTTCCAAGTACTTAAAAAATAGCAACAAACAACCCGTTAATTGTTCGCATCAACACAAGACTTTGCTGTCAGTCTGTTCAAGCCCTTCAACCTCTGATGATCCCTTTGATTTAGAAGCTCTGACCTTTTGTTTTGATCAAAAGTCACAGCTTTCTCCAGCTCATTAAAAAAAAAAAATAAAATCTACCTAAAATAGTTGTATCTTTTAAATAACAAATAAATATGCTGTCAGCTGAAGAGTCCTGGGCCTGCTGCTGCACACCGGGCTCCACTGTCATTTCTCCACTAACGCTGCCGCCGCTGCCATTGGCCTTATGCTTCCTCTCGCTGATGCTGTCAACTCTTCAATCTCGGCGTTCAGTTTATGGATCACCCATTCCATGGCTTCTCGGCCCTGAGAAAGTGCAACGCGTTCATTGTTACCAAGAGCAGAGCTGCATAGAAGGGAATGGCTACCAGGCTAAGAGAGGTGTTCACAGGCTAGCTCAACCCCAGGGACAGATCTCTTGTCCTTGTTTTCTTTCTTTTCAGTTATTATTTGCCAAATACCAAGTGCCTAGAGCAGCCAGCTTGATCCAGAAACCAAATTTTATTTTGTGTGCAGATGTTCTCCGAAGAATGCATAGCTGAGTGGCAGGCTGCCTCACTGGCTGAATGACTGAAGTGGTCAGGGCCCTTTCTTTTTCTGTCAACACTGTAAATCTACCATGCTCACACCTCAGGATCAGGTCCTTGAGCCCTCCTCTCATCTGCCCTCTTCCTTCCTGAGGCTCTACAGCTTCTTGAGAAGTGGAAGTGAAGCACTTCACACTCCCTGTTGGAGGGCCTTTGCACGTGCAGCTCCCCCGCCCCAGTGTTCTTCCTGGATACTGCTTGCACCAGCTCCTTCCCTCTTAGCATTTGGCAAAAACATCAATTACCAAACACTCATTAAAGACACTCATGCCTGCCTTTACTTTCCCTCTCCTAGCAGAGTGATTCATGCGCCTTCTTGAGCCCTGTGAGGGAAGAGCACGTTTGTTTTGCTGCCTGCATATCTCGAGTACGCCTCGACGGAACAACTTGATGAAACATGTTAAAGAAGCAATGTGTTAGGTACCTTTCCCCTAACTTACTGTTTTAACATGGGGGTTCTTCTCAATGGAGTAAGAGGTCAGGGGGCATGGGAAAAATTCACTATTTTATGTACAAGACACGTATGTGGCATGTGCATCAAATGATGTCTTTTTTTAAAGGTTTTCCGCGACAGGGTTTCTCTGTGTAATAGCCCTGGCTGTCCTAGACTCTGTAGCTCTGTAGACTAGGCTGGCCTGGAACTCACAGAAATCAACCTGACTCTGCCTGGGATTAAAGGCGTGCGATACCATGCTTGGCTCAGATCAAATAATTTCATGGCCGTAATTATAAATTGCCAAGGAACAGCACTTTCAGCAGACACTCAGCTGTGCATCGTACAAGCATGTCTGCAGTGGCCCCAGGCTGCATGTTTCAAGTCCTCTCGCTTCATGGATGAAGCTGAGGAGCAGAAGTGTAAGGGAACTACAGAGCCGACACACAACACTACCCGATGCTCTCCCTCCTCTTAGAGAGTAGCCTAGGGGACAGCAGCATTCAGCAGGGGCATTTACAGGCAGTGAGGAATGAGATGGCCCCTCCCACTTACTTTGTTAGCATTGGAAGATATGGTGCTTGCCATGAGTCCCTCGAGGTAGCTGCTGAGGCTGACCCCTTTCACAGTGATGATGGCTTCCTGGGTCAGGACAGTTCTGGCAAAAGAACCCAGAGCTTCAGATGGCTCATGTTTGACTTGCAAAGAGCAGTCCACCAAGAAATGCAAGGGCCTTACTTGAGTCAGGTCACCACCTGGCTTTACTTACTTCTCTGGGTCCTGGGGGTGCGGTTTGTAGGTGAGCCTCTCGTCTACTGAGACCATATTTGTAAATGAGATCTACAGGGTGGGGAAAAGTCAAGCCATTTTGGAAAACAAGATTAGAAAGATTTCCAAAACCAACACACAACCCAAATCTTATTTGCTAAACATACAAAACAATTTTTAAAAAATAATCCATCTTGGCATTACTAAATAACTATAATTTCAATTTCAGTATTTAAATTTAAATGTCATCAAACTTTGTTTGGGCAGGGAGGTGGCTCCCCAAGTAAAGCAAAGTGTTTCCTCTAAGCTTGCCAACCTGAGTTCTATCCCCATAATCCCAGGTAGAAGGAAAGAACCGACTCCCACAGCAAAGCTTCTTCCGACCCCCTTCACAAGGTGTCCTGACACTGCCCCTCCCCTGTCCTCTAAGGGTTTAGTACCTTGTGCAGGGGCTAAGCTCACTGTCCTGAGTGGTGGCCTAAAGAGGCAAGGCCACGCAGCAAGAAACCTTAGACCTCGAGGCATGCAGCACCTTTCCCCTTCTTTCATTATTTATTTATTTTTGACTTTGTGATGATAGGGGATTGCTTTGCACTTTGCATTGGCTTTGAATCTGTGCTCCTCCTGCCTCAGCCTTCACAGCAGGTAGGATAACAGGCATCAGCCACTATGGCCTGCCTTTCTGTAGCTCGTGTGCCCATGCATGTCTCACTTGTAAGAAAAGAACTGTTAGCACAAGGAGCTAAGTCAAGGCGGCAGGACTCACGTTAGTGGACTTGAGCTCCATCGTCCTCTTCACCGGGTCAACTACAGAATGCTCTTGCACGTATGTTTTCGTTCTTGCTGCACCAATAAGCTATGGATGACACTCTAGTTAGTAATCAGGGAGCTTCTAGCCAAGCATGAGGGTACAAATGTGTTAAGTTGAACCAGAACTATTGGAGGTAACAGGGACTCATACACAGAGGAACCCAAGACTGCCATCGCCCTACATGGGAACCTTCCCCAGAGGCAATCAGTAACCAGCTCACTGATACTGTGATGTTACACTTGCTGAGGTGTGACAGTGGGGCAGGGACAAAGACACCTGGGAGTCAGAAGACTGGCCAAGTATGTCTAGCAGAGTTCAGCAATGATCAGACCAGTCAAGTGTCTCAACCAGCCCAGAGGAGCTCCATGCCCCCATCCTCTGGATAAGAACGCAGGCCTCACAGCCGATTTGGGGATATCCAGTCAGTACCGTCCCTGGGTGTGTCTCAAGCCCACCCTCCTTTGCTGTGTAGAAATCAGGCTCCTGGGGCTGGAAAGATGGCTCAGGGGTTAAGAGCACTGACTGCTCTTCCAGAGGACCCTGATTCAATTCCCAGCACCCACATGACAGCTTACAACTATCTGTAACTCCAAGATCTGACACCTTCACACAGACAGACAGATATGCAGGCAAATATCTGTGCACATAAAATAAATAAATTATTAAAAAAAGAAGAAAAGAAAGAAAAAAAGAAAAAAGAAAAGGGGAAAAAAAGGGAAGAAGAAGAAGAAGAAGAAGAAGAAGAAGAAGAAGAAGAAGAAGAAGAAGAAAGAAGAAGAAGAAGAAAGAGAAGAAGAAAAAAAAAAATCAGGCTCTTTCCTGTTCTGAATAGAATAACCTCCAGAGACACAATGGAGAAACCCGAGTCTAAGCAGCACACTATCTGTCACCACCAACTGGCATTCTAGTTTCTCACTGGTTCTATCAGTCACTAAAGCTTGGTCACTTGTCACAGAAACAGAACTACTTAATGTAGAGGACCAGCTCACTGGCTAAATGTGAAAAAAGCAAGCCAAGCACAAGTTTTGCTACTTAATGTGCATAACCTACAAAAGCCCAGTGTTACCCAACAGCCAGGACCTGAGCACTGGAAACTTCATTACAGGCCTCAGGCTGCAGCAAAGAAGGACAAGATGTAACTCTTCTCCAGAGTCAGCTTCCTGCAGCCGCAGTGCCCTTAGGAGGACCCAACAGCACTTCTAACTCATCACACACTCCTAACTCCCTTCACACACGTGGGATCTGAAGGGAAGAGCACACTTCTCAAGCAGGGTACACTTACAGACTTCACAATGGAAGGCAGGCCCCACTCTGTGCTGAGCAGTCTGTGGCTGTGCAGCTTTCCAGAGGGATCGACATGTCTGTCCAGCACGTCAACACCAACCACGCTCGGGTTCATGGGGTTTGGGTATTTCTGCATTGCTGCCATTGTAACTGTTTCCCATGGGTGCCTGCAACAAAACCGAAAAACTAAGCATGTAAACTGCGGATGAGGTAAGCACGTGCTTTATGATGAGCTGAACTGGGGATAGCTCTGGAAGACACTGAGTGATGATGACCCTCAAACGCCCGCAGAAGCATGCCTGCCACTAGTCCTCCTTCAGTCCTTACCATTATCCACGTCCACCCACAGGTAAGAACCAACAGTCATGAAAACGTATTCAAGAACTCTGAAACAAGTGGGAAAATGCCAGCACCCCATTTGCTCTTGTGTCTGACCACAATTCTAAAGGCCCCTGATAAAAATTAGGAAAGGCCACACTATTGACTTACAATTAAGCATCGTCCTTATCAATATGATATATAACACCAGGTCCTTTGGCCATTACTCGCTGTGTTCCTCCAAGTGCAGCTCCTGCTCTGCAAAGGCCACTCAGCAGGAAATGCTGCGGCCCTGATGACCTCTCTTAGCGTGAGCACCTGCCCAGCATTCTGGTGGACAAGAACCCACTGCTTCTTCACTTTCTTGAAAAAGGCCATAGACTGATTCAAACTGTGCCACACCCTCGCCTGCCCTCTGGGAGCAGGCTGTCTCTCTGCAGCCCACTGTGGATCCTCGGCCTCCTCTGAGACATAGTATATGATTAGCACTCAGCTTGGAGTCGCTTTCTGTGTCCTCTAGCAGCTGAGTGTACAGTACGTCCTAGGCACTGCTTTTTACAAAGACCAAGATAACTGTTGCCACCTCTGGCAGTGAACAGTGCTCCCATTTACAGGCTGAGATTGGACAGGCCAGTGAGCCATGGCCAACTCCACTTTGGTGCTCCGTCAATGTCTGCCAGGGTCTTCTTCACATAATTAGCTATGTTAATGCACCTAAGCTAATTGCTGGAACATTAGTGATCATGGTGAGGTCTGAGCTAGGTCAACAGTGATGTTGTCCAGTTAACCTGACAGCAGAGCAGAGGCCCCGGGCCGCGCACTAATTTTCAGAAAGGGAGGGAGAAGAGATAAGCACACGGAAGGCCGCTAACATGCTTCCTGGCTGGATGAGGGGCCAAGGAGGACCTCATCTGATTTTCATTTTAGATAGTTGCCTTGGTTACAATAAGAGGCCTTGGCCTATATCACTGCCATTTGAGGGCTGCTTAGATTTATGAAACTCCTACTTACTTACATGCCTGCATTGACTGTGGAATAGGGCTTGAGAATGAATTCAAATTAAGGCTATTTATAGCATATTTTAGACTAAATGAAAATATTAAAAACCACGTCACTGGTTGTCTATGGCTCTGGAAAATTAATGAGGTTGAGTTTTTTTCTTGTGTTGACAAGGTGTAGCTGTCAGCTGGGGTTCTCTCAAAAAATGGAAAGATTAATGCCTACCTGCTTGCTTTTAGATAAACCAGAGCACTGTGGTCGTGTCCACAGGCGGAACTTGAAATCCATCCCCAGAAAGCAACACAGTATCCCTGGTACTAGCCAGCTTTGGTACTGACTGGTTAATTAGGGCTTCTTGAGAAGGGGGTGCCCGAAAAACCCAAGATGGGTCCAGACAAGGAATGACCTAGGATTCTGGTTGAGAAAGCAGCACCTCAAGGCAGAGCCATGAGAAATCAGGCCTGCCCTTCAGGAGGCGTCAGGAGCTCAAGGCGCTCCCATTTTTGTCATTCTGTTTCCTGAGACTTGGTCTTACTACGCAGGCCTGGCTGTCCAAAATACACTATGTACCTGTCTGCTCAGGCTAGTCTGAAGATCATGGCATTCTCAGGCTCCCAAATGTTAGGATTACAGGCATGCAGCACCATCTTGGCTTGAGACACAGATCCTGGTGCTGTAATTGTGTGTGCACTGGAACCCTGATTGGGTGGCTCAGCCTATCAGGTGAAAGGCAGTTGCCGGGGCTCCTCCCAGGGCATGCACAGCATTTATTTGTGTATCTATCTTCTAGGAGATAGGCCCCAGAGCTTCTTTCTAGTTTAGATGTCTGTGGCATTAAAAAAAAAAAGATTACAATCGTAGATGAAGAATAAGACAGGAAGGCCAATGACCAAACTTCATTTAACAGGCGCACACACACACACACACAAACACACACACACACAAACACACACTCTGGTAGAAAGGGGTAGGGATGGGTCCAAGGGCAGAGGAGAGGAGACAAGCTGAGGGAAGAGTGTTGAAAAGCAAACAGGAGGAGCAGGTTCTAAGGATGGGCCTTGTTGCCAAACTAAAGTATTTGGATCCAGAGGGCTGGGGCCCAGAATCCCTTGGCTGAAACGGACTATGGAAGGACACGAGGAGCTTAAAGAGCACCCCGAGGACCCCAGCCCTACAGCCCCACAAGGGTTCCAAGTGTTGCGATTCTCCCCTAGTCCTACTGCTCTGTCTTTCCCGGGGACACAACATATACCCAGATGCATCTGCTCCACCATGTGAAATGTTCACAACTGCTTTTAAAATTGTCCTCAGTAACAGTTCTTAGAACTGGCATATCTAGATGAAAACACACTACAAAGCTATACTGTTAAAACAGTGTGGCAACAATGGCAGAATGAGTGAAGAAGCTCAGATCACCTGGAAGTGGATTCATCACCTGCCTCAACAATACATATGACAAGGTGACGTTTTATAATAGAGAACAATGACTCAGTCAGCAAGGAATGCTAGAACAGGGGGTTAAGCAGGTAGAAAACCCTGTGGTTCCTGCGTGGGCAATGGGAACCTGGATGGTATAACTCCCAACACCCCACGGGCTCTGGTCCTGTTTTCCATTACAAGGTCTGAGAACCATAAAGGTGTGACTGGGTGTGATGGCAGGCACCGGCTATTGGGTCTGCTGCCAGGACCATGGCCACAAATCAACTGAAGAGCAAGCCCTGGTTTCCAGATCTTTGACTCTGCTCCTCCTCAGGCTGACTGTCACCATGGCTTAGCATCATGGTGGCATGAGCTGAGATCACCAGAAAGAAATTCCACCTGGGTGGCCAGCTTCCTTGATGCCCGTGGGGGAGTCTAAGACATGGGGTGGCCACAGTCAGAGCACCCCAGGACACCGTGAGGCCGTCGGGGCTCAGGACACCCTAGTCCACCATGGTGCAATTGGGGTTATGTCAGGACACCTCAGTCCACTATGAGCCCGTCGGGGTTCTGTCAAGACACCATGAGCCTGTCGGGGTTCCGTCAGGCTACTCCAGGGTACCATGAGGCTGTAGGAGCTCAACACACCCCAAACCACCATGAGGCAGTCGGGCCTAGCGCTCTGCGACCCCAGGAGTCACTTCCGGGTCAGGCTCGACGGCCGGCTCCTGTCTTCTGTCAGTGGCAGGGGGCCCAGGCCCAGGGTCACGGAGGCCCTGGCTCGGGTTGGGGTCGTGACCTTGGAGGTCCCCCGTGTCCCGGGCTCAACCCGGTTTGTCGTGCCACAACCGACGACAGGCCGCTCCCTGAGGGCGCCGGAGTTGGTCGCCGCACCCACACTCACTCAAAGACGTGCTCCGAAGTCCAGATCTTCATGGTGCCAGCCGCCCGCCGGGTGTCCCGGAGCGTCCGGGGACGACGAGGCACACAAGTTTGCCGGCCCCGCCCCGTCCCGGCCGGCCAGCCTCGCAGCGCGCAGGCGCCGTCGGGCCGGGCGCGAGGACGCCCGGAAGCGCCGTCCCGCAGCCTAGCCGAGCCGGGTTAGGGCCCGCCCCTCGGCGCATCAGGCCCCGCCTTCTTGGCGCAGCGCAACCAGGCCCCGCCCCTAGCGCTCGGCGCAACCAAGGCCCGACCTCGCGAGTGCTCAGTGCGCCTGCGCAGGACTGGCCTTCGCTTAGGCCGGCGGGCGGGTGTCGCACTGCGCATGCTCGGGCCTTGGCGGCGGGACATTTAGCGCTTGGCGGTTTCCAGAAGTTGTTTCTAGTCTCCTCTTGTGAGGTAACTGAGCCTTGCGGCGTCTACCAGTGCACACTTTCCTGGTGTTGCCTTACGGAGTCAATCCCACCTCTTCGGTCTAAGCGATGGTGGGGTCGCAGTCATCGCCGTGCCCTTTCTCCTCCCCAGCCCAGAGGTCGTGACCCTTGGTAGGACTGGCTGCCCACCACCAAGCAGTGACCACAGCCATGGGAGCAGTAGGAGTAAGGAGGCCTAGACAGGGCTGAGGCAGGAAGCGCCACCCCAGGCAGATAGTCCCTGGTCATAGGTCGCTGTCCCCATTCCTCAGTGATGCCCACGCCCTCCTGTACCTCCATCACAACTTCCTGTTACATACTCCTCAGCAATCTTCGCTCTGAGATCATCTTGTGTATCTGCTTAACTGCCACCAGAAATCAGGCCCCAGAGTAGCACATCTGGCCCATGTGTCTCCACATCTGTCTCCATGAGGGCCCCCAGGCGCCTCTGCATAGCAGAGGTTCAAAGGTTATTGAAAATGAAATCATCGTTATTTGAGGGCTAAGTTAATTAAGCTGTCTAGTTTATCTGCTTGGTTTCTAGTGAGGGTGAGGCTCTTGCCAGGCTTGTTCAGTGATTTCCTCCCTGTACCTAATAATTAGAGATGACATTCGTGAGTGAATGACTAAGAAGCGAGGAGGCAGGAGCGGAAGGCATGTGGTGGCTCTATTCAGATGCATGCTGGGTAGGGTGGACGAACTTGGGTTGGGTTGGGTTCCAGGTATAGCTAGCTTCCCACCTCTGCTCACCCGCTCCCCACATCCTGCACCTTCCGACAGAGCTATTTGCCATTTGAAATGATGGTTGAAGGGAAATCTTTGCATCTCGGTGCTTAAGGAGTACTTAGAATTACTGTTTTGTTTTTGTTTTTGTTTGTCCCTAGTTCAGTTGTTAAAAAGCGAATAGGAGACAGGATAATTTAGGAGGGCGGATAATTCTTTTTTAAATATTCAAAGCCGTTTATATTTTAAAAGATAGAAAGTTTACGTTAGATGGGAAGGAAATAATATGGCTGGTAGCTGCTAAGCACAACTTGTGGAATCCGGCATTTTTTTTCTTTCTTTTTAGTATTCGGTACTTTGAGTGATTTCTCGGGGAGGAAACACTTTAAGAGCTGCTGGGAGGACCTCAGCCTTGATGAAGATGCACAGTTAACTTCAATGGGTATTACTGGCCCCAGAGCCATCAATACAGAACAGTCTATATTCATTCACTCTTTCTTTCTTTCTTTTTTTTGGATCAGTGTGGTATACAATAATCCATCTTTATCCATAGTTTTATTTTTCAAAATTCTTCACCCATCCATAGTCCACTGTAGATATTAAATGAAAAGTTCCAGAGGTAAATAGTTTTCAAGATTTAAAATTGTATACCATTCTGAATAGTGTGATGAAGTCTTCCAGCAGCTCACTCTTCCTGTCCTGGACATGTACCCTACAGGGTATCTGTGCTGTATACACCTGTAGAGGAATGAATGTTAATTCAGAACTTGGCTGTTCTGGCAGGAGATCACATCCAAAGATCTTCTAGGTCTGTGTGATCCGGCTGGAATACAGACACGCCTTTAATGCAGGAGAGAGAGGCAAGACGATCTGAGTTCAAGACTAGCCTGGTATACAGCAAGTATCAGATATAGAAAAGGCATGGTGGTACATGCTTTTAATCCCAAACAAAGGTAAAGTTAGTTTATAAGAGAAAGAACCTATATTTGAAAGTGATGTCTAATTGGCAGAAAAGGTGATGAATCAAAGAAAATTTGACAGAATAGGCTATGCCCAACTCTCATGAGAAGAGGGTGGAAAGGGAGGTTACTTTTTTGTTTGTTTGTTCATTTTACTTTGGCTATTTTGGAGACAGGGTTTTTCTGTGTAGCCTTAGCTGCCCAGGCTGGCCTTGAATTCACCAGGATTTGCCTGCCCTGCTAAAGGGAAACTACTTAAGAGTCAGTTTTACAGAGAGAGCAGACAGTTTTATCAGAACAGTATAGAGAGATGGGTTGCAGAGAGAGAACTTGGGTAAAGACGGAATGAGCCAGAACACGAGAAGCCAGATTAGAGCAGACTGCTGAATTTTAGTTTGAGGCAAAGCAGAGCAATTCCTGCCTGGAGAGGAGCCAGTTTAAGTAAGTAGCTGGGAGAAGAGTTTGAGCCAGAACAGCTGAGTTGAACCAGCCCAGAGCTCAGAAAGACCAAGTAAAGGTGAGCTCATTAAGCAGTAAGTCTCAGAGGCTGAAAACATCCTAGGCCTGGCTTCCAGGAGTAGGCCTACGTTAGCAGGAGGAGGCAGTAAGCCTCCCAGATAACAACTGAGCCAGGAGAGGAAAAGTTCCTTTTACACACACCACTCACCAACACAGCTCATCTCTCTCCATTGTGTCCATCTGAGGCTCCAGGAATCCACAGTGAGGCTTGTGACGTATCCCAGAGGATAAGCAACTACTATTGTAATATGTGTTTGGTACTTGTCCCCCGTTTCTGTCACAGAACTCCTGACTTCTTGTGTTCTTTCAGATGACTCAGTTCACAGTAAGGATGGTACTAAGGTGACTTAAGTGGGATCGTATTAGCCTCAGGGTGGAACCAGACACGGGCTCCCAAACCCCCAGGGGTGGGCATAGCGAGGCCCATGCGTTCCTTGATGTCACGTCGTATGCTCCTCACTTTGGCATAGATTGGTGCCCACCTTCACCTGTGCTTTAGACGTTCATCTGACCTCACCTTTTCTCCTGACCCTTTGGGCAATGCCCTTCATCTCTAGTTGCTGTGACGGGTTGGACTTCCTTCTCTCCCCTTTAAAATGTACCCGCTATCTTTAATCCTAATTTCTTTGTTAAATGTGTGTGTTTAGCTGGATGCCTGAGTGAGTGAGTGTGTGTGTGTGTGTGTGTGTGTGTGTGTGTGTGTGTGTTTAACTGGATGGCTGACATTTTATGTGGGGGTCGGGGGTTGGGGGTTGCACTTGTTTCTTGATGATTCTTCAGCAAGAGTTTTATTGACCTAGCATTCCTTCAGCCCAGTGGCTCAGAGCCTCCTGTGTATCTATCTTTTCAGTCTTTTGTCTTAGCTCCCTTCCTTGACCCACCACAGGAATAGCTTCTGATGGACCCTGGGCTATTGCGAGCCTCACTTCCAACATGAAATGTTGTTGCTTTGGGCAGCTTTCCCATGAAGCACCAGGCAGTTTGTAGACACAGTTGCTTGCCTCCATTGGTGGTGACTGTGCTCTTGGCACCCAGTGGGCAGAGGCCAGGATGGCTGCTCGGCGACTCCCAAGCACAGGATGGTGACAGCCACTCCACAACAAGAAAGAGTGTAGCTCCCATGTCAGTGCTGTCCCAGGGGAGAAACCCTGGTGTGAGGCTGACTGGCTCTGGTAACATGGCGCAGTGACCTGGCTAGCCCGGATGGATGTTCTGTGTGCCCAGCTCCCAGCCCCACTGTTCTTGATTGCAGCAGGAACCACCTAACACCTGTGGCCATATACTTCCACACCCTTGGACTTCGAGCCTGGCTTCCGTGCCTGAATGCACTCTCCCTGTATTTACCCTCAACAATCTTCCCTTTTGAAGTTCTGTTCAAACACTCCACTCCTTAGCAGCCTCCCAGAGGTGCCTTTCATGAGACTCTGCGTGAAGCCCACTGCGCTGGGGCGCTGCTATCCTCAGCACACAAAGACCACGCTGTCCACAGCCACAGTTTAAAGGACAACCTGAAGGCTTCCGTGCCAGAGATATGCAAGCCCTCCTTAAGCACTCTTCAGCCTCGAGTCCTTGTTGTCCCAAGGCCCCACAAGGAAGTCAGGGTCATTCTAAACCCAACTACCAATCACCAGTATGGTGCCTGCCCCAAACCCCAACCTAGCCCCTCACCTAGTGAGTTAACTTTTCTCACTGCTGTGATAAAATAACTGTCAGGAAGCAAACTAAAGGGAGAGACCTTAGTTGGCATTTCCAGGTTATAGCTCATGGTGGTGGCAAGTCAGACCCTGGAGCTTGAGGCGACTGGCTACGGCTGACTACTTTGTATCCACAGTCAAGACACAAATAAATGAACAACAACCTAAAAGGGGCTGGCCAGGTGCATGTCTCCTCAGCACTTGTTTCAAAAGCCAGATGACCGGAGTTCGAAGCCTGGAACTGACTGGAAAGAGCCAGATTTGGTGGCTTGAACCTGTAATCCCAGCATTCCAATGGCAAGACGGGTAGTAGACTCTGCAGAATTGCCCAGAAGCTTGTGGGTTAGCCAGCTTAGCACGTAGCACAAGCATTAGAGACCCTGCCTCAGCCAGGTGGAGGGCGAGAGTGGCCACCTGCTCCTGAGAGCTGTCCTCGACTGCCAGGTGAGCGCTGTGGTGTGCACGACACACAGGCATGCACACGCGTATGCACAGAATAACATACATGTATAAATAAACAGAAGAAAACAATGAATGCTTGTCTTCAGCCCACTTTCTCCTTTTTTATGCAGTCTAGGGTGAACGGTGCCACCCATAGTGGGCCAGTGTTTTCACTTCAATTAACCTAATCAAGATAGCCACCACTAGACATGCCCTCGAGGCCGTTTCTCAAGTGGACGCTTGATCTGCTCCAGAATTCCACTGTCCTGTACCAAGCTGGCAGCGCCCTTTACAGAGGAAGACAGGGTCACCTCACCCTCCACCCCCACGGGGACCCAGGCTAGCATGCCATGAAGCTGTGACTTGAGAGATGGCTTGGAAGTGGCCTTTGGAGAAATGAATCGAGTCTTTGGACATTTCTGCAGAGGCATCTATGATGGGGATTGGCTTGTGAAATGCCCAATTTTGCTGTTTTGTGGGGGCAGATGATGGCAGAATCAGCCCTTGGCTCATGCATGTAATATTAATTTGTAAAGCTACAATTCTAAATTTTGTTTAGAGGTCTCATACATGTAAACTGTAATACATGTTTGTGCTACTACATGTATATATGTGTACACATGGAAACATGCTACCATAATTTTATACCTCATTTTTTCATGTAAAGTCTCAGCTAGGATTTTTTTTTTTTTTTTAACAAAAATTACTTTCATAGTTTTTTGAGACAAGGTCTCACTATGTAGACCAGGCTGGCCTTGAACTCATAGGGATCTTCCTGCCTCAGCATCCCGATTGTTGGAATTAAAGTGTATGCCACCACACCTGAAAACAAAAATTACATTTAAAACCAACATAGAAAAGAACAAATCTTGCTTATGACATTTTTATACATGCACATCTCTGTGCCTGGTTCTTATGCATCCTCCACTCCCTTCCCCTGTGGTGCCTTCCTTGGGATAGTCTCTATTCTGCATCCATGAAGTGTTTATGTATCTATATAGTTAAATCTGGTCTGTAGTCATGATTCTCTGGAGCAGTGCTTCTCAGCCTTTCTAATGCTGCAACTCTTTAATACAGTTCCTCATGTTGTGGTGACCCCTAACCATAAATCATTTCTGTTGCTACTTCATAACTATAATTTTGCTACTGTTCATGAATCCTAATATAATCATCTGTGCTTTCCAATAGTCTTAGGTAACCCCTGTGAAAAGGTCGTTTGACCCCCCAAAGAGGTCATGACCCATAGGTTGAGAACTCTAGTCTGCTCTAGAGGACCAGAGCATATAGAATGAATCTATATAAACATATAGAAAGGAGATTTGTTAGAATGGCTTTGGGTTGTAGTACAGTTCATCCAATAAGACTATCTACCAACAGAAGGTCCAAGAAGCCAGTAATTGCTCAGTCTATGAGGTTGGATGTCTCAGCTGGTCTTCAGTTACCCCAGAATTCTAAACAAGTAGGCTCTATGCCAGTGAAGGAATGGAGTGAGAGCAAGCAGGGAGAGAGAGAGAGAGAGAGAGAGAGAGAGAGAGAGAGAGAGAGAGAGAGAGAGAGAGAGAGAAAGCTTCTTTCTTCCATGTCGTGTATACAGGCTGCAGAGGTGGGTCTTCCCACCTCAAAAGATCTGGACTTAAAGGGACTTTTCCCACTTTGAATGATTTAATGAGGAGGAAGAAGAAGGAGAAGGAGAGGATGAGGAGGAGGAGAAGAGGAAGAAGAAGAAGAAGAAGAGGAAGAAGAAGAAGAAGAAGAAGAAGAAGAAGAAGAAGAAGAAGAAGAAGAAGAAGAAGAAGATCCCCCATGTGTGTACCCAGCTGCTTGGGTTTTAATTGATTCCAGATGTAGTAAGTTGAAGACCAGGAATAGATGCTGAATCTGGATTCTGTATGTGACAGAAAATGTTTTATACTTCTCCCTCTGTGATGGTGGATCATGGTTGTCAACCTGACCCGAGTTGTCTGGAATGAACTAAAACCCCGAGTAGGATGGGCAGACCTGTGAGGAATTTCTTGATTGGATCATTTGGGGGTGAGATGACCCATCCTAAATCTGGACCATACCCTTTGATGGAGAAGGAAGCTTTTGCTATTTGCCTGCTCGCCCTCATTCTCACTGGCATGTTCATCTACCCTGTAGTCCCTGCACCCCTTCCCTGGGGTTAGAGCCTCGTTCTTTAGGTTTCCAATGAAGACTGAAGACCAGCTGAGGCATCCGGCCTCATGGAGCGAACTAACAAAACAGATGGCCTTTCCATCCACAGACAGCCACTGTTGGCCTGTCTGACCACAGCCCGTAAGCCATTCTCATAAACCCCACATGTATTCTTTCTATCAGTTCTGCCCCCCTCCCATGATCCTCTTTTGTTCTCCCTTAGGCCCATTCCTACCCTTCACGATTCCTTATCTACCTCCAAGTCACATATCTGTGTATGATATCACGTATGCTGTGTGAGTCTATATATTTAAATCTAGAGTTCAGGGATGAGAGAAAACATGGCGTCTGTCTTCCTGAATCGGCCTTGTTTCTCTGGCCATGGTGCTCCCTGGGGTCACACATTTCCGTGTAGATGACATAGCTTCACTTTTCACAGCTGACTGAAACCCCACTGCCAGTTACTCTCTTTTTTTTTTTAATACACCAACTTATATGTAGTTAATAGTATTACTCATTATGACTTTTTGAGATATTCTTTCTGCTAATTTACACTCCCCTCTCCTCCCATATGTATCTCCCTCACTAGTTATAGCCCCGCCTATTTTTCCCACTTCCCTCATCAGTTCACTTGAACCCTGATGTTCCTCTCTCTATTGCTTTTTTTCCCCACCTCCTGACATGGGCTCCTTTTCACGCTCTTGGCTTCTGCAATTATTCCAGGATACATGCTCACATCTGAAGATTTGGAGCTTGGAGCCTCATATGAGAGAACATATGACATTGGCCTTTTAGTGTCTGGGTTACCTCATTCAGTACAATCATTTCCATCCACTTACCTGAGAATTTTATTTTTCTTTCCAGCTGAATAGTGTCTCATTGTGCTATATGTATCACAGTGTCATTATCCATTTGTGGGTGGAAGAATTCACCAATTGGTATCCAATACTGAATAGTCAGCCCTGAAAACATACAGAGACAAATAACATTACACAGAATGAGCAGGTGGGGGTCCTGGGAAATAGGGACATTTGCAGCTACATGTTGGCTAGGGACAGGTTCAGATGGCTCCTTTTTTCTTTTTTTTCCTTGTGGCTCATTTTTTGCTGCTGTTTTTTCTGGATGGCCTGTGAGATCTAACTTATCGGTTCCCAGGGGGGTGGTTGGGACAGTCAGAGTAACTGCAGCTATGGTCCATTTGCCAAGAGGGGTTCAGCTGCCCACAGTTTCAAAGGATCAAAGTGTCATGTCTTTCATAGCTATGGGCCAAATCCTTTCACTAGTGAGTCCATCTGGGGTCAGTCAGTATCTTGTCTTTCTCTATAGTGGCTCCAAACTTACCTCCTCACTCACTAGCTAGCGTCGGTCTTGTAAAGAAGAGAATAGGCATGTTATTCCCACAGGAAATGGAGGCAAAGAGATGCATGGTGACATCTGTTCCATCCCTGGTCAGCTCCTCTTATCCCTGGGTTGTTGATGAGGCCAAGGCATGACTTAACTACAACAGAAATATATAAGTTGGGTGACGTGCCATCCCTCCACATGCTGAGGGTCAAGGTTAGCTGCTGACAATCACAGTGACCTGCTGAACAGCCCTGAGTTGTTACTTGATGAGATGGTCCATCCCATACGGTCCTCTGAGCACAAGTGAAAGTGTGACAAACACTGAGTATATTCTATTTAGAGAATTTGGGCCAGAGGGCCAGTGAGATGCCTCAGTGGTAAAGGCAGTTGATTCAAACCTTGATGGTCTGACTTTGATCTCCAGAGCCCACATGGTGGAAGGGGAGAACCAATACCTTCAAGTTGTCTCCATGCACATGCTATGGCATGTATGTGCCCTTCCCCTTAATAAATAAATCAAAAGTTAGGATAGAGTTGGTGGCTTGTTTTATCGTGGGTTTCCTGAGATCCTTTGGAAGAGACAGACAGTCTGTGTATGTTTCAGAGACTGTATTTCAAGGACTTGAGGGTGGAACTGAGTTGGAAGAATCCTGCCTCACATGCAGCCAGGCTATAGGTTTGGCCCCCAGTACCACATAAACTGGGCATGGTGGCACACACTGGTTGCTCCAGCACGTGGGAGGTAGATAGAGGACAATCATCAGTTCTAATGTCATCTTGATTGATGTAGTAAGTTTCAGGCTAGTCCAGGCCACATGAGACTCTGACTAAAACAATCCAAATGATAATAATAAATCAACAAAGATTAAAACAAAGAAGGAATGGTATAAAGAAAGTCAGTTGTCTGATATGTATCATCTTGTAAAGACTGGTCTGGTACCATAAAACACAACTTAGCATCCTTCAGACAGAGCCCCAGAGCAGGAGGGCAGCCTGATGTGAGGTATCTTATAGGTGGAAGGCCTTTGAATAAGGCCCTCAGAGGTAGTTCTTTGGGGATCAACATGCCTTTGAGGACAGTTGTCTGTGAGCTCAGCAGGCTGCCAAGTGGCCCATTGAGTCTCTCTAGCAAGTGAAGGAAAGGAAGATAGCACAAGCTATGTGACTCACCATTACTGTGAGGGACAGGAAGATAGCACAGGCTACTGTAATGGACATGAGGACAGGCTTTGCTTGACAAAGTTCCAAAGATCTCTGGCCAATCACCACTACCCTTAAATATTATGTTTGGTTCTGGTGTAATTTTGCCTAAAAACTACTTTGAAATCTACTTTTTCTCCTAAAACTGCTTTTCTCTCAATTTCTCAGCCCTAACGAAATTCACACTGGAAAACTTTTTTCCCACAGAGAATGTTGATAGAAGGCATCTGGCTAAGGCTTGAGACAATGAGAGTCTTGGCTCTCACCATTGTGAGCAGCCAGGCAGAAACTGCTTGTAAAGAAAATTAGGACTTTGACATAACAGTACCTGGCCAGATACTGTTAGCTATAGAAAAATAAAACTTGCTTTTTCAGAATCTGCCTTGAGAGCAATAGAAGGTGGGCTTGGAATATCATGCTTTACAAACATTTTACAATAGAGGACCCCTTGGCAGTTAGCCTAGGCTTGAATAGCACACCTGTTGGCTTGGTACTGGAAGTAAGTCAAGCTTTTTTTCTGTGTTAAAAACATTTAGTTTCAAGCTATGTTGCTATGACAATCATGTAAACATGATGGCTTTAGCCTGGGGAAATTTATGATTAAACTTTCCCAAGTATTGTTTAAGAAGTAATAATCAGGTCAGGCTGACCATTGCTTGGATATTGATTGATTTTTGTTGTATGCTTTATTGTAGATTCTACAGAACTGTTTGTATTTATTTGTTAGATTGTTTTCTTTCTCTGTTGATTTTTTTTTTTTTCAGACAGGGTTTTCTCGGTGTATCCTTGGCTATCCTGGGTTCGCTTTGTAGACCAGGCTGGTCTTGAACTCAAAGAGATCCTCCTGCCTCTGCCTCCTGAGTGCTGGGATTAAAGGCATGTCCCACTACACCTTGCTTGCTCTGTTGATTTTTAAAGCCTTTATTGATTGTAAACAGTGAGAAAAATCATGATTTAGTCTGTAATGAAAAACACTGAACTTCACTTTAAATGAAGTACTGGGGTTGGCCCAAAGAGACAAGGAAAGCAGAAGAAATATAAAGTTCTCTCGAGCTGGAAGGCCTTTTAGTTTGCACTACATTCATGCCTGAGCTAATATTTCCTTTCTCCTCCCTTCCTCAACTCTCCTCAATAACTAGTTACTCAAGCCAGTTGTTCAACCAACAGTTGGTTTCCCTTAACCAGCTCTTCACCGTCTGCTCAATTCTCCCTACCACAGAACCACCAAGACTTTCTCTTCTCTCTCTGATCCCACAGCTGGTCTGTGGGAGGCTACGTGTCTCACCACTATGGTGAGGGACAGGAAGATAGCACAGGCTACATGTCTCACCACTATGGTGAGGGACAGGAAGATAGCACAGGCTACAGGTCTCACCACTATGGTGAGGGACAGGAAGATAGCACAGGCTACGTGTCTCACCATTATGGTGAGGGACAGGAAGATGGTACAGGCTACATGTCTCACCACTATGGTGAGGGACAGGAAGATAGCACAGGCTACAGGTCTCACCACTATGGTGAGGGACAGGAAGATAGCACAGGCTACGTGTCTCACCATTATGGTGAGGGACAGGAAGATAGTGCAGGCTACATGTCTCACCACTATGGTGAGGGACAGGAAGATAGCACAGGCTACAGGTCTCACCGCTATGCTGAAATCCTTGACAGAATCACCTGGAGGAGGGAAAAGTTTATTTTTTCTTGGGGAAGGAGCAGAAGGTGCTGGTCATGTGTCTATAGTCAGGTTAAGAAGCAAAGAGGAGAAAGAGTTAGGGAGACAGAGGGTTGGAGAGGGCTAGGGAGAGAGAAGGAAGGCAAGGGGGAAGAGGAGTAGTGAGGGGGAGTGGGAGGAGAGAGAGGGAAAGGCTCAGTTTACTTCCTCCTTTCCATTCTGTCCAGGACCCCACCCAGGGGATTATGATCTTCTCAGTCAAATGTCTCTGGAAACAGCCCTACAGACGAGCCCATAGCTGTGGCTCCAGATGCTTGCAGATCTGGTTGAGTTGACAGTCAAGAGGAACCATCGTGAAGACTACATTGGGTTACTGATGCCGGCATGCAAAGCAGACTGTGGCTGTCCAGTTCTGCCAGGCCGAAGCTGTAATCAAAAGGTTATTGTGCACTGTGCAAAGATTTAAATCCTGATTTCGGTGCCCCGATATCTGGTTGCAATGCTGCTTGCTCTGAGAATTTTTTTGTCTCAATGCTGTGTAAATATTGCTTCCGAGTTGTTCCCTGACATGTCAATAAAGCAGCTTAACAACCAATGTCTGAGCAGGGAAGAGAATAAGGCTGGACTTGCTGCCAGCCAGGGGAAGGGGAGAAAGAATAAGAAAGTGGGGTTCAGCCATGGAGAGAGGCCCAGGAGACATCATTGAGAGAGCAGCTGGAACAGAGAATGCCATAAAATGCAAGTATATCGGGGATTTTGGTTGGGAGGTAGCCAGATTAGCTTTGTGGGTTAAAATAGATTAATGATGTTCAGTTGTTGTGCCTTAGAGCCTTATTGACATATCAGAGAACAATTGGGGAACAAGGTTTAACTAGCACTGAGACAGGAGATTCTCAGAACTAGGATTGCAACCAGTTATGGGGCACAGAAATAATTTGATTCTTTACATGGGGCACAATAACATTATGCCTACAACAACCTTGAATACCCAAGTGTCACCTGGAACAACACTTAGGAAGTAACAGCCATGAAGGCATTCTCTTCCACGCCCACTGCTTAGTCACTGTTCTATTGCTGAGAAGAGACACCATGACCATGGCAACTCTTATAAAAGAAAGCATTTCCTTGGGGGCTGCTTCCAGCTTCGGAGAGTTTGCCCATTATCATCATGGCGGGAGCATGGCAGCACACAGGCGAAAGAGCTGAGAGCTACAACCTCATCAGCAGGCAGAGAAGCAGAGAGGGAAATGGAGAGGGAGAGAGACAGAGACAGAGACAGAGACAGCAACAGAGAGTCAGAGATAGCGACAGAGAGACAGGGAGACAGAGAGAGAGACACAGAGAGAGACACACAGAGACAGAGACAAAGACAGAGACAGAGACAAAGAGACAGAGAGACTGGGCTAGGCATGTGCTTTTGAAACCTCAAAGCCCATCCCCAGTGACGGACGTCCTCCAACAAGGCCATACCTCCTAATTCTTCTAATCCTTTAAAATAATTCTACTCCCTGGTGACTAAGCATTCAAATATATTAGCCTATGGCGGCCCATTCTTATTTCAAACCACCACACCAACCAATCACGTGTCCTCTGTGCCCGTTCTTCCTCTCAAAGCAAACCAAGAGCACATCCCTCCCAGCTGTAAACCCACTTCTCACTCTCGCTCTGTAACTTGTCCATTTAGCTGCTCCAACAGCACTCTGGGAAATGTAACAAAAGAAAGTTTTAAAGATATCAGCCAACAGCATCTGGGTAGTGAAGCGAAGTGAACCTGATTGGAGGGACCCAGAGGTCTGCAAGAGTCTAGGGTCTTGGTCTTCTCGGGTCTGGTGTGAGACCGGACCGGTGGAGAGGGAACACCAAGCTGTATGTGCCCCGTACGAAGGTGAGCTCCGCCGTTTGCGCACGCATCCCAACCAGCTCCTAGCACAGAGCCAGGCACACAACCGCTACTCAGCAAGCAGTTGGTGAATCAATAAGGGAGTCACCAGGAAGTCAGCTGAGCTGTAGGTTTGAGCACACCCAGTCTCACTTAGCCATGGGCCTCAACAGGAGTGTCAACAGTTAATGGGCTTAACCAAAGAACAGAATTTTGCAATTTTTAAATCCAACCGACACAGAGGCTGAGGAGCAGCAGGTTTTCAAATCTGATCAGAGGCCGCACTGACTTCATTGGATCCCAGAGCACGTCTATGGAGACCAGAGCTGAGAGAAGCAGAATTGAGACCCAGCGGACTGCGCAGGGCAGATCCGCGGGGAGGCCTGTGCCCGTAGCCTAAACGGCCTCCGGTGAGAGAACAGCTGCTATGCTCAGGTCCAAGAGGAAAACCGTGGATCCGTATGTCCTTAGTCAGCTAATTGTGCCCCTATTAGAAGTGTCGAGATGATGGATTGGAGAGGCCCCAGCCAGCTCCCAAGAACGGACATTCTGTTCAAGGTTGGCTTGCACCAGCCTGCACCCAGCTCCCCCTGCCCCCAACTCCCATGGTCCACCAAGGGACTATTTGACAGACAGCTTTATTGTATCTGCTGGGGGAAGAGAGGCCTAAGGCATCTTTTTAAGACTCAAAGTGAAACACAAATCCAGCCAGAAAGGCCCCTTTAACGGGTTGTATGTGACATTAACGATGAGGACATGCCATTCCTGACTGAGAGCTCGCAACACTATGACAATGACGACAACGCTGAAGAGACGACGGCGGTGCATGCGTGTAATTCATATGTGTGCACATGTGAGAGAGCCAGATGACAACCTCAAGGGGTCTTTCTAAAAAATGTCACTCACTACCTTTGGAGACAGGGTTTCTTCTTGGCTTGGAGTTTATTGACTAACTTGGGCCGATTGGCCAGTCACCCCCAGGGATGCTTCTGTCTCTGCCTCTTCAGTGCTAGGACTGTAAGTGTGTGTCACTACCCCCTGGCATTTTATGTGAGGTGCTGGGATCGAACTCACGTCTTCATGCTTGCAGAGCAAGCACTTTAGTGAATGACTCCATAACGGTACCTGAGATCTATGCAGACCTTTGTTCTAAGCACACACACACACACACAGGGGCATCTGGCAGATGGGAAAACAGCCACAGATACCCACGTGTTGAGGGTCTTTGGCATATGGAGAAAGACGAAGACCACAGACAATGCCTAGTCCTTTGCCTTTATAGTTTCGTGTTTGCCTGAGAGTAATGCAGGAAGCCAGGTGTTCCCTCACGCCTTCATCTGTGATGGTTCACGTTGACCATCAGCCTGATAGGACTTAGGATCACTATGGAAACAAGTGATGCTTGTTTGGGCATGATCTGTGAGAGATAGATCACCCGGATTAGACTAACTGATGGGGAGGGGGAGGACCTGCCCTAAGAGTGGTCAGTACCATTTTGTGGGCTGTGATCCTAGACTGAACGAAAGGAAAAGCGAGCTGAGCACCCCGTCAAGGTCCTCTGCTTCCTGTCTGCAGATGGGTCCTGCTGTCAGGCCTTCCCCAAAGTAACAGACTCCGTTACCGGGGACAGGAGCCAGAATAAAGTCTTAGGTGTTCTGTTGCTGCAGCCAGACAGAGCCAAAGGAGTGGTGCTAACTGTAGATGGAAACAAGACATCGGCCGCTTGCTTCCTTCACCACAATGGAATTTGCATTTTAAACACAACCAACCAACCCATACTGTTGCTTAGGTCATTATGATTTCCTTGAAAAGCCTAATAAAAATCTTTTATGGCCAGTCATGGTGGTGCATGCTTTCAATCCTAGCACTTCAGAGGCAGAGGCAGGTGGATTTCTGTGGGTTTGAGGCCAACCTTGTCTACAGAGTAACACTCTGTCTTAAACAAACAAACAAACCCAAACCACCGTCTTTTATGTTTTATTCAAAATTAATTGAGAAACTCAAACTTGACACATTCAGTCTGTACCAGCAATGATCACTTACAAACATCAGATACAAAATTCTATTCAAAGTGTGGATTTCCTAGAAGAAAATTGTGGTGAGAAGCATACAAGACCCAAATCAAAGAAGTCAGAAGCGATTTGTGTGTTTTTAAAAAAAGATTTATTTATTTTAAAAAAGATTATTTAAAATATTTATTTTATTCTCTCTCCCCTCTCTCTGACACACACACACACACACACACACACACACACACACACACACACACACACACACACCCTAAGTGCAGGTATCTCTGAACAGACTCACAATTGTATGTGAGCCTCTCAATGTGGTGGGAACTGAACTCTGGTCTCCTCTAAGAGCAGCAAGTGCCCTTGACCATGGATCCATCTCTCCAGCCCCAGAAACACTTTCTAAAGACTATAACAAGAACCTTGGTTATAAGAAGGCATACCATGCTATGGGGCAGAAAAAACACGTTTCCGTCTTGTCAACTATCCCTAAATGAGTTTAACGAAACTCCAGAGGGCACACTATGAACCTGACAGAGGGATTCTAACACTCATTTGCAAGCCTAATGTGAGGTCGTCTCTGGAAAGGCACAGAAAAGGTCCTGCTCCATTGGATGTGACACCATAGGATGTTGTCACAGCTTTGAAAACATTGTGATACTGGGTTTAAAAACTGGACAAAAAGAAATGGGTAGGTTTCAAACCAACCTTAGTGTGTGTGGCGTGGTGGCGCTTGTTTACATCAGCATTTTGAGTCCAAAGGAAGAGGTGGGATCAATGGGTGAAGTGCTGCAGCCGGCAGCTGAGAGCCTGGGGGAGGGACACACTTGATCACCTCAGGTGGTGTGTCAAACTCAGCCCTGCTCAAGCAGAGGGATGATGCTGGGAGCCAAGTGCTGTGTACAGACCCAAGTGAATATATAGGACAAATACATACTTAGAACCATAGAAAGTGTAAAAACAACACTAAGAACAAGAGATGTGCAAACAGTACACAAGGAAGCACTAGGAATTAACTTTTTAATCTATAAAGATCCACACCAGTTGCCGAGAGCCTCCTAATTTTTTTTTTTTCAGAAAAGAAAGACTCTATGAGTAGACAGTTGACCAAAATGGGGCCCATGGCAAATGGTGTGAGGTGGTACCCCACTCAGTGGGAGCCAGCAAACTCCAACATGGCAGTTTCGGTATTCCGAATTTACCGAATCAAAATACCTCCTAATCCGAGCTGGTGCCTGTGACATGAAATGGGTATTCCCGAACACTTCTACTCAAAGCATGGACTGACACAATCTTCTTGGAGGGGCGCCTAGCTGGGAAAAGTTGCAGAGACTCCTCTTAGTTCTGCTGATTCCTATTAATGGAACACTTTGCTACTGAATACTCAGAACATTGAACAAAGATGCGGACCACAGAGTTATTTGTAGTAATGTAAAATTGAAAAAGAAACAACAACAACACACAAACAAACTCCAGTGTTCAAAACACTATCTGTTAGTTGGGCTCATGAAGGAAAAGAAGTGTTTTTGTGGGGTTCTGGAGAGATGAGCCAGAGGCATACGAAAGGGTGCTGAGGGGGAACTGGGGACAGTTTGTGCACTCTGGCATGGTGACATGGGGCTCACAGTGTCAGAGGACAAGCTCGCTGGATTTTGTGGCAGGGTCTCACGCCCTCAGGAGGATTTAGAATACGAAGACTTTGTTGGCTATCCTTGTATCTTCTCATGTTCCTATTGACGTAGACTGAATGTTTGTTGGGAATTATGGAAAAACAGTTCTTGCAGATGTTGAGTGGTGTTGAGTTCCATGTGACAGGGTTGAGGTGTTACCACTCAGCTCTTGAAGACCCAAATAAAGCTCCTTATACAACTGGCAGAGGTTCTTCATAGGGAAGATAGTTGCTTTTGCTTCACGACTTTCTGTAGATGGTGTTTCCAAGCAGCCTCATTTGGACTTTAGTCAGTAGGGGGCGCACTGACGCTGGGAATGCCAACATTGACTGAGGGCAGCACTGTTCACCAGTACTAAGGTCCTTCATCTTGGTGCCTACCCATCTCCCGACTCAGTACACGCTACCTTTTTCAACTCCCAAGGCCATGAGAACCATAAGTGATAAAATGCTGTCTTCATAAGAGTTAATTAAGGTTGCTATTGACGATGTTGTTACAAGTGTGATGTTTTTGAGACGTTGGTATTGTGTAGAGAATTAACTTACATTGTGCTTGTCCCTTTTTTTGTGACAAGTTTTCTATCATAACAGGTGAGGACGTACTAGAAGAAAGTTGACATGAACTTTCAACGTTTCACATGTATGCTAATCAAGAGTAATGGTGACCTTTAGATAAAGGATGCTTCACGAAACGTTCATTAAGAAGAAGTACTTAGCTGTCCAAACTTTCCTTTTCTCAAGTTTCTTCATGAAGTATGATTAATGAAAGGCCACGGTTTATTACATTTTAAGGAGCTGCATAGAGGAACTGAGAAGATAATAAAACAAGATGGGCTGGTAGTATTTTGAGTACAAAAAGGAATTTGACTTCCATATTTAAAATTTGACATAGACAACAATATTATAACAGAAGGATTAAATAAGCGCTAGGCTCAAAACATATGAAAAGAATAATCATTTCAGAAACAAACAAACAAACAAACAAACAAACAAAAACAGCCATAGAAGTGAAGAAAGCTCCAACAAGGCAGGAGAGTTGCTGGATTTGTCAAGGTGGAGTGTAGAAACTGAGAGGCGTCTACATTTTATTAGCTAAAGTGTGCCCACGTGACGGGATGATATAGTGAATGCCAGGAAATCTCTCCCCTTCAGACCCTTTGAAATGCCTACAAGCTGTCTTAAAACAGAAAAATAAAAGCTATGATAATGGTTACTTGGGTGATTTGAATTCAGTCAAAAGTCTAAAAGCTTTATGTAAGAGAAAAAAGAATGAGAAAGTCAAATGAAAGTACCACTGGGGCACCCATTACAAGGCAAAAATGTTCAGCTTAATTGAAAAAAAAATTTCAACAACATACAGCTCATGAGAACATATTTTTTAAAAGAGTAACCTAAAATTAGAAAATACAATAGACACACAGCTGTGAGAATAGAAAACAAGCAAAGGTGGCAATAATTCAAGAGAAGCATATGAACTGAAAGAAATCAATGGTTATACAAACACAGACACAATGCTGACCAAAGACGCAATAACGAAATCTATGTGCACCCAAAAACATAACAAAATCACCCCCATATACCCCCTGACCCCCCCCCACATACATGGAAAGGATGCAAGAACTTCCATTAGAGACGAAGTTCGGCTAATGGGAAATGTTAAAATGTCACCCCACACAAAGCAGACAAGAATCTGAAGTCTATAAATGAAGCAAGACATTTTCTTTAGAATTACTCAAAGAGCATTCACCAGTACACACGGTACACATAAACTCACACAGGAACACACACACAACTACAAAATAAAACTCAATAAATCTTTGAAAGACGCAGGTATGTACAACCAAACTACAAGTTATGATGCTGTCTTAAAAGAGTCTTCTAAAAACCAACTAGGACAATTGGGGAAGTCAAAGCCTGATAAAAGACATTTAGAAAATAATAACAAAAATGCACATCCAAGTGCCTCAAAATCGAGCTTTACAGAAAAAGCCAAGGAGAGCACGTAATGTTTCTGTCTTCAAAATGGAGAAGAGAAGGTACGTTCATCGCTCACTAAATACCACAGAGAAGTGGAAGCAGAAAGAGAAGCAGAAACTACAGCCGTGATTAGGAAGCAAAAAAGCGTAAACTGAGGAAATTAAAGGTGAATTTCCTGAAGCCTTAACATAGATAAAATGGTGACAAATCTGTAGGAAACTCAAATGCACAAAGAGGAGAAGCTAAACAGGAACCAGAAGTTAGGAGAAATACGTCTAACTGTATTGGTACTGTATTGGTAATTGGTATACGACAATTGGTAATTATGATTAGTAAAGAAATGTATCTCTCTACACCAAATTAAAGTTCTTAAAATTGGTTCAAGATGAAGGGTGCCTTTACAGATTTGTAAGGGAGAAAATAAATTCAGAAACACATCAGGCAATTATTAAGTTTCAAATAAAATGGCTCTATATTGAATTTTCCAAAAATATTTTCCAAGAGGAAGTGAATAGTGTGTGTGGGAAGTGTCCGCAGTGGACGTGTTGGTCATACTACTGCCGAGGGAAGGCTATGGAAGTAGTGGATGAGGCCAGGAATGCAGAAGGCAAAGTCTTAAAAGCCACCCAAAACACATTGTATTACAGAGAAAACAAAAATCCCTGGAATTCAAGGATGGTTCAACCACAGAACTAATAATATAAGACATGAGCAAATTAAGTGATGATCCATGGGTATCCATAGCCCAAGATTTTGAAAAATAACATGACAAAATTTGCTGCGTTTTATGAGATAGTACTGTGAGGATAGTTTCTTAATACATTAATTCTAAAATAAATAAATAAATAAAATTATAGTCAATGGACAATTATGGCAATATTTCTTTACAAGAAGGATGAAATTAAAGTCTGGATTCACTATTGTCAATAAGAAAGGAACCAGTCTCTAGCTGCAGAAAGAGATGAAAAGTCAGGAGTGTTCTCACACACCAGCAGTAGGATTTACTAAAGAGGACAAGAAAGAACAAGCAAATCCTTACTAACAAGCTCCACAAGGTACACACATACATGAAAATGAACTGGAAACTGCCAGAAGAGATGTTATTGACCATGAGCCATGCTGTTCTCCGGAAGGGAAAATTGATTATCTTCCCTGCCCCCTCCCTCCCCCTCCCTCCTCTTGTTTTTCTTGGCTTTCAAAATGTGCTTTGGTATGCACACAGAGTAAGGGATTCATGACATTTTCATACATACTTGTCAGTGTGGCTTGCTCACACTTCTTCCCCAGCCCTCATCTCCCCTTGTCCTCCTCCTGGTGACCCTTCTTCCCACAAACATACTCTTTGGCAGTTCTAGAGAGCAAGCCTTGGGGCCTCACACCTGCTAGGTGAGTGCATCATCACTGAACTTTGGCCCTGGCCTTCGAAGAGAATATTTTCTAAGGATGGTAACTCTAAATCTAACTAAAATACTCGAAAGACTAAATAAAAGTGAACAAACAAAATAGTTAAAGCAAATAATAGAAGATTCCTTAGAAAATAATGGCTTTGTGGAAATCTAAAGTAGTTAAGCATAGATGAGCCCAGTGGCAGGACTGGGCAACCAGAAGTTCACTAAGCTTGGCTCTGCGACATTGCTGCCACATCCTCCAGCACCTGGTTACATGTTCTCCAAATCATTTGGTTTTTAAATTTTATAAAACTACACATACCATCCTCATGAGCTTTCTATGATCTGTAGGAGTCAGAGCACATGAGTTTACCAGGAAACATATGACATTAAGTATGGCAGAGTGTGTTGGTATGTGCCTGTGATCCCATACATGGGAAGTTGAGGCAGACAGATCCTGAGGGCCACATAGTGAGACCATGTTTCAAAACAAATTATCTCAGAAATTCCCAATAGTTCAAAGATTACCCAAGTTTATGCTCAATGCCCAGCATTGAAAAAACAGTACCTCAGCAAAGTTAAAAATGATAGACCAACAGAAAAGAAAAAACAGCAGAATATAAAAGCCACAAGAAAATAAAATGATGTCAAATTTTAAATACACAAGAAAGCATCACTGTCCTAGTTAGGGTTTCATTGCTTTAAAAAAGCACCATGACCACAGCAACTCTTATAGAGGAAAACATTTAATTGAGGCTGGCTTACAGTTTCAGAAGTTTAGTCCATTATTATCATGGTGGGAAGCATGGCTGTTACATGATATTTGATCACACTGTTAACCCCAAGATTGTGTTTTTTACTAAAAAAAACAAGCATGTTTCTAGTTGTGGTGTGGCTTGGCCCTAGCACATACCTTTAATTCAAGAGCTTTCTGCTTGAGTGTCGTAAACAGGATTAAATAAAGTTAACCCTAGGTCAAGAGGTCAAGCAAGCAACCAGTTGGCAGGGAGAAAGCATAGGGGAAAAACTATAGAGAGTAAGAGGAAGCCAGGAGGACAGATAGAGGAAGTAGAAGGTAGCAACATTCACTTTGAGGGTTTTTGAGACTACATGGTGAAGGAGGTTGGCTTTTCCTTTTGGGACATTGGCTGAGGAGGAAGGTCAGTTGGGTACTTTCTCTGCCTCTCTGAGCTAGCAGGCTTTCACCCCAGCATCTGGCTCCTGAGTCTTTATTTGTAAAATCAAATGATTGAGATTTTGCTAAAAACAATATTTGGTGCTTCAATGCTTGGCATAACTATACAGATAGAGAGATCACATCAGTTGTGGGTGAACTGAGAAGCCATAAGATTGGTAAGTTACTTGGGAAGTCCTCAAGAAGAGAGTTAGGATGAGAAATACCATAATAGAAGAAGTAAGAACTGTGCATAGTGCTACTTTAGATGTCTTGAAAATAGAAGCAGAAAGTGAAATGATAAATGACTTAACTGAGATTGATATAATGCTAATTAAAATTACTATCAGACTGGTAATTCATATTTTATCCTTAGTATCCATTATGGATTTCTGTGCCCTCTCAAAGAAAAAAAGCTTTAGAAATACAAGAAAAAGAAAAATATGAAAAGTAGATTGATAAGATACAAACCTTAGAAGAAAAATTAGAGAGACTTATCAATAAAAATGAGAAAAATACTCAGACACAAAGGGAATTTAGACAAAAATCTACTGTGCCACCACATGCTGAAACAGAAAGGAGGTGGCCCAAGGTTGTTATAAAATCACCTTAGTTTATCCAGTTACAAGACCTACCAGGAGGCATTAGGTACCCCCAATGTTTTTTTTTTTTTTTTTTTTTTTTTAAACTTTATTTTTTTTATTTAATTTTATTTTATGTCCATTCCTGTGGGAGTGTCAGATCTTGGAGTTACAGACAGTTGTGAGCTGCCATGTGGGTGCTGGGAATTGAACCCGGGTCCTTTGGAAGAGCAGGCAGTGCTCTTAACCTCTGAGCCATCTCTCCAGCCCCCAACTTTTTTTTTTTTAAGGAGTTAAATGGAGTCCGATAGACATATTAGATTTGGGGAGATTTAAGGAAGTTATTGTTTCATTTGGCATGCATTCAACCTATGTGAAGCAGATATTAAATTCATGGGCAACTCAGAACAGACTTATCCAATATTGCAATAGCAATATTGGAAGCTGGTCCTCAGTTACAATGACAAACGTAGTGAAGAGAGGAATCTAGGGTCATAGAATGATAACATAAGTCTAAAGATTTACTATTTCCCAGGACCAGTTGGCAGGTAAAGGACAATATGCTGACTTACAAAGAAAGCTTGAACTTGATGGTCAAACCTTGGTGCTATGTTACTTAGCAGCTTTAAATGCTTGAGACAATGTTGAAGAGTCAGGAAAGAGATCTGAGTCATGTACTAAAATTAATATAAAGCCCAAAAGAAGCCTTCACTGTTTTTTTTTTTGTTGTTGTTGTTGTTGTTGTTGTTGTTGTTTTGTTTTTTAACAAAGATTTCAGGTGCAAGTAGAATAGTATCAGATTTAGATGTCAGACAAATACTAACCATGTCTTCGGCTTTTGAAGATGCTAATTCAGAATGCTACTAGGTGATTAGACCTTGAAAGGCAAGATGGGTGGATTAGAAACACAGCTGATATTGGATCTTGCATTTATGGTGCTACTCTGATAGGAGAAGTAATTTTTAAATTTTTAAAGAAAAATAAAAATGTCAGATGTTTTAATTGTGGTAAGTGAGGTCATTTGAAAAGGTATTGTAGGCAAGGCATTCCTAGAAACAATGTTTTTCCTAGAGATAATCCAAAAAAGAAGGTCTTAGCCTTCTGGAGTATGCAGACAGTGTGGCAAAGGCCATCATTGGACTCATGACTGCATACCAACAAGGAACAGGCAAGGTAACCCTTTGCCACCGGGAAACACCCTAAGGGGCCCCCCTAAGGCCCCAACACCAAATTTGATTTGATCATTTCCTGTCAGTGTAGGGGAAACTCATCCACAGAGCAATGAAAAGATTTAATGCCTGTTGTTAAAAGCATCACTGCTCTGGGTGTAATTAAGAACAGAACAGCTTCAATAGATAAAACAAAAAATTCAGGAGAGACCAGAAAACAGGTATTTTGGCAAACGGCTATAAATGATGAGAGACCAAAGCTAAAAATACAAATAAATGGCATTGAAATAGAATGTTTAAGAAAGCACCAGATAGCTTTCCAAAGTGGTTGTACTAGTTTGCATTCCCACCAGCAATAAAGGAGTGTTCCTCTCTCTCCACATCCTCGCCAACATGTGGTGTCATTTGAGTTTTTAATCTTAGCCATTCTGATGGGTGTAAGATGGAATCTCAGTGTCGTTTTGATTTGCATTTCTCTGATGACTAACGAGGACGAGCATTTCTTTAAGTGTTTCTCGGCCATTTGATATTCCTCTGTTGAGAATTCTCTGTTAAGTTCCAAGCCCCATTTCACAATTGGGTTGTTTGGTTTTGTGGTGTTTAATTTCTTGAGTTCTTTATATATTTTGGATATTAACCCTTTGTCAGATGAAGGGTTGGTGAAGATCTTTTCCCATTCTGTAGGCTGTCACTTTGTTCTCTTGACAGTGTCTCCTGCCTTACAGAAGCTTCTCAGCCTCATGAGGTCCCATTTATTAATTGTTGACATTAAGGCCTGGGCTGTTGGTGTACTGTTCAGGAAGTTGTTTCCTGTGCCTATGTGTCCCAGGCTCTTCCCCACTTTTTCCTCTAACTGAATTAATGTCTCTGGTTTTAAGTTGAGGTCTTTAATCCACTTGGACTTGAGTTTTGTGCATGGTGACAAATAAGGGTCTAATTGCATTTTTCTACATGTAGACATCCAGTTAGACCAGCACCATTTGTTGAAGATGCTATCATTTTTCCATTGAATAGATTTGGCTTCCTCAAGACCCAGCTATCCCACTCCTTGGAATATACCCAGAAAATGCCCTACCACACAACAGGGACATATGCTCAACCATGTTCATAGCTGCTTTATACATAATATCCAGAACATGGAAACAGCCTAAGTGTCCCTCAGTAGAAGAATGGACTAAGAAACTGTGGTACATTTACACTATGGAATACTACTCAGCTATTAAAAACAAGGAATTCCCGAAATTTGTGGACAAATGGATTGATCTAGAAATTATCATAATGAGTGAGTTCACCCAGAAGCAAAAAGAGACAAACGGTATATACTCACTTATATCAAAACACTAGTCCAAGGGATACGTACCATGAAAAACTTTACTTACCAAGAAAGTGGGTCAGAGGAGAGGTCATCCTATTGAGACTTTAGGTGAGAGTAGCATGGAAGAATGGGGAAATAGTAGGACCCACAGGGTCCTGGAAACCTACAAGAAGAACTTTATGACAGGCAGATCTGGGTCCTGGGGTCCTCCTCAAACTAAGGCACCAGCCAAGAAGAATATAGGCAGCAAGCTTCGAACCCCTACCAAGACCTAGCCGATGAACAGGATATTTTCCACCATTGAGTGGAGAGTGAGATCTGACTCTCACATGAACTCTGATGCCCCTTTTCTGACCACGTCCCCTGGATGGGGAGGCCTGGCGGCACTCAGAGGAAGGATAGCAAGTTACCAAGAAGAGACTTGATATTCTAAGAGCATATATAGGGGGAGGAGGTCTCTCTCAATCACAGATATAGGTGAGAGGAGAAGGGGGGAAGTGGGAGGGAGGGAAGAATGGGAGGAAACAGGGGAAGGGCTAACAATCGAGATATAATATGAATAAATTAATAAAATTTAAAAGAAAAAAAAAGAAATAGAATGTTTAGTAGACATAGGATCAGATGTAATAATAATTTCACCAAAATCTTGGCCTTTTCAAGAGGCTTCTAGGAATTGGATCTTTATCTCAGATAAAACAAAGTGCAAGATGGGTCAAGTGTATAGGGCCAGAAGGACAAATAGGAAAATTAAAGCCAATTGTGGCTAATATAGCCATGAATTTATGGGGGCATGATTTGTTGCAGCAATGGAAAACACAGATTAACATTTCTCTAATCTTAGAAACAAACCATAAAATACAGAATGCTTCTGAGAAAAATATTTAAAGGTATTACTAAGAACAGTCACAGACCATTCACATGTACATAATCAAGACACAAAAGCTATTGGTCTTTCAAAGGTACCAATTGCTCTACCTTCAAAATGGTTAATTAGGCATGAAAAAAAAAAAAGATGATTTACCATAGGCATACTTGCCTTACTACCATGATATGAAAATTGTTTTTTTTTTTAAAAACCATGTGTCTTAATTCTATCTTAGAATATTAGATTGTAGATTGCTCATGGCCCACACCATCTTGGGTCTCAGCTTTTAAGTTTTCTTCTTAAATAAAAAGGATATTTTTGTTGTTTGGTGCTAAGTAAATTTAAAGGGTTACTACAGTTCAAACTTGTTTTCTAAATCTCCAAGAGTTGAAATCATTTGGAGCTAAGATAAAATATTTGAGCAGGGTGCCTTTGTTCTCAGCAGAGATAGGCAGGTCTCTATACATTAGTTGTTTTCTAAATTCTAGAATTACAGTGGACAAGGTGGTGGTGGTAGTGCACACTTTTAGTCCCACCACCCAGGGACAAAATTCAGATTCAGATACTGCACACTAGAGAAATCACATATCATATTTAAAGATTATAAAAACCCTTTACAGGGTTACTAGAAAGGCAGCTAATTTCCAATGGGGACAAGAACAAAGCAGTTTTTGTGATTGCCAGTGAGCTCATCCCTGTGCATGCCAACCTGGCCAGTACTGAACCAGATGAGACCCTAATTATAGATATCATATCTATTGATTAATTGGCAACTGAGAACTCTTCATAAAGCAAAAAGGAGTCAACCAACATATGCCTGTTGGCTTCTATTGCAAGTGCTTTCCATATGCAAAGAATAAATACTCTGTCTTTGAGAAATAAATCTGGACATTTTACAAGTGATAGAGAACCTTACACTTAGTCATTGCCAACCAGATTGGTCTATTCGAAGGCAGAGTCCTTTGCAGGCTTAGCCATGGGAGGAAAGGTATAAAGTGGAGCTTGTTGAAGTTATTTTTATATAACTGTGCTTGTTTCTCTTAGCTTATTTCTTAACCTGAGTATCACACAAATAATTGAGACTCTTTTATAATACACAACACAATCTGAGCAGGTTAAGTCTGTTCTCAACCCCCTATGTCATTTTGTCTCACTCCCAGCAAGCATCCCAGCAATACTTGCACTTTGCCGCTCTCCTCGGCTCCAACTCCTTCCTCCTGATCTTCCTTGGGCCTCTACTCTTGGCTGAATCCCCTGCTTCCTCTCCTAACCCCTTCTCCCTTGATTGGCAGGAAGTCCAGCACTATTCTCTCCTCTGCTCATCATCAGGGGGACAATTGGGGAGCAGAGTTTATACCACATTCAAAGAGGAAATTCTCAGAACAAAGCTTTCAACCAGACATGTGAGGGATCCAGAACTTGGCGTTTAAACTACACAACAACCTTATGCCTACAGGCACTGGTACCTGTCTGGATTCCTTTCTGACCAGGACATGGTAGCAAAAGGGTCTGTGCCTTCTCACACTGAGGAAATAGCTCAGTTGCCTATAATCCCCATCCACAAACCACTTACCCTTCCCAAAGAGATGCACCTATTGAACTGTGGGGGCCAACAGAATGGTCACAACACTTGGCTAACTCGTGGTTTACTGATGGCTCACCAACCACTGATGGTTCATCAACCACTGATGGAACCAAAACCAATACATGGTAGCAGCCTACAGACCAGGGGGATGGAGTGACCAACACTGAGGAAGGAACCACAATGTCAGCACAGCACTGTTGGCTACAAGACAAACAAGTAGGAAAGCCAAAGAGAAAGCTCTGTCTTCTCCAATTCATGGCGCATGTGCAATGGTTCAGCAATATGGCCATCAAAATGGAAAACCACTGCCTGGCAGATAAACGGCAAAGAGATATCTGCTCAAGGGAGGCACAGATGGAAATGGAAAATCCTAACAAAACTTAACAAAGACATCAAATTTTATGTAGCTCATACAGGCAGGACAGATGTAATGTCTGAAAACAATGAAATAGCGGACAAATTGGCATCATGTTTAATTGAGATCAAAATATTAAAAATTTCCAGGGAACAAATCCAGAATAAATCAGCAAGAATAATAAAACTTGAAAGTTTATCCCTAACACTAAAAAATAAGGGGAGCCAGAGAGCCAAATGAATGTGGGATGTTCCTATGAGAATAACTGTTATTATAATAAGGACTCCATAGGCAGACTGTGGTTCACACCTTTAGTCCCAGCACTTGGGAGACAAATGCCTTTGATCTCAACACTTGGGAAGCAGAAGCAGGAACGTAAGAATTATAGTGTTTTAAATTTAAAAGCTGATTGCAAAAGGTGGGCTGAAATTCAAAGTGAATGTCCTTTGTGATCTAAAAATAAATACACTTAAACTTTGAATTTATATATAAAGACAAAGAGGAATATAAATATATTTACCCACACATACTTAGGTATATTTAGTTTTAAATTTTCAAAAGAGTTTTTAAAAATTTCAATAGAAAGATAATATTTTTTTTCTATTGCCATAACCTATTTTGCTCTAGGACAGATGTAACCTGCCAAAAAAGGGACCCCCTGTTCTTCTCCTCTGCCCCCGCCCAGAGTTAGGGTTGGGACAGGGTTTTGTTTTTATATTTCCAGAAGAATAAAAATATCCAACTAGAGAATCTAGAGACATTGGGAAAAGTGAAACATCTGAAGGAAAAGGACAGATCATCAAGAGAAAAATGTCCCAAGAAAAGAGAGTAAATGAGCCAAGTAGTATCACCCATCTCCAGCTTTTCTCTGCTGTCGTTTACAGACATAAGTGGCAAATGGTCTTTATGTGGTCCCAATCCAATTACAAATTAAAGCTGTATGGTGGAGCATCTTTCGGGTATATGGCCAGGAGTGGTATAGCTGGGTCTTGAGGTAGCTCTATTCCCAATTTTCTGAGCAAGTACCAGATTGATTTCCAAAGTGGTTGTACAAGTTTGCACTCCCACCAGCAATGGAGGAGTGTTCCCCTTTCACCACATCCTCACCAGCATGTGCTGTCCCTTAAGTTTTTGACCTTAGCCATTCAGATAGGTGAAAGATGGAATCTCAGAGTCATTTTGATTTGCATTTTCCTCATGACTAAGGACGTTGAGCATTTCTTTAAGTGTTTCTCAGCCATTCGATATTCCTTTGTTGAAAATTCTCTGTTTAGTGCTGTACCCCATTTTTAATTGGATTATTTGGTTTGGTGGTGTTTAATTGTGGGGAGCCAAGACCATAGCTGGCAAGCATCTCGGACCTTGGCATAATACATCGAGTGGACCTGGGGCAGGATGCCTTGTGACCTCTTTCCCTCCTTGCCTCAGGGTACATTCCAGAAGGCTGCCTTGTAACCTCTTCCCCTCCCTCAAGGTACTCTCCAGCTGTTCTCAGTATTCCCGGAATTACAAAGGCCTTCAGAGGATGAGCAAAACAAAGTCTATAGATAACATCATGTGGTTCCAGATGCCTAACAATTCCACCCAGCTCCAGAACCACAGGGGCCCTCGCCCTGCCAAACTTCCTCACTTCCTGATTTCTTGCGGGGAAAACCACTCACCTGGATCACCCCACTCAGCCTCCTGCTTCAGTGGTATATAATTGCCTGTGAGAAAATAAAATTTTGTCAGCTTGATCAGACTCCTTGACTTGCTGTTTGTTCTTCCCATCTCTTGTCCCCCATTCTCTCCCTAGGGGTCCGAGGGTCCCAGTTGATTGTCCGGTGGGTCCGGATATTTAATTTCTTGAATTCGTTACATATTTTGGGCATTAGCCCTTTGTCTGATGTAGGGTTGGTGAAGATCTTTTCCCAGTCTGTAGGCTGTTATTTTGTTCTGTTGACAGTGTCCTTTGCCTTACAGAAGCTTTTCAGTTTCATGAGATCCCATTTATTAATTGTTGATCTTAGAGCCTGAACTCTTGATATTTTGTTCAGGAAGTTGTCTCCAGTGTCAATGAGTTCGAGGCTTTTCCCCACTTTTCTTCTAACAGATTTAGTGTGTCTGGTCCTGGGCATATACTCGAAAGGTGCTCTACCATACAACAAGGACATTTGCTCAACTAGGTTTATAGCAGCTTTATTTGTAATAGCCAGAATCTGGAAACAACCTAGATGTCTCTCAACTGAAGAATGGATAAATTGTGGGACATTGACACAATGGAATACTATTCAGCTATCAAAAACAAGGAAATCTTGAAATTTGCAGGCAAATGGATGGAACTAGAGACAATCACCCTGAGTGAGGTAACCCAGACCCAGAAAGACATGCATGGTATATACTCACTTATAAGTGGATGTTAGGCCAACATAGATGTCCTCTGAGAGACTCCACCCAGCAGGGCATTGGAACAGATACTGAGACTGGAAGCCAGACTCTGGCCAAAGTGCTGTGAGTTGTAAGGAATATTTGTGGGATGGAAGGAGCCAGAGGGATCAGGAGCTCCACAAGGAGACCATCAAGGCTGGTGGATCTGGACACAGGGAGGCTTGTACAAACTGATGCATCAACCAAGGACAATGCATGCAGAGAACTTAGACCCTGTTCAGATGTAGCTGACGGACAGCTCATTCTCCGAATGGAGGTGAGGACTACCTCTGAACTCTGGTGCCCACAATTTGATGGCTGCCCCTTGGCAGGAGGACATTGTGGGCACACAGAGGAAGGGGATGAAGGATATTCTGATGAGACCTGATAGGCTGTGGCCAGACCATGGGGGAAGAGGTTCCTCTATCAAAGATATAGGGGAGGGGGAAAAAGGACAGAAGAGGGAAGGAGGGTGGAAATGGGAAGATAAGAGTGAAGGGATAACAATCAGGGATGTAATGTGAATAAATTATAATACATAGAAAGTATTTTAAGGCATGAGGTGGTGGCGCACGCCTTTAATCCCAGCACTCGGGAGGCAGAGGCAGGTGGATTGCTGTGAGTTTGAGGACAGCCAGGTCTACAAAGGAGTCCAAGACATCCAAGGCTACACAGAGAAACCCTGTCTCAAAAAAACAAAACAAAAAAAAAATTTTTTTAAAGAATTAAAGCTGGCTCTAGCTAGAACTTCAAATATTATATTGAAGAGATATGGAGAGAGGGGGCAGACTTGTCTTGACCCTGAATTTAGTAGGATTCGTTTGAGTTTCTCTCCATTTAATTTGATGTTGGCTATTGGCTTGCTGCATATAGCCTTTATTATATTTAAGAATGGGCCTTGTATCTCTGGTCTCTAGACTTTTATAATGAAGGGGTGTTGTTTTTTGCTAAAGGATTTTTCTGCATCTAATGAGATGATCACGTTTTCAGTTTGTTTATGTGGTGGATTACATTGATGGATTTTCTTGTGCTGAACCATCCCTGCATCCCTGGAAGGAAGCCTACTTGATTATGGTGGATGAAGTATTTGGTGTGTTCTTGGATTTGGTTTGCAAGTATTTTATTGAGTATATTTGTCTCAATGCTCATGAAGGAAATTGGTCTGAAATTCTCTTTCTTTGTTGAGTCTTTGTGTGGGTTAGGTATCAGGGTGACTGGTTTCATAGAATGAGTTTGGCTGTGTTCCTTTGGTTCCTTTTTTGTAGAATGCTTTGAGGAGTATTGGTATTAGCTCTTCTTAGAACATTTGGTAGAATTCTGCACTAAAACCATCTGGCCCTGGACTTTTTTTGGTTGGGAGACTTTTGATGACTGTTTCTATTTCCTTAAGGGTTATGGGACTGTTTAAATTGTTTACCTGATCTTGATTTAATGTTGGTAAATGAAATCTATAAAGAAAACCATCTGTTTCACTTAGATTTTCCAATGTTGTGGAATATGGACTTTTAAAGTAAGATTAATGATTCTTTGGATTTCCTCACTGTCTGTTGTTATGTCCCCCTCTTCATTTCAGATTTTATTAATTTAGATACTGTTTCTTTGCCTTTTAGTTTGGATAGAGTTGGGGAATCAGGTGTTGGGGGAGTGGGGATGGGTGTGAGAGGTTTGGAAGAGAGAAGGAAAGTTGGTATTCAGGCATCTCTGGAACAAGCTGGAAACCTGTGATGGGGAAGGCTCTTGTGAAGATGATATGGGGTGACCCTCACTGAGACTCCTAGCAGCAGGGGATACTGAGACTGAAGTGATCATATCCTGTAGCCTTCAGGATTTCCAGTGGAGGGAAGAGGATATCAACCTACCTACAAAACCCTCAATGTCAAATTTGTTCTGCCTACAAGACGTGCAGGGATGTGTCTAACCAATGAGCTCCATCCCATAGGTGAGATCCAACCCCTGATTAATGATATTCTGCTATGTTTGCAGACAGGAACGTAGCATAACTGTCATTTGAGAGGCTCCATTCAGCAGATAATGGAAACAGATGCAGAGATACACAGCCAGACATTTTAGGCAGAGCTCAGGGAGCTTTGCGGAAGAGTTAGGGGAAGGACTGAGGGAGCTGGAGGGGTTGATACCACAAGAAGATCTACATAGCCAACTAACCTGGGCCCATGGGGCCTCACAGAGACTGAACTACCAACCAAAGAGCATGCATGAACTGTCCTAGGCCCCTTACACTGTAAAAGTAACTTTTATTCTCCTTCCTCAATTATTGTTTTGGAGGATTACTATCCCTGTCTGGTATCCTAGGCCTAGTCCTGAAAGTCTCCATACAATCTAACCCGGGCCTAGAATGTTTTCAGCCTGAGACTTACTGCTTAATGAACTCACTTTTACTTGCTTTTTCTGAGCTCTGGGCTGGTTCAACTCAGCTGTTCTGGCTCAAACTCTTCTCCCAGCTGACTTATTTAATCTGGCTTCTCTCTTGGCCTGGAATTGCTCTGCTTGACTTCAACTAACTCAGCAATCTGCTCTAATCTTCTGGATTCTTCTTATTTTCTGGCCTGTTCCATCTTCACCTGAGTTCTCTCTCTGCAACTCATCTCTATATTACCATCTTGGTAAAAACTGCCTCCTCTCTCTGAAAAATTGCCTCTTAAGTAGCTTCCCTTTCCTCTTTCTTTTTGTGAGAGTTGGGCGTATCCTACTCTGTCAATTCTTCTCTGATTCGTCAGCTTTTCTCCCACTCAATTAGACATCCCTTTCAAACATGGATGCTTCCTTCTACAAACCAACTTTACCTTTTTTGGGGATTAAAGGCATGTATCACCTCGCCTGGACCTAAGCTTTTCTTTACCTGATACTTGCTCTATACTAGGCTGGCCTTGACCTCAGATCTGTTTGCCTTTGTCTGCTGGATTAAAGGCATGTTCCTCCCAAGTGCCAGAACTAAAGGTGTGAACCACCATCACTCTGTTTGTTGTAACTCTAGAATTTAGAAAGCAACTGACTTATAGGGCTCTGCCTGTCACTGCTAGGATTAAAGGCTTGGGCTACTACTGCCTTGCTCAAAAATTTTTATCTTAGCTCCAATTACTCCAACTCTTAGAGATTTAGAAAGTAAGTTTGATCTGTGCTAAACCTTAAAGTTACTTAAAACATTTCAAATCTCTTACCTGTGTTTTTAATACCAAACAACAAAACTACTCTTTTTATTTAAGAAGAATATTTAGCCTTATATGCTAGTTTGAACTGACTGACCAAGCTGTCAGATAAACTATCACTTCTCTTTATTCAGGAGATCTCTCCTGTTTGAATCTGATCTTTATCAGTTTTGATGGTATCCACAGCTTTTCTTATTCTGTGGAAACAAAGGCAAACAAAGCCTCTTCCCCAATGTAACACAGACCCTGGTTTCCATTCTGAGGTCAACACATCTTTAAATCCACAGGCTGATTTAATTCAGCAGTTTTTTCTATTATCTAATGTCTCTCTGCAGCTGTTGTTCCTTTTTCATTAGCATTTAAAATTTTAACACTAGTAAACCACTGTATAATTTATGTCTGTGGGTCTTTAATACCCTTTCTGTTTATTAAGCATATCTTTTAAAATACAATTAGATCTTTCTATAACTGCATGTCCTGTAGGATTGTGTGGTAAAGCATATCTGTAATATGTTTTATGACATAGTATGCAAAAAAACCCTGTCATTTTACTAGAGACATATGCTGGAGTATTGTCAGTCATAATTTGTATAGGTAACCCATAATAGCCATAACTTCTGGTAATTGCATAATTACAAAATCAGCCTTTTCAGAACTTGAAGAAGTTGCCCATTGAAATCCTGAATATGTATATATGGTATGATGCACATACTTTAATTTTTCCAAACTCTGCAAAATGAAACATATCCATTTGCCAAATTTAATTTCTTTGGGTACCTTTTGGATTACTTCCTGCAGGTAATGGAGTTTGGTTACATAAAGAACAAGTAGGACATTGCCTTATAATTTCCTTAGCTTGTTGCCAAGTGATAGAAAATTCCATCTTTAAACCATGGTAGTTTTTTTTGTTTTGCTTTGTTTGGTTTGGCTTGGTTTTTGTTTTCTAAATGAAACTCTAAAGCCTCTAACACACTTCCTATCAATAGTTGATCGATTTCTTCATTACCTTGTGCTAGAGGACCTGGTCGACCCATATGAGATCTTATATGTGTTATGTACAATGGATGGTTTCTATTTCTGATCACTTGTTGTAATTGAGTAAACAGTGAAGTTAAGTCAGAAGCATCCTGAATCAGGTCAGTAGTTTCTATGTACAAAACAACTCTTTCAGCATACTGAGAGTCAGTTACTATATTAAGAGATTCTTGAAAATCTGATAACACCATCAGAATTGCATACACTTTTGATTTTTGAACTGAATCATAAAGGCTCTCAACCACCTTACTTATAATTTCTGACTTATAACCTCTCCTTTTTGATTTATTGGCATCAATATAAAATGTAGGAGCACCAGAAATTTGAATCCTTTTTATTATATGAGGGAGAGTACAATTAGATCTTTTTATGAATTGAAGTAGCTTACCTTTTAATTTCTCCCCCTCCCCCCCAAAAATCACTGCAAGATCTCTACCAATGTTCATTGTCTTCCCATAATGAGGGCAGCATTAGTAAAAGGTACCACAATGTCTGTTGGGTCTATTTTTGCTAATTGATGAAGTCTCATTTTTCCTTTCATAGTCAATTCAGAAATCTTTTCTACATAGGTCTTTAATTTTTTACTCTATTATATGCTAAAAATATCCACTCTAAGCTACTGTCTTCTCTCTGGATAAGAATTTCCCTGGGAGAATAAGTAGAAGGCAAAATAACCAAAATGCAATCTAGCTTTGGATCTAAGCGATCCATGTGTACATCCTGTAATTTCTTTTCTACCAAAGCCAATTTTCACTTAGCCTCAGCTGATAATCTTCTTGGACAATTTAACTCCTTATCACCTTGTAAGGTGTGAAATAAGTTACTCAGCTCTTGAATAATTAGTTCAATTGTAGGCCGTAGATAGTTAATACCTCCCAGCAATTTTTGAAAATCATCAACAGGTTGTAGTTGATCTTTCCTGCTTTGTACTTTTTGTGGTCTAATTTTCTGTAGGCCTATTTTGCATCTTACACAATTAATAGCATCTCCTCTATGTATTTTTTTCAGGAGCAATCAATAATTCTCAACAAGGCAAAATTCTATTTATTTCATCAAAAATATTTTCTTATACTTTTGGTTGAGAGGCTAGCCTTTAATAGCTGAGCCATCTCTCCAGCCCAATCAAAAATGTTTTCTAACATACTTCTATCTGAACCAGCCAATAAAGATGCCATCCAGATAATGGTAAGTTATGGATTGAGGAAATTTCTTATGGATTATCTCCAGTAGCTGTTGCACAAAATGCTGGCACAAGGTAGGACTATTTAACATTCCTTGTGGTAAAACTTTCCAAAGATATCTCTTTATTGAGCAGCTCCTATCAAAGGTAGGTACTGAGAATGCAAATCTCTCCCTGTCATGTTCATGTGAAGGTATCGTGAAAAAGCAATCCTTCAAATCAATCACTATAATAGGCCATTCCTTAGGAAACAAGGAAGGCAATGGGATTTCAGAGTGTAAAAATCCCACTGGATGATTAATTTTATTAATCATTCTGAGATCTGTTGACATCCTCCATTTACCAGATTTCTTTTTGATGACAACTCCAGGAGAATTCCATGGACTGGTAGGTTCCTCAATGTGTTGTGCATTTATCTGCGTCTGTAGCAGCTGTTCTAGTACCTGTAATTTTTCTGTTTTCATAGGCCATTGATCCACCCATACAGGCTTGTCAGGTAGCCATTCTAAAGGTAGGGCAGTTGGTACCTTTGAAAGACCAACACCTGTTATGTTCTGCTTATGTCCAACCTGGACAATCTGTGACTGTCCTAGATAATACCTTTTAATATTTTTCTCAGAAGTAGTCTTTATTTTATAGGTTGGAGGAATGTTAATCTGTGTCTTCCAATGCTATAACAAATCATGTCCCTATAAATTCATGGCTGTATTAGCCACATATAGCTTTAATTTTCCTGGTTGTACTTCTGGTCCTATACACCTGACCAATCTTGCACTCTGTTTTGCCTGAGATAACATTCCAATTCTTAGAAGCTGGATATTTACTTCCTGAAAAGCCCAATCTGGATGCCAAGATTTTGGTGAAATTGTTGTTACATAGGAATGTCTACTAAACCTCCAATGCTATTTATTTTTACTTTTAGCTTATGTCTCTGATCATTTATAGCAGTTTGCCAATATATTTGTTTTGTGGTCTTTTTTGAATTTTTGTTTTATCTGTTGAAGCTGTTCTGTTCTTGATTACATCCATAGCAGTGTTGTTTTTTTAAACAACAGGAACTAAATCTCTGTGGATGAATTTTTCCCTGAACTGACAGGGACTGGTTGACTTAAATTTGATGTTGGGACATTTGGGAGGCCTCCTTAGGAGTTTCCCAAAGCAAAGGGTTACTTTGTCTATCTCTTGTTGATCTGCAGCCCTTAGTCCAATGCCTGCCCTTGCCACATCTTCATATTCCAAAAGGCTGGGGCCTTCTTCTTGGATTATCTCTAGAAAAATCATTCTTTATAGGAAAGCCTTGCCTACAATCCCTTTTCAAACGGCTTTGCTTACCACAATTAAAACATCTGCCATTTTTATTTTTCCTAAGTCTTATAGAAATTACATCTCCTATCAGATTAACATCATAAACATGAGATCCAAAACCATGTATGTCTAATCCATTCCTCTACTGGTGCTGATCTCGCCTTTAAAGGTCTAATTGCTCTTTTGCATTCTGAATAAACATTTTAAAAAGCCAAGGTTTCAATGAGTACTTTTTTAAAACTGCTGCATCTGATACTATTCTATTTATAGCTGAAGTCAAGCGTTACAAAAATTCAGTAAAGGATTCTTTTGGGCCTTGCATAATTTTAGTAAACGCCTCGGATCTCTTTCCTGCAACACTACACATATGAAGCTGATGGGCTGTTTGGTCCTCAAGAAAGTCTCTTAAAAATTGGAGCAGGTGCTGTCTCTGACTTGGACTCTGTTTCCTCCCTCTGGATCCCATTTCCCTAGCAAGGCTGCCTTGTCTTGCCTCAGTGAAAGAGGAGGCATTTAGTCCTGATGTGTCAGGATAGGTTGGCACTGGGTGGTAGGTGGGTGGGGTAGAAAGGAGTATGGGGGAAGTGAGTGGGAGGGTGGAACTAGGAGGAGAGGAAGGAAGTGGGGTTGGGATTGGGATGTAAAATGAACAAATAAATAAATTAATGAAGAAACAAATGAAGGCTGGCTTTGGGGTTGAATCATGGTTCTCTCCTTCTCTAAACCAACATATGCTTCTTTAAGGAAAATCCAAAAATTCTGTCTCATATACGAGCAGCCATCTGGTATGGGACAGAGTAAAACAAAACAAAACAAAAATTAATAATGGACTACTCTATTGCCATTAATCTAACAATCTTTTGGTTTTCATTAGACTTGAAGCACTTTTGTTAGGGCATAAATATCTCACAATCTGTAAGATTATTATGTATATAAACTTTCTGTCATGGTACTAGTAGTCGTACAGAGTACTAACTAATTCTGAAAATTAATATGGTATTTAAAATGTTTAAGCTTCCTACAATAAACCATGGTCATTCCTAACAATAACCTGTGAGGTCTCCAAGAAGATGATGGGGTCCGGCAATGATCAATCCACCTGGATGTGGGAAGCTAACCACTGGGGAAAACTGCCCCATGATTCTTCTGCCACCAGAGTCCACTCAGTGGGCACCTTTGAGTTGATGGCTATGCTTTACCTATCGAGTATTGCCACTAAGTTGACAAACACCACCCAGGATCAGCTTCAACTACAAACTGCTCAGGACATCTAAGTTGATGAGTTCATATGAGATGACACAAACATTTTACAGAACTTTGAACTCAAAAATACTTACTCCTGGGGCTGGAGAGATGGCTCAGAGGTTAAGAGCACTGGCTACTCTTCCAAAGGTCCTGAGTTCAATTTCCAGCAACCACATGGTGGCTCACAACCATCTATAATGTGATCTGATGTGCATTGTATACATAATAAATAAATAAATCTTTTAAAAAATGCTTATTCCTAATACAACTGAGCTGGTGATTGTGGAAAGCTGGGCAGAAATAGCTTTGTTATTGTAAATAGTTTTCCTGTATTAGAGTTAAAAGTCTTTTCTTTTTATTAAGAAAGGGGGAGATGTTGCAGGATATTTGATCACATTGTGAACCTCTAAGGAGGAAGATCAGCTGGGTGCTTTCTCTGCCTCTCTGAGCTAGCAGGCTTTCACCCCAGCATCTGGCTCCCGACCCTTTATTCGTGAAATCAAACGATTGAGATTTTGTTAAAAATAACACATTGCGGCATGCAGGCACACATGGTGCTGGAGAAGGAGCCAAGAGATTTCAACATCAGAAGCAGAAGGCAGCAGAAGGAGACTGTGTCACACTGGGCATAGGTTGAGCATACAAGACTTCAAAGCCTGCCCTCACAATGACACACTTCCTCCGATAAGGCCACGCCTCCTCATAGTGCCACTCTATATGGGCTTGATTCAAACACACGAGTCTATTCCTATTTGAACAGCCACAATCACAAAATACGAAGGGAGGACAGTAGTGGGTACTAACCAGATGGTGATAAAAATGGTGACAGCAGGTATGCTTTAGCACCCTTGCATAAAGGAAGCGCCAGGCACTGCTCACCCCATGAGCTGCTACGCCATGGGCCTGACTAGCTACCAGCCCCAAGAGAAGAGCAAGTGGGGGTAGCTGTGGCCCAGGGTCTGTCCAGTGCTTAACTTCAGACAGCAGCTGCATTTAGTGTAAGACATGTCATGGAGAAGCAAAGCTCAGTGCTGCTGAGGACCAGAGCAAGAAAATAGACACTGGTTTAAGAATTTTAGTTTTTAAAATTTAATTTTTATTTCAATGGTACCTCAAAACATAAATGTCAAGATGGTCCAGCAGGTAAAGTGGCTTACTACCAATCCTGAAGACTTGAGTTTGAGCCCTATGACCCACGTGACTTCTGTACTCACATGCTGATATGTACACACACACACACACACACACACACACACATGCATGTGCACATACTCACACACAAAAATAAAATGTCATAAAAACTTGAAGATTTGGGGTCTGAGAGAAGGCTCAGGAGCTAAGAGCCCCTTCTGCCTTCTGGAGATGCAGGTTGGGGTCCCAATACCCTCATGGTTGCTCACTATTTCCTGTAACTTCAGTTCCCATAGATCTGATGCTCTTGTCTGGCCTCCATACATGCCCTCATGCACGTGTCTCTCTTGCACACACGCACATATACACATATGAATAAAACGTAAAATCACATAAAATTGTGTATATGGACTGGCTAATCTTTACTATTTCTACTCATGTGCAGCACATAATGTTGAATTTTTATCTCCTCAGTAGTTTACTGCTAATGTTTTCATTGCTGTTGAGGAATAAGACGAAGCAGGCCTTGCACTTACGAGGCACATGCTCCACCAATGAGTTGCATCCCAACTCTCAAAGTTCCCACTGAAAATCAAAAACCTCCCTGGGGTTTTGAAGCTGCCGACACGTTGGCCTTGTCTGTAGTCACCCAGAAGCACTTGCCTGGCCCTCTTGTTGCCATCTGCTGGGAACTCAGTACCCACTGACAAACCTCCCGCTAACTCTCAGCTTCAGTGAAACCTTTTTTTCTTTTTTAAAAGTATTCTAACACAATTAAGATGCTAAGTGCTTGTCCTTTGTGGCTGACTCCACGGAATGTGACACTCTCTGCTTACGTCTACATGCTTTGTCATGGCTTAATGCGCTTTTCCTTGCCAAATAGTAATCCATCTCAAAAACTAAACTGAACTTGTCGGTAGTTAGGATTGCTCAAGGCTTAAAAAATACTAGGTCTCTGTGACTCAGGCTGTCCAGGAAATTGCTACATTTCTCAGTCAGGCTTCAAACATGCTATCTTCCTGCCTCAGCCTCTTCAGTTTCAGGATACAGGCCTGTGCTGCACTTAGAGTTTATATGTCATTTAAACATATTTATTTCTTGTGCACATGTGAGTGGAAGTCAGAGGACGGTTTGCAAAGTCTGTTCTCTGTTTCCATTGTGTAGGTCCTGGGGGCCAAACTCAGTCTGCTGAGCTTGGTGACAAGAGGCTCTACAGGCTGAGCCATCTCCAAGGCTCTGTTTGCCATTTTTAGAAAATGAAAACAAAACCTTAAAGGAAAAGCTTAAAAAACAACAACAACAACAAAAAAAACCTATGTAGGGCTCCGATATGGCAAAGGGTTGGTAACTTAGGGGACATCTTCAATATATACCAGTTATGTAGAGGTCAGTAAATGCAAGTCATGAGTGGAATACATGCAGAAATGAAAGTCGGCAAATACGAGAAGCACTGTGATGTCAGACTGAAACTATTGACAGGTGCAAAATGCTTAAACATACCAATCGGCAGCTGGCACTTGAGAGGCAGAGGCAGGGAAATCTCTGTGGCAGATCTTTAAGGCTAACATGGTCTATGTAAAGAGTTCCAAGTCTTCCAGGCTTATATATTGAGACCTTGTCCCCCCACCTCCAAACCAAAATAATAATAATAATAATAATAATAATAATAATAATAATAATATAATAAAAATAAAATATAATAATAAAAATAATAAATATAATAATAATAATAATAATAATAATAATAATAATAATAATAATAATAAGGTCTAGAACTCTGAACAGTGCTTGTCTAGGTAGCATGCACAAGATCTGGGCTTGATTCCCAACACTACAGAAGCCTGCCATTCAGCCTTTAGGAGGTAGAGGCAAGAGAATTAGAAGTTCAATGTCATCTCTGGTTATATAGAGTTGGAGGCCAGCCCGAGGTATACAGTTCCCTGTCTCAAAACATAAAAGAAAAAGCTACCGTTGATAGGTTGCCGTTATACTGAGGTGTCCCAGATGGGCAATGCTCTTCTGAACAGAAATAAAAGAAACATGTCTTCAGGTATTCTCAGAGAATTTTGCTGAGGAGAGAAGATCCATGCTGGCTCTGGGCAATATTTCACTTTTTCACAGCCTTTGGTCCCCAACTTAGAGAAAGAGAAAGAGAGAGAGAGAGAGAGAGAGAGAGAGAGAGAGAGACAGAGAGAGACAGAGAGAGACAGAGAGAGAGAGACAGAGAAAGAAAATCAGCTGAGCATCAGTGGCCATCACTCTCTGTTTCCTGATTGTGGATACACGTGGCCAGCTGCTTCCGACTCCAGCCACCATGCCTTCCCCACAATAGAACCTTTAAGCTGTGAGCCAACAAACCCTTCCTTCCTATAAATAAAATAATAATAAACTACGTCGGCATTATAAGAACAGGATAACAAAACCATTTCTGCTTCCTGTGCCATAATTCTATGTGTGAGGAGAAAAGCGGGCCCTGGCAGGGAGCTCGGAGCTTGGACTTGGGCATTCTGGATTCCAATCTGATTCTAATACTCTGGGAGAGCGCTTTCAACAATGCTTAGCATCCTCACAGGGTTCAGCTGAGGAGCTGAAATGACATTCGGACACGGAGGGGACCTCATCTTGATGACACTCATCTGTTACATAGGATGGCAATTCTTTTCTCCTGGGCCTTTTGGAATACTTAAAGACAAACATTCTTCCACCATTCATGTTGCCCTTTGCAGCGGTTAGGGGCTCGGACCTGGGGGCTGCCTGCTCTGTACAGGCAAGGCAAATCCAGCCAGCTGGAGATTGGAGCCCGGGGGCAGCCTGACATATGGAGCCATGCCTCAGGTCTCGGCAGACACAAAGTATCCTAATTAGCTGATGTTATGACTGTGTTGTCCTGAGCCCACCCAGTGCTCCTCAAAAGAGACCCTACATCTGCATTCATTAAAAAATATTTTCTATAGAACATAGGCTCAAATTAATATTCCCTCCCATGGATGAGTTGATGGACTCTTGCATAAATGTTTATGGAAGGGTAATTTGTTTTAATGAAGAATCTGAAGTCACCTGAGTGTCCAATACAGGAAGAGTGAAGTAAATCATCTTCCAATCATTCTGCAGATGAGCTCACAGCCGTGGCGATGGTAGAAATTTATGAGAACACAACAAACACAAATATCTGCTATGACATTTTGCTTGGGAACAAAGACAGACACGCTTCATAATAGCAGCTCTATATCCACCATCAGAACAGTGCAAGCGAACAGTGTTACCACAGGGAAGGGATGCTGGGTGAGTTTTAGCAGTGCTTTTAATGTCTTGGAGACATGGTGTTAATGTTGGGTCACAACTACCAGTGATCGTTATGCAGAGAGAAAAATGGGAGATACTGTTTCATTACACAAACAGAGTGCTGTGAGCTTATTTGGTATCTTCAGAGGCAGTGCAAGACCTTAAAACCTGCCCAATTTGAGGCTGGAGAAACTGCTTAGCAGTTAAGAGTACAGAGAACCTGGGTTAGGTTCCCAGCATCCCTATCAGGAGGCTCACAAGCATCTGTAGCTCGAGGTTCGGGGGATTCTATGCCCTCTTTTGGCAGGCAACTGCACTCTTCTGTCTCTGTCCCCTCTCTCTCTCTCTCTCTCTCTCTCTCTCTCTCTCTCTCTCTCTCTCACACACACACACACACACACACACACACACACACACACACACACTATGGGAGGTGGACAGGAGTGAGACACTGAAATATACATACGTAACATTTTTTTAAAAATGAAAAATTGCCTGATTTGAACTAGTGAGAGTGGTTTGGGTAGCTAGTGTGAAAATTTACATCCGGGCATGGTGGTACACACCTTTAATCCCAGCACTCGGGAGGCAAAGGCAGGCAGATCGCTGTGAGTTTGAGGCCAGCCTGGTCTACAAAGTGAGTCCAAGACAGCCAAGGCTACACAGTGAAACCTTGTCTCGAAAAACCAAAACCAAAACAAACCAAAAAAAAATTTATATCCAATTAACAAACAGTATTATTTTTCAAAAGACACAGGCATGTGACTACAGACAAAGTGAACTGTTCAGAGGGTGACAGATGTTCCTCGAGGCTCACAAAGCCTACAGGCCCCCTTCTTCCCCTACTAAACGGCCCAAATGGAGGGAGACTATTTTGCAATGATTGTATGTACCAGACGAAACTATGAGTCTGATGCTGGTAAAACCATGTGCACAGTCTGTTTTCCTTGGTAAAGAAAAATGAAGCCTCATGGTAAAACTTATGGGGCCTGGGTCTTCAAGGCTAGACCCTACTCTGGGGCCAAGACTGACAGGAATGTTCCAGAAGCCCCCGAGTATCAAAAATCACCTGTCCTTGCCTGCCCTTATTTTTTGCTTCATTTTCCTCCACAATGTGAATATGAGTTTATGTATTCCTCTCACAGCCTCTCTAAATCCCAAACCCCAAACACCGACGCCTTGTATAATTTCCCTGTTTTCTTTGGGGCTGGTAATTTATCTGGAGTGTGGTTCGACTGTCTTATCTTCCTTTCTCTCTGTGACCTGTTAAATTGCTTTGGCGGGCCTCGCCTCTCCAGAGACTGGAGACAGGCACGGAGCTTCACGCCGGACCGAGCAAGGCCCCATATCCGCGTGGGCGTGGGATGAGTGCACAGGACAGCAGAGTGAGTCACAGTAATTTAGGGGACAGTGTGGGGGAGGGCTCTGGCACCTCAGGAGACAGACGCAGGTCGGGCATCTTGACGTCAGCTCAAAGCCAGTCTTTAAAAATAGTGAAGACTCATCTATGAATCAAGATAACCCTGCAGGGAGAAAATGAAATCGATGGCGGGAGGTTACATTGCTCTGCAGAAGAAAAAGTAATTTATACTTGACCTCAGGGGGGGTCAAAGATACCAGTCAAACTAGACTCGGAAGTGCTTTAAGCATTCAGAAACTCCACAAAGCAGTTGGAGTGGACTTACAAAAACCAAAAGAAAGTTCTAGAGGCCACGCCTAGCATGAGACACACCGCTTCCCACTGCAGCAGCCTTAGCAGGTGGCGTTGGCTTCTGCCTTGGTACACTATACCACCGTCTCTGGTGGGCCCTTCTGGAAATAACTTAGGGCCATGCATCAGAATGTATGGAAAACAGAATTCACAATGAAAGCCACTATCACTAACCCCAAGAAGAGGCTGGGGGATCTGAGCATGCTGCATGCTCATGAGGCATGCTCAGCTTGCAAGAGCCAGGCTGTTTACCCAGGAGAGTCCAGCAAGCCAGATTTGGCCCGACTTCAGCAGTATCTGCCTAAATGAATTTAATTGGTTTTCTTCTCTTGATGGAAAATAGACATTATTAACTCTTCCAAAACGCCCTTCCTTCCAACAAGAAAGCCTTTGTGGGTGCATTCTACTATACACGAAATGGTTAAATTCTCTAGTGAGTGACCCCACACAGTCATCTGTCACAAAATAACATTTAAGCAGTCTCCAAAGCTGGACACATGGCTGACATTTAATAAATACCAAATAGCTAGTTGACGCACATCTGTAGTTTTAAGTAGAAAATCAATTTTGCAATATAACAACAATCACCTGTGGGAAGTGGGGCGTCGGCTTCATCCAGTGATTCACAAGTCGATGGTAATAAATGTAAAAATAGGATTTACCTTAGGAACCAGGCTATTTATAAAAGCCCCACGAAGCCAATAATTAAACATGGTAGTTCTTTAAAACGTGATTTAAAATTTTAGTCTTTTCAAATAAGATTTGCTGTATTTTAAAAAATTATTATTATAAAGAAAAAAAAACCTAAAAGGCTAATGATCTTTTAAAAATCTTCTTTTCCCCTTTAGGAACCTGGAGCAACTTAATAAGAGAAGTTAATTTCATTTCCTGTTTATATATATATGTGTGTGTGTGTGTGTGTGTGTGTGTGTGTGTGTGTGTGTGTATTACTTAAGTAGCTACTGTAAAGCTGAAGGCACACTTGATTTTGTGACATATTTATCTATCTATGTGTTTCCACTGCCCTCATATGTCACTGTGCACTACGAGTAGAAATTAGTGGACAACTTGTGGGGGTCAGTTCTCTCCTTCCACTATGTGCGTTCTTGGGCTCAACTCAGTACTCAGATTTGGCCACAAGCTCCTTTACCCACTAAGCTATCTCCCTAGCCGTTTCATGTATGTTTTAGTCTTCTGACGTCATATTCTTGTAGAACTAAATCCCAAACAGCAGGGAAAGCAGAAGGCAAGTATGTTTCATTCTACCTTCTGTTTGCCAAGGAGGAGCCGCTACATGTATAGTCAGTTCTGAGGCACTGTATCAAACAGCGCAGCACCACACTGTTGCCTGGGAGATATGCTGCAGCTTCATGGCACACCAAGGGGAGCTGCGTGGGGATTTCTCTGGACCAGAACATGAAAAATAAGATACTTCAGGCTCCAGTAAGCATTTTAAAGAAAATTATGGGGGAATATTTAAGAAAGGCAAAGAACCTGGCTGGGTAACTAGAAGCGATGACTCTAATTCTCTAATTACCACCGAGGTAATATCTGAGGGAGCAGCAGGGTGGGATCATTGTCTCTTCAAGTGAAGACTCTCAATTCCCGGTGGGGGAGGCGGAGGGGGGTAAGCCACATTCTGTGCCATGCAGTAGAAGACAGTGAGTGCCCTTTTCTTCTGGACTCTTCAGAAGTACAGAGCACATTTATGACAAAGAGGCAGCTATTGGATTGAAGCAATTTGGAGTTGCAATAATTTAGAATGGTCCATGGAAGGACATGATCTCAAGAGCGGCCTTGAGACCTTTGGAAGTTACTCTCAACCATGGAGTCTCGTGTCAGATGAACTCTCTCAGCTTTCATCATTGCCAAAGGTGTCAGTTTGGTTCAGAAGAACTAAAAAGCATCCCCGTCTGGAACACTCTTACCTTTGTGATTATAAAATATTAATATGAAGTGTTTTTTAAAAATGTGTTTTGTAAGAAGGGAATAGAATTCAGGAACTCAGTGTATTATCCACAATGTCTGGCATAAAATAAAAAAATTACCTTGCATAATAAGAAAGGATTATGAAGAGTAATCAAGGGAACCAGAGACAGTGGAAACAGACAGAATTTGCAGAAACAGGAGTTAGAGGAAAAGAACTTTAGAGCACACAACACCTCTGATTAACATGCTAAGAAAAAGAGAGCAGATGCTGACACATGGAAACATAGGTGTGTATGTGTGTGTGTGTGTGTACATGTGTGTGTGCACATGCCTATATACACATTGGCATGCACTTTTGTGTGAGGCCTCTATGCACATCTGGAGGCCAGCAGTTGGCATCGGGTGTCTTCTCTCCCTCACTGAACCTGGAGTTCACTGGTTGAACTGCTTGCCTGGCTGGTGAGTCCCAAGGATCCTTCTGGGACAAAAGGTGTTTTTTGCTTCTCCTAGACTTTTATGGGTGCTGGGAATTCAAAATCAGTTCTTTATGTTCGGGTGACACACACTTTACCAATTGAGCCACCTCGCAGCCCTACAGTATGGAGTTTTTGAAAATGACTTAGAAGATATGAAATATCTCATACTTTTGGCAATGATTTCTAATACACTGAGAAGAGTGGGTGGTCAGCGTGGTTTGAGGATGGCTTTGGGGATAATATTATTAAAGATTTCTTCTAACTGTAGTTTTCATATCTGGAAACTGCGTTTCCCCCCCCCCCCCCCTGTGTGTGTGTGTGTGTGTGTGTGTGTGTGTGTGTGTGTGTGTTAAAATCTAAGGGCTTTGCTGGGTTAGGCAGCTAATCTATCTAGGGTACCGCTAAGTTTCCCAGGACAGCCTTGAACTCTTTGTGGTTCAGGCAGGCTTTGAGTTTATGGTCCACTTGCTTCAGCCTCCTGAATAGCAAGAGTTACAAAACTTTACTAAATGTAAGATTTCTCTAAAATCAATAAAACAAAGGTGTATCATTTGAGCTGGGTTCCCACAGTGATCTACTATTCTCTGCATTATGACCAGCTATGGTCAGTTGTCTTTGTCTACTGCAAAGAGAGGCTTTTTTGATGGGAGGTGAGCACTGCACTTAGCTCTGAGTATAAGGACACATTTTAGAATGCGGTTAAGAATTGTGCTGTTTTAGTCAAGTGGCACTTGTGGCTTTTCTTCTAAGGTCCCTTCCATCAGTAGTCCCAGGTATGTGGTTAGGTTGCCAGTACCAGGAAGGACTTCTCTTCTGTTTAGCAGGCCGTAGGTAGGCGTTGGTTACCACTGAGACATGAGTGCCACTACTGCATCTTTAGTGATATCTTGCCGTGCTGGGTATTAGGTGTTACAACTGGGTGTAACTGACTGACTACTGGTTGCTTCCCTCCCTTAGCAACTTAAATAATGACAGCTCCTGCACCCAAGGTTCAAAGAACATTGAGGAAGAGAGGGCAAGAAGATTGTAAGAGCAAGAAGGCCACAAAGTCTACTGTGAGATTGTGTCTCCTAGAAATGGCAGGGAAGCTTCACCTATGATACCTTAACAATATGGCTGCCTACAAAAAAGACCCGAACAATGACAACACCAATAGACATGCTCACATGGAAAGAGGGAACTCTCAAGGAGCTGCAACCCTAGACAAAGAGCTACAGGCAACTAATGACCTTGGAAAGAGGAAAAATTAGTCTCTCCATAGTTGGTTACCCAATGCAAAAGTCAGCATGGAAATCATATAACCCAAGTCACTAAAATGGACTCATAAGATAGTACATGTGCACGCGTGTGAGCGCGCACGCGCGCACACACACACACGTACATGTACACAGAAAGAGATGCCATCAATCAACCTGAGATGGAATGAGAGGGATCATGGGAGCAGTTGTAGGGTGGAAAAGTAAGGGAGAAGTGATTTAATTATATTTTAATTTTAAAAATGTAATACAAATCTTAGCATATATTTTATTTCTATTGCCTTTTACTTTAAACGTTGCCCAAGGGTTCCATTGTAATCACCTATCAGCTACTGTGAGGTGCAGTTTCAGGATTCTGATAGGCTCCTTAAATGATCACAGGCAGCAGACACAAAGAAAAGTGAGGAGCTGGAGGGATGGCTTAGCATTAAGGGCCCTGGGTTCCATTCTTAACACCTACATGGTGGCTCATTACCATTTGTAACTCAGGTTCCAGGGGATCAAAAGCCCCTTTCTGGCCTTGTAGGCTCTAGGCACACAAATGGTACACAAATACATGCGGGCGAAACACTCATATCCAGAAAACAACAACAATAACCATAATAAAAAGAAAGCAGGAAAACAGTTGTTTGAGAGTGTCAAAACTGATATCGAATTATCACAGCCAAGAAAGATACTTTAACTGCGCTATTGTTACCCTTTACTTTGAGCGGTGATGTCTGGGCTTGCCACGATGGCAAAAATTGATGGAGCTTAGGTAGTTAGCCAGCTACCCAGATGGATCCATTAGCACAGGGCTACTAAAAATCTCTGCTGAGCATCTGGAATTTATGTCTGTCAGACATTCTGCAGTAGCTATGATGGAAAATGGAGAGCAGGGGCTGTACTGAGGGTGTCAGCCTGCTGGAGCTTGTCTTGCCCCCTTCGTCTACCCCTCAGCCTCAGCTGGAACAGAAGGATGATAAACAACTCTCTAAAGCCAGACAGTACCATGCCCTGCTTTCTCATCCTGGTAGCTGAGAAGCAAAGAAACTCTCCGTTTACGGTTCTCAGTAGAGACTCCAATACAGTGTATCAAACGCACACAAACATTTCTTTTTTTTTTTTCCACATCAGAGGTTTCTGGTGTCCAATTCGCTCATTTCAATTTCCGGTTCTTTCCAGAGCCTGCTGTCGGGAGCAGCTCTCAAATGGAAGAGGCCATGCGTGTCTCAGCAAACACGTCAGCTACGGCGTGCTGTGAAACATGAAGCACAGTTTTTGATCTGGAGCCCGGAGTGTATTTTCTTGGCTCTTTACACCGCCTTCGGTGGCTCAAAGAATATTGCTGCTTTGATCTTTTCTCTGGACAGGTTTTCAGGGCTTCGGTGGGGTCCAGGACACCGGCTTCTTGCCATTGTCTTGTGAACCCAGGGTAGAGGTGAACCAGACTCTGCCCGGTTTCCCGCATGCGCACAAAGCCGGGAGGAATGACTGTGCTCTAAGGGATGCTCTCCTCAGGGTTGCCTGGCCCATGAGCTAAGGATGCTTGTGATAATGCCTGAATCCTGCTTTGCGGCACAAAAAACCCCACATGGAACTTACATTTCACACACAGTCAGGACAGTGTTGCATATTCACTCACACATGCTGACTGTGGTGGCATTTGCGCCACCAAGGAGAAGTGAGTAGCTTTCCCTGGTGACCTTTGGGCCTGCAATGCCTAATTTATTCACTGTTATAGATTAAACTGGGTCCCTTTTCAATGATGGTGAAGGTGCACCTGAGGTGGGAAGGGAGTCTGAGTGGAGTGAGTTCCTAGCATGCATGAGGCCCTGGGTTGCATCCTTGGCACCACCTAAACCAGAAGTGGTCACGCTTACCTGTAACTCCCCAACAGGGGGGATCCGAGGGTCAAGGTCGTCTTTGGTTTTATAGTGAGTTCAAGGTCAACCTGAGATAGTTGAGAGCTAGCCTCGAAGATGAAGATTCAAACCAAACAATAAAGGGGACGGCTACTGTTATGTTCTTATAAAAATGGAAAATTTAGACTCAGGCACAGCACATACATGAAGCTGAAGAAGCTACAAGTGAGGCTGGGAGTGAGTTTACCTTTCACCCTCCAGAGGAACCAGGCTTACAGCACCTTGAGTTTAGACTTCTACCTGCAGCCCTGCGAGATGCTAAGTGAATGTTGTGTAAGTCCAACTGTGGCACGTTGTTATGGAAACTAGGCAAACCAATGTGCTGGTCCAGATGTCTATGGATGGCATCTATACCCCTCACAGCTCACTGGGTCTTAAGAGGGTCTGATGCCAACCAACAGCACAGATACTTCCTCAATGTCTTTTTGTTACCATGGGTGGAAAAGCCACAGGGAGGGACCGGTGGGTGCTTGGGGAGAGGCTGTCCTCCCTCAGAACATTCCGGAACTCCCATGTGACAAGCACCTTATTTTTCTCAATAACAAATGAATCAAAAGCTGTCAGTTCAACTCCCACCTGAGCCAGCTTCTCAGAAAGGCTTTTTGTGAAGGGTAAAACAAGGGTGGGTGCGTGTGACTCTCTCTCTCCCAGTGTTTTCAAAAAACACACTCCATCAGAAGTGCCCAGTGTTAACTCCTGGACTGAGAGAAACTTTTCGCTTCCCATTTTAAGATGTCCAGAGAGCAAATGAGGAAAGTAAGTGGTCTGGCTCCTCGGAAGAACTTGTGAATTTTTGGAGCAACCAAACATGCTTTCAGAACTGGCCTCAGATTAAAATATATAGCTCAGGTTGGCCTCAGACTTGCTGTGTGGCAGAGGGTGGCTGGAACACCTCATCCTCAGATCACAGGTGTGAGCCGCTGTGCACTGATTTCAGTTAACAATGTTTCGTGACTCAACGTTACTGTCGCTACAAGGTTTCTGATCATTTATAGCTTTCAGATAGGCCAACTCACTTGCAGGCATCTCCGGTATGAGAGCCTAGATGTTTTTAAGGCAGAAGCCGGGTGTAGTTACTCACAAGAGGGATTGATTGCAGAGACGGTTTACTGAGGGCCTCGTGGTGTCCAGTTCCGATGTTGGTGCTATGAAAACAAACGATATGTGGAGGCACACACTCTAACTTTAGTGCATTTCTGGAATCCATTCTCAGCCCACTTGTGGAAATTAGAAAAGCCTGCAGCTACAGGCCAGCAGGATGGAGCCTAGGAAATGCGGCTGATACACTGAACAGACTTCAGTGTCAGGAGACCACAGGGGACAGGGATTATACTGTACCTTGAAGGAGGAGATTTAAGGGGGCCAAGAAAGGATATCAGGGCACCCAAGTGAGTACTGGGGACACCAACTCTCTAGCTTCTTGCTGCAGCAGGGCTATCTCTTCTTGTTTTGTTTTTGGTTCCTTGCACGGGCTCCCTACTAGCTGCTTTAATCACAAGAGACCTGGGCAACACTAACAGAAGAGACACAGCTAGAAAGAATGGGGAGCTCCCAAACATAAACGGCTTATGTCTCCAAAGACTACCTATGGAGATTCTGAAGTCAGAATTCACTTCTCATAGAAAAATTTCTGTAGCTAGCAACCAGCCTCCTGTAGAGAGCTAAGCCCAGAAGTTTGTTGAGGTGAGTTGGGTATCTGTGATGCACTGGAAGGCAGAAAGCCCAGAGCTACCATGGTAAACACTTGTGATGCCGAGGTCACAGGTCAAGATTCTCAAAGGACTCTTGTGGTGAGAACTTTTAAGGCCACATTCCTTGGGAACACCCATCTTACTTCCTGAGGAACAGGGAATGAAGGGAGAAAAACCTCACAGAGTAGGCAGAGCAAAGCCAAAGTCATTACAAGACACCGGGCCTGCTGGTCCAGCCTCAGCTGTCGAGAAGAGCCTCTTCCCTGCTCAGAAGCCATCTCTAGCCCTTTGCACAGATAACACTCAAGTCAATGGACAACAGTTACAAAAGACAAGGGGTATCCCTTGGTTCTGAACTGCTGTCAGGTCTGTGTAGTTCAGAGAATACACCCCCTGCCCATATTTTCTTTCTCTGGTTTTATTTCCTCACAGCAGTGTTGCTGCTTAGAAGTCTCCACAGAGCAAATGGCCTCGGCCTTCTCCCTTCTTCAGTTACTTTCTAAAAATATTTATTTATTTTTATTTCATGGATGTTGGTACCTTGCCTGCATATATGTCTGTGTGACCGTGTCACACCCCCTGAAACTGGACTTACAGACAGGTATGAGCTTCCATGTGGTTGCTGGGAACTGAACCTAGGTCCTCTGGAAGAACAGCTAATGCTCTTAACTGCTGAACCATCTCTTCAGCCCCTATTGAGCTTACATTTTTGAGACAAGGTCTCTAACTGAGAGCTTGGCTTTTAGGTTAGGCTAGACTGGCTGGCTAGCAAGCCCAGGGATCTGCCTGTCTCTGCTTTCCAATTGCAGGGAGCACAGGTGTGCACCCCAATGACTGACTTCTACATGACACTGGGGATGGAACTCAGCCTGTCACACTTGCAGAGCAAACACTTTACTGGATGTGTTGTCTTCTCAATCCTTGCATTCATTTTTATTTAAAAATATAATATTGCATGTAAATCATTACCATTGGTCACTGAGGTTTTTAACGCTTGCTTAAATTTCTTCCTGAGCCAATGGCTCTGTTTTTTCAAGTCAGGCATGGTTATTCCTGTGACGTCATCTGAACCATGTAGTCCCTGGATCCTAGACTAGACCCTTTGCTCCAGGGGGCCCGGGGTGGCTGACTTGTGCCCTAATCCCAGGGCACTTCTCCTCCAAAGGCATGCTGAAGACCTACACAGGCTTCTCTTCCCCATACAAGAAAACTAATCCAATTTCCCTGCTTATGTACAACTCGACAGACTTGGCCAAGGATGGCCCAGTGTGGAGTTGCAGAGGGCTGAGCCTTGGTTGAATAGTGGGCAAGAGTCCTGGAGGGCCAGGATACGGCCATGACACGGAGCTCAGCTACCTTCTACTCTATAGCAGGCTTCCTCCACTATCCATCCAGTTCCAGATGTGTGGCCACCTCTCTGCTGTCACTCATCTCCATTTGATCATTGGTCAAGTTCCATTTTAGTTACCCTTATTGGGTTATTAATTAATGAATTTAATTTATCTATTTATTTATTGCTTATTTTGGAGACAAAGTCTCATGTTGCCCAGGCTGGTCTCCAATTTCCTGTATAGTCAAGGATGATCTTGAACTCCTGATCCTCCTGCCTCCACCTCCTGAGTTCTGGAATTACTGATGTGAATCACACTGTCTAGTTTATGTGGTGTCAAGGAAGAAACCCAGGGCCTTGTGCATGTCAGGCGAGCACCAGTAGAACTCCACCACCACCTTATCCTTCAGTTGCCATCAATGTTGCCACTGCTCAAGTTCAGTGACCTTAAGCCAACATGTTGTCAAGGCCACAGGGCTAAAACCTGCAAGGACTCCTGGCAACAAAACCACACCATTTCCCCAACCCCCACCCCACCCCCACAAATAACTTGAGGCCTCTCAGCTTGTCCACATGTGGCTTCAACCCAATTCAGGTCCAGTGTTGCTTCGTGACTGTTCTCGGACTGAGTGGAGAGTAATACATCTTCCTCTGAATTCATTTAGTGGCATCTTGCAGAGAGCAGACACTGTGACTTGGGCCTGTGGGGTTGCTGTCTGCTTCGCTTTAGATTGCTCCCGCTGAGAAAAAGAAGAAGGCACGGACTGACTTTCACAGCCCTTTCCCAGTGCCTGAAATTGCTGGGAGTTTATCAGCTGTTTTTGGAAGGCAGACGAGAAGGAGAACAAAGGCATAGCCAACTGAGCTCACATCACAGTAAGAAGAGTGGCTGGGATCTCTCTGATGTGGACAGTGGTGAAAAGGCCAACAGTGGACCCAAAGCAGGTACTAGGCGGCGTGGATGAAACGGAATCTGACAACTTAGCGCGGGCCTGAGTCATTTCACCAAAGAAGAGGGACTCTTGCCTCCCTGCCTCTGTTGAGAAGCTCTTTGTGTCTATCAGTGTTTATTCTAGAATCTTAAAACAAAAACAAAAACAAGCAAACAAACAAAAACCAAAAAAACCAAGAATAGAAGTCAGGCAGGTGTCCATGAAGAAGCAGCTCGGTACACTGGCTTAGGAAGTTTGCAGAGTTAGAGGTTATGAGTTCTGCATGGGCCTATGAGGCATCCAGTGGGTGAAATGCTTACTGTGCAAACATGGAGACCTGGTTTGGAACCCCAGCACCTATACAAAAAATTGGACAAAGAGACAACCTTGTGCAAGCCCAGCTCTGAGGGGTAGAGATGGGGGATCCTCAGGGCTTGCTGGCCAGGCAGGCTAGCCTAACAGGTGAGGTTCAGGCTCAGTGAGAGAAGAGACCCTGTCTCACAAAATAAAGATGAAGAGTGAAGGAGAAAGACACCCAACATTGACCTCTGGCCTGCACATGCGTTCCTCTGAACGTGGGTGTCACACACACACACACACACACACACACACACACACACACAGACACACATCTGCTTTTCCCACTGTTCTAATAGAAGCACCCCACACTGTATCCATCTTGTTGAATTTAAATCACACAACATTCTACTTTTATGCTTAAAATTCAAAATAATGTACGATATATACGTTATCCTGGACACCAAGTAGTGTTTCAGAGGGGAAAAAAAAACTTTGCAAGATTCCCAACAGCCTGTTTTGCACCAAGGAGGGGAAAAAAACCCCAACAAAGTCAGTTTTCAGACTAACCAGGTTGAGCTTCCCCAATGTTCCAAAAAGTTTCTGCTCAGCTCCTCCATCTCTTATGCAAACTGGGTGGCACATGATTTAATTTCAACTTATTAAGTCAATTACCTGAAAAATAGACACCAAATTACAATGTATACTGTTTTTTTCCCCACTCTATAGAGAATCAAAATGTCACAGGTAGGTGGGATACAACAGAATTTCAGAAGTTTTCTGCTTGTGAGTGTGATACATAATTTCCAGTGACTCACGGTACTTGTTGAGCTAAAGACTCCAACCTGGCTGACTCATGCACCAAACTGAAGCTTCCAGAAGGCTTTCCTATTCTAACAAGACTTGACCTGAGTTATCTTGACCATCACATGCCAGGCTGAGCTAGGCAGCATTGAAACAAGCAATATGGTTGCCAGATGATGTGCTTGGTGGCCTCCCCTGGTCTCTCTGCACACCACTTCCCTGGTGGTAATGGAGCGTTCCGGCACCTTCTAAGAGCGTTTTTAAATGCAGCAGCTATTGTCAGATTCTAATGAAAAAGTGGGGCTCTTTATTCATCTGTAATTTTGAAAATGGCTTCATTTCTGCCCTGAGAACATGCACGGCACTTTGGATGCCTAAGAACACCATGTTTCTTAGAGCCGCCGTGGGAGCAATGCGAGGGTCTGGGGCTGAAAGGCCCAGATTCCTTTATTTGTTTCATTTCCTGTCTCTTCAGAGCCTGGGAGACTACACAATGAGCTTTTACTTGTGTGTCTATCCAAGCAACAGAAAAAGGAGCCCTAAATAAGGAACACTGATTCACACTCACTGACTTTGCGACAATACCTACTTACTAATTGGTGACACCTTGGAGAAAAGTCAGACCCTGTGCATTTCCATGTACTGTTCTGACCTGGAAGGTGGACATTGTTCCTGGGCTCAGAACTTCAAAGGGAGGACTTTAAAGAAAAGGAGAGATGCAAATGGAGGGAGGCAAGCCGGAAAGGTTCTATCCGCCCCTCAGTCTGTGCTCACGCGCAGGTTTTCTCAGAGAAAATGTCAACTCAGGCATCAGAAAGTTTCCAGGAGGAAGCAAGTCTCCTTTGAACAGTCTGTTTTAGAGCCATCGAGGGCTCTTATATAACCCGTCATTCTCGCCACTGGTATATCCCTACTGTGTGCTGTGAGATCTCTGAGCATGGTAAAACGGCCTATGGCCTTGGCCTCCTTCTTCCAGGAGAAAAAGCAGATTTTGTAATCTGCAAAGCCCTTTGCCTGGCTGCCATAGGTCTCACGCTCCTCTCAGCCTCAGCTCTGATGCTAGTGCACACAGTGTAAAGGTTAGAGGGCAAGATGCAGGAGTCCGTTCTTTTCTCCTACCATATGGGACCTTGGAGCTGAACTCGTGTAGTAAGGCTTGGCTGCAAGCACCTTTACCTGCTGAGCCATCTTGTTGGCCTTTAAGTTTTCATTTTGGAAAAAAAAAAAATAGAGAAAATACATTTAAATTTTTCCTTCCCCCCTCTACCTCCCTCTCTTCCTTCCTCCCTCCCTTCCTTCCTCCTTGCCTCCCTCCCTTTTTTTCTCCACCCTCCCTTCTCATTCCTTCCTCATCTTCTTCCTCTTCTCCTTCCCACTCAGCTGTTTTTAATGTTTTCTCCCTTGAGACAGGGCCGTGTGGAGCCCAGGATATTCTTGAAGTAACCATTTCACCAAGGGTGACCTTGAACTCCTGACCCTCCTGCCTCCACCTCCCAGATGCTGATGTAACAGATGTGTACCACAAGGCTTCACTTGAAACTTAAGGTTTTCCGAACAAAACCATTTTAAAATGCAGAATAGCACATTGCGAAGTTCTAAATACACATCGAATACCTCTCCCATTGCATGTAAAACAGTGACAATTGGAAAGTAATTCCTATGACACTTTTCTTCTTTGCTGTGGGAAACTAATGTTGAGGTAGCGCTTATTTTCTGCTGTGCTTGGATGTGCAGGGGCCAGGTAAAGTGAGATGGACTCAACCCAGGGGCACAGGGCAGTCATAGCAAAAAGGCAGCGGTGGCTCCTGTTCTGTTTGCTGAGTTCCGTTTCTGTGTGTAGTTGGGAGAGAGGGGAGAGATTTGGGGAATAGTGTGAAAGCGACCTGGAAGCAAGGCTGGCGCTATACATATAGCCCTGGCCCATCTTGGCCAAGACTGCATCCACAGATGAGTGTTATTATTCCTACAGAGCTGTACTGTGTGGAACATAGACTTGCCATCCTCCTGCCTCAACCTCTCTCTACTGCTGGAACTGTAGGTATGGGCCACCACAGCCATCTTAATCATTTTACAGTTGAACCTGGAACCTGGAGCTAGCGCTTCTGGGAAGAGAAGCAGTGGGGGTGGGACAGGCAGGCCCATTGGGTGGCAATATTCCTGTATCTAGGGACTTCTGAGTAATGTCGGAGAGTCAGGGCATATGTTTTTCGTCTATTCTTGTGGGTGCGCGAGTGTAAATGCACATGTGTGTGCACGTGGAGGACCACCCCTGGTGCTGTCTCTCAGGCAAAGCCCTGCCTTGTTTGTTTGTTTTAGAGACGACCTCTCTCTCATTGGCCTGGAACTTGTGGTTGCGTTAGGCTAGCTCTTCAGCAAGCTCCCGAGCTCGCAGGTCTCTGCCTCCTCAGCGCTGAGATGGCAAATTCAGCAACTGAATTCCTGTCAACATGCCTGGCTTTTCCGTATGGGTTTGGGGATGGAGCTGAGGCCCTGCTGCTTGTATGGCAGACACTTTACTGACCGAGGCAGCCGTCACCTCAGCCTCTGACCTACTCTCCTCACCGTGTAAGGATGTGATTCTTAGCAGATCACTCTCCTAGACTAGAAAGTGCCATGTTTCCTGCCAGCCTTGAGTGGTGTATGGACACTCAAAGCCCATCCTGTGCACTGAACTTGCTTTGTTCACTGAGATCATTGTTTTCCACAGGCCAGTGGTAAAGTCAGGTGTGGCGCTGCTTTTGAGGGCCTTTCTCTGGGTTTGTCTTTACTGAAAGTGGCCTATGGGAGACAAGTTGACTCCACCAGCCTGTCTTTGATCTTCACAGTCACTTTAGACGTACGTAGCAGTTCCAAATATTTACTAAGTCTGAATTTCGAGTGTATTCTCAGTCGCTAGACACAATCAGCTACAAACTGAGACTTTATATTTCAAAGTTAAGTCAATCGAAGGTTAAGAATCAAATGGCCACCAATGGGAAGGAGCTTTGATGAGCTAAAATGAATGGGGTCTTAATGGGAAGGGAACTGCCCAAAGGGGCTCAAATAGTGTCCTGCAAAGTGGGCAAATGGTGCAGGAACAGAAACTGCGAACCCCAGTTGTGGAGGAATGCTAAGTGAATGTATCAACCATCAATAAAGCGCTGTTTAGCCAATCAGCTGGGCAGAAGGACAGGAAGTGGAAGGCGGGACTTCCTGGAGAGGAGGCGAAAAGTTTGATGGTTGGAGAGGGACTAGGTTTTTGATGGTTGGAGGAGGACGGTGGGAACTTGACATGAACCGGCCCAGGGGTCATATTGGCAAGTGCTTGGAATATATGTGTGTTGTAAGGTTTAGAGTAGTTTGTTTAGTTTACGAGTAGATTAGAATCAGTTCAGACCTCTGCCCAGCAAAGTGCTGGCAGCTTCAAAGTATGTTTCAGTCTCCCTGTGTCAGTTTGCTTTGTAGGCTTGCTACTCTGTAGGTGCACCAGCTGCTGTCTGGCAGGTGAGGCTTAGGGAGGAAGGTTTGCTTTGGCCAGTGGGATCACAAGACCACTGTCCATCATGGTGGGCAGACGTGGCTGCTGGGCCATCTCTTCCTGTGGAGCTCCTGGAAGGTCTTGTTCGTGTCTTGGCTGTTCAGGAAACTTGAAACACATCTTGGCTTTGCGTGAAAGGCATCAGCTTAAGGAAGGATACAAGCAAATGGAAAACTGCACCAAACACAGTGCAAAAATACTGGAAACTTCAAACGCTTCAAAACCTTAACGTGTAAGGATGCAAGCGTTCTTTACTTTAGCAGTGAGGAGACTGTTCTGGAGTCGAGACAGGAAGTTAACAATTAAACAGTCACTTAGTTCCGCCCCCCTGTGGCTCATGATCTGGGTTTTATTGTTATGTAATTTCTAGATGGACTCTCCACCCTGCTCATTCCAAGATCAAAACTAGCTCTGCCTTGAGGAAATCCTGCCTCCAGTTACAGTCACACGGGAAAGTGAGAATTCAGAATCACCTTGTTTGCCTAAACCAAGTCAAAGCACCCTTTTGGGGGACAGCCATGACTTGCTCATTATTTATTGCTTGTCTAAATGATGCATCTAGCTGGATGTTCCCTGAGATTTCTTCCACTTCTTCCTAGTTCTTAGGAAGCATTCATTTTATTTTGTTTTTGTGGTGCTGAGGTTTGAACCCAGGTCCTTGACAAAAGTTAGGTAAGCATCCCACCACTGAGACACATCGCTATCCTTTCCAAAGTATTTTATTTTGAGACAGGGTCTTCCTATGTGGCTGAAGCTGCCTACAAACTTGCAGCCTTGCTGAATCAGCCTTCCAAGAGTCAGCCACTTGGATGCTCCCGGATGGACCAGATGACTGAATATTTCTTGGGAAGAAAGAAATAACCCTTTCTTTTAAAGGTAAAGGTTTGGAAACCCATCAAGATGGCTCTGCAGGAAAAAGTGCTGTTGACCTGGATTGGATTCCTGGGACCCACATCATGGAAAGAGAGAACCAGTCATTCAAGTTGTCCTCTGCCTGCCGTATGTGCTGGGGAAGGAGCCCAGAGTTCTACTTCTTGAAAAGAGACTGGGTGCCACACTGCGTGTAGCTTGAACATATGGGACCTCAAAGCCTGACCGCATAGTGACACACTTCCTCCAGCGAGGCTACACCTACTCCATCAGTGCCACATTCTCTAAGGGAGCCCATTTTCTTTCAAACCACTACACCCTAGAAAGGCCAATTGGTTTTTGTCCCTTTGAAGACAGTGCTTTTGAATGTTTGGTCTAGGCAGGATCATCTTACGTGACCTTTTCGCTAAGCTTCTTTCACTTGTCTCACTGTGGCATGTGTCCACGTTTCGCTGCCTTTTAACTGAAGAATATTCCAACACATTCATGCACACACCCCACGGTGCTTCACCCAGGGCTGCTTTGACTATTCACGTTGGTCCCTGGGTTTGCTTGGTTCTTTGATGGGTTCCCTTGGAGAGGAACAGGGCATAGTGGGATCATTTTATGTTTCATTTTTAAAGAATTGACAGTGTTTCTGATTTGTTTTAAACTTCTACCAACAATATATGAGAGTTCTTTTTCTTTCTCCACTCGTCACCAAAATTACTACTTTTTGATTTTTTTAAAAAATCGTGATCAATGTCCTAAATGTGTGCTAAATGATATCTCATCATGGTTTTGTTTTATGGGTTTTTTTGCATGTGTATGTAGTGTGCATGACTGTGGGTATGTATGTTCATAACTGTGTGCACATGTGCTTGAGTGTGTAGGAACCTAACGCCGACAGCAGGAGTCTCCCTCAATTGCTGTCCGTCTTGTCCACTGGGATAGTCTCCCATCAAATCCAGAGTGCACTGATATGACTGGCCGAGCTAGTCAGTCAGCTTTCTCCCAGGGATCCCAGCTCCCCCACCCATGAGCTAGAGTTCCAGGTGAGCTGCCAGTGCCCACCCAACACTTGTGTGGGTGCTGGGATCTGAACTCAGGTCCCTGTACTTGCAAAGCAAGCACTTTATCCCCATCCCTCCACCATGGCTTTCACACACACACCTCCTCCAGCTTCGTTCTTAATGCTTGCCTAAGATGCCGCCGATGAGGTAGCCTGTGAACAGCTAAGTGAGTAAGAGGTGGTTTTACATGCAGTGTTGTGCTGAACATCTTTTTATAATGCTCACATCAATTCGTTGTTTTGTTCTTCGCTTTCATGCAGCTCTCTGAACCTGTGGGCTTCATAGGCGCAAATTCAACCAAGCGCAGGCTGGAAATCTTAGGAGAGAAAAGTATATGTCCTGACATGTCCGTTGCCTTTGCTCCTGTCAGGCCTGCCTAAATACACGCAGCTATCTGCACAGTCCCTGTGTCCTACCAAGGAGTTCACAGGGGGGAATGGGCGTTTGGTTGTTTTTAGTTGCCAAGGGCAGATGTAGTTAGAGCCAGGTTTTGTGGGCCTTAAAAGTTTTTACAAGGCAAAGCATCACTCACAGCCCAGCACAGTCTGCCTTGAGCTGGTGATGAGCTTTTAACCTCAACAAGCAAGTTCACTTCCCTGTGTACCTGTGTGGATACATAACTGTTTCTACTGGGTAGAGTTACTTAACACAGGATTTCAGTTAAGATGAGACACCTCAGGATTTATGCTGCTTGGATACTTGCACCAGCCATTCTGTTTTACCAGCTGTGCTTCTTGGGCTCAAATCCTTCCCTTCCCTGTGCCTCAGCTTCTCGTGTGAAGGCAAAGATAGCTCACTATGATGATTATATTAACTTAAGTGGATATTTAAGATGCCTAATGAATGGTTACTGTGGCATAGCACGCGGAGGGCTGGGGGTGGTCCTTCTATAGTCTCACTGGTTTGTGTTGTAAACCTATGTCATTTAAAAATAAAGAGAGTAAGCTATTAGACTGTTAGGTTTTTTTAAGCCTATGGGGGATGGTCACTGGTCGTATACAGCATGGAGCTATGGATAAAGTACCTGACATCACGGAGTTTGGTACCTATAAAAGGAAGGGTCCAGGGGCTAGTGCTCCATTTGTACTGAGGGAAGACTACCTGTGCCCTGAAAATAGACTTGGTGCAACAACAAAGTAAGCTAAGATTGTGGCTAATATAGACAAATTACCTTCAAGAAAATTGATCCACTTTTCTGGTTTTCATTTGGTTTAGATTTGGGGTTTTGTTTGTGTTGTTGTCATCGTCTAAGTCCCAGGGCCTCTCACATTCTGGGTAAGTACAGCATCTCTGACTCCCTGTATACCTCAGCCCTTTGTAAAAATCTCCATCTCCATTAATACTGGTAGGGCTGGAAAGAGGGCTCAGTGGGTAAAGGTGCTTACTGCCAGTCCTGACAATCTGAGTTCTATTCTTAGGACCTGCTAGAAGGAAAGAACTGAGTCTCACAAGTTGCCCTCTGATCTGCACATGTGCTATGGCACATGGGTGTCCACTCCACACCACACACACACACACACACACACACACACATCTATATGGTGAGCGTAATGGATGGATTTTAACATGTAGCTGACACACTCTCTCTAGTTTTCCTCTTCTTCTTCTTCTTCTTCTTCTTCTTCTTCTTCTTCTTCTTCTTCTTCTTCTTTTGTCTCTATCTTTTTTTTTCTCTATCTTTCTTGGACCCAGTGCCTTGTGCATGCTTGAGCCACAGCCTCCTGTCAGTCAATGGGCTAAAATCATACTTTAAAATTATCTCAGGGAATGTGTGCCTCTAATCCCTGCACTTGGTCAGTGGAGGCAGGAAGATCAGGAGCTCAAGACCTGTAAATAAATAAATTAATAAATAAATTCCAAAACTGGACCATCCACTTGTGAGATCAGACACGCCCTTGAAAAGTGACCCTGACTGTTCCTTGGAAGAAAAAAGAAAGTATTCTTCTCTTGTCAGACGATCATGATCACCCCAGACTTTAACCTTTGTTTTATATGTGGTGATTTATGCAGTTACAAGTCACTGAGGCAGGTTGTCAGATGGCTCAGGGTAGCCACACTTGCTGCCGAGCCTGACATACCGAATACGTAGCAGAACCTAAAACCTAGTACCATTGAAAAAATTTAACCTGTGTGTTTGCACAAGTGTTTGTGTGTGCACACGTGTGTGTGCACTCGCACACACATGGGTGCCCATGGAAGAAAGTGCTGTGTTTTCAGGAGCTGGAGTTACAGGTGGTTGTGAACTTTCACACATAGGTGCTGGGAACCAAACTCTGGTCTACCAGAAGAGACAAATGCTCCTAACCCCCAAGCCACCTCTCCCGCTCTTTGTTACAATTATTTTTTAAACAACAAGAGCCTATGTGAGATGACTCCCAGGCAGGGCGGTTTTGTGATAGGGCTCTTCCTATTCTTACGGGAGAATTTAATTCTCTCTTCATCTTAAGCTTGACTATCTCACAGCGAGCACGGAATGTTTTGTACTAAGGAAGAACTTGCATAAGTGATCCAATAAAAATAGGAATAGAAAGTGGGGATTATGTCTCTTACTTCACAAAGAGAGCCCACAGCATCAGGAATCCCAGGGGCAGCTTTTACCAGAGCCCCGCGTTTCCCACAGGGTGAAGAGCCGGATGTCGTGCTGAACAAACAAGCCGCCTCTCCAAAGAGGCTCCACGGAGCTCTGTTCAAAGACTTAAACCTCTTATTCAAATAATATTGAGGCAATTACAGTCACACAATTAAGTTACATGACTTTCAAATGCACTCAAATATACTTACAAGAAATACCATGTCAAGAAAATAAACCCACACAGTGCATTTAAATACTCCTTTAATAAACTGTAATTTGCTTAAAATCGTTAATAGGAGCTCATTCTTGTATGCACCAAGCACATCAGAATCTGATGAATTTAAGCAGGATGAGATAAAGTAGGGGACACGCTTTACCTGTTTCCCACATAGACTACTGTTCAAAGGCAGCCCCTCGGGGAGAGCACATGTACTTTCATGCCACGAAGAGAATAGGTCAACGCAAAAACTTAGAAATCAGGAAAGTGCATGACTTCCAGCTGTGTTACTAAAGACACAGTGAACTGCTCCATGCAGAGAGCAGCCCTTTGCTGCAATTTCTCCACTTGTGCAGCCGACGCCAATGTTTTCAGGCACTCTCTGGTCTCCAGATGTGTGTTTGGGCATCACTGGGAAGAGTCTGCTCTCCTGCTCCTGGCCTGAGGATTTGGTGTGTCTATGGTATCCCAAGCAAGGTGCTCAGGTCACTATCTCAGGCTATGGGCAGAGCTCCGGGCACCATTTCAGGCTATGGGCAGAGCTTTGGCCACCATCTCAGGCTATGGGTGGAGCTCTGGGCACCATCTCATACTATGGGCAGAGCTCTGGGCACCATCTCTGGCTATGGGCGGAGCTATCTATGCTTGTGGTAGATGAACGTGACCTGAACACAGGTGTGAGGAGCTGAAATCTCAGTGGGACTGAACATGTAGATTTGAGCCTCTTCCAGGACCACAGGCTGTCTATGTGGACTAGGCAAAACCTCCTCCAGGTATTCATCTAGAATGTCAGCGAAGGCCTGCCTGGGCAGGATGCTGAGTATCTTGGTGGCCACGAGGTACACATCCCACTGCCCCAGGAACTAGGCACTTCATAGAACAGTGAGACTCTGGTGTGAGGGCGATGGGAGAGAAAGTGAAAGGCGGGGCGGATAGGGGAAGAGGTCTAAGGGCACTACGTGCATGTATGAAATGTATATGTATCAATTCATGTACAGCGTATATGCTAATAAAAAGAGCCCCACTGAATTACTTTACTCTTTGTGCTAAAAATTGGTCTTGGTGGGACCACAAAGTCAACTCTGGCTCTGAGAGTCACTTGACCACATCAGGGGTTCCAGTTGGCTTTGTGAGAAATCTTAGTGGGAAACAACTTTTGGGCTGCCTGGAACTCCTGCCCTTATCCATGTATACTCAAGCATGGCTACATGCTACTGTTTGTACAGGAGAAGGTTACCCATAGTTCAGTGTTGGGGGGGGGGAAGATTGATTCACATTCCTTAAGACAGTAACTCATTTCACTCTGTATTAGAAGGGAGGGCCAAAGCAGAGATGGCTCTGTTGATTAAACACTTGCTTGGAAAACATGAAAATCAAGTTTGATTCCAGAATCCGTGTAAAAACCCCAGGCATACATAGGATGTGTGTCTGTATTCCCCAAGCTGAAGAGGCAGAGACAGGTAGGTTCCAGGGGCTTGCTGGGCAGTCAGCCTAGCCTCTTTGGGAAGTACCAACTCAAAGAGAGAGAAAATAAACTGGAAAAAGAATTCACTGCTACTTGCTAAGAAGCAGAGAGCACAGCTCTCTGGTAGCAGCATCTCTTCTTGTGTCTTCTGGGGACACATCATGGAGTCTCTTTGGAGCATCTACACCCGTGTCGCTTACAACATTGCTTCCGAGTGCAGGCACATAACAGCACCCGAAGACAAATGGCAGCCTCGTTATTAGATTTTCTTCACCTTTCCTGTAGATTTCCCTTGGAACACTGGGCTGACAAAGCAATGACCTGTTTCACTCTAGAAATGTAAATGATACTTGCCAGTGAAGATGAACAGATGAGCCCCGCCCATCTTCTAGACATGCCCGGGGCTCACAGCCAGTGTTTTAAGTTACAGACAAAAGCAGTACTGAAACCAGAAGGAAAGCACGGAGGCGACTTGTCACATTACTTTTTCTCTATAGGTGGGATAAGTCACCATCATTTCCCTCTTCCATCTACCTTGGCATTTATTTCAGAATGATATCATAAGTCGCTGGAGACAGTGAGTTCAGGAACAGGAAGCTGTTGCAAGTTGCCTCGAGATGCCAGAGGCTGGTAGGTGTCCATCTCAGCCTTCAGCTCAGTCAGAAGTTTAGATAAAGCTCTTCTAGGGCACATTAAGTGCAAGAGTACACAGAGTACATGTCAGAGGAGCCATCTACCACCACCCCCTGCTCCTCACTCAGGACTACTGGAGAAGTTGGCTCACCCACTAAAAACACCGGCTAAGTCAGGGCAGTCCAATTCATCATAAGGGAACGTGGTTTATAAACATGTCTACCACATAGATGCAGATTATCTGGGAATGCATCAAACCAAAAACTACACAAATATAACCTCAAAGATACAAATTGTGATTTCTACCTGTCTGTCTGTGTATGTGGGTGTCTGTCTGTCTGTGACATGTGTGGTGTGTACCAGAGGTTACTTAAACTTCTTTATTTCCCACCATGTCTTTAAAATCGTTGAATTACTGTTAATTATTTATGTTGTGTGTGCATGCACATGGCATGCATGGCACGTGTGTGGAGGTTCAGAAGACAGCTGCAAGCATCATTTTCTCTTTCCACCATGTGGGTCTCTGATGGAACACAAGTCATCAGCCTTAGTGGCAAAAACTTTTAACCACTGAGCCATCTCCTCCTCCTCCTCCTCCTCCTTTTTCTCCTTCTTCTTCTTGAGATGGGGACGCTCACTGAACTTGGAGCTCATCCATGTGGCTAGGCCATCTGGCAATCAAGTTCCCTAGATCCTTGTGTCTCTGCTTCCCTAGCACTGGGATTGCATGTGCATATCACTATGCCTGGCTTTTAAATTAAATTTAAATTTTTTTGTGGGTTTCAGGAATCTGAACCCAGGTCCTTGTGTTTGTAATGACAAGCACTTTACCAGCTGAACCATGTCCTTGGCCCCTTGAGCTACGTTGTAGAACGCAGGATCCAGCAGCCGCAGAAGTTACTTTCAAAGATCCGTGTCTTGATTACCGGTCCCTCTAAATCGACAGGAAACAAGTGATTCCACGGGCTGGTTTCATAGCACTTCCTTCAGAGCTTGGATCTGACTGCATGCAAACAGCAAAAGCACAGGTCGGCCAGAAAGCTTATAGAGCGTCAGGTGAAACCTGAGCAGCTCTCCAGGAGGTTTTACATAGAATGAGGCAGATATTAGGTTGAAAATATAATAAATATGTACATGTTTGGAATTTTGAAAGAACAAGCAGAATGCTTGCCTAACCCGAGACACTGCAACTCCCGCAAGTGGCAAAGGCCGCTTTACTTTGTCTCAGTATGTGTCAGAGGTGAGCTAATGTAAACAAGTAGGCTATAAACTTTTTGTACTAAATTGAAGGGTGATTTATGGACCACAAGAAAAGATATGACTTCATGGCTTATTCAGATGTGATCAAATATAATTTAAATATTAAATCCGTTTCACTATATTTGTTAGTAAATAATCAAGAACAAATAAATGTGAGCACAGTAAGAATAAAATTATGAAACTCATATAATTATTATAGTTTTTTTTTTTTTTTTTTTTTGAGATGAAACTTCATGTAGTCCAGGCTGGCCTCAAAGTCACTATGTAGCCAAGGTTGGCTTTGAAGTCCTGATACCTGTGTTTCTACTTCTCTGTTGGGAGTATAGGTATGCATCCCTGTGTCTGGCTGCAGCGATGGTCTTAATATACCTATCTCAAGAGTGTTCTCCAATATGGAAGACACTGCTGGAGAAAGGCTGTTCTACTAAGGTTGACATGCAAGTAAGTTTTATAAATAAAGTTTTATTGACACTGGACTACACCAGCCAATTGACATATGACCTGGATTTGATTTTATGCTTCAAAGGTAGGGACAGCTGTGATGGCAGAACCCATTTGCTTATTGAAAAGTCTAAAAAATTTCCTCTCTGGCCATTGACTAGAAGGCTTACTGACTCCTGGCTTTTACTTTCATTCTGAACAGCAATAATTCATGGGTGCTTTAAATGTGTGAACTAAAAAAAGTAAACCCTTTTGCTTCTGTTTGTTTCTGTATACCCAAAACAAATTATGTATACGTTTTAGAACTCGTGGCTTATCGATGCTTAAAAAAACAAACACCAAGCTGGTTTCCAGAACTAAACATGCCTCAAGTTGTTTTCCTAAAAATAAATGAGGCAGAGAGTAAAAACAACATACCGTGGGTACAAATAATAAGATACCAATTCGGAGTTAAAGAGCACCCTCGGGGTGTTAGGCCAGCAGTAGTCACAGGAAGTGAAGCTTCGCTTGAGCCCCAACCGTCTCCCTGATTGAGCAGATTTTTCATCAAGGGTGCATGGCCCTTGGAAGAGCACTCGGCTAGGTGGGAAATAAGCCTGCATCCACCCACTTTCTTCCCTCAGAAAGAAGATATTGTTCATGGTGGAGAGTTAAATTTTTAACTCCACAGACGAATACCATCGGTTTCTAAGCTTTATGTTTTCTTCAGTACTATATATTGGTTGTACGGGTAAGGGTGGAAATAACTTTAACAGTCAAAGCATTGTGTGTGTGTGTGTGTGTGTGTGTGTGTGTGTGTGTGTGTGTTGTCCTGTGTGCATGCATGTGGAAGCCTGAAGTTGACATCCCATGTCTTCCTCATCCGCTCTTCACCTTATTCATTGAACCTGGAGCTTGCCACTCCACTGGACTGGCTGCCCAATAAGGATCCACCTGTCCCTACCTCCTAGTTCTGAGGTTATGGGCGCTCACTATCACGCTTGACTCTGTGAGTGCTGGGCATCTCAGGCCCTCACGCTTGTGCGCCACACAGTTTACCCACCGAGACATCAGCCCTGCCCCCAGAACATTGCTTCTTGTTTTGCCTTGTTTCATTTTGGTTTGTTTTATTTGAGCTACAGAGTCTCATTCTGAAGCCTTGGCTGGTCTGGAACTTTCTATGTAGATCAAGCTGGCCTTGAACTCATAGGGATCCACCTGCCTCTGCCTCTTGGGTGCATGGGTTGCCATGCCTGGTTTTAACTAGGGACAAAATTCAACACCGGAACACTTCTGTTAGGTGGGTAGAATGCTCTGGAACGGGCAACGGTCCCCAGTCAAGAGCACCACCAGGGGGCGCCTTGCTTCTTAGGTTTCCCCAGGGGTTGTTCCCTGTGGTTTTAAGATGCCTTAAACCCTGCCTAGAGACTGTAATAGATTGACTCTGAGGCTTCCTATACATTCCTAAATCAGAGTCTCATAGCCCAATGGCCCCATGACACACAGAGGACGTCTATGTCCCTCAAATTGGGGAGGTTGAACCTTACCTCACACAGCCTTCAATCTACAAGTTCTTTGAAGCTCAGTCAGGTGGAACCCTAGTTTTTTTCTCTATGAGTTATGTTTAGGGCTAAGATTTGCCCAAGAAAGATCTATTTGTGGCAAATCTGACAGTATAGTTTGGAGTTCTGAGGACAGGAACCCACTTGGCCTCAACAAGACAAGTCAGCTTTTGCCAAGTGCCCCATTTCTTTGGCCATCAGAGTTCCTGGTGTTCCATTTGTGGGACTGTTACAAAGAGCAGCTGAGGCAGTACCTGGTCAGTGTCTGGTACTTCATGCTATCTACAGAGCTGCCATGGTCCTTTAAGTTTTATTTAAAAACAAAAGGGGGAGGGAGGGAAACCCAAGTATCCACGTGTATTCCACGTGTAAGTCCCTGAGCATCTTGAGGGATTCTTTCAAAGGTTCAGGATGTCTTCCTAGCTTTGGGGAAGCTATGTGTTGGGTTTTCATTTAGTCGGATACTCAGGTCTCCATGGAGCTGAGAAGTAATGGGGACTTTCCTCCAAGTTGATGGTGATATGTTGGCTGATATTTCTTGTAGGGGAAGCACTGTCTCAAGGAATTCCAACTTCTGGCCAATGTCATCATTGGTGATCACATGGGATCTTTGTGCCTCTGTTCCTGGTCATCTCAGGGCCTCTGGCTTTCCTGTTGACTTCCAAGAAACCCTCTGTGCCTCAGTGTGTGTCACTCAATGTGACACTGACCCAGTTCCACAGGAGAGGAAGCTGGGAGCAGCATTGTGCATATCATACATTTCGGAAAGATATTTTACCAACACCTCTGTTTTTCCTCTTAAAAAATAGCTTTACTGTGTGCTTGAAAAAATTGTTTATTGGTTAAGAGTGCTTGCTGTGATGTCACAAGGACATGAATTTGGATCCTAGCACCACATAACAAGTTAGGTGACCCCAGAACACCTGTAACTCCACATACACACACACATACACACACTCTCTCTCTCACACTTGTATACATTCATATACAAATAAGTAAATAAATACATGTACAAAATGAAGCTTTATGGCATTGAGGCAGTGGCACAGTGTGTGACACACTTGCAATGCAAGTATGAGAGCCTTAGCTCAAATCTCCAACCACATATAAAGCAGGGCATGGCCCTTTGGAGTCCCCAGTCATAATGATGGCGGTGGTGAGAAGGAAGACATTGGGGTTTGCTGGCTTCCAGCCAGTTTCAGACTCAACGAGAAACCCTATGTAGAGAGAATGTTCCAGAGTGCCAGAGCAGGGCACTCAATGCCCTCCTCTTGTCCTCACACATGCTCAGCACACAAAAGGAAGCAATAGCTTCATTATTGAAATAGAATTAACAAAACACAAAACCAATCATCTCAAAGGGAGCAATTGTTAGCACTGAATGTCGCGATGCCCCGTAGCCACAATATCCTGTAACCCCAGCCTCCGTATTCTCTCACAGAGGACACTCTACACCTATCCAGTCTCCAGGCTGGCCCTGGCCCATCCACCCTTAGTGTGTCTGGACTGGCCTACTGAGCACACTGAGCATTCATCATATCCACAGAGTCGGACATCATGTGGCATCTCATGTCTCCCTTTCCGGAGACCCATCCATATTAAGTACCCGTCGTCCATATTTGGCTCCTGGTAATGCATGGATGATGCCTCACCAGTTAGTTGATGGACATTTGGGTATGTTTCGACCTTGCAGCTATCTCAAACAGGATGTTTCCTGAACAAGTTTTTACTTAAAAATATGTTTTCAATGACTAGAGCATAGAGGCCTTGCGTGAAATGGCCACGCCACACCACAGCTGTGTCCAACTTCTAGAGGAACTGCCTGTTTCTACCTGTTTTACCGCAGCCCTTTCTGCTGCTGAATTACAACAATTTGTTGTGTATTCAAGAGACTCCACCCCCACAATGTTCTCCACCACTGTTCTATGTGTCCCTTCGCATTCCAGGTTCCCTTTGTCCTTTGCAAAAGTCAGGCACATTGAGGTACGCATAACGGCCTAACAGAGCTGCCCTGTGCACACTGTTGTGATGCTAAGCAAATGAATGCCACCATACGGATGGCTCGGAGGGTACACACTGAGTGCCGAAGTCCAAACTGAGGCTTTTGTGTGTACTAACTGGTCAGGCGTCATCCTCAACTCAAGAACGTTTTTCTCAATGGCAATTGTGTGCTCAGTGTGGCCATCATGCTATAAACTTTAGTTCTGTTTTAAAGTGGTAACGACCCTGGAACAGCTGAGGGTGCGGAGTGGGGGAGTGAGTTCTGTCATTTGTGCAAAAGCCACTCCACCTGCATTCTCAGGATTTTCTGCTATACATTTCTCCTTCCTGAGTCCAGCTTGTAAAGGCATGCTGTTTCAGACATGGACTCTGCTGTCCCTACAGGAAGGCCGGGGAAATGCCAGGACGCCTGAGCTGGCAGCACGGCAGAGGCAACCTCCATGCCCATGATTTTCCACCTCTATTCTCCAACATGCAATTTAAAGAGAGATAGAGTGTGGAGCTGGTGATAGGGCTTAGAGGCTAGAGGCGCTGGCTGCGGAGCGTGATGAGGTGAATTTCATTCCTGGGTCCCATGTAGTAGAAACAAAGGAGAGAACTGGCTTGCTGCAAGTGGTTCTCTCTCTTTCTCCGCGCCCCCCCTCGCCCGCCCCATCTCTCTCTTATACACACACTCGGGGGGGGGGGGGTGGAGAGCAAGAGGCGTGTACACACATGCACACATACAGAGTACACACAATAAACAAACAAACAAATACAAGATATAGGATAAGAGCTGAAATATTCCTTTAACAAGGTTCTTCTCTCAAAGCAAGAAAAAACAGGACTAAGGATTTATCTCTTGGTCTCTCAAGAGACAAAGAAAAAAAATCTTTAAAGAAACAAATATATAAGAAATAAATATAGAGACATAATCTGAATAAATTAATAAAAAAAGAAAGAAAGAAAGAAATGTAAATAGCCTCACTCTGATGACTCTTCTGCCCTTACCTCAGAAGCATCCTTCCTGAGGCTGCCCTGTCCTGCACTTCAACCAACACCTGGACCCTTTAGTGAGGAGGGTTGAGTAAATACAGGTTTTAAAACCAACTGTAGAATTTACACAATCTGTTTCCTGCTGCTGTGGCCCAATACTCAAAAACTGGGTCAAGTACAAAGAAAAGAAGCTTGTCTTGGCTCATAGCTTGTGTGAGAACTTAAGAGTATGGCCTCTGCCTGGTTCGGGTGAAGGCCTTGTGCCCTGCTCTGCCTTAGTGGAGGATGTCTGTGTCTAGAAGAGCCCCAGTTCACCCAGAGCCCCTTCTGTGTTAACTCACTGGCTTATAGATAAGCTGATGAACCAGTCACTCAATGGTCTTGCCTCTCTGAGACCCCAGAGGTGTGAATGGAGAACTGGACTTCCAGCAAGTGAAAACTGGGGAGACATTCTCAGGCCATAGCAAGGCCTGAAGACAGAGCTGGTACAAGTTATTAGGACACAGTGGGTAGATGGCAAGAGGGTGTTCTCCAAATCCTACTATGAGAACAGCGGTCTGTGTTGGCAAAACAGCCAGTAGAAATGACACCTTGAGGCTCAGGCCAAATGCCTTTCAGTCTGAGTGTGGGGAAGAGGACAAATTGTCAGGGTGTGATGAGTCCACGGGCACGTGCCTCTCACACAACATTGAGATAATCTGTTGGTGTGTTTGTTGTCTGCACTAGGCTGTCATCTCCTCAGAGGCTTGGCCAATCTTTGTGGCCTTGTTTCCATAATGTCCCTGTGATGTCTAAACAGAAAGGGTCACTTGTCATGTGTGCTCAAGGATCCCAGCTGCATCAATTTCCGCACTCAAGACAGTTTGGAAAAACAAGGTCAACAGGTGCATGCTATACGGCTCTCCCTCCCTCCCTCCCCCTCTCTCTCTGTCTCTGTCTCTCTCATTTGATTTTAATTTTTATACTGGTATCGTACAGACTTGTCATGGACTTTCTTGAAACCAAGGATAACACTGACATTCTGGTCTTCTTGCCTGGGCTTTTGGGTGTGGACCACCAGGCTACACTTATGTGCTGCCGGTAACAGAGCCCGGGATTTTCTGTGTGTTAGGCCAGCACTCTATCGACTGACATACATCTCCAGTCCTCTCTGTCATTTTGTTTTGATTGTTTATTTATTTGTTCACTTATTTATGTTTTTGAGGTTAGGTCTTAGTGTAGTCCAGGCTGGTCTTGAACAAGCCACGAAGCCAGCAGTGGCCTTGAACTGTTTGATTCTTCTGCCTCCACCTCCTAAATTCTGGGATTACAAGCATGTGCCACCACAGCTTGTGTATGTGGGGAAAAGGATTGAACCCAGGTGTTCGTACATGCTAGGCCATCACTCTACCGGCTGAACCACACGCATGTCTCTTCAGCACTTATGCCTGCCTATCATAAAATTCATTCCTAGTGATTTTTTTTTTTTTAAGACAAGGGGATACTTAGTGCTGAAGCCCTAAATGTTCAGGTTGATAAAGGAGAAATTAATTAGTTTTGGACAAATTAAAATCAAGGCAAAGTATTAGGTTGGATGATGGGTAGAAAAACATTGCTTTAAAGGACATTGCGGCTTCTGTGGCAGAGGTGGCAGTTGGAGAGGGCACCACACATATTGTTCGTCTGGCTTCCTGGCTCTCTTGTTCTTTCTCTCTCTCCCCGGTGCTAATGTAGGTAGAAGGTTTATATCAATGCAAGCCTCTTGAATTTGATAAGTGAATTGTGATTACATTAGAGGCAACCTTTCTTCCCCCTAGGAAGTACATATGGAGGTATTTAGGGATAAAAGGAGGTGATGTACTAAATTTGCTCTCAAAAGGTTCTGGCAGAGAGGATTTATGATAAAAAAAAACAAGTGTAGTGAAATTTTTGTGATTGGTGCATTTGTGTAAAAAGGTATTGAAGACTCTGTAATAGTCTTTCAACTTTCATGTAAGTTTAAATGGTCTCCAAATAAAAGGCTAATAAAGTTGTCATTCCTAAGGTTATGAGACCTGCTTGTGGACCAGCTGTGAAGAAAGAACGCAGGCAGCGGGGGATGAGCATGCAGTGGCTGTAGCAGGGTTTTATTTTTCATCCACCCCCCTATTTTGTTCTTCTCTTTTCATTGTATAGGTGTAGACATGAGCTTAGGGCCACTCGCTGCCTTTCCCGCTCTGTTCTCTCTTATTGCTTTGGCTCTTGGTGGGCTCTCTTACTGCTTTGGACTCTGGTGAGGGCACTTGGCCAGATGCTGAATGCTGTTGTGCTTGGGGTGCCCAGGCCAGTGGCTCTGAGCTCTGAAGCCATCGTAGGCTTCGAATAAAACCGGAAACTCGAGTTCCTCACTTCCATAAATCACTTTCATGGGCCTCTCGGCAGACTGTTGTAATTTCCATCTCACAAGAGTCGTCAAGAAGTGGAGACTGGACATCCAATAGACACGCTGCCCTCTGACAAAGCTGGCTTCATGAGCAAAGTGACTGCTACACACGCAGGAGAACTCCCAGGGTTCACCGGAAAAGCTAAGCCTGGCGGTACAGGTTGTAACCCCATTTCTGGGATTGTAGGCACAGCTGATCCATGGACTCAATGGCCGTGCAGCCTAGCCTATTGGGAAGGTCCAGGTTCAGTGAGAGACTCTTGCTACAACAACAGAGGTGGGGAGCAAGTGAGGAACATATTCTATGATGGTCTCTACAGGTCCATAAGGACTGCCACCCCAAATCTCCATGGAACAGTAAGTGTGAGGACAAGCATTCACGGGGTGCTCTGACACTTACACCTGATTTTTCACTTAGTTCTCTGGACACTCCCAGCAGCGAGTCATTCACTTCCAGTTTCCCGTGTGAAACTGAGGCACAGAGAGATTAAGTCAGTGGGCTGAATGTTGTGAACAGGGGAGCCAGGGCGGCAGCCTGCCTGATGCCACCCAGGCCACTCTTCTGAGTTGCTGGTGGGCGGGCAGGGCTTAGGGTGGCTTAGCTACTGTCACACACGAGGACAAAATGAAAATTGGCACCTGACAGCCTAGAGCGGTGCTAAGTGGCATGTATGAGCCACACCGTGGCTGTCATCCACGTGATGTGCCATTGGTTCACAAGGTATGTTTTTGTGCAAACAGTGCACTGACATCTTGCAGTCTAATATGCATGCAAATAAGCTGACTTAATAGCCTAATTGGTATGTAGGATATGGTGAGTTCAACGAGCTGATTCACTGACATTAACTTTAACCTTATCTTTAAGAATGTAGTTACTAGAGCAAACTTAAAGTAGCAAATTTGGCTTGTGTTGAACATCTCTTGGCCCAGACTCAGAAACAAAAGCATGGCACCAGGGACTTGCGTTGTCAAGATGTGGTAGCCCAACCGGCTTCAGGAAGAACAGAACAGATGATGGTGGTTTAGAGACGAGACTCAAGGGTGCATGCATTAGCTGTCACATCCCCCTGAGCGCTCTCCTCAAGGCCACGGACTCTCAAGCCTGCACAGAAACCCTGGATAATTGATTCGCATTCCAGGTGAGTGAACACGTCCTTTGTACCACCCACCAGAGACTAACAGGAGCTTCTGGGAACCCATGTCCACCACCTTCACCGTGAGGCGAGAGCAAGCTCCTCGCAGATGGAGGCCCTGCCCTTTGACTGTCAGCATTTCTCTCAACAAGAATGCACAGTGTCAGGGTCAAGTGGCCTCTAGGGCTCCAGCTATGCCGGACTAAGTACCTGTGAACTCAGCTGCCCACCTATAAGTTTGTCATTTGTCCCCAGGGCAAGCCATAGTAGATGGCGGGCGGAGGGTGAGAGCTTTGACTAGCTGCAAACTCTTCCACACCTCGCCGTACCTCGATAACTTCCATGCTGGCCTAGCACACCTGCCACCTCCCTAGGCCAGGCCACCCTTTTCATTTTCCCATCCAAGCCCTGGCATTCTACCCGTAATCCTGTCTAGAACCTCTCCAGTTGTCTCCCCTCTGGTCTCGGCTATGGTCTTCCTCCTGACTTGGCAGCCAGAAAAGACTCTGCTGGTTTTTTTGTTTCCAATCGGATTCAGTTTAAGCCTAACTCTACACGTAGAGTAGAGCTACACGTAGCGGGTTTTTCTATAGCATGTGCACTTGGGGATGTTGCCACACGCTGGACTTCCTTAGGTGATCAGGGAAAGACTTTCCATCAATAGACTCCTTGGGTTCCAGTCTCGCTGCTCACTTCCTCTTTCTCTGCTCTGCAGTCTAGAAACTTTGCTTTTCTGCTTAGCTTCGCCAGTAGTCCTCCCCACACCACGCACCAAGAGTCTACCTAGCAGCTTTCTCCTCCAGGACTGAGATGAGCTCCTCTCACTAATCTCGGACAGTAGACACTAGATGTTCCTCACCACTGTCTTCCTCTGTGTCCTCCTCAGACAGTGGGCAACACCATGTTTTATAGACTGCTCTGAGCTCCGCTGAGCCCTGTTGCTCCAGCGGGCCTGTTCGAAGTTCAGGCTCTAGCCAGTACCACTGGGGAGCTGTCTGATGACTCTGCTTCCCGAGAGCAGCTTAGCTGGGATCCTGTACAGACTGAAGCCCAGGCAGGTCCTGATCCTCAGTTCTGTCTGACTTCTAATTGCTCATAAAAAGGCAAAACTCCCAGGGTAACTACAATTCTCTCTAGAATCTAAACCCTCACTGTGTGTCCAATGGATGAAGCACTGATCTTCCCAAACCTTGGAGACTGTTTTCTTCTTTACTTATCGTTCAGATGGGTGGTCAGGGTGAAAGTGTACCAGGGAAGGGAAAACCAGCTAGATGTTAGGGAGAAACAATTGCAGTTTAGCTGTAAAGCCTAACGCTTTAAAGTCTCTCATCACTTCATGTTTTTCATCATATAGCTCTTTCCAAGTATTAGTCCCAGATTAAATTTCAGTCTTTTTTTGGGAACCCAAAGTAGCCATCCGAAGGCCTGACTGACTGTGGCAGGGAAACGTGTTCTCAAGGAGGCCCTTGTAAATTTCCATGCGCAGTGTTATCCTAAGTCCCACGAAGGCAGCGGGCTGGACCCTGTGCACAAGGAAGGACTGTCTGGAATCTAATTTTATCTCTAACTCTATAAACAGCCAAGCGGCACCATTTATTATTTTACATAAATCAATCCTGACACCAAAGTCTTCCTTAAATGTGCCCGTTAGTCAGTTCCAACATGGCTTCAAAAGCTTCGGTTGGCTTGAAACAGTTCTGTGGTCTCTTCCTCTAGGGAGAGACAGAGGTCCCTGCGAGTGGAAAGGACCTGCGAGTGCCTAGTACAACTGTCCAACAAGGCTTTGGCCTCATGAGCCAAAACATCTGGGCAAATGCAAAGAGGTAACTCAATGGCGAGCCTGTTCTCAGGGTGGCCAGGTTCCCTTTCCTAGGCTCATTGAAAATATCTCTTGGAAAGTAAGAGACTGGAGGTGTGCGCTAATCACTGGTAGGAAGACCTGTTTGGCCCTCATCTCTTGTGATCACACTTGGAAGGCAGCTGGTGTCTTGGCATCCACAATAGACATTTATAAGCCACAAGGCACTGATGGACACTGGTGCTAAGTGGGTCATACACTTCCTGCGGCTCTAATAGAAAGGATGTGCTATTTCACCTAATGACAATAGGGAAAAATCTACTTTCTTCTTCCAGACGTGTTTTTAAAAACTAATATAATATTATAATATAATTCTCTCTTGTTTAGGCCCTTATTTTTCATAGTTAAAATTTTAAGTTGATGTTTAAATATAATTTGAATAGTGCCTCGAGCTCTCGAGAGACAGGTGTTATAGCAATTCCCCAGAATGGGATGACTGTGATTCCTACATGGAGTTGGGTGGCAACTGGGGACATCTATGCTCCATGCGCCTTTAAGCATCAATCATCAATTTCCAAAACACTCTGTGTGCAAATCAGTCAGTAATAAAGCCAAACCATCACCACAACAAACAGCTTCTCTTCTTCCAAAGTCAGGTTCCAGGCTGGAAAGTCAACTTATCTTTTCTTGCCATACCTTCGGCTGGGAGTAAGCTGAGCAGCTCTGCCTTCCCGGTCGGCTCTGGGCTGGCTTCTTTACGAAGGGAGATCAGCTGTGACACTGACTCCTTCCCTGTCTGATTTGGATGCTGAGCCTGGGGACAGGTTATCTCCGGCTGCTGTTGCTTGCTTGTCCTTCTCAGTCCAGTGACTCTTCTCAAACTTCCTCAGTTAATCTGCATTGCTTCGAGTTTGACGTCCGTGGGTGAGATCAGAAATGGCTAAGAGCTTTGAGAACTTTGCGCTTGCATGACTATAAACACTTGCCTGTTGGATGTTTTGGTTTGCGTTCACTTATAAGCTGTTAATTGGTTTTTTTTTTTTTTTAAACACACTTTGTTTTTTAGAGAAGTTTGGTGCTCCTAGCAAAATTCAGCAGAAAATGGAGACATTTCCCATATGCCTCTGCTTCCCACATCACACAGCCTCCTCAGTGAGCAGTGCCCCCACCAGAGTGGTGCATTTGTTATGTATGACTGGGGGGGGGTGTCAGAGGTATATCACCCAAAAATTATAGCTTGTATCAGTATGTACCCTTGGCATAGTTCCTATGATCTCTGACAGATTAAAGATAGGTCTTCACCATTGAAGTATTCTACTTGGTAGTTTTAATGCCCTTAAAATCCCTCTTTGCCAACCCCTGGCAAGCAGTGATCCCACTCCCCCCTCCCCCCATGCCTGTTTTCTCCTTTCTCCGGAATGTCAGGTATCTGGATTCAAACAGTGTGCTCCTCTCCACACTGGCTCCTGTTCCCTCCACAGCTCATTTCTTTTTAGCACCGAATAAAATGTCAGTGTCTAGGTGCACCACGGTTTATTTATCCATCCACCGACGAATGGCTTCTTCCTGCTTCCAAGCATCGACAGCTATGGACAGAGCGCAGTCCGCCTCTGTGTGCAGGCTTTCCCGAGGATGCAGGTTTTCAGCTTGTGGATAAACACCAAGGAGTGTGACTGCTGGGTTGCTCGCTGTGTTTAATTTTATAAGAAGTTGTCAGGACTCATTCCAAAGCAGCTGGGCCCATTCTCTTTTCCACTGGCACTGAATTCTAACTCCCCCTGGTCCCCTGGCAGCCTTTGGTTTTTGCCAGAGTTTGGGCTCTGGCCATTCTGACAGGCGTGTAGTGATAACTCAGTGCCATGTTCACTTCTGTCTCCCTAGTGAGGTTTTGGTTCAGCACACTTTTTAAATGTACTTACTTGCCACCTGTACAGTTCCTTTAGGTGAGCTACCTGGCAAGGACTCTGGTTCAATTCTTAAGTCTAACTGGGTTTTAAAGATTCTTGGGCGGAAGAGATGGCTGTCAATAAACTGCTTTTCAAGCAGCTGGAGGACCTGCATTCGGTTCCCCAGCGTCAACATAAAAGGCTGGACATGATAATCCAGCACCGTGGAGGCCGAGACAAGTGGATCCTTGGATTTGCTGTGCAACCAGTCTAGATGAATTAGGAAACTCCAGATCCAATGAGAGGCTCTGTTTCAAACACACACACAAATACACACACGCACGCGCACACACACACACCACACACACCTTAGAAAGAGTTAAGGATACATATTACTATTAACTGTTGTCACCATGTTGGGCAATTGATCTCTTGTAGTTCATCCACTTGTCTGAAGAGAATTTGTATCTTGCTTCGATGAAGGACACTCCCTCTACACATCGATTTCCATGCACTTGTGATCTTACTTAACCTTTTGTTTTTGAGACAAGGTTTTACTATGTAGCTCTAGGTGTCCTGGAACTTGCTATGTAGACCAGGTTGTCCTCGAACTCATAAGAGATCCACCTGCCTCTGCCTCCCAAATGCTGGGAATAAAGGTGTGTGCAACCATGCCAGGATTGTTGTTTTTTTTTTAACCTTCGAATTCAATGTTCTATTACTTGGTTTTAGCATATTGAACTAGCCTTGTAATTGCAGCTGGCTGTGATGCATAATTCCTTTATACATTATTGAGTTTTGTTTACTTTTTTTTTTTCTGGTGTGCTCTGTTTATCAGCTACTGATTTTTTTTTTCTAGTGGATCAAAGCATCTTCAGATTGCTGCTTTCTTCTCAGTTGAGTGTTGGCAGGCAGACCGTGTCTTTCCAGATACTTGCTCTTTCCAGGTTTTTAAAGCGATGGGCATAGAGAGCATAGACTGTGTATTTAGAAGGGACAGTGGGGAAAGTATCAGAACACACTAAATATGTCTCTGTAATGTCTGTGGGAGCTGTAGTGATGTCTCTTTCATTTCTGATGCTTGTAACTTGTATTGTCCTTTCCTCTTGGTGCTGATGCTTATAAATCCTAAGCATTTTTTTGCAGAGCCAGCTTCTGATTTCGTTCATCTTCCCTATGGATTTCTATTTTTCACTGATTCCAACTCTAATTTTCATTATTTTCTGTTGCTTAAAAAAATTCCTCTGGTTTCTTTTCCCCCACCTCCACCCCTGGCATCCTGAGGAGGATGTCTTCACCTTGCTCCTCCTGAGCCTCCTGAATCTTCTTCATCTGCTGTGCTATGAGGCTGTGGGAGGCAGTCTTCGTCTGTATCCTGGTTCTAGGTTGGATCCCTCACGTCTCTGCACACCCCTCTTCTCAGGGTCACCAAGGTTCTTAGCCCTGCCATCCTGTCTGTTCTCCATCCCCAGGCTCATGACCCGAGCATCTCTCTCACTGGCCCTCTCTCTACCTCGGCAGCAACCCTGCTCCTCTACAGTGTGCGCTGCATGGGTGCTTCTTAGTGATCTCCGTGGGAGTGTGGGTTGGGATGGGCTTGTGTAGTTCCCTTCTCCTGGTTCAGTTAGATACCAGTAAACCCCAGCACTATGAGTTCTAGTACCCGCTGTCTCTCAGCAGAGGGCCTTGCTAACAGGTGGATGCTGTTAAGATGCTAAAAGTGGCTCCTCTTCCCTTCCCCTGAGGGAAGCACAGTGGGGGTTTCCTCCAAACTTGAGAGAAATGGGTCCAGTTCGCAAAAGTTAGGGGTCCTAGATGGTTCTTGCACAGCTGGTTAGTTTTGTCAACTTGACAGAGTCACCAAGGATGAGGGACCCCAGCTGAGGAGTTGCCTCTGTGAGACTGTGCGCTTATGAGGCATTTGCTCCTTTGCTCTGCCTTCCCTAGGCAGGTGGGCCTCAGCTACATAACAAGGACAGCTGAGCAAGCCAGTGAGCAGCGTGCTTTCGTGGCCTCTGCTTCAGTTTCTGCCTTGGCTCCCCTGCATGATGCAGATGGACTGTCACCTGTCAGCCAAAATAACCCCTTAACCCCAAGCTGTTTTTCGCCAGTGTCTCATCACAGCAACAGGAGACAATCACAGCAGTGGTCCCTTTTAAGCTTTTTGTTCCTTGGCCTGCCCACACCACGTGACAGTGAGCGCTCCACACTGGCACTGCTTCCACACACAGGTCTGTGGTCATGGGTGCTGGCTCTCTACTATGGTATCACTTTCTATGTCTTGGCATTGGGCTAGGCTTGCTACTCAGGACAACTCACTGAATCCTCACAAAGCGATCAGAGCTGAGAGTTCCTTGACCCTGCAGGTGACCAAATGAAGACTTAGAGGGATTAAGTCACAGGTCCAGTCCCCTAAAGATATGCTACTAGGGTTTGGACCTGAAGCATTAGCTTGTGGGTCCCCACAGAGAGAAGCAGTTTCCCATGTCAGACTTACTGTGAGGTGAGCACTGTTTTTTTTTTTTTTTTTTCCAGGCACCATAAACACCAATAACCACCCCCACCCCCACCCTACTCTCTGTTGTGAAGCCTCATTGGCAACGACAGGACCTGCACTCAGGAAACACTAATTGATGTTTGCGGAGTAACTGGTTTTTATGTTGCTGATCTCGCTTTGAGACTTTTTTTTTTTTTTCTTTCCTTTTTCATTTCAGAAAACCAATATTAAACTTCACGTTTACAGTTCAGGGTGTGAAGGGTTTTCGAATTTTCTACTCCCTTCTCACAACAAATAAAACGCCGAACAAATGGAAAAGCCAAACACTCTTCTTAGATCTATGAGAAGAAAGGCCAAAGGGCAAGCCTCTGCCTCAGTAGATGTCAGGCCTGCGGGCCCTGCTGTCAACAGCATTTGCTCAGACAGCCTTCACCACACATGGGAGGCTCAATATTGGTTTTCTTTAAAAAAAAAAAAAAAAAAAAAAGGTGGAAAAATAAAAAAAGAAAAAAAGGTAGTCTCAAAGTGATATCAGCAATATAAAAATCGGTTTCTCTGTAAACATCAGTTGGATGCCTCGTGTGTGCTGGGTCCTATCTTGGGGGCTGAGGCTTCAGCATGGGGCAACGTAAGGCTGTATACAAGCTCTCTCGGTGTTGGGTGGTATTGTTTACTGGCATATAGAGAGCCTGTAGATATAAACCAGTGGTAACCCCGCAGTAATACTTACTGAACCAGGCCGGTGGCAAGTTCAAATCCAGGCTGGGCTACTCGAGATGAACAAGCGAGCTCACATAGCTCAGGTGCCGATGCTGCCTGCACAAGCTCCACTCGGAAGCCTGTTCTGTAACTGACACAGGGAAGGAGAGTGCTGTTGGGTGGCAGAACCCTTAAGCATGGCCTTGCTGAACTGAGCGGTGTGTGTGGCCAGGTGGTGTGGTGGTGAGAGACGGGGAAGAGTGGTGAGGGAGGGGCCAGACCAGAGAGCATCGTCCTTCCTCAGGTCCTTAACAGTAGGCCACCGACCCCCGAAGCCAGTGATTTGGACAGTTTGCACTATTTACAGTGATTAATTAATAACTTCTTATGAGATTAAATATTTCTATTGACGTAGAATTATCTTCTTTTTTTTTACTTGCAAAATCAATTTTTTTTTTCAGAAGGAGGTGTCATAATTCAGCTATGAGTGGCCATGAAATGACTCTGGAAAAAGAAGCAATGGCCATTAAAAAATGAGATGTGTGTATGTATGTGTGCCATCTGAAGCCGGTTTGAGTCTTGCCGTGGGCCGTGGATGTGCCACCTGCATGCTTGGCCCATGTTGGTGAGTGCAGTCGGCAGCTATTGAAAATGCTAGATGGAGGTGCAGCACCCTGATGGCCGAGAAGAAAGAGAGGCGGGACCTCAGTGAGAGTGCTGCTGGGGAGGGTATAGTGAAAGCGCCTCAACTAGGGAGGGCTCCAGGGACAAGGGAAGACAGACGTGAGACCAGTAGGTCAACCAGGCGCACTGCCAGCTAGACGGAGGGACTGGGGTGACAGACTGGCCAAGGAGGACCTTCCAAGTACATGGACGCCAAGAGAAATCTCCAGGGCTGCGTGTCAAGGAAGCCTGACCAAAAGCCACTGGGTGGTCTTCTCAAGCTCCTCAGTCCTGTTCAAGGGCAGGGCCAAATGCTTGCATTGATGGGTAAAGCCTTCTCTTCCCTTTCCTGAACTAATCATATTCTGGAAATTAAAAAAAAAAAAATTTAAAGTTTTTTTTTTTTTAAAGGATTTTTATTTATTTATTTATTTATTTATTTATTTATTATGTATACAGTGCTCTGTCTGCATGTTCACCTGCAGGACAGAAGGGGCATCAGATCACATTACAGATGGTTGTGAGCCATCATATGGTTGCTGGGAATTGAACTCAGGACCTCTGGAGGAGCAGTCAGTGCACTTAATCTCTAAGCCATCTCTCCAGCCCCTATTCTGGAGAGTCTTAAGGGAATAAGAGTTTCCACCTCTCTCCTGCCTGGAGGGGCCCTGTACGGAGCTTCTCTGCAGACCCCTAGATTCAGAGTGTTGGGTTCCTTTCCGTTATACAGTCTCTATGAACATGTAGGGTGACATCTGGGTCTCTCAGAGTCTCTGTGGGACTCGGGGCGCAGGGAACCAGCGTAGTCACTGCTGTGAGACTTTGCTTCTTACATTCATATGTTTTCAGACTGGTCATGAACGACCACAGACACTGAGAGCTTCCTGGGTGGTGGCTGACAGAACTGCCCTCATTTCTCGGGAGCTATAGCCAAGGTGTGACGTGCCTTCTGTGCAAGAGTGAGAACACATGACAGATCCCCAATACTCACATTAGAAAGCTGGGCATGATGGGACATGTTTGTAATGCTAGGGGTGAGGACTCAGGTAGATCTTTGGGGCTCACTGGCCAGTCAGCCTGGCCTACTCAGTGAGTTCCAGGCACTGTCTCAAAACAACAAACAAACAAACAACAACAACAACAAACAAAAAACAAGATGGAGAGTGTCTGATCAGACACACACACACACACACACACACACACACACACACACACACACACACCACATGCTCACTTTTTATGGAAGGAAGTTCAGAGCCATCAGGGCAGCTGTGAGGGAAGCAAGGCTCTGTGGAGTGAGGTTCGCTGGAGGTCAGACCCACGGCCGACAACAGAGCTTGCTCAGTGTCTGAGCTGGCCCTGGGGCTGCTCTGCCCCTTAGAAGACCTGAACAATGTCTAGGAGCACTTTGTTGTCATAGCTCTGAGGAGGTGCCCTGGGCCTCTAATGTGTGTGCCTGAAGGTTACCAGTGCTGTTCACCCCACAGTGTCCAGGACACTGATCAGATGTCACCTTCAGCAAGGTCGAGAGGCGCCCTAGAGGCCCTCCTGTTGCCAGTGTCCCTGTAAACCTCTACCCTACATGGGTTGGAAGTGAAAGCCAACCTGACAGTCATTTGCCCTCCCGAAAGGACCTGGGCCATGAACATAACCTTTCAGAAGGTTTTCCTTTGTGTGTAAATAATCTCCGTCTCTATTAGAACATTCTTCAGGGTAATGCGACATTCGCTCTGGGCTGAATGCTTTACATTTGTATTTCCTTTGGAAATGGATAGAGCAACTTAACAGCTGTGACATAACATAACATAACATAACATAACATAACATAACATAACATAACATAACATACCTGTGAAGTGTGTGGGGAAGGTAGTGACTGGGCTACCAGGGCCTGGGAAGGCTCCGAGCGGGACGTCCCCAGTGGTTGTGCCTATGTGGAAAGCCATGGTCTCCTCCAAGGTTTTCCCCAAGGACACTGGGGCTCTGTCTGGCATCTGGCATAGTGTCTCCTAACCCAGCCTTTGGTTTCCAACTAGGTGAAGGTAGATGCCATTTGACCCCTGCTTTGGGTTACCAGGTCAAAAGTCTGACACAGAGATCTGCTCTTTGTAGAGCTGGGAACTCTAAGTGGAAGACCCTGTGGTTTTGTTGTTGTTGTTGGTTCATTCCCCAACCCCCTACCCCAACTTTCTGGTTATTTTTGTTTTCTTATGGTTAGTCAGAGCTGAAAGGTAGCTTGGCGATGGCAGATAGACCTCAAGCGAGGAGCGTACTTGCTGTGACTCCAGGTGGTCACTACTATGTGGCCAGGCACTCCTTCCATGTCATCAAGCTTAGTTGGCTTATAACTGCAGGTCATGGAGTTGCCCTGGGGACCCATTTACCTTTGGAGGAAGCAAGACCCCCAGTACCCATGTCTTTACTCTGAAGAGAAGGTCTGTTTTCTCGACCCTCACCCATCCATGGACCTTTCACACTTTAAGGCAACTCAACACAGAAAACCCTGATAGAATGACTCCAAAGTCCCCACATTTGTCCTCGAGGTCAGAAGTGTGGGTACCAGTGAGAGGGCTGGGTCCTAGACACTTCCTACTTAGGGCTGAAGCAAAGGCTGGTTGGGGTAGGTTGTATAGGCAGACAAGGATCTTGAGTCCTCTTACTTGGTCCCGCATTTGTAACCCTCTATGGCACCCCAGTCTCTTTTTAAAAAATCACTTTTTCCCATTCTTTCTCTAGACCTGGATGGTGTGCCCAATACACAGCCTCCTTTCTGATCTCTGATTTGACACTGGTCAGTTACTGATTGAGACGTTATGGCACAGGATAGGAACTGCCAATCGGGACAGTGTAAGCAAGGCCGGGCTTGGTCTTTCCCCTACGACTACCCCAAAAAGGAGATGCTCAGAAGGACCTATCTAGTTCAAGGGCACCAGGCCCAAGGCCTCTGCCACATGCCTGACCTTTCCCTTCCAGTGTGCCACGAGCCGCCTGCTGCAGCCCGTCATGGAATTTTGGATGGATGTGTAAGAAGGGAAAAGGTGAGGCACAGGGTAGGAAGTCATACTTGTAACCTTCTCCCTGGGGATGTTGCACAGCTGTGAACATCAAACTCTGGGACCTTCTAGCTCCTCGTGGCCTTTGCACTTCGTCTCCAGGTGCCCTCCCATTCCCTTTCAATGACCCTTACAGGGTCAACAGCACCCAACACAGAGCACACATGTGTAAACAGCTCTGACACAGTGATTGGGGACTCATGGCAGGACAAGGAAAAGTCTGTGCATGTTTAGGACACATGCATTAAAAAAAATATGTCCCATAGGGTTGGAGAGTGCTCTTTGGGAAGACCCAAGTTCGGTTCCCAGGACCTATATTAGGTGGCTTGTAATTGCTTGTAACTCAGGCTCTGAGGGATCTGACCCCCGCTCTGGTCTCCATGAGCACTTGCACACAGGAGGCAGACCAGCCACACATAAACAAACAAATAGGTGGTGGGGGGGGGGGATGAAATCCGGGTACAGAACACAGTAGTCAGGACAAAAGACATAAAGCTAATTGTTTTTCTAGTTTCAGTTCTGGCATTGATTTCTCACGTGTGTGTGTGTGTGTGTGTGTGTGTGTGTGTGTGTGTGTGTGTGTGTGTGTATGCATGTGTGTTAATGTGTGCATGTGTGTGTTAGATAAACGTATAAAAATTGAAGCAAGGTGTAAAATCCAGTGTGACACTCTGAAGCTTCAAAATGGCTACTCTAGTTGTATAGAATTCACTCAGATTTGGAGACTTTGTGTCTAGATATGTGCATGTGATGGTGCACATATTCAATTCCAGCACTCAGGGAGGCAGAGGCAGAGGCAGGTGGATCTTTGTGAGTTCCGGGCCAGCCTGGTCTACAAAGAGAGTCCAGGACAGGCAGGGCTATTACACAGAGAACCCCTGTCTCAATGGTTTTAAATATTGTTGTTTGGGCATGGTGTAAGGAGGGGCTCAGGAGACCCTGCCCTTAGCTGAGAAGCTACTGGCAGTTGATGGCTGCTGGGGCCACAGCTGGGTGGGGGTGGGGTGGAGGGCATGGGGGTCAGTTTTCTTTAAGGGTGTGTGTCCTGGTAGGTCAGCTACACTCCAGGGGGTGGCTGTCCATGGGAGAGTATGTGAGTAGCAGAGGCCGGAGGAGGAGGAAGAGGAGGAGGAGATGAAGTTAGGGGGAGGTTGGGTATGGATTTGGGAGGAGTTAGGAAGAGAAGTAGCAGTGAGGATAATCAAAGTACATTGTAGGAGTGTATGGGACTCTCAAAAAATCAATTAAAATGTATATCAGAGATCGCGTTTGAGTTCATAAGAAGCCAGTCAATAGACTTCAGCCTGGTATTAGGACAGAGTTTCCAACAATTTCTGAGACGTCCCTAAATATACCTCCTTTTAGATGACATTCTCACTCCAAGCAGTGTGGTTGGCTTTACTAGCTGGTTATAAACTCAAAATATTCGTCACCCTGAAAGCACTGAAGATGCCTTATGTCCTTCAGGATCAAATATTCTGATAGAGATTTAATTCTTTCTTTATCATCAGCATCCTTTTGGCTTTTCCAAGACAAGCTGTCATTGTCTAGCTCTAGCTGTCTTGGTTGTCCTGAAACTCATTCTGGAGACCAGGCTGGCCTCGAACTTGGACATCTGCCTACCTCTGCCTCCCAACTGCTGGGATTAAAAGGGTGTGCCACCACCACCACCAGGAGGGATTTAATTCTTTATGAAAAAATAAACAAGCACATCCATCTCATTCGTATGCAAGCTTACTTTTGTCTTTAGTAAGTGGTAAACATAAATTATAGAAAATAATTGTTTTAAAATAAATATCTTGGGGCTGCAAAGGTGGATCAGTGGCTGAGGGCGCTTATTGCTCTTGTAGAGGATTGGAGTTTGGTTTCCCTGTAAGTCCAGCTCCAGAGGATCCAGCACCCACCTCTGTCATTCATGGGCAGTGCACTCACATACGTAGACACACAGGCATATACTTAATTTAAACAAAATAAAAATACAACTAAATAAAATTTGTAATTTGTTGTCAGTAAATGTTTGGTTTGTAAAACATACATTTAGAAAGATTTCTCAGGGGAAAAAGGGGCTGACAGTGGAAGTTTAAGAAGCTCTGATTTAGGGATCACTGAATGTGGGGTTCTACCAGCAAAATCCCTCTTCCATACAAACAGAGGAGCTCCTGTTGCAGAGCTCCAGGTGCTGCTGTGACCTCTGAACCTCCAGGCCCTGCTCGGAGCCCCACAGGCATTCTGCAGGGCCCATGAGAACCAGTTTCCCTTTGTGCTCATGACTGCCCTCCATGCTGGCACTCACCAGAGGCCAACCAAGGGACGACCTGATGTTCTCTTGTTTTTCTCTCTTGGAAAGTTGTGTGTTGTGGAGCTTCAGCTTCATGGGTGCTCTGAGGTCAGGGTCATGTGTGAACAGCCTCTGCCCAGGGTCTGGGTAACTATGGCTTGGTCTAAGAGCATGGCTGGAGACAGACTGCTGCCCTCATTAACCACGTCTGACTGATTTGCAGGCAAAGCAGTAGAGGTCGGGTGTGACTAACTGGTGACTTGTGCCAAACAGATGTTGAGCAAGGACCATCTTTGGACCAATTGCTTTGGGGACAAAGGTGATGGAGATTAAGACTCAAAAACAAAGGCAGAGTCAGGAGTCCCCTATGAGAAATACTTGACACCCTCGTCCCATGTCACCTGTGGTCCTTTTGGGCAGTTGGTGTGTGTGTGTGTGTGTGTGTATGTGTATATATGTGTGTGTATGTGTGTGAGAGAGAGAGAGAGAGAGAAAGAGAGAGAGAGAGAGAGAGAGAGAGAGAGAGAGAGAGAGAGAGAGAGAGAGAGGAGAATATTCTGGTTGCATTCATGTATGCCTGTCTCTATATACCATTTTCATTTTACTGATGAAAGCAAGAAAGTTACCAAAGGACACAGAACTGTCTTCACTGGCCAACGATGGGAAATTCTGAGCCACAATACCTACAATTATTTGAAACAAATCAATTATTGTCAAAGTGGTAATTAAAAATGTAAGAACTCATTGGAAGTTGTGAGAGGGAAAGGATATGCTCCCATGATGCCTTTCTTTCACCAGCTGCATCATGGGAAGAAGTTATTAAGTGGGATGTCCTCTACAAAGGGACAATAGGCGGCCCGCAAGGAAGGCTCTTGCTGCCTGCTGAACTAACAACGCTGGGCAGTGTTCCTTTGGTGGTGTTCACACCATCAGCTGCAAAGCTAATGGGGAGCGCTACTTGTGACCACATGAGCATTGAGCATGCCTGAAAGAAGGCATGTTTACACTAAGTGCCCACTGATGGGATACCATAGCAACACAAAGCACTGCCTGTTTTTTCCTTCACTCCTCTTGTCATCTTTTCTTTCCATTCCTTCCTCCCTCCCTTCCTTCCTCCTTTCGTTCTCTTCAAAGACAGGGTCTGGCTGTGTAGTCCAAGCTGCCCTAGACCTCAAGATACCCCTGTCTCAGCCTCCTGGGTGCTGGGCTTACCAGGTGTCACTTGCTACCATGCTCAGCACTGCTTGCATTCCTTTGGCCAGGGGGAAGAGCTTGAATTAATTTAGCCTGTGGAGCTCATGCCCAGGACTGGGGGATAGGATGAAGAGTGGAACTGGGGGAACAGTCCCACCAGGAAGAAATTCTCCTAGTCTAGAATGTGGGGCTTTCAGAGGACACACAGGCATGGTGTGTAGATGAAAGTGGTGCAGAAAACATAACAAACGAAACCAAACCAGCGGGGAGGAAGAGGCCCCTGATTAAGAGACATGTAGGTGAACCGTAGCAAGAAGCTTCTGCAATCATCAGGGACAGTTCTTGCTCACCACATGAGGTGGGAAAGCATCACAGGTGGAAAGCACCGTGGTTGCCCATGCGTCTTCAGTGAACAGAGATGTATCCAGGAGTGATGATGGAGAAACTGGTTTGCTTCCTGGGATTTACCTTTAAACACTCCAGGGTTTGAGTGTTCATCCCTACGGTGGAATATATATGTTGCCTCTTCCAGGGCTCAAGGGACATACTGGAAGAGGAGGTGGAAAGAATGTGAGAGCTGGAGGACGGGATGGGAGAAGCGAGTGCTGGGAGTGCTGCCTCCTGGACTTAGCGGTTTGCACTCACAGGCTCACAGCAGCTGTGGTCACCTGCACAAACCAAACAAGATCGGGCCCATCAGCATTTCGTCTTGTGTGGGGGGAGGGGCTTGTGAAGGCTCCATTCCCCGCCCCGCCCCCTATCAACTTGCCAGTGAATGGTTGCTGGGGGTGCGGGACATCATTTTTATACAGGGGTGTAGCCACTGGCAAGTTTTCCATGTTTCAGTAAATAAACTCCGCTATGCTCATGCAAGTAGCACTGACTATTAACTAGCACACACACCAGGACCACTAGAAAAGAGGCTCCTTGGGAGGAAGAGAGACAGTGGGAATGGGAGGCAGGGAGAGGAGGGGTAATAGGGACAAAACCCACCAACACACATTGTGTGTATATATGGAATTGTAAATGAATATAAATAAGTTTTAAAAATGTAAAAGCCTCAAAAAAAAAAAAAAACAACAACAACAACAACAAAAAAAAAACAAAAAACTTGTGTAGATAAAATTATCTTGTAAGACATTGAAAACTCCCTGAAGCTGGGTGGTCAGGTGAAGAGTTATTTTGTTGTTTTCTCAATGTTTTCTGCAGGCTTGGTAATTTCTATTGTAAGAAGTTACAATTAAAACTGTTTTATAATAAAAGGCACAGTTCTTTGTTTCTGTACTTTCTCAATCTGGTATACAAAAATTTTGGTTTGCTTTGCCCCAGGCCTCATCCAGGTCTCATGCCTTTGGGGACTCCTTCCTCTCTTCCTCTCTCCAAACAGCCCTCCCCAGGCGGTCTTAGGACCATCCTTGTCCCTGAGTGCAGGACACTGAAGACTAGCCGATGGTTTTCTAGGCTCTGACGTAATCCAGCTGTGCAATGTTTGACACCAGCCTCTAAAAGGCAATGTTGTTTGGCATAGAGTTACTACTGACTGCAGTGGTAACCCATGGTTGAGGTCTTCATAACCTGGAGGGACTGACCTGGTATGGTGAGCTTGCTCAGTGGGTAAAGTAGCTTGCTGATGAGCTGGACATGGTGGCACACACCTTTAATTCCGGCACTTGGGAGGCAGAGGCAGGCTGTGAGTTCAAGGCCAGCCTGGTGTACAAAGTGAGTCTAGAATGACCAAGGCTACACAGAAAAACCCTGTCTTGAAAAACCAAAAAAAAAAAAAAAAAAAAAGAAAAAGTGCTTGCTGACAAAATTCACCGCCTGAGTTCTGTCCCTGGGGTCCTGTATTAGTTACTTTTCTTTGTTGTGATAAAAAAAATATATATAATCAGGGCAACCTATAGAAGAAAATTTTTATTTGGGTTTATGGTTCCAGAGGGAGAGAGTTCATGACAGCACAGCGAAGATGTCCGTGGTGGCTGGAACAATAAGCTGAGAGGTCACATCTTTTTTTTTTTTTTTTCTTTTTTCTTTTTTAGTTTTTCAAGATAAGGTTTCTCTCTGTGTAGCCACGGCTGTCCTGGAATCACTCTGAAGATCAGGCTGGCCTCTAATTCACAGAAATCCTTCTGTCTCTGCCTTCTGAGTGCTTGAATTAAAGGCATGCGCCACCACCGATTGGCTGAGAGGTATAGGCTCAATTTTCTTAACCAATATATTTTATTAACAACTTAGTGACCTAGCATACGTCCCTTATAACCAGACTAGCTAAAACAATAGGAAATGAGGATTAATGGACACAATAACAAAACCTTAAGGATATCAGTTCCGAGAAACGATTCTCTGGGCGTGAGCTGCAGGATTTCTTTTGCTGGAACCTGGGGTAACCAGAACCCAGAACCTTAACAGGAGCCGGAGCCCTGAAGCCTTCCCTTGAGCGGTTTTCTCTAGGAGTGTCTTGAAGTGCAGCGATGAACAGCCAAATCTATCCCAAGTCTCCAAAAAGCCCCACCTCCCGTTCTGGACTCCTTTATATATCTCTTCCCAGAGTCTGTGCACGGGATCTTTTCAGCTGGCAACAATTAAGCTCCTGCACGAGGCGGTTGGTCTTCTAGTGGATTAACCTCACCTGTTCTCTCATGAGACCATTCCGATCCCGCACTTGGAATCCTAAAAAACAGGTTTATCTCTCCTTCAGAGAGGTCACATCTTGAACCCCAATTGGGAAGCTGAGGAAGCAAGCTAGAGGCACAAGGCTTGGAAACCTCAAAACACACTCCCACTGACTTACTTCCTCTAGGAAGGCCACACTCTCCAAGCCTCTGCAAGCAGAACCACCCTGAGCATTTGGTCCCCATCTGGTGGGGGTCTTGTTTGGTTGGTTTTGCCTTTTTGCAGGGACAGGGATTTTTGTGGAGTTTCACCAGGCTGGAGACTATGGTGGACCTTCCCATTTAAACTGGCATGCGCGCGCACGCACACACGCACACACGCACACACGCACACACGCGCACACACACACCCCTGTATGTAAAAGTCTTTTAAAAGGACGTTTTGAGTAGAGAGCATATGACCAGGAGAGCAGTCACTGGCAGCAGAGAAGCCTGGCCTGGCACAGATCCTTTCTCCCAACCTCATAAGGAGCCTTGGCCTCTACCTTCCTGCCTGCAGCTCCACAGCAAAATGATTGCCTGGCAGTCTAGCCGGTGGAACTTTATGTAACCGACTGCCGGCTGCTGTGGTTACATCTGCAGCCCCTGTACCTGGGTCAGACCCTTCTTCAGGTCTTAAAGTTGACCACAACTCTTCTTAAGGTGACAAGGGAGACCTTCAAAACTAGAGGGTGCACCTTGCAGTTTAGTGTTTCTGTCTGGGTGTCTTATCTTGGCCATACCTTCCATTTTATTTTGTAAAAAAATGTTTTAATATATATTTTTGAGAATTTCATATATTTTTATGATATTCTTTTTTTCCCACCAGCTCTTCCCAGATTCCACTCCCCCAACTTTTCCTACCCACACAACTTCATGTTTTATCTCTTAAAAAACTATAACCCCCCAAACAAAATGAAAGAAAGTACACACACACACACACACACACACACACACACACACACACACACGCATGCACACATATACACCAAAACAAACAAAAGCATGGTATTTGACTTGTATTGACCAACTGTTCCTGAGCACAGGACCTGCCTGGGGTGTGGTTGAGATACCCAGTTCACTCCACTGAAAAAAGTAGACTTTTCTCTCTTCCAGTAGCTATTGATTGCAAACACCTTCCTTGCTAGGAATGGGACTTTGTGCCTACTTGCCCAAATCTTCCCTTTCTCAACAGTATTACTGTTTCATCGGTTGGATTCCTCCTTATCACCTGTGTACACACACACACACACACACACACACACACACACACACACACATATGCACACACACACACACACATATGCACACACACACACACACACGCGCGCGCGCGCGTGTGCGTGCGCATTCTCATACAAACACGTGTTCAATGACTTACTGCTACTTTGCCAGAGCAATTGACTCTTCAGCTACTTGCAGGATCACCCCTGGCATGTCTAGTGAAGTCTATGGAAAAGCCAACAAGAGCTTTAAAAGAAGGGAAGAAAAATTAGGCAGCTACGCTGTGGTGCAGACCTACAGTCACAGCCATTCAGGAAGCTGAGACAGGAGGATCAAAGATGAGAAGTTGAAGACGATCACAGGTTGGATAGTGAGTTTAAGAGCAGCTGAGGCAACTTAGTGAGACCCCGTTAAAACCAGAAGTGAGAAGTGGGCCCGAGATGGAGTTGGTGGTCTCAGCACTACACAAAGGCACAGGCATGATTTGCTAGTCAATTGCCTTAAACAAAATCCTTTAAGACCATGTGCATTAACCCTGAAGGCAAACTCCTCTGTCTCATGCATGGATGCCTCAAAGCTGGGGGTTGAAGTCTTGATGGGGTATCTCAGTTTCTAGGACTCTAGGCCTAAAGCTGGGCCTGGATCCAGAGGGACCACCTGTTTTGCAGAATTCTCTGTGGCAATGTTGGTCACAGTAGTGAACTTGACAGTGCCATGTTCTGGGTTGTTTCTGAGGGAGTGGGTCTGTTCTCTGGCCCTCAGAATCTCTTGAGTGACTTATCAGGTAACCAGAGAACCTGCTAGCTGCTAGGGGCCTCAGGATGGGAAAGATCCAAGGGAGCCCCAAAGTGGGGAGTGAATGAACCCACTCCCACTTCTGAAAGTTTCAGACGACCAGCTTTTGATACCTTGAAGAAATAAGGATTTCTTGTAACTATGGAAACATAAATCTAGGCATTAAGGAGTCAAGAGAGAAAACTGCTATTGTTGCCTTGACAACCGATAAACCCCCAAGCCTTTGTTTTTAGGAATAGAGGTAACATACATTCCATTTTCTAGATTAATTTGCTTGTAGGAAGAACTTAGAACAGGCTTGAGTACCTTCTAGAAGCAGACCATGGTGAAAGCTCTGTGTGTGTGTGTGTGTGTGTGTGTGTGTGTGTGTGTGTGTGTGTTTGGGGGGGTGCTGTTACAAAAGCTGAGATAACCCAAGTTGGTCACATACTCTAATGATCTTAGTTCAGGCTCTTACATAGAATGGCTGCTACTCCTGTTCTGCACAGGTTGACTGACTCAAACTGGTGTTGAGGGAATGTGGCTGCAGGAGCTGAGGTCTTATTGTCATTAGAGCAGATGCCCAGAAGCCCTGTCCTCTCCAAGTTCCTGCCCCTCAGCATTTGCGTATGAGACATATGCTTTCAGTGAGATGAACTCTTGTGAGCCCAGGGCTCTACGGCTGCCAGCTGGAACTCCCAACTCCAGCCTGCTGAGGAGTGCCCATGAGTGGCTATGGCTCTAGGCCACTTGGAACTCTATCTTCCAGAATCTTCTAAGACTTAGAATCTGTTATCATTTGGTCTCCTAATGTGGCATGAAACTTTCTGAGCTGTTGTCTGGACAGACTTTGAAGGCTCCCATCCCTGAGCCACTCTTGGGCACCATGGTGGACGGCCTCCTGCTTTCATGGGGCCAATGGTACTTCTCCTCTTTGTGCTCCAGCACCAGCTGCCTTGACAGAGAAAGTGGCAACCAAGACATGAGAGGAAAATGGGAGGAAGAGCTTTCTGAAGGTCATCATATTGCCAAGAGTGGGATTGCGGATGGCGTCGAGTAAAACCAGGAAGACACACATGCAAATTATTCATGGCATGACTGATGAGATGGACAGGTGGCAAGGCCCCCATCCAACCTCAGTCCTAATCTCCAAAAGAATTAATTCTCTTGAGTCACTTGGCTATAATATGTCGATGTGTGAAAAAATGTTGAGAAAAGTGGAGAAACTACCAAGGCCAACATTCCCTTCCACCCCAGGATTTACCACCACACCTAAGTTTAGGGGTTTTTTTTCCCCCAAGAATTTCAGAAATTCTGGACCTTTGTGAAAGGACACCCTAGATGGGTCACAGTTATACCTGTCATAAAGCAGGAGGTAGGGCTTGGTGGTGCAACTCTTCAGTCCAAATCTTGAGAAGTGGAGGCAGGAGGGTTGTAAGTTCAAAGCCAGAGTGAAGCTATATAATGAGTTCCAGGTCAGTCCAGGATCCATGGTGAAACTCTGTAAAAACCCCTGTCCCTACAATAACAAAAAGCAAACACCCCCTCCCCAACCAGACAACAACAAGCAGATGAAACTCGGGGAGAAAAAAAAAAAAAAAAAACCTTTAGACCAGGCTGAAAGCAAATTGTTTACTGAAATAGCCAATTGCCTACTCCCTGACCCACGAGGTGACCCGAGCTCCTATTTTCTTGATGGGCTCAATTTCCTCATATCAAACATGGGCAAAAATGGAGCCTCGTCATGGAAAAATCAGCAGGTTTGTGAATTAGGAAATGATCTAAAAAGCATTAAAAATGCAGGCGATGAATCAATTCTGACATAGCTTTTTTGTCAACTTCGTGACCATTGAACTTGCTGCTGATCTAAAGGGTATTTCATAAAAAAGCTGCTTTATTAATACACACACGCGCACAAGCGACAAGGATTTATCTTATTAAGTCTGGGATAAGAAGCAAAGCCATTCTTGGGTGACTTGGGGTGACAGTTTGAGCCACTGTTCTTCACGCACCAGTGAGACAACGGAAATGAATCCTCATCAGCCCCGGGATCCGTTTTGCAAGTTACTTTAAAAACTAATAAAAGAAAAGTGTGTGGACAGCTTCATGTGCATCTCATCTGTCCTTGGTGTCTCTCTTCCTGAGCTGTCATCATTTTATGCTGTGAGATACTTTCTTCTTCTCCTTCTTCTTCTCCTCCTCCTCCTCCTCCTTCTTCTTCTGTTTAAAACAATCACCTTCTTAAATAATAATAATAATAATAAAAAAGCAGGTTTTCAACCCGGGGATTAGAAATTTGATTATGTAGTGACAGGCAGCTCCTGACATTTCAGGAAGTGGGTGGAAAGCGGGAAGTTTAAAGTGGATGAGTCATAGGGGATTAAGGAGGAAGCCACAGCAGCTGGAGGCAGAGGCTTCACAGCAGATCTCAAGGCTTGTTCTGAAAGGTGACATGGTACTCGCCTTTGTGAAGGCCAAGTGGCAGACAGTCACTGACGCACAGAGATCAGGGGGTGGGATGGTGGGTGACAGGGTACAGACTGAAGAGGCAGGTGGATCCTGCCCTGGGGAAGAGCCTTAACCCTCAGTTTGCCTCTGAGGGCATGGCTGCTGCACAGGATGCCAGATGAAAGCTTTGCCTTGCTGGAGCACGGAGCACTGAGGGCTGTTTTTCAAGTTCTTTACCTTTTTTAAAAAAATAATTGGTGTGTGTTTGTGTATGTGTGTGTGTGTGTGTGTGTGTGTGTGTGTGTGTGTGTGTGTGTGTGCACGCGCGCGCACACTTTCCAGGCCACAATGGATTGACACTTGAATGTCTTTCTCAGTCGCTCCTCACTTAGTTTTGGAGGCAGTCTCTCATTGGACCCCAAAGCTGATTTGGCTAGATTGACTGGCCCAGCAAGTGCCCTGGGCTCTTGTTCGGTGTCCCCAGTGATGGGATTAGAGGCATGAGGTTTCTTGACAAGCTTTTAGAGTATGTGCAATGCATCCAAATTCAGATCCTCATTCTTGCGGGGCAAAGGAACCGTCTGAACCCATTTGTTTTCTGAGACAGGCCCCAGCCTGTCGTCCTGCTTGGTCTTGAACTCATGTTCTAACTGTCAGTTCCGTGATGACCCTCAGTCTCCGGCGCACAAAGCCATGCCCGTCTGGCACCTTCCTTCTCCAGGCATTTGTTGTTCAAACACTGGGAAGGTCTTGGAGATGTATGAGGCCACAACAGCTCACTAAGAATCCATGTTGGGATCACTTATGTTTATAATCAGAGGGACAGAGGGACAGAGGTGTGGCCTCAGGTGCACTTGCCATCCTTACTTGGCTGCACCCAAACTTGCCTTCTGGGACCTGGCCCTGCCATCCTGAGTTGATCAGAATGGCCAGTCTAGACTGGATCTCTGTCACTTGTCATCGTAAGAAATCCGAATTAATAACAAGAAGCTAATACCTGTTAACTCAGGGTGGTCCTGGTGCTGTGGGAAGCAACCAGAAAAGTATTGTGACTTTCATCACATGGTAGAGCTGCTGGTAAGTCCCTCATGGGGTGTGAAGCTGGGCTCACTCTGGCATGCCGTGGGCCTCCACAGTCTGGGGAAAGAGACAACTTCATGGCCAAGAAAGTGATGGCTCTTGTCAACTCAGGGTTAGGGTTAGAACTGCTGACGTATCTCAAATTTTTATTTATTTAATAATTTATTTTTAAGATAGGTTCTTTTAGGGTGGTGGTGGTGCCTGGCATTAATCTCAGCACTCAGGAAGCAGAGGCAGATAGATCTCTGCCACCCTGGTCTATAGAGTGAGCTTCAGGATAGCCAGGGCAATACAGAGAAACCCTGGCTCCCCCAAAAAACAACAAACAAACAACAACAACAAACAAAAAACAAACCCAAACACAAACAAACAAATAAATAAAAGATAAGTTCTCAATTACCCAAGCTGGCCTTGAACTTACTATGTAGGCAAGGAAAACCCTGACCGTCTCCCAGTGCTGGGCTACAGGCACCAATAAGCACATCTGGTTTGTGTGGTACTGGAGATGAGGCCCAGAGCTCCTCCTGTCAGGTGAGCACTCACCAGCAGTGCTACATTCTCTGCAGTAAAACTTGCTGCTTTTTTTTTTTTTTAATAGTTTTGACAAAACCCTAAAAATCTTCAGCATTTTACCAGAGGAAAAGGTTTAACTGAGAAGCAATCTCCGATTCCTCTTGTTAGTGAGTCAGCTGCTGGCCTAGCGTGAGCTCCTGTGTCTCACATCTTGGTAGGTGGTGGTGGGGATGGTAGGGAGGACCGTCTGTTGTTTTGGGCCTTCTAGCTCTCAGTGGCCTTTCCCCTGGGGTCGAGTAAGGGACTGGGACCTTGGTCTGTGGCTCAAATGGATTGTTCAGCCCACGTAGACAGAAGTAACCACAGCTCTGACTGAGGAACAGGAAGCACAGAAGATGTCTCTAGAAGATCAGCGAGAGAGCTAAGCCTCCCTAGGCCTCTGCTTCTTCTTTGCCAAGGCTGCTCCCCAGCTACTGAACTCTCAGGTCACATACAGGTGGCAATGCTCTGCCTCAAAAACAAGAGGATGAATGTGGAAGATGGCTGGAAAGACATTAGTAACCCTCCACCCCCATCCCCAACTTTTTCCAAAAGCAGAGTCTGTTTCTTTACTGCTTTCAGTTGTCCAGGCCTGGGACTATCTAGACTAAAGAATACCAGTTTTGACAGGCCATCCCTATACCTGTGGATTCCAGCTTGTCTGCATGCCCTCCCTGGCCCTGCTACTCTCCAGAAACCTCCTGCCTTCATCTGCAAGAGCCTAGGATAGCCTACTTAGCCTGGGAAGTTTGGGGAGGGAACCTTGTTACTGTAAGCGAGGTCGTCTTGATCCAGCCCACAATCACATAGCTAAGAATGTCTGCCAAGATGGGTGACTCACAGGAGTTACATCTGGGTACAGATCCCAGAAGAACCATGTAGCTGACCTCCAGAGCCATGAAAAATGCTTATTGTCTGAGGTTATTAAGTTTTGGGGTTGTTTGTTACTCGGCAAAGGCTAACTATTACAGACATCACTCATTAGGCTTATTGAACACCAAGCAGGCCCCATTGCTGTGGTAAAAGTTGTCTAAACATAATGTAACTACACAAGCCCTGAAGCTTTGGGAGGTCACTGACTTTGAAAGCACGAGATATTCATTCTTGTTGCCATGGATACTTCCATTGAGACATTAGAGCGCAGAGAGAGAAAACCTGGCGTTGCCTTGACAACAGAGTTGCGAATTGAAATCTGGGAAGGCAAAAGGACTACAGAAAATAAAGACTTTAAAAGCCTTTCCCCAACATCTTGCCTTCATGCCCTTGATGGCCTGTCAGAAGCAAGTGTCATCCGAGTTGGGGGCTGTGAAGTGGACAACAGAAGCATTTCCCTCATCATGGCACACCCCGCAGCAGGGAAAAAAAAAAAAAAAAAAAATGGCGCAGCCAGGAAGCAGCGGGAAGCATGCCACCGAGTACTTCCTCTAAGAGTTTACAGTTTGCTCTTAGCCAGATTTCAATCCAAGGAGCAGAGCTTGCCCAGCAAGAGGGGGCTTAAATGACCTCCAGTCCCCTGCTCCTGCCTTCCTTTGGCAGGGATGGAAGCAGAGACTAAGAGACTGAAGGAAGCTGCTCGTGTCTGGTAGCGCGAGGGTGACACTCAGCCCCAAGGTCAATCAGACCTGGACATGAGTGCAAGCAAGCCCGTTCCCTAGCTGTATGGCCTCTTAACTGTCAAGGGAGCTGGGGAGTCATCATAACCTTGGCCTTGAGGAAACGCGCAGCAAACTTCCCACAGCCTTCAGCCTGCAGTGGGTTTGAGGCCATTGCATGTTGTGTTAATGACACTTATTGTCATGGTCACTCTGTCCAACTCTCCAGAGTCACTGAAGCCCAAACAGACAACCAACCTTACCCAGAATCTTCTAAGAGGCCCTGATGGTGCCATGTTTCTGGAGCTCAGAGCTTGCCTGTCACAGCCTTTGAGTTTCAAAGCAGTTCTGAGTCTCCGTTTCCTCCCTGATGGGCGAGGAGGGGTTGGACTAGCCTAGCTTTTCACTTTGTCAAGGAAGGAATTGAGCTGCGAGGAGGGTGGAGTCTGCCCAGGGTCCCCAGGAAGGCTCTGGAACTTGAGGGTTAAACTCCTGTTCCTTCAACTGTGTCTCCTTCCCTGTGCCTCACTGCCTCCCTCGGAATGGCGCCTCCACACAGAGGGACAGCTGCTGGGTTTAATAAAGGGTTAGGGGAAGGAAGATGTGTGGGGCATCTGTTTGTGAGAGAAAAATCACCAGTAGTGTGTGGAAATCTTATGCATAGCAAATGACAGGAAAGCACCCCTGCGCACACGCAGAGGCTCACCGGCCCTATCTCACCAGAACAGCATGGTGTGCTTGTGGAGGTGTAGGATGTCTTCTATGCTTTGGTGGAGGTTCTGCACAAGGCCCAGAGAAAGAATCCTGAGGCTGCCAGACTCACCATCTTACACCCACAGCAAAGCAGGAGCTGGTGGGCACCGTTTAGGGCGGGCAGGGAAGTCAATTCAAGTATTTTACCAGCACAACAAGGAGAAGAAAGGGTGTGGAGGCGACACAATAATTCCGGTCATCGGTGTGAAGGTGTGGGCCCTAAGACCCCCCAGTGCACGGCTGGATGCACTGCTTGCAACATTTTACCGGCTCTTACCTTCCTCGTGTCTCCGCCTTGGGGCGTTTGCTTAGTGGCAGGCAGAGCCTTTGAGCATATTAGAAGTGGGTGCCAGGTGATAGGATGTTGAGTTTTGACTGGTAACTAGTTCAGCCAGGGCACAAGCAGGCAACACAGGTCCCCTCCTGTCAGACATCTGCCATTCCCTGTGAAGGTCAGTGATGTTGGTTCAGGTGTTGAGAGTGGAGGGCATGGGGGAGGGAGGGAGCACAATGCAAAATAATCTGTGTTGGTGGCAACATCAGGTGATTTTCCCCCCCTGGAGGCTGAGGGAAATAAACTCTCCTGCTAAGGCTGGTCTGTTCCTAAGGTTCTGGGGTGGCGTTGAGAACACAGCTGTTGGTGTTCTATTACTTCTGTCTCCAGGGTCATTTCCTCAGGCTCCACTGGCAAAGAAAAATGGCTGCTGTGCTCCTGGCCTTGGCTGGCCTTGTGTTAGGATGCGCTGGCCGGAAGCACAGCTGGGTACAGATTCTGAGTTTGAATAAAATTGCCACCTCTTTTGTCCCTTGGCAATGTCCCCCAATGCCGTGCAGTGTTTGTTTTTTTTGTGTGTGTACCAGACTCGCCATCTGTCCAGGGTTAGTTCTCCAAGCTCTGTGACAATTTGGGTTTTGCAGCCATGGGTAGCCGCAAGTCTGGCTTTTGTTGATTGGAAGCCTTCAGCTGGGGTTAGAAGCATACTATCTCAGTGAGCTTCTCCGTGGGCTCAGGTGCCTCCTTGGGCAAAGCACGCCCTAGAGCGTCTCCTTCTTGCCCTGGTCCTCACATTCTAATAATAAGAAGAGCCCATAAGGAAACACCAACTTGTAATGAGAAGACTTGGCTCTGGCCCATACAGGGCTCTTGCCCAAGCAGGAACTGCTGCTTGGAGTATCTGGCCTTCTTCACACTGGGCATGCAGAAAGGTGAAACTCTCATCCCCAGGAGGCATGAATTCTGACTGATGCTGGCCCTGGCCATCTCATGCCTTGGGTTTGTGCTGGTGAGAGAGTGTCTTTGACCCAGGAGACTCAAAATGATGTTTGTTGAGGGCTCTAAGAAAGGCACCTCAAACAAACACACAAACGCAAAACAAAACAAAAATGAAAGGTGCTCCAGGGCTGAGGAGCCACGCTGGAATCGCATAGCTGTGGCTCGGCTGCTCAGGACTTTTGCTCACAGCTGTAGCCCAGCACTGAGAGGATCCATGAAGCCACTGGCTAGCCTGGGTGAATCAGTGAGTGTCAGAGGGGAGATAGGAAGTGACCAATGAAGTCACCTGGAATTGATCTTTGCCTACACATGCGCAAACCCACATTAACGAGTACATGTACCCTTCCACATACAACAAAACAACACACGTGTGAATGCACAGCAGAACATGCACATGTATAAGAAGAAGTATCAAAGCAGAGAGCAGTCGAGAAAGACACTTGATGTTGACCTCTGACCTCTGCACACATACCCCACGTGTGTAGTTATGTCAGCACACTCACAGAGAAGGTTCTTGCCTTTGGTTGGAGGTTATAGGTGGTTGTGATGGCATCAGCTGCCTTGTGACTGTGATGACCTGGGTCACAGAGGTTACATGCTGTGGTTTTAAGATCAGAGAGGTAGAATGAGTCCCAGGTTCTTGCTAGGAGCTAGAGAGCCCCTGCCTTTCCCATCCCTGGTCGTGCCTTGCTAAAGAACATCCTTCTGGCCATTTTGAAGGGCTGGTTTCTGTTGTTTGGAGGGCAGTGTCCAAAGCCCCCATTCCTTAGAATGCTCCTTGGATGTGTGACGTTAGCACCCCAGCAGCTTGGTAGAAATGTGGGTCTGAGTCAGGTATGGGCTGCACCCCTGTAATCTCTGAATTTTGGCAGGATTGCTGACAGTTTGAGGCCAGTCTGGACTACATATTGACGCCATGTCTAAAAGAGAATGGTGGTGGGGGGGGGGGTGGGCCAGGGAGAGAAGGAGAAGAAGAAAAAGAAGAAGGAAGGAAGGGAGGGAGGGAGGGAGGGAGGGAGAGAGGGAGGAAGGACTGAAGAGAACTGGAGCAGAGGTAGTCTGGGATCCATTCTTTGCTCTTTCGTAGGACGCTTGGGTGACTACACAGTGATGTCTGTGAACTCCCATGGCAGGGTCACAGTTTTTTGTCTGCCAGGTCTATAGAGGAGGACTCTAGTTTTGACAACAGTGGGCTTCACTTCCTGCCTCTGCAGGATGGAGAGGAAGGCACTGGCTGTGTGGATTGCAGTGTCTCATGGCGAGCTAGAATTGAGGAAGCTGGAGGCCCAGCAGGCCTGGGAGTTAGGTTCTGTTGTGTCCAACTATTTTTCGTTGATCCCCACTTGGATACGGCATCGATTTGAATCTTGAGCTGTGAGCACAGAGAAATCTAATTAACTCAGGCCTCACCAATTCTGAGGTGCTAATCAAGGTGGAGGCGGGGCCGCAGTTTATAGTCGGATGGCTCGACAGCCCTAGTGTGTTCAGTGGGAGTCATTCTTGAAAATCAATCCATAAACAAACATTCACTGAGTGCTCCTTTGTGGTCAAGCCCCCAGCTGGCTGGACACACTTCTGGAGAAGTCACTGTTTCATCAGTGCTGGAGACAAGCTGACGGTTTTGGGAAATGCAGTTTCTTACCTGGTCTGTGTCCTTGTCTGCTGTCAGCCTCCCCAAGCACAGAAGCCCCTCCCTCCCTCTCTCCCTCATCCTGCTTAATCCCCATCCCTAATGATGTCCCTCCCCACTGTGCCCCCCCAACTATGCCCCCAAGCTGCTTGTAACCCGCTGTTATTTCCCTCCTTTTAAAAAGGGAATCTCTCCAGTCTCAGTCTGGTGTCTCTCTGGCTACCCTCTTGTTTTGTTCCCTCCAAAGAGTTAACCAATTCCTCCGCTCTCACCCCACCTCCTTCCCACAGAGGGTGCTCCTGTGTGCTCCCTGTGGGCCCCATGCTGCCACAGAACAGGTCTGTGTGCTGTCTTGATGATCAGTGACCTGATCAGTGCAGTTGGTTCCTCTCTGTTTTGGAAACGTTTTTTGGTTGTGTTTGCTGGGAACTGAACCCAGGACCTTGTGCATTGCCAGGTAAACACTCTACCACTAACCTACACTCCTTTCCTTGGTTTGTTTGAAACAGGGTGTTGTTATGTAGATTATGTGGGCTTTGGACTCCTGTAGCCCAAGATGACTTCACACTTGCAGCGTTTTTGTCTCTACCTGCCCAGTGCTGGGTTACACATGGGCTTGGAAGTGTTGTTTCTGGTTTGTCCTCCAGGTCCAAGATCTGGATTCTCCACCACCTCAGCAGTCACTCTGATGGTCTCTCTTCTCTGTGTCTCCATGTTGCTGTGTCTGCTGACAGTGTTGCCTGGCTCTTTGTGCTAGGACCCAAGGCCAGGTTTGTGCCTGGCCTTACCACATTGCAGCTGTCTTTAGCTTCTTCGTTCCTCAGCAGGGAGCTCCCCCACCCACATGTTCTCGGTTTGAGTCCATTCAAAGGCAGTGTTTCCTGTTTTATCTGCAGGACTCTTGGGTGAGCTTTGATCTGCTTTCTCTAGTTTTCACCCTCCATCACGTCCACCAGCGAATCCCCTGGCTTTACCTTTAGGAGGTTTTCCATTGGTTGTTTCTTATCCCTCCTTTCACATCTGTGGGTTCTTTTTCTCTTCCTTCTCCCCCCCTTCTTTCCTCCCTCCCTCCCTTTCTTTCTTTTTTGACACAGGGTCTTTCTGGGTAGCTCAGGATGTCCTGGTACTCATTATGTAGTCTCTGTAGTCACTAGGTAGCAATTCTGCCACAGCCTCTAGATTGCTTGGACTAAAAAGATGTTTGCAACCAAGGCCAGCTCTTCCCCGTCTGAGCCCAGTGAGACTTGACCCCTGGGTGATGACCTCTCCTTCGCCCACTCCTCAGTCCTGTCATTTTTCCAAAGTGTGATGCTGTTCAGATCTGAATCAGAGTCTCCTTCCCAAGTCATGAAAGGTCCTCAAACCTTTCGGAGGCATCTCTCTTCCCTGGAGAGGGTCCCAAGCCCCGACCAGCCTCTCCCTACCTCTGCGAGCTACTTGAGGCGTCTTGATCATCCTCTGACCTTCCAACACATCTACGGCTTGGATTCTGGCTCTCAGCTCCCTGTGTGCCCAGTGAGCTCACTCCTTTCTCCATGGCTCTCAGTTTCTTTGCTCCTAGCATACTCGCTTCTTCCTCCATGCTCAGCACACTGGTTTCATGGTGTGTCCTTTTTGACACCTTACTTACTTGGGACCTTTGTAGCATAGAGTGGCTTCCAGAGCAGGTCTTGCTTCATTGGTCTGGCGACTGTGGTGTTTGTTCCTACAGTGAGGACTAAGCCAGCTGCCAGGTGAGTGGATCTGGATGTGGGCTGGGCTGGCCTTCTAGCCCAAACGAGAGGAGAGCAGAGTCTTAATGTTCCGTGTGCAGCCAGGCACCAAGCTGGGTGCATCAGATGCAGAGTCACAGTCAGTCCTTTGCTCCTGCCACCTGAGGCTCAGGGGCCTAGTGAGGAGCACTGCATGCCTCTGTGTGCATGTAGATCCAGGCCACACCAAGTGCCCACAAGCAGGACCAGAGGTGGCTAATAGTTTAGGTGACTGTTGCATTATCTACACGACAAGTGTCTCCTCCAAGATCCTACAGCCAGGACCGAGATACCTAATAGTTTTCAAGTAACTTGTGTTATCTAATGACAGGGGCTCCCCTAAGCTCACACACCTAGGGCAGAAGGTGGCTAAAATCCCAAATATATCCTACTCTGTGTGATGCCCTTGGGGTTCATACCTGGGCCTTAGTGACTATTTGCATATTGCCAGCCAACGGTCTTTCCTACATAGGCTTGGGAGGTGGGGCGTGGGGGTAGTGAGCCAAGAGGGGCCTTGTGTGTAGAATAGAACCCAGCCAGTGTTAAAAATGAAGGACTTCTGGGGGGCTAGAAGAGACAAGGGCTGGGAGGGCAGCCCCATTTCCATGAAAGACCTGGCCTTTGAGCTAAGCCAAGAAGCACAGTCTAATCCCAGCCTGGCTTCTCATGCCTTCCCTTCATGTGTCTGTCCAGCAGGCTGTGAACCGATATGGCCATTGGAAGACAGTTAGGTTTTCTAAGTGGGAAAGACTCACAGTTTTCAGGGTCTCACTCAACTTGTGTGGGTGTCCAGCCTGGAGCTCTGAGGACACAGACACCACATGTGGGCCCCTCTCCTCTAATGTGTGGCTGAGGTGGGATCCAGAAAATTATGCTTAAGACCGTTGGCTCCCTTCCCTCTAGGTGAATAGCTGGGCTTTATGAAGCTGCCCATGGACACTTGTGGATGGGTGTTCCTCTGGAGATACGTGACATTCTCTTTGGCACAGATTGACAGTGGCGTAGGGAGCTGCTGATGGGATGGCAGTGAAGAAATGTCCAGAACTCTGTTGGGCCTGGTGACATGCAGGCCTTTGGGGCCCATCATACGTAGCCTTTTGGCGAGCAAACCAAGGAACCTGGGGGTTGTTTTGTAGTCTTCTCTTACAGGACTCTGGCCTGTGGATTCTGACTTGCGCTCCAACTTGCACTTGTCACATGACTTGAGTCACATGACTCATCTCTGTGGCCTCCACCTTGAGATCTAAAGTGAGGGCTGCTACCAGCTCATTTCAGGTTGCTATGGGGTCTAGACAGAATCTGTATGATACATAGTAGGAGATCAGCAAACAGGAAGTGTTTCTGAATCTTCCTTGTGTGACACTCCTATGCTAGTGAGGTCCCTGGGAACCCCAGGGGTCTGCACTCACTGTTTTTTGCACCTTCATTTCTTGCCTTCTATTTGTTCTTTTCCAGTGACAGTCCTGGTCACCAACTGAGTCACCACTTCCTTACTTAAAGCTGCCTTTTTAGCCAGAGTTCAAAAGTCCCAGAGAGACCAGACCAGGCCTAACAACGGCGCCGCAGCCAGCCCTTGTGATGATGTCCAGACTTTGACCCCCACATGCTAATTTATATGTGGACCAAAAAGAGGCACCCCACGCACTTTTCATGACTTGGGAAGGAGACTCTGATTCACGATGGGCAAGAGGATGACTTCCCATGCCCACTGACTGGGCTGCGCTTTCTGGACTCAACAGTGCTCTGAACTCTGCTACTTTCCACCTCATCATTCCTGGCCCCACGGGTATTAATCCAAGTCAGGGTTCTCAGGGGACCCTAAAGCAGGAAGCCCGTTTTTCTGTATTGGCATGGTCTTGGGAGAACGGTGGGGCAGAGGGCTCCTGTGCAGCCGTGGGAGGTAGGAGGCTGACCCTGCCCTAGCACAGTAAGTGTCCTTTCAGGGTTATCATCTCCCACCAGGCCTGGCAACAGCCCTGGCAAACGGTGGGGTTTGTGCTTCATTAGGCTCATTCCCTTCTTTTAAAATGGAAATGGTTTTTTATTGTACTTTTTCTGATTATAAAAATGATGCACGATCTTTGTGAAGAACTCAAACCGCACAGGAAGGCATAAAGATGAAAATTGACCCCCCCCCCCCCCCCCCAGTTCTTTCCTCATGCAGTAACATGGGTCTGCTGCTCCTTCGGTGTCTCACAGCGTCTCACTGTGCGGGCACACACATGCCCCATCATGGGAGCAATTCTGCACAAATGGGAACACTGTTCTGTAACTTGTTGTTGTTGTTGTTGTTTTTTTTTGTTGTTGTTCAATAATATGATAGATACATCTTTCTAAGTAATAACAACAAAAAAAGGCGATGTTTTAAGCAGCATTTTCAATGGCCGCCTTGTGCTCCACTGTGTGACAGCTGTCATTTTGCCAGGCAAGCTGCTTGGAAATCACCCTCTCTTTTCTATTCCGGCCAAGGCCTGATATCACCAAACTGTCCCCATGGTTAGCCACAGCGGCAGCCTTGACACGCTGGCCTCCCCAAAGCGTACCCTGTATATGAGTTACTTTTCTCGTTGCTGTGACCAAAGAGAGGAGAAGCAACTTAAAGAGCAAAGATCAGTTTCACCTCATGCTTTTCAAGGCTACGGTCCCTCAGGGTTAGGGCTAGCTCACAGCCATGGCCGCTGGAGTGTGGGGGTGCTTGCCCACATCTCGGGGTGGTTGTGGTGGTGGTGAGGGGATAAGAAACCGACACAGGAAAGAGTCCGTAGTGGGCCCTCTTGCTGGGCCTCACTTCTCAAAGGTTCCACATGCTTTCTGAGTAGCTGGGATCCACACACTCAAGCACGCGCGCACTCGCGCTTTACATGTGAAACCTTAATACCATGTGACTTGCTGGCCACAGGCTAGAAGCACACCTCATGTCTCACCCTTCTCAGGCAGGCAAGCCTGGGAAATGTACTTGGCTGCCACTCTGATAGGTGAACACAGCCATGCTGTTTTATCTGCCTTCCTTAGTGGGCAGAGGGTGACATGGCTTTGCCTAGGTCCGTTGGATGTGGGGACATGTCTTCTGGAACTGTCTTTGCACACTCCTCCCTTCCTCCTATCCAACTGAAACGGATGCCTTGTCATGTTCCTATTTCTTTGCATGTGTATGTGTGCGCACATGCACGTGTGCATATACATGTGTGTGCACCTGTAAGCAGAGGCCAGAGATCAACCTCTGGTGTCATTCCTCAGGCACTGTAGTTTTGAGGCAGAGTCTTCCACTGCCCTGGAGCTTGTGAAGATGTAGGCTAAGCTGGCTTGCCACACAGATTTCTTCTCCTCCGTGTTGGTTGGTAAGCATGCAGCACCCTGCCAGCCTCTCAGCTGGACCCTCAGGGTTGAGCTCAGGCCCCATGCTTTAGGAGGCAAGCACTTTACTGACTGAGCCTTACCCCTGCTTCTGTTCCTCCCAGTTGAAACCTCCAGATTACCAGACTGATGGGTTAAGCTTAAGCTCTGTAAATCCTGAGCTTAGTCTTTAGCGGCCTCCAAATAGAAGATGCGCTGTGGTGGTACTTGGCTACTTTCAGCCTTGCTGGCCCCACGTGACATGTTGGATGCCCTTACCCTCTAGTCTCACGTCATTGCTCCCATGTGACTGCCCTTGGTGGTCAGTTCCTGTGCTTATTTTTCTAGTAGGATAATGCACTCAACACACCACCAAACCCTCACCCAAAGTCAATTGCCAAGATGGTTTTAAGGCAAAAATGCAATGCTGGTCTGAACATAGGCCCTGTCAACCGAGCCAGACAGGGCCCCACCCACCCCACCACCGGCCAAGGGACCCATACAGGTGAGTGTGAGGCACTTCACAGCTCATCTTCCCTCTTCCTGTCCCTTCAGATCTCAGGAAACTGACGCTCAAAGAGGGGACACAAATTTGCCACATAGACCAGAGCTGGAGTGCCACTCTGTCCTCTTCCTCTTCTCTTGCGGGACTTCCACTCAGTTAAGTCTTAGGTCCCAGTACTTGGGTATTGATGCCATGAGGCCACTGCAGGGTGATTAACACTCAAGTGTATGGGGTAACTTGCTACTAAGGGCCATATATATATATATATATATATATATATATATATATATATATATATATATATATATATATATATATTTTAAATCTCTGGTGTCTCCCAAGTAGGCTGAGGACTGCCCGAGTCCAGCAGCAATGTGATGGTCAGATTCTCTCTGCAGCATGGACAGAGAGGCACTGTAACAGTCCACTGATTCCCGAATCCTCTCCATACTGCTGTGACGGCTGGAAAATACCAGGACACAGACCAGAAGGATGTATCCATGACTGAGAAACAGCTGAGTGTGCTCTCTAAGTCTTGTTTGTTGGAAAGCTGGTCACCTGGGGAAGTGACAGAACCATTAGTAGGTGGGGCTTGATGGTAGGTAATTGGATCACTAGAGTGCATCCTTAGGAGAAATCAGTGCAATTTTCAGGGAATCCTGGTCCATGCTTACGAGGTTAAAGTTAAGCCTGGACCCTCCCTAGTTCTTGTCAGGTGACCATTCTTGAAGGCATTCCTGCCAGCATGATGCTTCGGTGTGTCACCATACCCTGGAACCACCCAGCCTGTGAGGTCAATAACCTCCTTTTCTTTAAGCTCTCTCCAGCTGTGGGTTTCTTGTCCTGTGGCAAGAAATGGCCACACAGACCTCTCCATCCAGTTACTTTCCTGTTGGAATTCCCATGTAGGGTCCATCTCTTTCACTCCAGGAACCGGGACAAGCAGAACACTGGGTTAGAAAGTGCCTTAGCAGTTCTCCGAGTCAACGCTCCCTGTGCTGAAAAAGGGACCTATATGTTCTTTCTGGAGATTCTTAGGGGAAGAAGCTTCCTAGGTGCTTCCAGGTGCCTCTGTTGTCTCACTAGCCTCAGACCGGGAGATAGGTCAGCTTCTAGAAGCCACACTGCTGCCTTCTGGTCCCACCAAGAAAACCATCAGTAATGTCAAAGGCTTTCCACACTTTGTGCCTTGTTTCCTGTCTCTTCCACTTAAGCACACGGCATCAGAATGGCCCCAGTGGATAATCCAGAATTTTTCTATGCTAAAACCAGCTTCATTCCATCTCCAAGGTCCAAGGCAACAGCATGTAGGGTAAACACAAGTTAGAAATCTTATGGGGACATGATGTCTCCTCAGTAAAATATATAATAAAATAATCTATCTATCTATCTATCTATCTATCTATCTATCTATCATCTATCTATATTATACATATAATTATATATCAAAAAGCTATAAGCAGACATGATGATGTATTTCTATTTGTAGCCTTTAAAGTGTCATAAAGGCAGCATTTCCTCGTTGAACATTTCCTGAAACATTTCCTGGAAGATGAGGACCACACCCACTGAAGATGTGGAGCAAGCAGCACTGGGCAGAGCAGTGGTGGTTGGGGGTCTGTTCTTGGGCAAGGATGTGTTGTTCTGAGCTCTGATCCTGAATCGCATCCCTGCCTTCCACTTTTACCCATCCTGGAATGTGGTGGTAGGCCATCTCAGTCCATGTGTGCCAGGCCATTTGCTAAGAAGAAAGTACCATCAGTAAGAAGCAGTCTAGGCACACCCTTGGACTGCTGTAGTGTGTGTGTGTGTGTGTGTGTGTGTGTGTGTGTGTGTGTGTGTGTAAGTCAGAAGACAACCTTACCTTCTACCTTGCTTGAGACAGGGTTTCTTATTGGTTGGTGCTGCATGTACCAGGCTAGTCGGCTTTAAAGCTTCTGGGGACTCTGCTTTTACCTCCCATCTCTCCACGGGAATGCTGGGATTACAGATGCACCAGGCTTTATGTAGGTTCTGGGGATCTGAAATCAGGTCCTCAGGCATATACAACAAGTGCTTTGCCCATCGAACCACCTCCCCAGCCCTGCACTGTACTTTACATAGAAGAAGGAAGAGGGGGAGGGAGGACAATGATGAGGACAAGAACGAGGACAGTGAGGAAGAAGAGGAAGAGAGGGAGGAGGAGGACGAGGACGAGGATGAAGTGGGCATATCAGTAGCAGCACCAATACGCTTCAGGTCCCTCACTCTCATATGCCTTCAGCATGCCCCCAGAGCATCTCTCGATTGCTTGTTTGAATGCATCGATAAAGCACTGCCAAGACAAACCTTACCTTGCCTTCCCCACCGCGTCATATGCACTCAGTCCTCTTGCCTGTTCACTGCCAAAGCCAGGTGGGACCCTCAGAACATCGACGCGCTTCTAATGACTGTAGGCCTCCCAAAGCGGCCAACCTCAAACTTCAGCCTTGTTAGCTTAGCTTGGTGGTTCAAGCCTTCAAGGATATCAATGCTGACAGGAAGTCGATGGGTGACTGGCACGCTTGAGTAGAGGGAGCCTTGTGAAGTTAGGTCAGTCTATAGTGTCCAATCTCAGGTTTTCAGCAGCATGTGGGGACAGTAAGTGGCACTGTGTTGGCTCTGTGTCTTAACAATTAAACTTTATTATACAACCCAACTAGCTTACATAAGAGGGAAAAATGGTTAAAGGGAAAAAAGAGTGAACCTTCCGGTATCCATTCCACGGGACGGGTCCCTATGCGTCTCCCATCAGCACTGAGCAGAGAGTGTAAGGAAAACTCACTTGTGTTACTCAAATTAGTCTTTGTGGTTGTTTAAATGAGAGTGCCCCACAGGCTCATACGTTTGAATGCTTGGGCCCTAGTTGATGGAACTGTTTGGGAAGGATCAGGAGGTGTGGCTTTGTTGGAGGAAGGGTGTCACTAGGGCTGAGCTTTGAGGTTTTAAAAGCGTATGCCAGGCCCAGTATCTCTGCCTTCAGCTTGTGGATAAGATGTAAGCTCTCAGCAGCTGCTCTAGTGTCATGGCAGCTTGTCTGTGGCTCTGCTCCCGGCCATGCTGGTCATGGACTCACCCTCCGAAACTGTAAGCAAGGCCCCCAATGAAGTGCGTTCTTTTTATAAATTGTCTTGATCATGGTGTCCCTTTACAGTAATAGAGAAGTAATTAAGACAGTCCTCCTCTGGCCTCGCATCAGACCCCTAGCCCTCCATTTTAAAGCATGTGTCACTTCTGCCTCAAGTTCAAGAGCCCTATCCCCTACTGTCCCAGGGAGAGTTGTGAAGTCCTTTGAACTTCACTCCTAGGTCACTTGCTCTCAGAAGAAACAGATTATTTTCAAGGTCTTAGCCGCCAGATATCAAATGTACATCAATTACTTGATGTATTTAATTATAGGACTAATGCTGAAACCCACTGTTCTATCTAAGGACACATGAAATGTATCATTTTGAAACTGTGATTAACACCGATTTAGGAGCATTTTGGAGGGCAAGTGAAATGACTGAGAGAGCCATGTTCTGGTGTCGCACTGTTTGCTCATCGAAAGCATGTGTGGCAATTAGGTGTAACCCAACCATCTCATTACACATTAATTGTTTAATTTTGCCCACGGGCATTTGAGGTGATGGCTGGGATGGAGCTGTGCTTTGAAGAGCAAACCCAGGCTTCAGGGTACGGCTCCTGCAGTCTGCTGACCTTGCCTTGTCTCTCCCTGTGCTCGTCAGAGCCTCCTCTCCCTCTGGCTCTGCTTCCATCTCCCCTCTCGTCTTCTCCCTCTGCCCCTCTCTGTTGTACCCTAACTGCTCCTCTCCACGTATTTTTGGTTCCTCTTCCAAGCACATGGTTGATGGCATTCTACTCCCCCATTCTCTTAAATCTGGGTATCCCTAGTAACTAAGCCACCGTGGGCAGAAGGGACATGTGCCATTTCTGGGCAGAAGCTGCAGAACCCTATGGAACCTACCCGATTTCTTCTTCTTTGCCATGGCAACGGCAGATTTCCAAGACAGTAGCTTCTTCATCAACATTGGTCTTGACACCAGGATGTTTGTGGTAGATAGTACACAGTTGAAGTGAGCCTCTTCTTATTCTAAGCCACCGAGAACTGAGGATTGTTTGGTGTAGCCCTGTGGTCTAACCTGCTCTGCCCTGTGGTATACCTTTCCTCTGCCCGTCTCCCATAGGTCATCTGACATTATTTAATCTGCCCATTGTGCCTGCATTTCATCACTTCAAATGTGAACCTGGCTTTACATATTTGTCCCTTCTCAGTTATGCTTGCTCATGTAGTCCCTGGCATGTTATTAACGTGATGACAGAGGGGCCGTGGGACAGGGAAATAGCTTGATTGGCAAAGTCTAAGTTTGATCTCTAGATCTGTGCAAAAATAAATAAATAAGTAAACAAAGACGGGGGGGGGGGGTGGAAAGGAAGAGAGGGGCGGACCTCTGAGTCTCACTGGCTGGATAGTCTAGCCTGCTCTGTAAACCCCGAGCGAGTGAGAGACCCTGTCTAAAGCCAAACAGAACCAACCAGAGCACAGCAGCACTTGAGGGCTGACATGCAGTTGACCTCTGGCCTTCTTGAGCACATACATGGGCACACACATGTGTGCATGCACATACACACACACACACACACACAAACAGGCACACACATAGGCCTTCACATAGTTGAATTGCAGTGTGTGTGTGTGTGTGTGTGTGTGTGTGTGTGTGTGTGTACATTCAAGTGTCCACACACAGACCTGGAGTTCCATACTGCAGCTGACATGTACCATTCATTCACTTGCCACAGGGAAGCATCAGAAGGAACAGGAAATGGGCGTGCGGACTGGGACTGTGTGTGAGCCGTCCTATTACCTCTGTGAGCGTCTGGGTTGTAGGAATGAGACGGGAGATACGCTTAGGCACATCACTAAAGGAAACACAAAGCAGAAACACAGACAAAAGTTTATTTAAGAGCCAGGCATCTATTATTCTTAACCTTTAGTCATTTACTTATGTATGGTGTCTTAGTGTTTTTTAAAAATAATTTTTTATTTTTCTGTGCATTGGTGTTTTGCCTGCGTGTATGTCTGTGGTGTCAGATCTTGGAGTTACAGTTGTGAGCTTCCATTGTTGGTGCCGGGAATTGAACCAGGGTCCTCTGGAAGAGCAGGCAGTGCTTTCCAGCCCCTAGTGTTTTCGTCTATCACTCTCTGTCTTATGTACTGAGACAGAGTCTCTCTCTGGACCTGGGGCTCAGTGTATAGCCTAGGACATCTGGTCAATGAAGTCCCCTAATCCTTTCATCCCCTAGTGCCTTTGCACCTGACAGACATTTCTTCATTCTTTATGAATGATGTGGGTCCTGGGATCTAAATCTCATGCTTACGTAGCACACGCTCCACAGCCTCTTTTTTAAGTCTTTTAAGGATGCTTTGAAGGATTGCCACATCAGTAGTGCTGGCAGGAGAGAGCAGAGAAGAGAGCACGGACAAACCCGCCAGGCTGAGTCTGAGCCCAGGGTGAATAGCCGTTGAGCCAGTACGAAGCAGCTCTGAGGACTAACTCTGCTTGTTTCTGGCCTTTTATGTATGCGCAATAGTAATGCGCGATAAAAGGCTGTCTAATTAACTCTGAAAGAACTCTTTCAATAAGTAAAATTAAAAATTCTCAGTGATAAGAAAGCATTGTGTCATGGTTAACTGGCAGCATATTTTTCCTTTCATAGGCGAACAACAACAAAAAACAATGACGCTTCTTGCAGTTGTGGGACTTGGGGCTGAGGAAACGCATTTCATCTGAAGCGTGCCCTATCACGAAGACATCTGCTGTGTCACCCCACTCAGGTTCAGCTGAGTGGAAGCAAGGCCTCTGGGTGCCTGGAACACTGGCTCCTCTGGACTGCGGGGCTCCTGAGCTTAGAATATACATGGCTGCACTGGAGAGGGACGTTAATGTCCTACTTGTGACATAACTAGACTCTTGAGGCACAGCTGCTGTAAGATCCTGCCCTGGCTAGGATGGGTCCCTCATCTCTCCAAGGGGACCCACTGCAGACCACTGTCATATGTGTGTCCCCACCATAAGTGTTTCCTCTCCTCTCCTCTCCTCTCCTCTCTACTTTCCCCTCTCCTCCTTTCCCTTCTCTACTTTAATTATCCTCTCTCACTTTGTCCTCTGTTTCCTTCCTCCTTCCTCCCTTCCTTCTTCTTTCCTTCCTTCCTTCTTTCTTCTTTCTTCCTTCTTTCTTCCTTCCTTCCTTCCATCTCTTCTTCCTTTTATGAGACAGGGTCTCATGAATCCCTGGTTAGCTTTGAACTTCATATATATCCAAGCATGACCTTGAACTTATGATCTTCCTGCTTCCATCTCCCAAGTGATGGGATTATAAGTGTGTTCCATGATGCCCCTTTTTCCTGGTTCTATAGATGGAACCCAGGGCTTCATGCATGCTTTGTTGGCAATCTGTCAACTGGACCATAGCCCCAGCCCTACAGTTTTCATTTTTTATATTAATAAATGATCTGAAGCACACTAAATGAATAGCTTTTCTGTGTGAAGCCTTTTATTTGTCACTAATCATAGGCCCACTGGGAATTCTAAAGAGCATCTAGAATAATCCCATGGATCATTCACCCAGCTTTCCCAATGTCAACAGCTTGGGACAGGGTCTCAGTATGTGGCCTGGAACTCTATGTAGACTAGGCAGATCTACCTGCCTCTGCCTCCTAAGTGTGAGTATCAAAGGCTTGAATCACCACGCCTGGTTAACGCCAAGGTTTTATGAAACTAAGTACAGTATCAACAGTAGGAAATTATGGGTGCCACACAATTAGCTTCCTAAAGTCTTCAGTCAGCATTCAGGAGGTGTTTACAGTCTCACTTGTCCTCGTGTGTGTGATATTGCCACACATGTGGGGTCAGGTGATGCTGGGTTCTGTCCACCTCCAGAGCCGTCCCTCTAGAGGAAGACGTTCCTGGCCTGCAACCTCATGATCATATCTCACTATAGGCTTGTACCATGTGACGAACACCAAGAACAGCAGTAAGAGAGCGGAGGCAGCCAGAGCCTGGAAGACAAGCTGTGTGTGCTTCAGAGGGCAGAGCCAGAGATGTGAGCTGAGCCTGTTGGAGGAGCCCAGAGAGTCATGAGTGAATCCCAAGCATTGGGCACTGTTAGAGTTTGGTTTTGTTTTGTGACTGTGCCCTGGGTCTTCACTCTTGAGTTAAGAAAGGATTGAACTCAATCTTGATTTTTATGGGAGCCCACATTGAGAGACTCTGAACTTTTAAAAGAGATTTTGGATTTCTAAGGAGACATTTTAAAGAGACCAAGCTTTTAATGTGTTTGATTTTGCAAAGACTGTGGGGCTTATTTGTGCTTTTTATTGTGATGTTAATATTCCATCTTGGGGGTAGATGAGAAAAGAAAGGTCTAAATTGAAAAGTGATGTGTTTGTATGTCAAGCTGACAAGGGGTCAGTTCTACTAGTTAGTTTTATGTCAGCTTGACACAAGCAAGAGCTGTCGTCATCAGAGAGGAAGGAGCTTCAACAGAGAAAATGCCTCCTTAAGATCAGGCTGAAGGCAAGCCTGGAGGTCATTTTCTTAATTAGTGATTAATGGAGTGGCAGCCTATTGTGGGTGGTGCTATTCCTGAACTGGCGGTCCTGGGTTTTATAAGAAAGCAGGCTGAGCAAGCCAGTAACAGCGTCCCTCCACGGCCTCTGCATCAGCTCCTGCCTCCAGGTTCCTGCTCTTGAGCTCCTGCCTTTACTGCTTTTGATGATGAACTGTTACATGGACCTGTGAGTGAAACAAACCCTTTCCTCTCAGATTGCATTTGCTCATGGTGTTCCGTCATAGTAATATTAAACCCTCACTAAGACAGCATGTGTTTGTTTAGCTCTATGAGAAACCCCACACTGCTTTTCAGAGTGGCTTTATGTCCACACTGTTATCACGTGGATCAACAGCTTGTCTGCCACTCACCACAACGAGCTGCTGGCATTTTAGATTTAAGCGACCCTGGTGGATGTGCTGGGTTAGCTTGCCCTGGGGTTTTCATTTCACCATTAGACACAAGGTCTTGCATGTATTCCTGGCCAGCCTACTACTTGTTCTGTATCCCAGTAGAGCAGAGCCTCAAACCTGTGTCAGTCCTCTTGCCTCAGCCTCTCAATTGCTAACATTGCATTTTGGGATCTTCATTTGTGGTTTGTATATATCTGATTGTGAATGACACTGACCACTGAGTCATGGCCATGTTTACTGTTGAGTTTTAAGAGTTCTTTATATATTCTTGATATTGGACCTTTGTTGGGTATGTGGTTTGAAAATATCTTTTTCCAATTTAAAGCTTTTCTTTCCATCTTTTAAAAAATAATATTTAGAATAATAATGAAGTCTTTTTCATTGATTGTATTTTTGATGTAATATTTAAGGACTCGTCTTTAAACCTAAACCTCAAGGTTTTCTTCTTAATTCTTAAATTCTTCTAAAATTCTTACAGTTTAATTCTGTATCTATTTTGAGTTAAAGTTTGTACAGAGTAACAGGTCCCCTGCCCGGCCACCCTGAGTCAAACTGTTTCAACATTCTGGCTTCTTTGTCTGATGCTCTGGCCGAGTGTCTAAGTGTATTTCTGTACCCTTTAGTCAGTGCTACTGAGCTGTGTGTCTCTCTTTCAAGCACCAGACTGACTTGGTTACTGTTGGAATAAAGCAAGTCTTAAAATTAAGGGGCAAGATCCTTCCAATTATTTAAAAACACTATTGTGTCCCTCCTGAGTCTTTTGACCATCTGTGCGAGTTTCGGGTTACCATTACAGTTTTCTTTAAACTAATGGTTACTATTGTAGGTATCCATACCAGTTTTATATGTCAGGTAGATCTACACTGTCAAAGTCACACTGAGTATGCATGTAACTATTATAACTCTGAGATTTCATCTTTGAGCCATGTGTAGCAACCTCAGGAACTGATAGATTAGCCAGGACCACCCCATTTCCTAGCACCTAGCACCTAGAAAGCCTGTAGAATACTGATGTCTCTGAGGAAGCTCTATCTGATGGCCCTGTGTAAGAAATGACGATGGCTCCCAGTGATGGAACCTAGAAGGAGAATTCTGCTCAGCCAAGGGCCTCCATATGGGTCAAGTGAGCCAGCTGGAGCCTCCCTCAGTACAAGCCAGCATCAGCTGGAAGGAGGGGCAGTAATTGGCAGTGGGAATCTGACGAAAGCCAGGAAGAGTCAGGGTTGAGAGTGCTCAACCCGTGCAGGAAGCAGTCCCTCTCTCATGGAAAGAACTCCAACCATGGGAAGCCTGTGTACCCTGGGCCCTGGCAGAAGCCGTCATAAAGGAGACAGACCTACCAGGTCTGGTGCTGTCCTAGGTCCTGAGCAAGCTCTAGAGTCTCTGAGAGTTGGCTGTGTCCTTGGCCTCCCCCAGAGCCCCTGCACACCGAGAAGGTGGCTCCTTAGGATCCACAGAGGGGTGAGGAATAAAATATGCTCGGAGTGCATAAAACTTGGCACTAAGGAGCAGAACACCAGAGAATGGAAAGCGTTAACCCTGCTCAGTGATCTTAGCACAGGACAATGGGTGGAGGCCAACATCTGACCTTTCCTCACAGAGGGAAAGCCTCCGGGATCAGAGTCTGAGAGTGGGACTCTCAAAGCTGGATTTTAATCAGATGACTCCACTGCAATCATGGGTTCTCATGTTTTTTACTTATGAGTTTGTTTGTGTTTGTGCATTTGAGTGCGCATGGATAGTGCCACATGTGGGAGGCAGAGGTCAACTTCTGATGTTATTTTTCAGGCACTGTCCACCTCCCTTAAGTCAGGGCCTCTCACTGGATTGTGACTCATGGATTAGTTTAGACTGGCTGATGTGTAAGCCAAGGATTCTTCTGAGCCTCTGTCTCTGCCTCCCCAAAGCTGGAATTACCAGACTACTGTTTCTATGTGGGGATCCAACTCAGGAGTTCATGCTTGCTGGAAGGCACTTTAGTATCCCTGAGCTCTCCTAGTTTCCATAGTAATTTATCAGCCCATCTTTCCTTCAGCAGGCAACATGGTGGAGGTTACTGCTTTCAGTCAACAAATTATTGACTTGCATCTCTTTTGGGATTCTTTTTGATTTTTTAGTTTTGCACTAGCAAAAGTTGCTTGGGAGTGGAGCTCAGGGTCCTCGGTGACACCTGAAGGCTTGTGGCTTTGTTATGAGGCCACATTGGGAACTTAGCTGCCCACTCATCCTCTAAAGTCTCTTTGTGAGTGTCTTTCACATATTCCTTCTTCCTTGTGCCTAGGTGGGCTCTTCTGGGCCTTGATGGCCTAGGCCTACCTAACTCTACAGGGTGTGTGCTGCTTGTTTTTTTTTTTTTTTTTTTTTTTTTCCTCTCTTCTTGAAAGAAAACAAGCAACCCTTTCTTCAGACACTGTCCACTTCCCTTAGGTCAGGGCCTCTCACTGGACTGTGACTCATGGATTAGTTTAAACTGGTTGATGTATAAGCCAGGTATTCCGAGTTGGCACTCCTACAGAAGTTGGAAGCCAGAGTGTAGCATGGTCTTCTCTGAGGCTGCACAGTAACCAGGACATCCTTCTGTGCTGTGGCCTCCTGGTGTCCTTTGATTGGCTGTAATAAGTGCCATGTGCCAGGCAGTACTATGACTCCCGCTAGCACTTGCCTTAAAAGAAAATCTACAATGAGGCCTGCTGCATTAGTGTTGGCGGCATCATCGTTCGCCTCCTCCAGAGTGAAGGTCAACAGATAATTTTCAGCTTTGTTTAAAGCCCTTTTAATGGAGTCTAGAAAATGCTCTAATTATGAACGATTATCCTCTGAAGTGCTCACGAGCTTTTTAAAGCCTTTCTAAGCTTTTCTATACAGTTTCACTCTGTTTTCAGAGTTCAATTTGTCAGAGTTGACAACTTAAGCAAGATGAGCCTTCTTCTTCTTCTTTCTTCTTCTTCTTCTTCTTCTTCTTCTTCTTCTTCTTTCTTCTTTCTCTTCTTCTTCTTCTTCTTCTTCTTCTTCTTCTTCTTCTTCTTCTTCTATCATGTAATTTGGACTGTTTATAATGAAAACTGGCTCTCTCTCCTTTGGGTCCCCAAATCTGGGGTTACCAGCACACCACCACGTGTGGACTGTTGTTTTTCTGTGGGGAATCCAGCTCAGGTGTTCATGCTAAACCCCAGGCTTTTATAATTTCCACAGTAATTTACTATGAAGAAACAGAGAGATTTTATTCCCATCCATTTCCATCCTGTCCTCCAAGTGAATACAAGCATCAGAATGACCTGGAAGTTTCATTACCTAAGACATTGAGGTTGCTTCCAGCACACCCAGCATGTGCACACCTGTTCCTCACCTGCACCCGACAAGGGAACCCACACAACACTGGTGATACTAGGGAATGGATCCTCTTTGTGGGGTTGCTGTCTGCCCCGAAGGACATTCAACAGCACTCCTGGTCTGTACCCTTGGGCCCCCAGCTGCAAGAATTAAAAGTTTTCAGACATTTTAGCTGCAGTTGCCAACAGAAGACGCAAAGCACTCTGCACAAAAGAGAGGAATCCATGTGAAAGGGAGGGGCCCCAAAGGCAGGAGTGGTTCACCTTTGACCTTACACATTAGCTAGGTTTCGTCAACTCAACACAAACTAGTGTCACCATAGAAGAGGGCTCCTCAAAGAGGAACTGTCTCCATCAGATTGTTCTATAGACGAGACCATGAGTGGTACCATCCCTGGGCTGGTGGTCCTGGGTTCTATAAGAAATCAGGCTAAGCAAGCCATGGGGAGCAAGCCAGTGAGCAGCACCTCTCCATGGGCTCTGCATCAGCTCCTGCCTCCAAGTTCCTGCCTTGAGTTCCTGTACTGACTTCCCTTGATGGTGGACTATAATCTGTAAAATGAAATAAAATTAGCTGGGCAGTGGTGGCGCACGCCTTTAATCCCAGCACTTGGGAGGCAGAGGCAAGTGGATCCCAGTGAGTTTGAGGCCAGCCTGGTCTACAAAGTGAGTTCAGGACAGCCAAGGCTACACAGAGAAACCCTGTCTCAAAAAACAAAAATCAAACAACAACAAAATCTTCCTCCTCAAGTTGCTCTTAGCTGTGGTGTTTATCACAGCATCAGGAAGTAGCTAACCAAGGCCTTGATTTGTAGTAATGGCCTTCAGACAACCTCCAGTTCCCAGGTGGCTCCGTTTGCCCCCACCTTCTTTCTTCTGTTGTCATCGCAGCATTGATGCCGCCATAACCCACAGTCACCTCACTAGAATCTGGGCTGCAAGGTTCTGATTTTCTACCTCCTTGGAGGACAGGCTCTGATGTCACAGCTCCCAGCTGGGAGACCCTGGGAGCATCAGCTGCCCACAGTTGGCTCTGAGAAACCAGAATCATCCATATTTTGCCATCATCTCAAGTTCGTTGACAACTATCTGTGGCACCAAGCAGGGAGCCATGAACTGATGCAACCCAAGCTGTGGCTTCTGCCTCTCATTGTACACTCTGGAAACACTGGAAACTCTGGAAGCAGAGTAAAACAAGCTTTTTTATTGCAGGACTTTTCAGAGCCTTTTCCTGCAAAGAACTATGATTCTTCCTGGGCATAATGGCATGTGAACATTTGTCAAAGCAGTTTGCATACGGACTCCATTTTGTTTTTCAAGCAATACCTCCTCCCGATGTTCACGGGACACCCTTTGGGAAGAGTGTCACCCAGCAGTGACAGTGTAGCTCACCCAGCTTCTCACTGGCTGGTTCTAAGGTAGTTTTGAATTCAAGAAAGACCATACCGCTTCCAACACGGAAGTCTAAGACCCTCTTCAGTTGGATGGCTTCCAGGGTCTGGATTTGAAGAGAGACCTTGGAGGCGAGAGCCTTGCCTACGTGAATGGGTCCGAAGGGCTTGGTGAATGTCTTGCTCAGTGGCTCCTGCTGTACACAGTGGTGGTCATGAGGGTGGAACGGTTGGAGGAGATGGGGTCAGGAGCTCTGAGGGGGTCAGCAACCACCCTGACCTTCCTCCAGGGAAACCCTAAGCAGAGGAGAGGGAGAAAGAGTGTGGAAAGTAGGGAAGCAAAAGTTTCCATTTGTGCCCAATGGGGTTTTTTTTTTTATCTGTTTGCAAATGTTCAGTGTAATGGTTTGAAACCCAGCCGTGAGCTGCCGCCGCCCACACAAAGCTGCCGTGGCGCTGAGCTCCGGCAGGCAAGCCATCTCCCCTGTGTCGGCCATTACCCCAAACCCACACCAGGGCAGGCTGCTTATCACCCCCCCGGTGTCCCTCTGCCACCCCCCATACACACACCCCGCACTCCACCCCCCCCCCGACTCCCACCACCCCCACACACACCATTCGTCTTTTTTTTTTTTTAACTCTCCAGCACTCGGTTTTCTCTAGAGGAGGCACAAAGAGAAGCAGAGATGGGACGAGCAGGGAGAATCCTCCTGCCTCATCAGAGCCACCAGCTTTCAGGAGAGCGCGGCAGCCCCCCGCTGCCTGTGGACTGACCACTGAAAGGTGAGAGGGGACTTTGTGGTTTCTTTATGCACCTGGGGTGCAAGGCCAGGTGACGGGCTCTGATCCTGATGCCAGGTCTCTTGCCTCTGAATGACTGTGAGGCAAGCATGACCGATGCCTCTTTCCAACACACGCAGTTGTTTCTGACACAATCCCCCACTCAGGGGCACACAAGAGCTCTGGAATCCAGGGGGTTCTGGTCCCCCCCTCCCCCTCCCCCGCTTCCTTCCTCCATATTCCAGCACAGCCTCCAAACCCTGAGGTGTGGAGCAGTGTGTGAGCCTGCCTTCTCCTTGACCTGTTGATTTCCGACTTAAGGCTGCTGGCCCTTCCTCCCCAGAGTGAGCAGTGACCCACACTTTGGGGGCCATATGAAATGGTCCTCCATCCAAGGGGCTTTGGGAAACTTCTTTCCCTAGTGGCCCTAAGCCAGGTAATCAGAAGCAATCAGACTCAGCTGTCCAGCTAATCTGTATGAAATAGGCTTCCTTCCTTGCAGAAATCAACAAAGTTTAAAATAGATAGGACTGTAATCGGAAACGAAGCTATAGACTTGTATGTGATGTAACAGGCAGGGGCATCCGCATGGAAAATATGAAGTACAAATGACACGGGTTAGGACCATGGGAGCCAGGAAAAGAAAGCAATGACTTCCTTGCTTATTAAGCATGTTTATGGGTCGGAGGGTAGCTGAGGGAGACCATTGCTTCCACAAGTGGAACCTCCCAACACAAAGAAAGAAGAAAAACAAAGGTGGGGAGAAAGAGGAGAGAGAGAGAAAGAGGGAGAAGGGGAGAGGGAGAGAGAGACAGAGAGATAGAGAAACAGGGAATAATATAATGCACATGTACAGGAGAAGCTGAGAGAATTCTGTGCAGTCAGAGATGAGTCAGTTGGAAAAAGCTCTATTTTTAGTTTTCAAACTCTGCTGTTGCAGTTTGCCTGGCATTAATTAATGTCACAGGCATGTTCCATACAAAGTTCTGAAGGTCCTTGGCGTGCCATTCAGACTGAAGGTGTTGATCTCAAGCATGGACTCTCCACAAGGCCTTTCAGGCCAGTCTCTGACAAAAACACGTGTCCAGAATGTTCTGCCCTCTGCCCTTGGCCTCTCCGGGTGTATCCGTTAGTCTCTTGGCTCCAGCTCTTCACTGCCTGGCCATTGGCCAAGGGAGAACTACAATTGTTATGTCTTGTTTTTCTTAAAGGAAAGGTTGTACAAGCTGAAATTAGTGTGTTGTTGTTGGGGTGGTGGGGGGGTGGTGATAGAGGTGGTAGTAGTGGGTGGGGGATACAGCTTCGAATAAAAACGGGAGGCCCTGGGGCATTCCTACCCCTAGGAAGAGGGATGCTGACTTTGACAAAGTAGGTTTTTATACACCTCCCCCTCAAAGCCTGCTTCTGTTTCAAGTAAGTCTGTTCTTTTGAAAAACTACATCAGGGATAGAGAGGCCCCTGGCACAGAGCCATGATCTCCAGGAGAAGACAGAGGCAGTGGGCAGGCTGAGCACAGGCAGAAGGGAAAAATGGAAGGCCTGATGGCATCCAGCATCCTAGGTAGCTGCCCCAGAGCACTAACATCCTCTCCAGACCAATGAGAACAGAGAAGTCCATCCACCACAGTCCTATCCAAAGTGACCAACCACCCTTATGTTCTCTTCCGTGATCCAGAAGATTCTCCCATAGTCTGAGAGTGAGCCTGAACCATCCGTGATCCAGAAGATTCTCCCACAGTCTGAGAGTGAGCCTGAACCATCCATGGTTGTGTCTTGGATCAATGGAGGCCAGCACACAGGTTTCATCCATGAATAGTTGCCTTCTGGTTGGCCAGTCTGAGGCCAGCCTGGGATGAACTCTTCAAAGTCAGCTGGGAGACATCCCATAGTGTCTAGTGGCACACGAGAGTCCCCTCTATAGACAGAAGAGATTTTGAGTGTAGAGAAACCCTAACGACCATGGCCAGCTTCATTTCCAGACCCTGGGGAAGAATCTCCCCCCTCTAAACATCCGAAGCTGTTACAAATAGTGACCTGAACAGAGGGCGTGGGTCAACAGGACACTGCCTCTGGTGTCATGTCGCCACCTCCATTTTGGCCTGGTATTCAGATGGCAACATCAAGAACCCTGAGCTGTCCTACTCTGGATTCACAGGCCTGAGTCTGTTCTATCCCCTTAGACTCCCCCAAGTGCCCTGGCCACTTTCCTTCTATCTTCCTCTGAAATACCTTTGGCATAGGAGAAGGGGGACAAGTGGAAGCTGGAGGCCAGGGACATTGTCCAGGAGAGGCAGAGGCAGAGGATGGGTTTCCATCGGTTATGACGGTCCCTGGTCCTTTCTAGCTGGCTGTACTTGAGCCACAGATACGTGGCTAAGTCTTGCCAGACCAAACAGGAAAGTGACTCTCCAGGCCCCGGCCTCTACTGGAGGTCTGACCACAGGGTGCCTGTCTAAAACTGTCAGAGCCCCAGTGGTTTCCTTGGTGCCCCAGCTGGCATTGCTGCAGATTCACCACTAGCTCAGAGGGCTGGTCTCGTTGAGGCCGTTGGAGGTAGGGAAGAATAGAGCTTTGTGTTATGTCATCCTTGCAACTTGCCTGCAGGGTGGGAGCCTGCCCAGGCCTCCTTTAGGGAGAGAAACGTGGAGTCGTGGAGTCGGATGCTTTTATCTGTTACTACACTCTATAATGTGCCCTCTGGTCTCACCATACAATCGCTCTTCTCTACAAATCTTGAGCGAAAAAGGTACATGTAAGGCATGTGTTTATCAGCGGTGTCCCTGTTCCCTGGTGTGAAAATCCTGGCCTGGCAACAGCCCTTAGGTTCAGAGCTCACACACTCCCGAGTTGCCACACACGTTCCTACCCAAGCTTGGTGGGTGTTCTCTTGTCTTTCTTGGTTCTCAGGTAGCCTAGGATGGTCTGAAACTTGCTATATGGTTGAGAATGACCTAGGCGCTCTGATCTCTCTGCCTCCACCATCTGGTGTTGGGATGGCAGGTGTGCTATGTAGGGCTGCAGATCTCAAACCCAGGACTTGTGCATGCTAGGCAAGCACTCTGCCGACTCAGCCACACCTTAGTCCCCTAGCTCCTTTAATATTGGTTCTGAGTAACCAATGAGCTTGGGCCTTGAGCTCAGGTGTTGAGCCTTGCTGCGTCCTCCTTGGTGCCGTCGAGAGAGTCTAGCACCACGCCGAATTCTCTGAAGGGGTCAAGTTGATGAGTGTGAACCAGGAAAACCAGACTGAAGGCTGATGGATGGCTCTGTAGGTAACCACAGCCTTGGATTCCTGCTCCAGCCCCTGGACTGAAATAGCCTGGCCCATATGTCGCCCCCACCCCGGTCCCCAAGCTCCAACCCCTGCCATGGCTCGCCTCTTCCTCTGTGACCTGCCACGGGCCTCACATCCTGTGCAGAGGCCCTAGAAACCGGCTCTGTTGATGAAAACACGTGTGCCCTTCACCACAGGAAGCATGGCCTCACGTTTGCAGCGATAACTGCCCAGGCTCCTCAGAGAGCAGAGGGGAGCATAGTCTAGCTTTGTACCTAGATTAGGAAGCACCCCCACCCCCGGACCCAGAAATTCTCAATTTGCCTCCCTTGAAGCCTCCTGCCCCCTCTTCCTTTCCAAGAGTAGGAAGCAGGACATTTGGGAAGCAGAGACCATGTCCCCCTGAGCACTGGAAGAACAGTGAGAAAACAGGATATTATTAATGACAGGAGGTCCTGGGCCTCAGCCCCAGGTAGGTTGTTTAGATAAAATCTAGGACATTGAATTTAAGTTAACAGCGAGTATTGTCTTGATATAAGGAGGTTGTATCCCCCTAAAACATTATTCACTGTTCTCTGCAAATACAAAACTTTTACTAAGAGTCCTGTAATTTTGACAACTAGTCACTGAGGCCTAGGAGACCCAATTCTTCACCCAGATGTAATTCTTGGGCCCTCTGGCACAAGGAAAGAGCTTTTTACATGTTTGCAAACCTTCACTCTGGACACTCTATGTCAGGAGTTTTTGAATGGCGCTGTGTCGGTACCCATGGTCCAGAGGAGAAACTGAGGCAGTGCGGTTGGTGTGAATCAGTGAAGTGATCTGATCTGCCCGCGCCTTGCCTGTCTCGCTGCATAGTGTACTCACTGGCAGTGGGTGGGTGAGCGGCGGCGCCAACTTCGGAGAGGCAGTAATGACAGGTTAGCTTGGGGAAGCTCAGTGCAGAAATGGGAGGGCTGTGTCGACACATGCAAATTATATGCAAATTATATGCAAATACACTTGGCCCTCCTGGCAGGCTCACCTAGGTGGGAGATCCATGAGCAGGTCCCCTTGTTGCCCATGGGTTTCCAGCAGGGGCAAGAGTAGCAGAAGGCTGATAGCCACTGGGACCCTGGGAGGCCTGCGTTCGCAGCGCATGTGGGCTGGGGTGAATGCACACATGTGTTCTCGCATTCTCTCGGCGTGGATGCGGATGTGAGGAGGCTGGTGTGGAGGTGGATGCATGAGGCTGTGGGGCGTGGTGATGTGTGCGTGACCTGCCACCTTGATCTGTATATTCCCAGCAAGCCACATGGCTCCTGTCTCCTGGGATAACCTCCCCCCAAAGCTCTGGCATTGCTCTATGGAGAGAAGGAAGCCCGTCCTCCCGTCTGGTGTTCCTCTAAGGAGATGCTGTAAGATCGGAGCCCTTGAAGAATACAACCCACAGCCCCACCACCATGCTACACCTGGCCTGGGGGTGAACACTGTGTACTTAATTCTCCAGGCCTGGGGTTTATGTTGCCCTAACTGAGTACAATACAGTGGGACTGGGGACGGCGGTAAGCGAAGATTTAACTCCAGAAGTTGCTCCGTAGTTTGGCCAGGTATCTGACCATGGGGGCCCAGGAGAGTAGGATATACTCTGTCTTGGCATGGATCCCCCAGACAAAGAATGCCCCAAGGGAGTTCGTATCGTTTGTGATAAAGGTTATCTGGTATCTGCGCTTTTAGAGTTAGAAGGACTGGCCTCCAAGTCTCACTGGTGTTGTGTGTTGGGAGATACTCTCCTGTGCAGGAGGATGGAGGAAGGGGACACCCAGAAGAGGGCTGCCCTGAAGTTTTCTGTCTGGCAGTATGAGGGGGAAGTCTACACCAAAGGACACCCTTACTTTTCTGTAAGTAAGAAAATGGGCCATGAAACCTGAAGCCATAGTTGTCCTTGCTGATGTCTTGTTGGCTGGTTCAGGGCAAGCCACTTCGCCGCTGTGGGCTTCTGGTCTTCATCTGTGAATGGTATATTTGGTAAGGTGCTTCTGTCCCACGTGGCTTGGAGGTCTTGGGTATATCATAGCTGGTCACACCAGTGAAGCAATGAAAAGGGACTGTCTCTCACCTTTGAAGTTCAAGCGAAGTTTGAAGTTCAAGCGAAGCCCTCTGCAACACAGTCAGGCAAAGATTCACCCGAGAAACGGTCACAGAGGTGGTATTGGTAGAGTTCAGGCTACAGAAAGGTCATTTCTGTCTGGAAGAAGATTGATTCTTAAGGCCTTTCTTGAGAAGGCAGCCCTTGGGATCCGCCATGTAGGGGTATAAGCTTTGAGTGTGTGAGCCAAGGAGACTGTGGGTAGTTACAGGTGGGAGGGGCAACATGTCACAAGTGTGAAGGAGAAACTGTAAGAGCAGAAAGCATTGTTTGATTGGACGTTCCCTTTTCCCATCCACCCATCTATTTACCCAGCCATCCAGCAACCCGCCCATCATTCCCTCATCTATCCATCCGTCCATCATTTGCATGCCCATCTGCCACCAAGCCATCCACCTAGTCATCCATTTATCCACACATCTTTCCACTCGTGCATCCACACGTCCAGCTACCCATCTGCCTCTGGCCATGAGTATGGACAGGTGAGAGAATATGATGCCTCATGGGAAACAAGTAACAATACACTTAATAATTATCACTGTGATGTGCTCAGGGGGATCTGAGATGGCTGAGGCAGTATCGAGAGCACTGGTTTTTAACCTCTGAGTCCTGATCACTTTTGGGGGATGGTGTCACACATCAGATAACCTGCCTATCAGATATTTACAGTATAATTTATAGCAATAGTAAAATTACACAACGTAATAAAGTTACATAATAATACAATGAAACAATTTTATGGTTGGGGGTCGCCACAGCATGAGGAACTGTAATAAAGGGTCGCAGCATTAGGAAGGTTGGGAACCACCGATCCAGGGCTTTTCTAAGGTTGTGACAGGTCAGGAGGAGGTAATGAGGGATAGACAGAGCATTCCAGGCCGTGAGTGTGGCTCTCTGGGGACCCTGACACAGGCAAGAGTGCAAGAAGCCAGCATGTGGATTTGCTGTAGATGACAAGAAGCAGGATTGGAGGCAAGTAGAGACATCAAATGTAGGGCCTTATGGACCAGGGACATCACTTATCCCCCAGAACAATGGAGCTGTTCAAATGTTTTCCCTGGGTGGAGATGGAACTTTATGTCTGCACTCTTTGCCTCTGAGGGGAGAGGCAGGTGCCCTGAACACCTTGACCAAAAATCTCACTTGCCTCCCAACACCATTCTCAGCCTTACTGTCCTCAGAGAGTCACCCAGACAGTGCCTTGGATGAACTGTTTCTAAGCTCTGTGTCCCACTTGGCTTCCTGTCACCTTTGCTTCAGAGAACATGTGTATTGGCTCTGGCCAACCAACTTTGAGTTTGTTCTATTTGAGCCAAATCTCAAGGAACTTTACCCAGAGGGAACAGGAAGTCCACAAGATGCGAAACATACTCAGGACCTACTGCCTGACTTTCAGGAAGGTCAGGGGCTGGTTTCTGTCTGGCCTTTTTTGCTGGTCTGGGTGCATCCCGTGGGGTGGATCTCTGAGTAGTGAGAGGCTTGGCAGAAGCTGTGTATTGCTTCATCAAGACTGGACACCAAGGCATTTGAGGTGAAATGCTTACTTACACTACACTGTCTGGCTTTTCTAAGTGTCCCCCAGCCAAGAGCTCTGATCATGAGGCTGGCAGAGTGAGTTGGACTCTCCCCTGGGCTGTCAGCATGTCTTAGAACGTGCCAGGCACTGGTGGCTGATGCTCCCCTCATCTCCAGAAGGTCAAGGATAGCACAGGAGGAGACTTTGGGCACTGTAGTGTCGGAGAGCAAAATACTTGCCTAATGTTTTGTGTGGTAGTGAGATCCTTCTTAGAGAAAGTCCCGGTGTCCCCTCACTTGCAGTGCACACAGCATGTGTTTCCCTGCACAGTTGCTCAGTGTGTGCCCATTTGGAATTAGGTGGAACATGCTAGCTGTTTGTCTGAATTGTCTAGGAGTGCACGGTTTCATGAGAGGGGTTGACCTAAGGTTCCAAGGGTTCAGAACGTGCCCAGAGCTATGAGACCCTAGAGGCAGGAGTGACTCCCCATGCCCCTTGTCTACGTCAAGCCTTATAGAGAGGGACATCTGGGACCTGGATCTGTTTTTCTCACTTCAGGGGAGGAAACAGATGCATCCAGAACCTGGCACTTCTCCAAAGATACCCAATATACATTTCCACACATGCCGGTGAACTCTATAGAATGCACACGTAGCCCTACGGGAAATGGAACTCAGGCAGCAAGCCTCCAAACTTTTCTCAGCCTACTGGGAGCTACAAACAAAGAGACTCCATGGCGCCAGCTCTTTCTAGTGTCTCTTGAGTACTGTGAAGAGGCAGGTCCACATCCACCCTTCAGGAGATCTGCTTTAAGCATCTGTCTGTTCATCCCATGGAAACTCCAACATCCCTGTTCTTGCTCCTTCTGTCCTGACCTGGCCATTTCTCTCAACCATCCCCCCATCTCCACCCCCACCACCCCGACTCCATGCCAAGCCTTCTACTACTTGGCAGACCATTTCTCCTTTCACCCTGGAGACTCTGGGTCACTTGTCCCCTGCATGCCCTCTGGCTTTTCCCAGCACTATCCTCATTGGCCTCTTGTTGGCTTTTGTGCCTTGTAAGCAAGGGACCATCTCAGGGTCTCTGTGCTTTCTGTCTTCTCTGGGCCTCCAACACCCTAGGGTCACTCAGGAGGGTCTCGCTGTGCTGATGGCTCTTTACAGCTCTATTTCTTCCTCCTGCTCATTCACTACCACTGGGGTGTATTTAACTTAATGTACTTTCTTATTTATGAACATGCCTGCCGGACTGTCAGTCTCCTGTAGACAAGACCCATAGTCTTCGCCACTGGTCCTCTGCCTGCTAGGAAGCCTAGGAATAAGTTTGGCTTTCCACCTGTTGAGCAAGCGCATGATGGTTGAATGTGTCTTGCCTGGCACCAGGGAGAGCACATGTATCTTCTCTTGTAGGTTCTGTTGGTGGGGGTGGTGGAGGTGCCTGTTTAGTTTCTTTTTGTTTTTGTTTGTTTGTTTGTTTTGTTTTTTGAGACAGGGTCTCTCTGTGTAGCCTTGGCTGTCCTGGACTCACTTTGTAGACCAGGCTGGCCTCGAAATCACAGCGATCCACCAGCCTCCGCCTCCCAAGTGCTGGGATTAAAGGCATGTGCCACCACGCCTGGCCCTGTTTAGTTTCTTTGCCATCCCGTGTTCTCTCCAGTTATCCTGATTGTGCACCACACAAAAGACGACAGGAGAGTCTAGCAGAGAGAGAGAAGTGTCCTAGGCAGGAGGAAGGGACAGAAGAGATCAGAAAAAGTCCAGGCCCCCTTTCAGCCATAGGGAAGTGGTCAAGGCAGGGCACACAGACTGATGTTTTTTTATCTTCACTCACCAGTGTGTGTGTGCCTGTGTTGGCGCATCTGCTCAGAATGCGCCACTCTGAAGAGAAGCGATGGAGTAACGCTGGCGGTGGCGTGTGGCACGGTGGAGGGTCTGACGAGAGGCGGGGCTGCTTCGGCTTGCTCAGTCGCCGGTCACCTTTCTTCTCTGCCCCATGGCCTTCAAGAGAAGAAGGGGACAGATGGTTTTTAGCTTAGATGCTGAATCTGACTGGGAAGTGAAGGGGAGATTTTTGGAAGAGGATCGTGTCCTACAGTATTATCTGCTTTTAAGGTCAAAGGAAGGATGGTGCTGGAGGAGACTTGAGCTTGACCTTGCTTGGTCAGATGGCCCCCCCCGCCCAAAAGCATGGTTGTTGCACAATTCTAGGCTCCTCTTGGGTCCTTGGTATAAGAGTTGAGTTGGAGACCCCGAGAAGAAGGGGGAGTCCCTATATCCAGGGCTTGACTTGGCAAACATCAGAGGAAGCCACTGTGGACAGTGGGAGGTGATTGTCAGTTAGTTCTCAGAACTAAAAGTAGAGTCTCTAGAAAACCTTTATGCCCTGGATAATTTGGAGGGCACGCACAGACCTGTGCAACCTTCACACCATGAAGGTGATTGCAACACCTACAGTTTCCTCTGATGTCTTCTATCTTTGTGACAATGGTAGTAAGAAAACTTAGCTCCACCTGCTAAGAATGTCTCCATGGGCACTACAGGGCTATTGGCTACAGTGGCCGTCTCACGCAAACCTCCGGAATGTATTTGCGGTGGTTGAAATTGATTATCAAATCCAAGTATCCAAGTATTGTAGGTAATTCTGGATCAGCTACTAGACTCGGCATCTGGCCATGCCTGTGGGTGACTGTCAGGATGAGGGCTGTTTGAGTGGGAACACAGTGAGTGTGGGCAACACCATTCCACGGTCCACGCTCTTGGCTGTAGCAAAAAGGAAGAAGCAAGCTGAGCACATGTGTGTGTTGCTCTCTGCTGCCTGGCCTGACCTGCAATGTGACGGATGGACTGCTGCTTTGGGATGCTGCCCATGTGGCTTCTTTCACCGAGAAGGACTGTACCCTTGAACTGTGGGCCACAGAAGCAGGAGGACCAACTGCTAGCTAATTAAGTAATAGAACATCCATCCCTTTGACTGTTTCCTCCATCACCCCCTGCTAATCACCATTTAACTCCCTTGGATGAGCCTCTTGCATCCCCCCTGGGACAGGATGCAGGACTTCCTGGGTTTTATGGCTGGCTGGCTTCTCTTAGTGGGTGCCATCAGTGTCTCTGTACTGCTGTGAAGGCCAGAGCGCCTTCTGGTTTTTTTTTTTTTTGTTTGTTTGTTTTTTTAAGAGTGACTGTTTCCATAAAGCACTTTTAATGAAGAATAAAAATATATAGAAATAAAAACAAGATCCTGGTGGGAGGCAGCTGGTGAGCCCCATGCTCAAGGGAGGAGAGGGGCTGAGGTCAGGGCAGCTTTTCCCTTCTTGCTGGGTTGTGTTTCTGATCTTTGGCTTACTAGCCAAGCTCAGTAGCTTTTGATCTCAGTTCTGCCTCTTTCCAAAAACGGGTTTGAAGGGACGTAGAGCAAGAAGACTGCCAGAGGACAGGCGGTGGGCTCAAGAGACCAAAGTCCCAAGGGAGGTCATCAAGGACTTGTTGTCAGCTGGCTTCACAGGGACACAAGTCATCTTGGCTTGTAGAAATGGCTGGCTCAGGCTAACACACAAATTTGTGGTTTTGTCTGTTTATTGAAATGTTTAAACACGACACTTTTATAAGTATACTCAACAGGCAACAATTAGCCAGTTCCCCCACTGTACCATGGTGGGTATGTGGCAGGGGCTCAGCCACAACTCCAACTTAGAAAACTTAGGAAACATACAGAGGGAGACCAAGGTTTTCCTTGTTTGTCTGCTTTTGCTGAAATTTTGAGAATTTTTTTTTTTTTCCTCTTTCTGGCCTGAAAAAATTTAATCTTCCAAACAGTGGGTGATGCCCCCCCCCCCAAAAAAAATCACTTTCCGGTGCAAAAAAAAAAAAAAAGAAAAAAGAAAAAGAAAAAGACAATTTCATTTTTACACTCTGTGATTAGAAATGGGAGAGTCAAGCACTCAGGAGCCACATCACAGGGGCATAATCTTAGGGAAATAAGTGCTCTGCTTTCCCCTGGCTTTTCGGCTGCCACTCATTCCACTTTGATTATGTGTGGCACTGCGTGAGCGCAGCCCGCAGCAATAGTTTGGGCAATTACCTGCAGAAGAACATTGGTGTACCAGCCCTGGGAGGTGCACCATTTTACCTTTCCCCCAGAGCACCAGCCACAGGCTTCTTGATGGAGACAGCTCTGCCAGCAGGAGGGGAACTGTTCCAAAATGAGTCCTGGGGACAGCCTTGGCTGCCCAGAAGCAGGATGGGGCCACAGGTCAGAGGAGGTGAGAGGGCACATGGTGGCTGTAGCTCTCTATATTTGGGCCCAAAGGATCCTATCTTTTGAGGTTCTACACATGCTGGGCCCCCCTGAGACTCTGGGGCAGCCGTGTGGAATGTCAGTCTCTCTGTTATTTGGCATCATGGTCCCTACAGAGATCCAGGGCCAGAGAAGCCAACTCTGGTGCAGCCCATCTGGTAGTTTGATGGACGGGGAATCTCAGACGTGCAGGTCTAGCCCGACACCTCTCAAGACTGGTCTGCAAAGCCCTATGGGTACATAATATATTTTTCTTGTCTTTTTTGTTTGTTTGTTTGGTTGGTTGGTTTTTCAAGACAGGGTTTCTGTGTGTAACCTTGGCTGTCCTGGACTCACTCGGTAGACCAGGCTGGCCTTGAACTCATAGCAATCCACCTGCCTCTGCCTCCTGAGTGCTGAGATTAAAGGCGTGTGCCACCACTCCCAGTGTCTTTTTTTTTTTTTTAATATAATTTTTTTTTTTAACTTTAGAAGGGACTCATACTAAAAACAATAATAGTTATTATTATAATAAACAAATTGATATATTACTAAACATAGAGGTTATTATTTATTATTCTTTGAATAAATTATTTATTAGGAATTGTTTTTAGATTGACAGAAAGCCAGCAAGCTTCTCCCAGGTGTCCATATTAACTCTTTGTCACTGTGACCTTCTTGTGACATTGGTCACCTCTGAGAAATGCACAGGTTGGGGCCTAGCCTTCTCATGAGTGCCAACAGCCCTGCAGGATGTTACCCTTCGGTTCTTGCGCCAAGCTGGGGTTGGTGGCACCTTTTATTATACAACTTTTTAAAGAGGTGTGATACTTAGAGCTGGGGGAGATGGCTCAGTGGGTAAAGAGCAAAGGTCTGAGATCAGATCCTGAGCAGCATGTAAAATGTCAGGCATGGCGGAGCGAGCCTGTAGTCCCGAGAGCTTGTCGGCCAGTCAGCCGAGCTGCTTTACTCGTCTCCGGGAGTAGTGAGAGGCCCTGTCTCAAAAGTCAAGGCGGAGAGCTGTTGGAGAAGACACACAATGTCGACTTTTGTCATTTACATGTGCATGCCAACGCGTGTATTCTTACACACACACACACACACACACACACACACACACACACACACACCACCACCACCACCACCACCACCATCACCACCACAATAATTATGGAATATTTTCATGGAAAGTACAAAAATACATTATTAGGAAGTACAGTGTGGGGCAAATTAAATGATGAAGGCAAGCCAGTGCAAATAAAGGTGCAACTCATGCAAATGAGACATCCCAAGGAATGTGTGTGAGACAGGACCCACAGAGTGGGTATTCTGCCTCAGCGCCGCTCTGCAAGGTTGGAGCCCTGTCCTGGTTGGGGTGGGATGAGGCTTGCAGTGTAGCATTCCTTCAGTGGTCACCAGGACTGGGCCCTGGTTTGGGAAGCCATGGAAGGAAAGGAAGGAAAGGAGAGAAACTCACGAGGAATAAAGTTTCCATTTCGATTATCTGGCTGACCTTTGACCTCCATTATCATGGGTAATAAAAAAACAAAAACAAACAAACAAACAAAAAAACCAAGCCTGCATTCATTAGGCTTTAAGTAAAAGCATCATCTGTGTGGCCAGAGGATATGCAGACAGGTGATTTCACAGGGTGCTGGTCCAATCACACTTCGAGACATATGCTTTTCCGTGTGCTGGTGAACAGCAACCCTCAGCAGGCCCTCACAGTCTCTGGAGTGCTCCTTCTTAGACGCGCCACAGACACAGCCTCGTTCCTCATTACACAGGATGGGGATTAGCATCTGCCTTTGACACTGGAAGGGATCCCTCTGCCGCCCCCAACCCCCCACCCCCCACAAAGGCTGTCAGGAAAGCCAGGCCCCTAAAGGCTACAGATCAGTGTGAAACCCTGATATGTGTGCTCACAAGGCAGGGAGTTGTTCCGTCTCACAGAGCCGCCTAACATGCGTGTGACAGCTCTTGCCTGTGCTTTCCGACCTTGTTTTGAAGCTTTTGCGGCCTCCTACCATACAGTTTCTACCTGGTGTGTACATGTTAAGTGTCTCCAAGTGGTGTCAGGAAAGGTGGGCTTTGGTCCAGCGTTGCTCAGCGGATGTTGGCTGGGAACTGACTTTGTTCTTGGAAGGGGTAGCGGGGACCCCCAGAGTATGCTAAGTGTGCAACCATCTGTGTGAGATGGATGCTCAAATCTAGGATGGCGCATGGGGTTGAGAAACTAGAGAAAGGGTTGGGGACATTGACACAGAGTTCCGAAGAAAGTGAATGGCTGTTCCTCAAAACGGGATGTGGAGCGTTGCCTCTTCTCAGATTGTGTCCTGTGGTGTAAGCATTGGCACTGAAACAAGGCAGAACGTCCCCCCACTCCATTCATTTTTTGAAAACACACTTTGAAGGTCATGAGTTCGGTTCCTCAAAGAGTGGGAGAGGCAGGCAGTGACAAGGTCAGTGACTAAGCCCTGGGAGGAGTCTTAAGGTCACCACAGATTTGATTTATGGAAACACCAGAAGACTTACATAGTTTGTGAGTCTGTCTTGCGTCCCCGCACTTGGTATATGTCCATGTGGGATTAGGAAAACCTTGCAGTTAAACCCGAACCTCCAACGGCAAGGGAGCCATTCCTCCTCCTGTCATGGCTACCTATAGGGATGAAGGTACCATGATATACTGGGTGCTGGCATTCAGTTACACACAGAAAAGTGCATCCCCCAAAGTGTGACTGGACCAGCACCTCATGGAATCACCTGTCTGAATGTCCTCTGGCCACACACATGATGTTTTTATTTAAAGCACAGCCTGGCCCTTGAGCATGCTTTTTCCAGCTGTGAACCTTGAACTTGGGGCGTCTTGGCCTCCTCTCATGGTTTGCAGCTAGCTCATTTGGCTGCATTAAAGTTTTACCTTTAAAGACAGTCAATACCAACTGCAGTTTGCCCAGCGAGCCTCGAGCTAAGCACAGAGCAATTTATCTTTCTTGTTTGTTTCCTTGAGAAAAGAAATGGCCTCAGAAAGCAATTTAACTCTGAAAATTTATTTTTGTTTTCCTTTGATGACTATGCCATTGCAGCTTCTTGGGTGCCTGTTGCTCACTGTGGGTAAGCTCTATTGTAATGTTTAGAAGAATTACATAATATTCTGATAGAGAGTGTAGACTGTGCAACTCGCCCTTTAGTTTTTATTGTTTTACTTATCAGGGTGTTTTAGATAGAATCTCATGTATTTCAAGCTGACTTCAAACTCACTATGTAGGTGAGGATGACCTTAGTGTCTCTTCCTGCCACCTGCTCCTGAGTACTGGGACTACAGATACACCATGCCACACGCATGCATTTGCTGTACCCTGTACACATCTCCTTCCCTCCCTCCCTCCCTCCCTTCCTCCCTCCTTCCTCCTTCCTTCCTTCCCTCCCTTCCTCCCTCCTTCCTACCCTCCCTCCCTCCCCCACCACCAATGAATCAGAGGGGATGGTGGTGTAAGAACTTGGACGGTTCCTCAGGTGCCTGGCTGTGGAGGAGACTGGAGCCTCTTGTGAGACATACTGTGGCTGCTCAAGGCTCTGGAAATGGGCGTGGGGTCCTATCCCCGGCCTTGCGGCTTACCCTTCCTATTCTGCCTTCACATCCCTCAGGCCTGTTATACCCGTGGTGACTTGCATGGCTCTTGCCAAAGGCCAGGGGAATTTATTAAGTCTGATTCTTCCAGAGTCCAGAAGAAACACTCCCTCCCTTAGTCTAGCTGAAAACAAGGTAGAAGCTTGCAACTGACCACCTGGAAATTACTGAGGTCAAAATGCAGCAAAGCAATGGCCGTCTTTCAAAGTCATGAGCCGTCAGCCTGCAGGAGTCCAGAGTCAGCAGGTTTTCTTGGTTTCCTCTCTGCCTCTCAGATTGCACTACTAGAGACACCTTGATGCTTGAAGGCCAATAGAGTCCTCGGCCCCTTCACTCCTGCCTTCCCCTCTGTCAGGTTAGAGAGAGCAGAGTGGGGGGGCCTGAGCAGAAGACTCTCCTAGTGGGGAAGATTATCTGGGTGGGACAGTCTAAGACAGAAACGACTGCAAACATAGCCATTTGGAACAAATCCACATGTTAACTGAAAATGGCACCCCAGTGATTAGGGGTGTTGTCTGCTCCTGTGCCATGGCCCACCTACAATGGAAATACTTGTGCTGAGCCTCACGTCAACCCTATCTCACGCGGACCTGCTTTCCCCGGCTCTCATTCAGCCCAGAACCAGCGTCATCTCTAGAGCACAATGTAACACAAGGACTGTCTGGGCCTCTTGGTTTCCAGATCAGTAGTCACGGTCCCCAAGGCTTTTTAAGTCTTTGCTTCTCCGCTTCTGTTTCTAAGTGTGCTGCGTCCTGTGGAGTAATGCATAGAAATTAATTTACTTCCTTTTTTCTTAGCCAGGCTGAGCTTCGCCTCCACTGAGCGCCCTCCAGGTTTCTCAAGACGCCTTGCTTTGTTTTCTTCAAGGAAGCATGGAGTTGACTCAAATTCCAGCTCCTGGAACCCCGTGTTGTTCTCTTTCCTCTTCTCTGCTGAGGTGTTTTGGAGCAGAGCTCCATCGGCTGAGAACATACCACCCTTCGTAAAGTATGTGAGTGCTGCAGACTCAATGTCTAGAAAACGTCTAGTCCTGTTTTTAAACAATGAACTCTTTCGCCTCTGTTGTGTCCACCATGCGGCTGCTCCTTACCAAGATGTTTTACTGCAGCTAATAATGGTTGTCAGAGACCAGGCCCTCAGTTCATGTTCTGCTGAACAGAACGGGGACAAACGAGGCGGCTGCAGACGTCTCAGCAGGTCAGAGCCCTTGTGCTGGGCAGAGGACCTGGGTTGCCTTCCCAGGATCCACAGGGCAGATAACAGTCATCCACAACTCCCGTTCCAAGTGGCCCAATGTCCTCTTCTGTCCTCCTTGAACAACGGGTACACATAGGGTACATATACACGACCGTTGGCAAAATACTCACACACAGAAAATCCAGTAGTCTACACTTGTAAAAGATCACTAAGAAAACAGGTTGCTTTATAACCCAGTGTTCACCAAAGGTGGCCTAAGTAAACCAAAAGCGTGAATTGGCTAGAAACATATATATTAGCTCATGAGTTTTGAAAATATACCCCTCCCTATACACCCCACATCACCAGAGCCACCCCTAAATATCCACACATTTGAGAGCAGTATTATTTACAACTATTCTCGACAGCCACTCGGAAGAGTCATTTTTTTTTTTTTAGTGAAAGAGTAAGAGGAATCTCAGAGAACACTGGGTAACACGCCCCTCTCCTCCTTAAAGAAAGTTCAGAGTTTAAGGCTGAGGTTCTATCTGCTGACCCAGCAAGGGACGGGAGGCAACTTGAGATGTGTGCCATCAGCTCAGCAGGTACAGTAAATGTCTGGGCTGGTTGAAAATAATGTTGTGGCTTCTAACCACCCTAGCCATCGTCCCTGCTGAGAGCAAGTGTCTGGGCTAACAGGTGAATGCCCATCAGAGTGGACCTTGAGCTTTGGTTGCAGTCTCAGGTCTGCAAGGAGACTCCAAGGCCGGGATGTGAATCTTGGCTTCCTTCTGCACTTGGCTGTGCAGCCAAGGGAGGGACAGTCACAAAGGGGGAGCTCTCTGCTTGCAGGGTTCCCCAAAGGATCTGAGAGACTGCTACACAGCTGCCTGGGGGAAATGAGCTCACAGCGAGGGGTCAGGGGTCACCAGCCAGAGACACCGTTTCCCTGGCAGAGGCCACAGACATTGTATACACAGAGGCAGGCCTGGAAAAGGAAGGTGGGAAGGCCTTGGCTTGATGTGGGACAAGCCAAGGGGGAGCAAGCTGTTGTTTCAACCAACCCTTTGAACAAAGGCCCAAAAGGCTATGGAAAGGCATGGCAAATGCCTCTGAGAGCAGAAGCCTCAAGGATTGTAGGTAGCAAAGATGCAAGAACTGGGCTTATCTCTGGGGTGTCAGGAATTTGTCACCCCAGTGCATAGGAGTGGCATACAGATGGTCTCAGGATAGGAGTGTCTACATTTCTCAGCAGGCCTACAGTGCAAGTTGGCCATGGCTGACTATTCTTCACAGGGCCTTGAATGTCTCCTTCACGTCAGTTGAAGTTTGTGATGGCTTCCATATCACAGTCACCCTGAAGCATTTGTGTGGTAGCAAAAATTGCAAATTTACTTTCAATATAAGAAAACTTAGAATGGAAAGTGTGCCAAAATTTAAAAAGCAACTGAAGCCGGGCATGGTGGCCCATACCTTTAATCCCAGTACTTGGGAGGCAAGGCTGGTGGATTGCTGTGAGTTCGAGGCCGGCCTGGTCTACAAAGTGAGTCCAGGACAGCCAAGGCTACACAGAGAAACCCAGTCTCGGAAAAATAAAAATAAAAATAAAAAAATAAAAAAGTAACTGAAAGTGGGGCATAGCATATGCCAGTCATTCTGGCATGGGAGCTTGAGGCAGGAGCATCCTGGGAGTTCCAGGCCAGCTTGGGCTATAAAAACATCCTGTATCATGGAAAATGGCCTGTCAGAGCCAGTCAGGGGCACTTAGGGCTCAGAGGGCAGAGCTAACACCCTGCGGACATTGCACTGAACAGCGTGGGCTCAGCGGGAACTTTCTTTTCATTTTGTCCCTTTTTATTAACTTGTTTTTATTTTAATCATTTAGTCTTTTCTGGAAATAATTGTAGATTTGTAAGAAATGAACAGACTCTCCCTGTGTGTTCATCCGGGTTCCCCACTGGCAATGGTACAGGACTTTTTTGTCATGTCAAGGACTTGCTAGTAGCCAGCTATGCTATGTTCCCATCTCCGGCCTTCCCAGCCTTAGTTGAGTAACCACTGCTCTGTCCTCTCACCCTAAAGTTTGTCGCTTTAGGAATGTTTTATCCTGGGATGGTAGGGTGGCCCAGCAGGTAAAAGCACTTGCTGCCAAGACTGACAATCTGAGTTTGGTACCTGGGACCCACATGGCAGAAGGGTTTCCCTCTGGCCACCACATTTGTGATGTGGCATGCTCACACCCACACACCTGCACATATGCACACAAGCGAAACACATACACAGACAAACAAATGAATGGATTTAGACTATGATCTACTTCATAAAAATTTAAGAAGGATATTTTGTAAAGAAAATTACATAGTGTGTAGCTCTTGCGGTCTGGTTCTGCTCGTTTGGCCCTAGTCTCTGCAGAGTCACCCAACTTATTATTTCATCTTATTTTTTATTTCTGTTCTTTAAAAACTATTTTTGGTATCTGTGTTCCCGTGTGGGCAGGTGGGGGCCATCATGCACATGTGTGTACATGTGTGTGGAGGTTAGAGGTTAAGCTCAGGTGTCTTCTACCTAAGCTTAAAATACCTAAGCTTACCATGCCTTCTGAAATGGGATTACTCACTAGCTTAGAATTTGGCAGCTGGATGAAGCTCACTGGCCAGTGAGCCCCAGGGACCCGTTGGTCTGTCTCTCTGGTGGTAGGATTGCAAGTGTGCATCCCCACGCCCATCTTTCTTCAGGTGGGTTCTTTGATCTAACGTGAACCTTTAGGCTTGCATGCTGGGTGTTTAGTTGGCTGAGATCCCTCCCCAGTCTCCAGCTTGAGTCTTTTCGTGGCTGAGTGAGACTCTATGGTACAGGCATACGCAGTTGGCTTAAGCACCTGCTGAAGGTCTGTTGGGCTGCTGCTGGCTAGGGTGATGTGGAACGAAGTTGTGTACAGTGCAGACTTTGGTGAGGGCGGGCTTTCGCTTCACATTGCAAGCTGCATGCTTGTAGCCACGTGGTTTTCTAGAGAGTGCACAGGGTTGTCTGCCAAGGAAACACCTTCATGGACCTGTCTCTTATGCTTTTCACTCATTTTCTATCTGCACTAATATTGGATGTTTTTTTCACTGTTAAGTTTCCATGGCTCTTCATAAAGTCTAGATATTTGTCCTTTGGCAGCTGCGTTGATTGCAGGGACCTTTACAGAGCCAAGAGCTTTCATTTTGATGAGGACCAGCCTTGTCTCAGGATTCCCTCTGTGTGACCCCCCTGCCTTAGATCCTTTTCCTCCGACTCTTCATAGTTTCGAGTTTTGTACTGGAGCTTACTTTACACTTTGAGTTCATTTTTTACTCAGGCTGGGATTTCCCTTTTTGCTCTTGTGGACTTGAGTAGACACCGACCCGCGTCACCCCCAAAGGGTTGATTCCTCAGGACCGCAAGAGGCAATGCTAGGTTTTCTCTATTAAACTGTCCCGAGCTTTTGGTTAAAAATCCCTTTTCGTTCTGTGCCGGGAGGCAGGGCTGGTGCCTTTCTGTGATTGGGAAGCCAGCCTGGTGTACACCCTGAGACCACGTCTCGGTTGAGCACTTTTATGCAGGTCTGCTTCTACTTTTTGTTATGATGACATGCCTGACTGGTATGTCTATTGTCTGGACAACACAGCCTTGGTTACCATGGCTCTATAATGAGTTTTCAAACCATGTGAATCAGGTGTTTTTCTCTTTTGCTGTCCCTTTAGATTTTCAGAAATTCTTACTAAGATTTTAATAATACTTGATCTACACCTTACAAATTAGGGTGATAATTGGCATTTTTGCTAGGTTGAATCTTTTAACCCAGGGACTCAATATGTCTTTTTATTATTACATTTTCTTTGAACTATTTTGTCAGTGTTCGGTAGGAATGCAATCTGTGAGCTGTTGGCATGTTTCGTTACAGTTTTATATAAGCAGTTTGGAGTATAAATGACATTGTAATTTGAATCTTGGTGGAATTCACAAACTGCATAAAATATAATTAATGTTTATGTATTGATCTTGTATATGTGGAAGTGCTTATCTGAAACTTTTAAAGGCCTTTAAAAAGTCTTTAAGAACTTATACATAGATAGTCATGCTACCTGCCAATAGGGACACTTATTTCTTCCTTTGCTGTCTGTGTGTGTTTCCATTGCCTGTATTTTGTATCTTTTTATTTATTTTTTTTATTTTTTTGTTTTAGTGCACTGAGGCTTGAGAAATCCGTTGAGTCAGAACAGTGGACAACTTCCCCTCCCTCAGTATCATCTTACTGGCTAACTTTCTCCTTGCAGTGTTGTAAATGGTACACGTCACACTGAGAAGATGGCTAACATTCAATTTGCAGTGTTGTGAATGGTACGTGTCACACCAAAAGAGCACTTTCTTCCGTGGTGGGTACTGGGGTGCCTAGAGCATCTTCTGAGCTGGTTGAGGTAGCCATGCAGTATCCTTCTCTACTCTGCAAATATAGTGGAGCACACTTGGTCATGGTACATAGTTCTTTTTATGTATTAGTATCAATTCATAGTACATTGCAAAGGGTTTGTGTCTAGCCTCACGAGGGGCGTTGGTCTATGCTTGAGTTTCTTCATATTGTAGGTGTTGGGATGATATCTGGGTTCATAACATAGTCTCTCCTTCCCAATTTCTGTCTAAAGCTGGTATTAATTTCTCTGTGACGTTAATTCTCTACACCAGCACCTGGAGACTTCTTACTCGTGAGTTTTGAAATCACAAATTCAATTTGATAATAGTTAGAGTGCTGTTCATGTTATTGATTTCAGATGAAGTGGATTGTGGCAGTTTATGCTTTTTGGAGAACTGGTCTATTTCATGCACGTTATTGAGTGTGTGTGGGTTGAACGATTCCCTTGTGAGCCTTTCGAAGGCTGTGAGGTCTGTAGTGATAGCCCCTGGTTCATTTCTGATATTGATAGTTTGTGTCTTGTCTGATTTTTCCTTTGTCTGTATCTGAAGGCATTCTAAATCAATTTTATTAAACTTGTCTAAGCACAAGTTTTCTGTTTCATTGATTTTCCTCTGTTATTTTTGTCTCAATTTTATTGATTTCTTCCCCAACCTTTATTATCTTATTCCTTCTGCTTGCTTAGGATTATTATACTTTTTTTTTTCTAGATTGCAGAAGGAGCTTAGAGTTTTCACCTAAAACTTTCTTTTCTAGTGCAGACATTTCATGCTACAAATTTCTCCTCAGAGCTCTCTTAGGTGTGCTCCCACATTCTGAGCTGTTGTCCTTTTGCTTTTATTCAGCAATGTACTTTTGATTGCCTCTGAGACTTCTTCTTTGACACTTAGGTTATTTTCAAGTGTGTTGTTTATTTCCAAGCATTTGAGGTTTCTCCTGTTTCTTTCCTCTTATTGATTTCTGGCTTGATTCCAGTAGGGTTTAAGAACACACTTGGTCTTTTTCAATTCTCTAAATCTTTTTAGGCTACTTTATGACTTTGGACCCAGTCTCTCTTTGTGCAGCTGTATGGATCTATTCAAGGTCCAGTGGCCACGTCTTAGTAACACAGGAAACATTTAATGTAACCAGTTCATCAAGAGCCACTATAAGACACAAGAGTGTTCCCAATGGAGGACAAACAAGACCAATGAGGTGGTAGGATGCAACCCCTGGGTAGTAGAGCTGTTGGCCTGTTTAGCCTAGCTGCAGCTTGTATGAGTGGTAGGTAACGTTCCAGACTGTGGGGTGGAGACAGCCCACTTACAGCTGGAGACATAGGTGTGTGCAGAGGGTCTGGGTATCAGGACACGGGTCTTGAGAGCTCTCAGGTCACAAGTGAGAGCAGGGCTCTTCTCCACAGACGTGCATGGGGAGAATGCACAGAATGGCAGATGTCTGTGAACATGTGGCCCTCAGGAGGCTGCTGGGGCTGAGGTGAACTCTGTGGTCTGTGGTGTGGGGTGCTGTGGGCAGGCTGTTTCTCAGGGGAGGCTGCCATGGTGCTGAGGACGTGTGATTTGAGGCCTGTGGCTGGCATGGTTCCATGCCCACACCGCTGACTGCCTACTGCAAGTTGGAATGTTTAGAAACTTCTTTCCCTTGAAGTATCCCTCCAACATCCTCTGTTGGTAAAACGTAGCCCTGTGCACAGCGTAAGGGAGAATGCTGGGTAGAATTGCACTGTTTCCCATACAGGGCACATTGAAGGGTGTGTAGGGTATTGACCATTTGTAATTGACACAGTTATAACAGACTCAGCTGTGTGTTCCCGTCTACGTGTTGAGCTTCCTTACAACTGCACAGCTGTCTGCTTTTGACTCACAAGAAGCATCCTTACTACTGAAGAGGCTTTTACCTGTCTCCAGGGTGAGAAAGTGGGAGTGATGTGTGCTGCACAGGCTGTGGGCATCGCTCTTCTAATTTGGTGAGGGTCTCACCAAATATTTTCTTCGCTGAAGACCAAGTCATAAAGCTAAGCACCAGAATCTCACGTACAAAACTAGAGGCCAAGACGTACATAATAGAGACAAAGATATCCACGCACAGTGTTCACAGAAAACCATACAAAGCCGTCCCAGTGGCTTACCAATTGCATAATTGCTTATCACCTACAGTTCACTGACTTGATTTCCTTCTTCAGCAGCAGTCCCAAAATTTCCTCTGTTCTCCTTTAGCTGTTTACCTCTTGGAGATCCTGGTAATCCCTGAAGAGTCTGAGGAATCCCTCTTCCGATGCCACAGGCATCCTTTGTGAGGCTTAGGGCAAGAAGCCTGTGTGTTTTGTAGCCCTAGAGGGCCTCTCTCCAGGGCAGTCGAGAGTCCATAGATCTGTGATTCTGTTCTGAGAAGGCAGGTGGGTGAAAGCCATGGGTTCCTACCAGTGGAATGGAGTCAGTTTCTTGTTCTTGAGCTAGGGATGTAATTGTACTGAGGTACTGGAATCCTAGCAGGCTGACAATTCTTCTGCTGCTAGACACACCATGGCTTGGCAATTGCTGTTACAGAGGTCTCCATGTGCCAGAGAGCTCGCCCTGTTGGTGTGCCCTTGTTACTTGTGGCTGACACACCCATCTTGCCTACCACACAGGCTCTCCCTCCACTGTTCTGGGGTCATCTCCACCTTGTGTTGATGGTGCCAGTCTTCATGAAGGCATCGCCCACTGTTCATTCTCCCCGTCCACAGAGCTTTGTGGGAACGTGGGCGCTCCCCTCAACTTCTCAGCACTCCATCAGGCGCAGTTACAAGTCCTCATGAGAAATGCAGTTGAAGTAGGCCTTTGGGTTCCCTTGTCCTTGTCATGTGAGAGAAGTCCTGGTGCTTGAACCTCATTAGCCGGAGGCCACCGTCACATCCAGACCATTGCTTCCCAGCCTAGAACACAGTTAACGCTGTATCTTGCTATGTTGTTTAAAAACAAAACAAAACACATTAAACCAGAGAATCTCTGGGAAAGATACCTGTGTCCCTGAACTCTTGGGATCTCTGCTCTTGGTCCCTGTCTTTCCTAGTGGAAACCCTCAGACCCATTGCATATGGTGCTTGGTGTCTGCTGGTGGTGTTACCAGCTTAGGCTCCCTGGTTGTGCTGCCTCATTCTTCCTGGGGCTACACTGAGTGCCTCGCCCTGGCCACATTGCTCATGAGTGTCGGCACAACAGGCGACAGTCATAGTGGGCTCCACAGAGGCTCTGCCATCTCATCTCTTTCAAAGTATCTGCCCCAGGTGAGGGTCTCATACGGATCCCCGTCTGAAGGTAACTCTTCTAAGACATTGGGGGAGACACTGGAAGGTTCAGAGCAGCTGAGTCAATACGGTTCTTTCTCATGATTCTGAGATATCCTTATTCTGAGCTTTGGGGTCCCCATTGACCCCACCCTACCTTCCATTCTCACACAGAAAGCTTGCAAGGCCCTGCATGCATCAACTTGCACCAGTAAATTCTGTGTTTGATTTTTCAGTATGTCAGCCCCACAGCTCCAAGAAAGAAGAGATTCTTCAGGGACTGTCAGGGAAGCTACCTGACTTTCAGATCATGGCTTGAGGTAGGAGTTAGTGGAGCTGAGACTGTCATTTTCTCTGTGTAAGCACTCAAGGACACTTAGGAAAATCCACTTCACACCAGTCTTCACACTCACTACTGCTGCTGTGCGCAAAGCTGAGCCACTCTAGCTCCCGGGCCACCTGTTGTAGTCGGCACTTTATCTCAATTGACCCCAATTGACAGCTTGATTAATTGTGATGCCCTGGCATGCCAGGGGTCACAAGACTCAAATTTCTTCCTGGAATCTCTGTCCTGAAGGGATCTCTCCTTGAGACCACATATCCAAGACCAAGTGTGTAGCCATCTGTATCCAATCAGGACATAAGCACCACCCCGGAAGCCATGTTGGGAAGTATAACACAGTAACAATTCATGAAAATCAAAGAGTAGCCATGCCAAAGAGCTCTAGGTAGTACTGCCTCCTGAGTGCAGGGACTAAAGGCCTGCCCCATCACTGCCCAGAGGAAGCCTTTTCATGTGGTCTTCCTGGCCACAGGAAGATGTGTGGTATGGATTGTCACTGATCTGAGGCTGAGGACAGGTGCATCTTACTTGTAGCCTGTAGTTTGAGAGGTCTCAGAGGATATTCCTACAGGACGGTCTGCCCTTTGAAGCCATAAGCACTGCATCTGTGGGTTCAAACAACTGTGGATAGAATGTATTTGAAGACCTGGGGAGATAACTTTGTCGAAAGAAGGAATAGATAGCCCTGTGGGCACAGTGCCTCCTAGCCACCCATGAAGATTTGACTTTGGATCCCCAGAATCTATGTAAAAAACCTGACACAGCCATACCTGCCTATAATCCCAGGACTGGGAGGCAGAGACAGGCAGATCTCTGGAGTTCACAGGCTGGACAGCCTAGAAAATTGATGAGCTTCAGGTTCAGTGAGAGAACTGGCTTCAAAAAATAAGGTGGGGAATTACTAAGGAAGATACCCAACGTTGACCTATGGATGCTGTGTTTGCTCATATACGTGTTCACATACACTAGACACACAGGAAGCAAGTAAGAGCTGAATCAGAAAATTCTTCCTCCTTCCTATCAGTCTCAAATGAGACAGCACGGTTTACATAGTGGCTACTTATGCTGGCTATTGTAGGTCATCTAGCTATGACCTAAAAGTAACAAGGGATGTGCGTGGCTTCTAAGCAAAGTGACTCTAGTCTATAGGAGGGACTTGAGCATCCCTATACTTGGGTACCCTTGGACCAATCCCTGTGCGCATTGGGGAATGGCTTGGTCTGCCTGTGTGCAACTTGCCATAGTGGGTGGGTGTCACTGTTGGAGTAAAGTGTATAAACCTCTATTTATTTTTAACCTTTTTGTGTGTGTGCTTGGTGCAGTGTATATGTGCATGCACGTGTGTGTGTGTGTGTGTATATGCACATGCGTGTGTTATCATGCAGATGTGAGGGCCTGAGATGGACATCAGGTGTCTTTCCTTGGTTGCTCTCTGCCTTATTTTTGAGATAAAGTCTCTCAATGGACCAGTCTCATCAATTTGGCTAGATTGTCTGGCCGACAAGCTTCAGAGATTTACTTGTCTCCAGCACTCACTACCCAAAATTTGGGTTACAGGAACACACTGCCGTGATCAGTTTTTTATGTGGTCTTGGGGAACAAACTCAGGTCTTCATGTTTACACAGCATACACTAGGTACACTGAGCCAGCTCCCCAGCCTGCCCCTCTCTCTATGTCACCACATTTAAATCACTTTCTGCACATTTGCCTAGAACTATGTCAAATGATATTACAATATTAGTCCTAACCATCAAGCATAATTTAAAGGGTCAAAGGTTAGTGTAAGTTACCTATACTTTACTCTTCCTTCATTCATTCTTTGTTCCTTTCTTTAATTCTACTCATTCATTTCTACTCCTTTTGAAGAGCTTCTAGCCCACTAGTTCTAAATCTTACTAGTGCTGCAACCCTTTAATACAGTTTCTCATGTGGCAGTGGCTCCCAATCATAGAATTATTTTGTTACTTCTTCTTAACTATAATTTTGCTACTGTTATGAATCTTAATGAAAATATCTGATATACGACCCCTTTGGGGGGTGCCTTGACCCACAAATTGAGAACCACTCCTCTAACTTGTTCCCTTATTTGAAACCATCTTGTTTCTTTTTGGTCCAGAAGAGTCATGAATACGGAGGTTAGAGTTGGTTGTGATTTTTCTTTCTTTCATCCCATGAAAAATGTCTCACACTTCCTGTTGGCCTCTGGAGTCTGAGAAGCTGCTGGGCTGTTATTTCCCCCGTGATGCTTCACCTTCACCGTGCTCAGATCTCTCTGTCTTTAGAGGCAGAAATTTGATGCTGGTGTGATTTGGTGAGGAATTCTTGGGGTTAGGGTTGGGATTGAGGTTAGGGTGGGGACTGAGGTTGAGGTTAGGGCTCGGGTTGGGTTGGGGTTGGGGTTAGGGTTAGGGTTAGGATTGGCTACTAGTTAGTTATTTTTAGTGTTAGTTTTTAGGATAGGGCACAGGTTAGGCTCAGGGTTAGATCTGGGTTATTGTTTGTATTTAATATTGAGTTAGTGGTCACTTCACTTTGTATAAATATAAGTTTGTGCTCTTTGCCATGTTGGAGTTTCCATTATTCTCTCTTGAACATTTTTTTTTTTTTTGTCTTGTTTTTCGAGAAAAGGTCTTGTGCCATTGTAGGGATGAATGATGCAGTTAAAATCCTCCTGCCTCAATCTCTTAAATGCTAGGACAATTGGAATTCATTATTAGCCTACTTCTCTCAGCTGTTTGTAAATGAATCTTCCTTTGTTTGATGTTTGTGTGCACGCACACACACTGATGCGTGTGAACACAGATGGTGACATGCTATGGTGTGCCTGTGGAGGACAGAGGACAACCCGTGTGTCACTCATTGCGGGTTGTTTTTTTTTTTTTTTTTTTTTTTTTTTTTTTTTACCTTGTTTGCAATAGCATCTGTTTTGTTCTTTTCTGCCTTGACCAGACAAGCCGGCCCTCAACCTTCCTGCAGTTATCCTGTCCCCACCTCCCATCTTGCCATGAGAGTGCTAAGGTCACGGATGTGTCCCCACACCCAGCTTTACACAGGTTCCTTACACAGGTGGCTTCACAATTAGGTCCTGACATTTGCGTGGCAGGCGCTTTTACCCACCCCGCCATCGCCCCAGCCATCCATCAGCATTGTAAGTCCTACCTTCCTTTTCCTGTTTTTCCAGATTTCTGATGTCACAAATGTCAGATCCTTTTTAGTCTCCTGGGTCCCCAACACTCTTGTCTCTATTTCCTTACGTGTTTCTTTATGTTGTCCAGAGCGGTTAGCTTTGATTATCTTGCTTTCAGATCTCTAGTTCCCTGTGTGGCTGTTGGTCCCTTCCTTTTCCTGGTGAGCCACGTATAGAGTATGGAAACTTTTGGTTATGGTATTTTTTTTTTCTTCTAAAATGGCTGATTTAAAAAAAAATCGTTGATTTCTTTTTTAGTCTTCCCATTCTCCACGCGCTCAAGATTTCTCTGCAAGTGTTCACTGAGGCACTCTACCATGGTTGGCATTCCGTTGGCCAGACAACTGACATGTCTCATCTTCGGCATTGGCTACTCTGGATCTCTGTCCCCATTCGCTGTGAGGTCTTCCTGGGCCTTGACACGGCTCGTGCTTTGTTGAGCATTTGGGGGATTCCTCTGTGAGAGTCTGGATACACCGAGCCCTCTGTCGTAGCTGCTGTGACTCACTTTCCACCCTTGGCCTGATTAGATCGTGAAGCGCGTGGGCTATTAGGAGAGAGGCCTTGGTCACATCTGTGAGGGGATTTCTAGAGAGAACCAGGTCAGGGTAGAAGAATGGCTTGGGTATGGGTCTCACTGTCTCTGGGTGGAGATACAGGGGTCTCAGCCATGTGATCCCAGGGTCGTCACTTCCCCCATGATGGACAGTGCTGTTTAACAGCCAGCTGGAGCAAGGCTTCCTCCTGTAGATTGCTTTTGGCCTGGAGTTCGGTCACAGCAGTAAGAACGGTATGACAAGGCCTGTCTTCCTTTGACCTGCAAGGGAAGGCTGAGCTGCAGGCTCTATGCTCAGCCCCTGTGGAGCTCAGTGGCTGCTTTCGGAGGGCAGCTCCTCTACCTCCTGTTGTAATACCTTCATCCACACCGCCTGTCTGAGACCCACGTGACCTCCTCTGACTCTGCAAACACACTTCAGCATGGAGTTACACTTGACAATGAAAAGGAGTGAGCTACTGAAGCACACTACCACGTGGGCAGGTCTCAGCAGCATCCTCTCAAACAGCAGTGGCTGGGTGGAACAAGCCACTCTGTCCACACTTCCAGTACAAGACAGTCTAGAAAAGGCAAGCATTGAGCCTGGAAACAGATCTTTGGTCCCCAGGAGCTGGGGTGGGAGGAAGGGATTCACCACAGCATGGTTGAGGGAGCCTTTGGGGGGGGGGGTGTTCTTTGTTTTCATTATGTTGGAGGTTACAAAACCTCCTCAAAACGCACAGAATTGTATTCCAGAAAAGGCACGCTTCATTGTATGTGCATGGTGCTTAAAATTTAAAGAGCAGCCTTCTGTGGGGTTGGGGGAAATCTGAGGGGCTGGCTGGCTGGTTGTCTCTCTCAGTCTGCAGTCGAAGGATGCTGGTTTCAGCTTGTCAAATGTAAACCTTCAGCTCCCACGATCTGCTTCTGTGTAACAAAGTAACTTAGAGGAGAAAGGATTTATTTTGGCTCTGTGCTTGAGGGGTTTGGTAAGGCAAGGCAGCAGGAGAGAGCAAGCTGCTTGCTCACAGCCTGGGTACCTCAGAAAGCAGAGATAAACAAATGCTAATGCCCCTTCCTCTCCCTCTCCCTCCCGCCTCCTCCTCCCTCTCCCTCTCCCCCTCTCCCCTTTTTGTTCAGTCTTGAGATGGTGTGCTCCCTGCATTTGGGGTGTATGTTCCTGCCTCAGTTAGTCCCCTGGAAATGCCCTCAGAGGTGCACCCAGAGACATCTCTCCTAGATGATTCCAAGTCTAGCCAGACAGTCAACGGAGGTCAACTACCCCAGCCATACTTCCCAGCCACCCATGCCCCTAAGAGCTCTCCAAGGCAGGAGTGCCAGAATAACTGTAAATGCACCTCCAACTCGCTTGAAACATAAGACTTGACTTGACTTGATTGGCCAGTTTTCTAGTTTGTAGATGACAACATGGCCCAGACAGCCATTTTTTTTCTTAATCTAATCAAGGTGACCTTGGAAATTAGCCGCCATTGAGGGCAGGGTGGGAGGTGGGGTGGGGATGGGGCCGTGGGTGCGTGTCAACTCTTCTGGAACTCTGACTCACACAGGCTCTGGGGACTTTTTCCCTATCTCCCTTTGAACTCAGCAGGCTATCTGTTTGCTGGTTTCCTGGCAAATTATTGTAATTATATAAAACAATAACCATCCCCAGTACAGCAGTCTGAATTACATTATCTCCCATCCCAGCAACTCTGTTTATAACCTAAGGCAACTGGGAACAGCAGCATTTTATCGGACATGTTCTAGACTGCAGGAAGTATGGACAGCCTCCAGCTGCCCTGAGGGTCTGTGAGGCAGTGTTCACTGAGGAAGGAGAGCTGCCCAGGCTGGTCTTCCAGAGAACAGAAACGCTTCAGAGGTGCCTTCTCTCTCTGCTTGCCACACAGGACAGCCACCCAAAGCCCAAGGCCAGTCCTCTCCCCTGTCATCGAACAGAGCACAGTCTTCACTATCTCTCAGTTCAGGCCATTTTGTACATGGAATCTTCTTTCTTTCTTCCTCTTCCTTCCTTCCTTCCTTCCTTTCTTTCTTTCTTCTTTCTTTCTTTTCCTTTTCTTTTTTTTCCTCCTCTTTCCTTTTCCTCCTCCTTTCCTCTCCTTAGTTTTCAAAGGCCCAGAGAAATAAAAGACTAGCTCAGAAGGAATCACAAAATATTGCCAAGCACCTACAAACCCAGCTCCTTTGCCTTGGAGGGCCAAGCCCTAGGACCAAGAACGCAGCACACTGGAGCAATACTTGCCTAGAATGTGTGAAGGCCTGAACTCCCGGGACTTGGTATATGTATATGTCTCAGACCTGAGCATGCTCCTGGCTCACAGCCTTTGCCTGCCGTCTGTGTTTGGCGTAGGTCTTCTGTTTGTCTCTCCTGCCAGGTCCCTGTGTGTGCTCCTTTGCCAGGGTCTCCACCAGGTTTGTTTCAACCTTCGCAGGGAGACTCGGCCCACCCATCCCATTTAAAACCTCTGCCTTCAAGGCCCTCCTTCCCTCTCACACTTCCACCATACCCTCATCATTCGTTTCCCATTATATATTTCCCAATACAGTACATAATTATTTTTTAAAACAATCTCTGCTGCTTAACTAAAACAAGTCCCACAACGCAACTTCTTTTTTTACTTTTAAAATTATTTTATTTTTGTACATATAAATTTATATTATTACACTATAACAATAGATTAACCAATGGCAAGAAAACCGTGACACAATCAGGAATTAAATAAATGTTACATCCTTAGTGTTTTGGCTATTTGTATTTGACAACCTTGAAGAAGACATCTTCCTAGCTTGGTGCATCTAAGTTTCTGAATGTAAATGAATCTCCATCACATTATCAACATAGAATACCTGTCTAGACCTAAAAACATCTTACCTCCTAAACAATTAAGCTTCATTGTAAAACTAAGCTACCTGGTCTTCAACTCCTCTCTCTAAGACTTGAGAAGGAGTTAACTTGCTTATCTGAGTAGCCAGGAGTGCAGGTTAGTAGCTTTCCAAATGAAAAGATGACAGAGACAGTTTCTACCTGAATAGTCACCCAAAATTCTCTATAACATTGGAGCATCTTCTTCAGCCTTCTGGCCCAATATATCTGACAGCATATTGTGAGGCAGGAACTATTGAGACTTGCTTACCCTGTCTTGGCAGAGTTTGGCCATAAGCAAGTCAATGGGCAATTTCTTTTATTATTTGTGATGCCCAGTAGTGCTACCGGGGCCAATTCATGGACTGGCAAGTCCCTCATCCTTGGAGTACTGAGTATCCTAGCAAAATTGTGACCCACAACCGTCGATGCACAAGGCAGTGCTTTGCTCTAAGTAGCCATTCAGCAAACATCAGAATAGAATGGATGGATTTTTTTTTTTTTTTAAATAGGTGAAGGCTAAATTGGAATAGTCACCTGGTTTTTGTGAGTTACAGGTCTGGTAAACGTCTTTCTGAGTGTCATTTCATGGGCATTGTGGGCATGGTGTCCCATACCTTTAACCCGTAACTTGGGAGGCTAAGGCTGGGGATTGCTGTGAGTTCGAGGCCGGCCTGGTCTCAAGTGAGTCCAGGGACAGCCAAGGCTACACAGAGAAACCCAGTCTCGGAAAAATAAAAATAAAAATAAAAAATAAAAAGTATACTGAACAAGTGGGGCATCGCCATCTGCCCACGTCCATTCTGGCATTGGGTTGAGGCAGGAGCAATCCTGGGTTCCAGGCCGCTTGGCTATACAAAACATCCTGATATCAGGAAAATGGCTGTCAGAGCCAGTCAGGGGCACTTAGGCTTCAGGAGGAGCAGCGACTAACACCTGCGGACATTGCACTGAACGCGGTGGCAGCGGGAAACTTTCTTTCATTGTCCTTTATTACACTTGTTTTTATTTTAATCATTATGTCTTTTTCTGGAAATTAATTGATATAGTACGAAATGAAACAGACCTCTCCCTGTTGTTCATCGGGTTCCCACTGCAATGGTACACGGACTTTTGTCAGTCAAGGACTTGCTTAGTAGCCCAGCTATGATTGTTCCCTTCTCCGGCCTTACCAGCCTCTAGTGTGAGTAACACGCTTCTGCTTCTACCCTAAATATGTTTTGTCGCTTTAGGAATGTTTTATCTGTGGATGGTAGGGTGGCCCCAGCAGGTAAAAAGGCACTTGCTGCCAAAGACTGACAATTGAGTTTGGTACCTGGGCCCCACATTGGCAGAAGGTTTCCCTCGGCCACCACATTTGTGATTGTGGGCATGCTCACACCCACACCACCTGCACCATATGCACACAAGCGAAACACTACAAGACAAACAAATGAATGGTTTAGACTATTATTATACTCATAATAACAATTTTAAGAAGGCATATTTTGTACAAGGAAAATTACATCGGTGTAGCTCTTGCGGTATGGTTCTTCTCGTTTTGGCCCTAGTCTCTGCAGAGGTCACCCACTATTTTTCATTTATTTTTTATTTCTGTTCTTTAAAAAAACTATTTGGTACTGTGTTCCCGTGTTGTGGGCAGGTGGGGGCCATCTGCCTGTTGTGTACATGTGTTGGAGGTTAGAAGGTTCAGCTCAGGTTGTCTTCTACCTAAGCTTAAAATACCTAGCTTTACCATGCCTTCTGAAATGGGATACTCACTAGCTTAGACCTTTGGCGCGGATGAACGCTACTGGCCAGTGAGCCCCGGGACCTGTTGGTCTGTTCTCTTCTGGTGTAGGATTGGACAAGTGGTCATCCCACGCCCATCTTTTTCAGGTGGGTTCTTTGATTAACGTGAACCTTTGCTTGCACTGCTGGGTGTTTAGTTGGCTGAGATCCCTCCCCAGTCTCCAGCCTTGAGTCTTTTCGTGGTGGTGAGACTCTATGGTTCAGGCATACGCAGTTGTGGTTTAAAGCACTGCTTGAAGGCTGTTGGGCCTGCTGCTGGCTAGGGTGCTGTGGAACGAAGTTGTTACAGTGCCGACTTGTTGTCGAGGGCGGCTTTCGCTTCACATTGCAAGCTTGCCATGCTTGTCCACGTGGTTTTCTAGAGAGTGCACAGGTTCTCTGCCACAGGAAACACCTTCATGGACCTTCATCTTATGCTTTTTCACTCATTTTCTATCTTCACACTTATTGGATGTTTTTTTCCTGTTACGTTTCCTGGCTCTTCATAAAGTCTAGATATTTTCCTTCTTGGCAGCTGCGTTGATTGCAGGGACCTTACAGAGCCCAATGAGGCTTTCATTGATGAGTGACCAGCCTTGTCTCAGGATTCCCTCTGTGTGACCCCCCTGCCTTAGATCCTTCTTTTCCCGACTCTTCATAGTTTCGGAGTTTTTTACTGGAGCTTACTTTACCCACTTTGAGTTCATTTTTTACTCCGGCGGATTTCCCTTTTTGCTCTTGTGGACTGAGTAGAACCGACCCGCCGTCACCCCCAAAGGGTTGTATTCCTCAGGACCGCAAGAGGCAATGCAGGTTTTCTATATAAACTGTCCCGAGCTTTTGGTTAAAAATCCCTTTTCGTTTCTGTGCCGGGGGCAGGCTGGTGACTTTTGTGATTGGAGCCAGCCTGGTACACCCTGAGCACCCGTCTCGGTTGAGCTTTTTATGCAGGTCTGCTTCTACTTTTTGTTATGATGACATTGCCTGACTGGTAGTTCTATTGTCCTGGCAACACGCCTTGGTTACCCATGGCTACTATAATGAGTTTCAAACCATGTGGACTCAGGTGTTTTCTCTTTTGCTTGTCCCTTTAGATTTTCCGAAATTCTTCCTAAGCTTGTTAATAATATGACTTACTACACCTTACAAATTAGGGTGATAATTGGCATTTTTTGCTAGGTGAATCTTTTAACCCAGGGATCATATATGCTTTTTACTTATTACATTTTCTTTGAACTATTGTTCATTCAGTGTTCGGTAGGACAGCAATCTGTGACTGTTGTGCACTGTTCTCCGTTACAGTTTTATATAAAGCAGTTTGGGTATAAAGACATTTGTAATTTGAATCTGGTGGAATTCACACACATGCATAAAATATATTATGTTTATGTATTGATCTTTATAGGTGTGAAGTGTTATCTGAACATTTTAAAGGCCTTTAAAAAAGTCTTTAAGACTTATACATAGATGTCAATGCTACCTTGCCAATAAGGACACTTCTTTCTTCCTTTGCTGTCTGTTGTGTGTTCCCATTGCCCTTTATTTTGTACTCTTTTATTATTTTTTTTTTTATTTTTTTTTGTTTTAGGATGATCTTGAGGCTTGAGAAATACGTTGAGCGAAAAGTGGACAACTTCCCCTCCCTCAGTTTCATCTTACTGGCTAACTTTCTCCTTGAGTCGTTGTAAATGGTACGTCACACTGAGGACGAGGCTAACATTCAATTTGCAGTGTTGTACTGGTAGTGTCTGTCCACCAAAAGAACAAAGCACCTTCTTTCCGTGGTGTGTTACTGGTTGGTGCTTAGTGGCATCTTGAGCTTTTGAGTAGCCCTATCGCAGTATCCTTCTTACTCTTGCAAATATAGTGGAGCACACTTGGTCATGGTAATAGTTCTTTTTCTGTATAGTATTCAATTCATAGTACATTGCAAAGGGTTTTGTGTCTACCTCCGAGGGGCGTTGGTCTATGCTTGAGTTTCTTCATATTGAGGTGTTGGGATGATAATCGGGTTCATAACTAGTCTCTCCTTCCCAAATTTCTGTCTACAGTGGTATTAATTTATCTGTGAGTTATTCTCACACCAGCACCTGGAGACTTCTTACTCGTGAGTTTTGAAATCACAAATTCAACTTTGATAATAGTTAGAGTTGCTGTTCGTATTGATTTCAGATGACATTGGCTTGTGGCAGTATTATCGCTTTTTGGAGAAAATGGTCTATTTCATGCACGTTATCTGAGTTGTGGGTTGTGGTGAACGATTCCCTTGTGAGCCTTTAGAAGGCCTGTGTTGGTCTGTAGTGTAGCCCCTAAGTTCAATTCTGATATTGATCTAGTTTGTGTCTTGTCTGATTTTTCCTTTGTCTGTATACTGAAGGCATTCTAAATCAATTTATTAAAACTTGTCTACACAATTTTTGTTTCAATTGATTTTCCTCTGTTATTTTTGTTCTCCATTTTTTGATTTTTCCCCAACCTTTATTATCTTATTCCTTCTGCTTGCTTAGGATTATTATCACTTCTTTTTTTCTAGATTGCAGAAGGAGCTTAGCAGTTTTCACCTAAAACTTTTTTTAGTCAGACATTTCATGCTACAATTTCTCTCTCCGCATGCTCTTAGGTGTGCTCCACACATTCTGAGCTGTTCCTTTTGCTTTTATTCAGCCATGTCTTATTGCTGCTCTGCAGACTTCTTCTTGACACTTAGGTATTTCAAGTGTGTTGTTTATTTCTACAAGCATTTGAGGTTCTCCGTTTCCTTTCCTCTTATTATTTCTGGTTGATTACCGTAGGTTTAAGAACCACACTTGTCTTTTCAATTCTCCTAACTTTTTTCAGGTCTATGGACTTTGAACCAGTCTCTCTTTGTGAGGTATGGATCTATTCAAGGCTCCGTGCATCTTAGTACAGAAGAAACATTAATGTCAACCAGTTCATTCAAGAGCCACTATAAGACACAAGGTGTTCCCAATGGAGGACAAACAAGACCAATGAGGTGGTAGGATGCAAACCCCCTGGGGTCAGTCGAGGCTGTTGGCCTGTTTAGCCTAGCTGCAGCTTGTATGGAGTGTAGGTACCGTTCCAGACATTGGGGGGTGGAGTGGACAGCCCACTACAGCTGGAGACATAGGTGTGTGCAGAGGGATCTGGGTATCAGGACACGGGTTTGAGAGCTATAGGTCCACAAGTGAGAGCAGGGCTCTTTCACAGGTGGCATGGGGACGAAGAATGCACAGAATTGCAGATGTTGTGCACATGTGGCCTCTCAGGAGGCTGCGTGGTGGTGAGGTGAAATCTTGTGTCTGTGTTGTGTTTTGTGCGGTGTTGGGCAGGCTGTGTTCTCAGTGGAGGGCTTGCCATGGTGCTGAGGAGTGTGATATTTGGCGCTGGGCTGGCATGTTCCATGCCCACACCGTGACTGCTACTGCAAGATTGGATGTTTAGACACTTCTTTCCCTTGAAGTTATCCTCCAACATCCTCCGTGGAGTAAAAACGTAGCCTGTGCCAAGCGTAAGGGAGAATGCCTGGGTAAGAAAGACTTGCATGTTTCCCATACAGGGACATTGAGGGTGTGTCGGGTATTGACCATTTGAATTGACACAGTTTATAACAGACTCCAAGCTGTTGGTTCCCGTTACGTGTTGAGCTTCCTTACAACTGCACAGCTGTCTTGCTTTTGCCTCACAAGGAAGCATCCTTACTACTGAAGACGCTTTACCTGTCTCCCAGGTTGAGAAAGTGAGGAGTGATGTGTGCTGCACAGGCTGTGGGGGCATCGCTCTTCTAATTTGGTGAGGGTCTCACAATCTTTTCTTCGCTGAAGACCATATATCAACAGTAAGCACCGAATCTCACGTACAAAAAACTAGAGGCCCGACGTACAAAATAGAGCCAACCTCATATCCACGCACGCAGTGCTTCACCAGAAGAAGACCATACCAAACGCCGTCCCAGTGGGCTACCATATTGTTAACTTGCCTTATCAACCTACAGTCACTTGACTTGATTTCCTTCTTCAGCAGCATCCCAAAATTTCCTTGTTCTCCTTCTGTTACCTCTGGCGATCTGGTAATCCCTGAAGCTTCTGAGGCAACCCCTCTTCCGATGCCACAGGCACTCCTTTGTGAGGTTAGGGCAAGAAGCTGTGCTGTTTGCAGCCTAGAGGGCCTCTTCCAGGGCAGTCAGAGTCATCTATCTGTGATCTGTTCTGAGAAGGCAGGTGGGTGAACGCCATTGTTTCCTACCCAGTGGAGGAGTTCAGTTTCTGTTCTTGAGCTAGGGATGTAATGTTTATGAGGTACTGGAAATCCTAGCAGGCTGACAATTCTTCTGCTGCTAGACACACCATTGGCTTGGCATTGCTTGTTACAGAGGGGTCTCCATGTGCCCAGGAGCTCGCCCTGTTTGTGTGCCCTTGTTATCTGTGGCTGACCAACCCATCTTGCTACCCACACAGGCTCTCCCTCCACTGTTTGGGTCATCTCCACCTTGTAGTTGATGGCTTGCCAGTCTCATGACGGCATGCCCACTGTTCCTCTCCCGTCACAGCGTCTTGTGGCAAGGGGCGCTCCCTCAACTTCTCAGCACTCCATTCATCGCGTAGTTACAAGTCCTCCTGATGATAATGCAGTTGAAAGTAGGCCTTGTTTCCCTTGTCCTTGTCTTGTGAGAGAAGTCCTGGTTGCTTGAACCATTAGACCGGCCAGGCCCCGTCACACTCCAGACCATTGCTTCCAGCCTAGCAACACAGTTAACGCTTTATCTTGCTATGTTGTTTAAAAACAAAACAAAACACATTAAACAGAGAATCTCTGGCGAAAGATACTGGTATTCCACTGAACTCTTGGGATCTCTGCTCTTGCTCCCTGTCTTTTCCTAGTGGAAAAACCCTCAGACCCATTGCATATGTGCTTGGGTCTGTGTGGTGTTGTACCAGTCTTAGGCTCCCTGGTGTGCTGCTGCCTCATTCTTCCAGGGGCAATGAGTGCCTCGCCTCGGCCACATTGCTCATGAGTGTCGGCAACAACAGGCGACAGTTCATAGTGGCTCCACAGCGCTCTGCCATTCTATCTCTTTCAAAGTATTCTCCCCAGGTGCGGGTCCTCTACGTGATCCCCGTTGAGGTAACTCTCTTCTAAGTACATTGGGGGCGAACACTGGAAGGGTCAGATCAGCTGAGTCAATCGGTTCCTTTTCTGATTGATGATATCCTTTTTGCGAGCTTTGGTGTGTCCCCATTGACCCACCCTACTTCCAATTCTACACAAACGTAAAGCTGTGCAGGCCCTGCATGCATCAACTTGCCACCAGTAAAATTCTGTGTTTGATTTTTCGACTATGTCAGCCCCCACGTCCCACACGAAAGAAAGATTCCTTCAGGGATGTCAGGGAAGCTACTGACTTTCAGACATGCGCTGGCTTGATGGTAGGATTCGTAGTGGAGCTTGCGACCTGTCATTTCTCTGTGTCAAGCACTCAAGGAACACTAGGGAAAATCCACTTCACACCAGTCTTCACACTCCTACTGCTGCTGTGCGCAAGTGAGCCACTCTAGCTCCCGGGGCCACCTGTTGTAGTCGGCACTTTATCTCAAATTGGACCCCAACTTGACAGCTTGATTAATTGCGATGCCCTGGCCTGCCAGGGGTCCAAAGGACTCAAAATTCTTCCTGGATCTCTGTCCTCGAAGGGATCTCTCCTGAGACCCACATATCCCAGACCAAGTGTGTAGCCATCTGTATCCAATCAGGACATCAAGCACCACCCCGGAAGCATGTGGGAAGTATAACACAGTAACCTCATGAAAATCAAAGATTAGCCATGCACAAGAGCGTCTAGGTAGTACTGCCTCCTGACGTGCAGGACAAAGGCCTGCCCCAATCACTGCCCAGCATGCAAGCCTTTTAATGTGGTTCTTCTGCCAAGGGAAGAGAAGATGTTGCGTACTGGATTGTCACTGATCTCGAGGCTGAGGGACAGGTGCTATACTTTGTTACCTGATAGTATTGACGAGTTCAGCAGGAGCTTCCTACAGGACGGTCTGCCCTTTCGAAGCCATAAGCACTGCATCGGGGTTCAAACCAACTGTGGATAGCATGTATTTGAAGGACCTGGGGAGATCAATTTGTCGCAAAGGAATAGATAGCCCGGGGCACAGTGCCCCTAGCCACCCCTGAAGATTTGCTTTGGATCCCAGAATCTATGTAAAAAAACCTGACACAGCCATACCTGCCTATTAAATCCCAGGAACTGTGGAGTCAGGGACAGGCACGATCTCTGGATTCACAGCTGACAGCCTAGAAAAATTGATGAGCTTCCCGGTTCAGTGAGAGACTGGCTTCAAAAATAAGGTGGGGAATCACTAAGGAATATAACCAACGTTGACCATATGGATGCTGTGTTTTGCCCTTCATATGTGTAGTTCACATACCTAGGACACACAGAGGAGCAGTAGAGCGCTGACTCAGAAACTTCTTTCCTCTTCCTATCCGTCTCAAATGAGACAGCAACGGTTTACATAGTTGGCTACTTTATGCTGGCTATTGTAGGTCATCTAGCTATGACTAAAAGTAACAAGGGATGTGCGTGGGCTTCTACGCAAAGTGACTCTCAGTCTTATTATGGAGGGACTGAGCATCCTATACTTGGTACCCCTTGGCCCAATCCCTGTGCGCATTGGGGAGGCATCTGGTCTTGCTGTGTGCAACTTTCACTAGTGGGGGGTGTCACTGTCTGGATTAACGTGTATAAACCTCTATTTATTTTTTAACCTTTTGTGTTGGTGCTTGTGTGCCCGTGCTATATGTGCATTTGCACGTGTGTGTGTGGTGCTGTAAGCACATGGGTGTTATCATTGCCGATTGTGAGGCCTGAGTATGGACATCATGGTGTCTTTCCTTGGTTGCTCTCATGTCCTTATTTTTGAGATAACGTTCTCCAATGGACCGTTCTCACAATTTGCTAGATTGTCTGGCCGACAAGCTTCAGAGCTTTACTTGTTCCAGCACTCCTACCAAAATTGGGTTACAGGAAACACCCACTGCCGTGACCAGTTTTATATGTGGTCTTGGGGAACAAAAACTCAGGTCTTTATGTTACACAGCACTTACCTGGTCCACTGAGCCAGCTTCCCAGCCTGCCCCCTCTCTCTATGTCACCACATTTAAATCACTTTGCCCATCTTGCTTAGAACTAGTGTCAATATGATATTACAATATTAGTCCTAACCATCAAGCATATTAAAGGTCAAAGGTTAGTGTCAGTTACCTATATTTACTCCCTCTTCCTTCATTCTTTGTTCCTTTCTTTAATTCTACTCAATTCATTATCTCCCCTTTTGAGAGCTTCTAGCCACTGTTCTAATCTTAATAGTGCGCACCCCCACCCTTTAATACAGTTTTCTCATGTGGCAGTGGCTCCCCATCCATAGAATACTTTGTACTTCTTCTTACTATAATTTCTGCTACTGTTCTGAATCTTAATGAAATATCTGAATACGACCCTCTTTGGGGGTGCCTTGACCCCAAATTGAGAACACTCCTCTAACTTGTTTCCCTTATTTGAAACCATTCTTGTTCTTTTTTGGTCCAGAGTGAAGAGTCATGACATCCGGAGGTTAGAGTTGGTTGTGATTTTTCTTTCTTTCATCCCATGAAAATTCACACTTCCTGTGGCCGGTTAGTCTGATAAGCTGCTGGGCTGTTATTTCCCCCGTTATGCTTTCACCTTCAACGTGCTCCAGATCTCTCTGTCTTTACGAGGCAGAAATTTGATGCTGGTGTTGATTTGGTGAGGAATTTTGGGTTAGGTTTGGTTATGTAGTGGGGGGGATGCAGGTTGAGTTAGGGCTAGGAGTTTGGGTGTGTGTTGGGGTTCGTGTTAGGGTTAGGATTGGCCTACTAGTTAGTTATTTTTTAGGTTAGTATTTACGGATAGGCACGTTGTAGGTCAGTGGTTCGGATCTTGGGTTCTTGTTTGTATTTATATTGAGTTAGTGGTCACTTTCACTTTGTATAAATATAGTTGTGTCTTTGCCATGTTCGGAGTTTCCATTATTCTCTCTTGACATTTCTTTTTTTTTTGTCTTGTTTTTCGAGAAAAGTCTTGTGCATTGTAGGAGAGATTACATGCAGTTAAAACTCCTCCTGCCTCATTCTTCTTAAATGTAGGACATTGGACATTCATTATTAGCCTACTTCTCTCAGTGTCTTTGTAAATGGAATTTCCTTTGTTTGATGTGTTTGTGTTGCACCGCACACACACTGATGGGTGGAACAAGATGGTACTGCTATGTGTGTGCCTGTGGAGGACAGAGGACACCCGTGTGTCACTCATTGGGGTGTTTTTTTTTTTTTTTTTTTTTTTTTTTTTTTTTTACCTGTTTGCAATAGCCATCTGTTTTGTTCTTTTCTGCCTTGACAAGAAAGCGCGGCCCTCAACCTTCCTGCAAGTTATCTGTCCCCACCTCCCATCTTGGCCATGAGCGTGCTAGGTCACGTATGTGTCCCACCCACCCAGCTTTACCACAGGTCTCTTACCAGGTGGCTTCCAAGTAGTGTCCTTACTTTGCGTGGAGCGCTTTCCCACCCCGCATCGCCCAGCCATCCATCAGCATTGTAAGTCCTACCTTCTTTATGTTTTTCAGATATTCTGATGTCACAAATTGTCAGATTCCTTTTTTTTAGGGTCTCCTGGGTCCCCCAAACACTTTGTCTCATTTCCTTACGTGTTTCTTTATGTTGTCCGAGCGGTTAGCTTGATTATCTTGCTTTCAGAATCCTCAGTTCCCTGTGTGGCCTGTTGGTCCTCTCCTTTTCTGGTGAGCCACGTCTATAGACGTATGGAAACTTTTGGTTTATGGTATTTTTTTTTTCTTTAAAATGGCTGATTTTAACAAACAAAATCGTTTTGCTTTCTTTTTAGTTTCCCATTCTCCACGCGCCTCAAGATTTCTCTGCACAGTGTTCACTGAGGCACTTCATCACCATGCGTTGGCATTTCCGTTGGCCAGACAAACTGACCATGTCATCTCTCGGCCTTGGCTATCGGATCTCTGTCCCATTGCTTGAGTTTTCATTGGGGCCTTGACACGGTCTTGCTTGTGAGCATTTGGGGGATTCCTACCTGTGCGAGTCTGGATAACCGGCCCTCTTTCGTAGCTGCTGGACTCACTTTCCAACACTTGGCCTGATAGACGTGACAGCCGTGGGGCTATTTTAGGAGAGAGGACTTGGTCACATCGTGAGGGGATTTTAGAGAGAACAGGTCAGGGTTTAGAAGATGGCTTGGTGTATGGGTTCATGTCTGGGTGGGAGTACAGGGTCTCACATGCCATGTGATTCCCAGGGTCGTCACTTCCCCATGATGGACAGTGCTTTTTACCCAGCAGCTGGAGAAAGGCTTCCTCCTGTAGATTGCTTTGGCCTGGAGTCTCCGGTCACAAGCAGTAAGAACGGTTATGACAAGGCCTGTCTTCCTTTGACCTGCCAATGGAAGGCTTTCGGCTGCAGGCTCTATGCTCAGCCCCTGTGGCGCTCAGTGGCTGCTTTCGGAGGGGCAGCTCCTCACCTCCTGTTGTTAATACTTCATCCCACCACGCCTGTTGAGGACCCACGTGACCTCCTCTGACTCTGCAAAACAACTTCCAGCATGGAGTTACACTTGAACAATGAAAAGAGCTGAGCTACTGACAGCCACTCACTACCACGTGGGCAGGTCTCCAGCAGCATCCTCTCAACCAGCGTGGCTGGGTGGAAACAAGCCCACTCTGTCCACACTTCCAGTACAAAGACCGTCTAGAAAGTCAAGCATTTGAGCCTGAAAAAGACTTGGTCCCCAGTGAAGCTGGGGTGGGAGGAGAGGATTCCACCAGCATGGATGAGGGAGGCTTTGGGGGGGGGGGTGTTCTTGTTTTCATTATTGTTGGCAGGTTACAAAACCTCCTCCAAATGCACAGAATTGTATCCAGAAAAGGCACGCTTCATTTTTATGTGCATGGTGCTATAAAATTTTAGACGCGCGCTTCTGTGGGGTGGGGGAAATGAGGGGCTGGCTGGCTGGTGTCTCTTCAGTCTGCATCGAAGATGCTGGTTCAGCTTGTCAAATGTTAAACCTTCAGCTCCACGCATCTGCTTCTGTAACAAAGTAATTCTTAGAGGGAATGGATTTATTTCTTTGTGCTTGAGGTAAATGCAGCAAAGCAATGGCCGTCTTTCAAAGTCATGAGCCGTCAGCCTGCAGGAGTCCAGAGTCAGCAGGTTTTCTTGGTTTCCTCTCTGCCTCTCAGATTGCACTACTAGAGACACCTTGATGCTTGAAGGCCAATAGAGTCCTCGGCCCCTTCACTCCTGCCTTCCCCTCTGTCAGGTTAGAGAGAGCAGAGTGGGGGGGCCTGAGCAGAAGACTCTCCTAGTGGGGAAGATTATCTGGGTGGGACAGTCTAAGACAGAAACGACTGCAAACATAGCCATTTGGAACAAATCCACATGTTAACTGAAAATGGCACCCCAGTGATTAGGGGTGTTGTCTGCTCCTGTGCCATGGCCCACCTACAATGGAAATACTTGTGCTGAGCCTCACGTCAACCCTATCTCACCGCGGACCTGCTTCCCCGGCTCTCATTCAGCCCAGAACAGCGTCATCTCTAGAGCACAATGTAACACAAGGACTGTCTGGGCCTCTTGGGTTTCCAGATCAGTAGTCACGGTCCCCAAGGCTTTTTAAGTCTTTGCTTCTCCGCTTCCTGTTTTCTAAGTGTTGCTGCGTCCTGTGGAGTAATGCATAGAAATTAATTTACTTCCTTTTTCTTAGCCAGGCTGAGCTTCGCCTCCACTGGAGCGCCCTCCAGGTTTCTCAAGACGCCTTGCTTTGTTTTCTTCAAGGGAAGCATGGAGTTGACTCAAATTCCAGCTCCTGGAACCCCGTGTTGTTCTCTTTCCTCTTCTCTGCTGAGGTGTTTGGAGCAGAGCTCCATCGGCTGAGAACATACCACCCTTCGTAAAGGTATGTGAGTGCTGCAGGACTCAATGTCTAGAAACGTCTAGTCCTGTTTTTAAACAATGAACTCTTTCGCCTCTGGTGTGTCCACCATGGCGGCTGCATCTACCAAGATGTTTACTGCAGCTAATAATGGTTGTCAGAGACCAGGCCCTCAGTTCATGTTCTGCTGAACAGAACGGGACAAACGAGGCGGCTGCAGACGTCTCAGCAGGTCAGAGCCCTTGTTGCTGGGCCAGAGGACCTGGGTTGCCTTCCCAGGATCCACAGGGCAGATAACAGTCATCCACAACTCCCGTTCCAAGTGGCCCAATGTCCTCTTCTGTCCTCCTTGAACAACGGGTACACATAGGGTACATATACACGACCGTTGGCAAAATACTCACACACAGAAAATCCAGTAGTCTACACTTGTAAAAGATCACTAAGAAAACAGGTTGCTTTATAACCCAGTGTTCACCAAAGGTGGCCTAAGTAAACCAAAAGCGTGAATTGGCTAGAAACATATATATTAGCTCATGAGTTTTGAAAATATACCCCTCCCTATACACCCCACATCACCAGAGCCACCCCTAAATATCCACACATTTGAGAGCAGTATTATTTACAACTATTCTCGACAGCCACTCGGAAGAGTCATTTTTTTTTTTTTAGTGAAAGAGTAAGAGGAATCTCAGAGAACACTGGGTAACACGCCCCTCTCCTCCTTAAAGAAAGTTCAGAGTTTAAGGCTGAGGTTCTATCTGCTGACCCAGCAAGGACGGAGGGGGCAACTTGAGATGTGTGCCATCAGCTCAGCAGGTACAGTAAATGTCTGGGCTGGTTGAAAATAATGTTGTGGCTTCTAACCACCCTAGCCATCGTCCCTGCTGAGAGCAAGTGTCTGGGCTAACAGGTGAATGCCCATCAGAGTGGACCTTGAGCTTTGGTTGCAGTCTCAGGTCTGCAAGGAGACTCCAAGGCCGGGATGTGAATCTTGGCTTCCTTCTGCACTTGGCTGTGCAGCCAAGGGAGGGACAGTCACAAAGGGGGAGCTCTCTGCTTGCAGGGTTCCCCAAAGGATCTGAGAGACTGCTACACAGCTGCCTGGGGGAAATGAGCTCACAGCGAGGGGTCAGGGGTCACCAGCCAGAGACACCGTTTCCCTGGCAGAGGCCACAGACATTGTATACACAGAGGCAGGCCTGGAAAAGGAAGGTGGGAAGGCCTTGGCTTGATGTGGGACAAGCCAAGGGGGAGCAAGCTGTTGTTTCAACCAACCCTTTGAACAAAGGCCCAAAAGGCTATGGAAAGGCATGGCAAATGCCTCTGAGAGCAGAAGCCTCAAGGATTGTAGGTAGCAAAGATGCAAGAACTGGGCTTATCTCTGGGGTGTCAGGAATTTGTCACCCCAGTGCATAGGAGTGGCATACAGATGGTCTCAGGATAGGAGTGTCTACATTTCTCAGCAGGCCTACAGTGCAAGTTGGCCATGGCTGACTATTCTTCACAGGGCCTTGAATGTCTCCTTCACGTCAGTTGAAGTTTGTGATGGCTTCCATATCACAGTCACCCTGAAGCATTTGTGTGTGTAGCAAAAATTGCAAATTTACTTTCAATATAAGAAAACTTAGAATGGAAAGTGTGCCAAAATTTAAAAAGCAACTGAAGCCGGGCATGGTGGCCCATACCTTTAATCCCAGTACTTGGGAGGCAAGGCTGGTGGATTGCTGTGAGTTCGAGGCCGGCCTGGTCTACAAAGTGAGTCCAGGACAGCCAAGGCTACACAGAGAAACCCAGTCTCGGAAAAATAAAAATAAAAATAAAAAAATAAAAAAGTAACTGAAAGTGGGGCATAGCATATGCCAGTCATTCTGGCATGGGAGCTTGAGGCAGGAGCATCCTGGGAGTTCCAGGCCAGCTTGGGCTATAAAAACATCCTGTATCATGGAAAATGGCCTGTCAGAGCCAGTCAGGGGCACTTAGGGCTCAGAGGGCAGAGCTAACACCCTGCGGACATTGCACTGAACAGCGTGGGCTCAGCGGGAACTTTCTTTTCATTTTGTCCCTTTTTATTAACTTGTTTTTATTTTAATCATTTAGTCTTTTCTGGAAATAATTGTAGATTTGTAAGAAATGAACAGACTCTCCCTGTGTGTTCATCCGGGTTCCCCACTGGCAATGGTACAGGACTTTTTTGTCATGTCAAGGACTTGCTAGTAGCCAGCTATGCTATGTTCCCATCTCCGGCCTTCCCAGCCTTAGTTGAGTAACCACTGCTCTGTCCTCTCACCCTAAAGTTTGTCGCTTTAGGAATGTTTTATCCTGGGATGGTAGGGTGGCCCAGCAGGTAAAAGCACTTGCTGCCAAGACTGACAATCTGAGTTTGGTACCTGGGACCCACATGGCAGAAGGGTTTCCCTCTGGCCACCACATTTGTGATGTGGCATGCTCACACCCACACACCTGCACATATGCACACAAGCGAAACACATACACAGACAAACAAATGAATGGATTTAGACTATGATTCTACTTCATAAAAATTTAAGAAGGATATTTTTGTAAAGAAAATTACATAGTGTGTAGCTCTTGCGGTCTGGTTCTGCTCGTTTGGCCCTAGTCTCTGCAGAGTCACCCAACTTATTATTTCATCTTATTTTTTATTTCTGTTCTTTAAAAACTATTTTTGGTATCTGTGTTCCCGTGTGGGCAGGTGGGGGGCCATCATGCACATGTGTGTACATGTGTGTGGAGGTTAGAGGTTAAGCTCAGGTGTCTTCTACCTAAGCTTAAAATACCTAAGCTTACCATGCCTTCTGAAATGGGATTACTCACTAGCTTAGAATTTGGCAGCTGGATGAAGCTCACTGGCCAGTGAGCCCCAGGGACCCTGTTGGTCTGTCTCTCTGGTGGTAGGATTGCAAGTGTGCATCCCCACGCCCATCTTTCTTCAGGTGGGTTCTTTGATCTAACGTGAACCTTTAGGCTTGCATGCTGGGTGTTTAGTTGGCTGAGATCCCTCCCCAGTCTCCAGCTTGAGTCTTTTCGTGGCTGAGTGAGACTCTATGGTACAGGCATACGCAGTTGGCTTAAGCACCTGCTGAAGGTCTGTTGGGCTGCTGCTGGCTAGGGTGATGTGGAACGAAGTTGTGTACAGTGCAGACTTTGGTGAGGGCGGGCTTTCGCTTCACATTGCAAGCTGCATGCTTGTAGCCACGTGGTTTTCTAGAGAGTGCACAGGGTTGTCTGCCAAGGAAACACCTTCATGGACCTGTCTCTTATGCTTTTCACTCATTTTCTATCTGCACTAATATTGGATGTTTTTTTCACTGTTAAGTTTCCATGGCTCTTCATAAAGTCTAGATATTTGTCCTTTGGCAGCTGCGTTGATTGCAGGGACCTTTACAGAGCCAAGAGCTTTCATTTTGATGAGGACCAGCCTTGTCTCAGGATTCCCTCTGTGTGACCCCCCTGCCTTAGATCCTTTTTCCTCCGACTCTTCATAGTTTCGAGTTTTGTACTGGAGCTTACTTTACACTTTGAGTTCATTTTTTACTCAGGCTGGGATTTCCCTTTTTGCTCTTGTGGACTTGAGTAGACACCGACCCGCGTCACCCCCAAAGGGTTGATTCCTCAGGACCGCAAGAGGCAATGCTAGGTTTTCTCTATTAAACTGTCCCGAGCTTTTGGTTAAAAATCCCTTTTCGTTCTGTGCCGGGAGGCAGGGCTGGTGCCTTTCTGTGATTGGGAAGCCAGCCTGGTGTACACCCTGAGACCACGTCTCGGTTGAGCACTTTTATGCAGGTCTGCTTCTACTTTTTGTTATGATGACATGCCTGACTGGTATGTCTATTGTCTGGACAACACAGCCTTGGTTACCATGGCTCTATAATGAGTTTTCAAACCATGTGAATCAGGTGTTTTTCTCTTTTGCTGTCCCTTTAGATTTTCAGAAATTCTTACTAAGATTTTAATAATACTTGATCTACACCTTACAAATTAGGGTGATAATTGGCATTTTTGCTAGGTTGAATCTTTTAACCCAGGGACTCAATATGTCTTTTTATTATTTACATTTTCTTTGAACTATTTTGTCAGTGTTCGGTAGGAATGCAATCTGTGAGCTGTTGGCATGTTTCGTTACAGTTTTATATAAGCAGTTTGGAGTATAAATGACATTGTAATTTGAATCTTGGTGGAATTCACAAACTGCATAAAATATAATTAATGTTTATGTATTGATCTTGTATATGTGGAAGTGCTTATCTGAAACTTTTAAAGGCCTTTAAAAAGTCTTTAAGAACTTATACATAGATAGTCATGCTACCTGCCAATAGGGACACTTATTTCTTCCTTTGCTGTCTGTGTGTGTTTCCATTGCCTGTATTTTGTATCTTTTTATTTATTTTTTTTATTTTTTTGTTTTAGTGCACTGAGGCTTGAGAAATCCGTTGAGTCAGAACAGTGGACAACTTCCCCTCCCTCAGTATTTCATCTTACTGGCTAACTTTCTCCTTGCAGTGTTGTAAATGGTACACGTCACACTGAGAAGATGGCTAACATTCAATTTGCAGTGTTGTGAATGGTACGTGTCACACCAAAAGAGCACTTTCTTCCGTGGTGGGTACTGGGGTGCCTAGAGCATCTTCTGAGCTGGTTGAGGTAGCCATGCAGTATCCTTCTCTACTCTGCAAATATAGTGGAGCACACTTGGTCATGGTACATAGTTCTTTTTATGTATTAGTATTCAATTCATAGTACATTGCAAAGGGTTTGTGTCTAGCCTCACGAGGGGCGTTGGTCTATGCTTGAGTTTCTTCATATTGTAGGTGTTGGGATGATATCTGGGTTCATAACATAGTCTCTCCTTCCCAATTTCTGTCTAAAGCTGGTATTAATTTCTCTGTGACGTTAATTCTCTACACCAGCACCTGGAGACTTCTTACTCGTGAGTTTTGAAATCACAAATTCAATTTGATAATAGTTAGAGTGCTGTTCATGTTATTGATTTCAGATGAAGTGGATTGTGGCAGTTTATGCTTTTTGGAGAACTGGTCTATTTCATGCACGTTATTGAGTGTGTGTGGGTTGAACGATTCCCTTGTGAGCCTTTCGAAGGCTGTGAGGTCTGTAGTGATAGCCCCTGGTTCATTTCTGATATTGATAGTTTGTGTCTTGTCTGATTTTTCCTTTGTCTGTATCTGAAGGCATTCTAAATCAATTTTATTAAACTTGTCTAAGCACAAGTTTCTGTTTCATTGATTTTCCTCTGTTATTTTTGTCTCAATTTTATTGATTTCTTCCCCAACCTTTATTATCTTATTCCTTCTGCTTGCTTAGGATTATTATACTTTTTTTTTTCTAGATTGCAGAAGGAGCTTAGAGTTTTCACCTAAAACTTTCTTTTCTAGTGCAGACATTTCATGCTACAAATTTCTCTCTCAGAGCTCTCTTAGGTGTGCTCCACACATTCTGAGCTGTTGTCCTTTTGCTTTTATTCAGCAATGTACTTTTGATTGCCTCTGAGACTTCTTCTTTGACACTTAGGTTATTTTCAAGTGTGTTGTTTATTTCCAAGCATTTGAGGTTTCTCCTGTTTCTTTCCTCTTATTGATTTCTGGCTTGATTCCAGTAGGGTTTAAGAACACACTTGGTCTTTTTCAATTCTCTAAATCTTTTTAGGCTACTTTATGACTTTGGACCCAGTCTCTCTTTGTGCAGCTGTATGGATCTATTCAAGGTCCAGTGGCCACGTCTTAGTAACACAGGAAACATTTAATGTAACCAGTTCATCAAGAGCCACTATAAGACACAAGAGTGTTCCCAATGGAGGACAAACAAGACCAATGAGGTGGTAGGATGCAACCCCTGGGTAGTAGAGCTGTTGGCCTGTTTAGCCTAGCTGCAGCTTGTATGGAGTGGTAGGTAACGTTCCAGACTGTGGGGTGGAGACAGCCCACTTACAGCTGGAGACATAGGTGTGTGCAGAGGGTCTGGGTATCAGGACACGGGTCTTGAGAGCTCTCAGGTCACAAGTGAGAGCAGGGCTCTTCTCCACAGACGTGCATGGGGAGAATGCACAGAATGGCAGATGTCTGTGAACATGTGGCCCTCAGGAGGCTGCTGGGGCTGAGGTGAACTCTGTGGTCTGTGGTGTGGGGTGCTGTGGGCAGGCTGTTCTCAGGGGAGGCTGCCATGGTGCTGAGGACGTGTGATTTGAGGCCTGTGGCTGGCATGGTTCCATGCCCACACCGCTGACTGCCTACTGCAAGTTGGAATGTTTAGAAACTTCTTTCCCTTGAAGTATCCCTCCAACATCCTCTGTGGTAAAACGTAGCCCTGTGCACAGCGTAAGGGAGAATGCTGGGTAGAATTGCACTGTTTCCCATACAGGGCACATTGAAGGGTGTGTAGGGTATTGACCATTTGTAATTGACACAGTTATAACAGACTCAGCTGTGTGTTCCCGTCTACGTGTTGAGCTTCCTTACAACTGCACAGCTGTCTGCTTTTGACTCACAAGAAGCATCCTTACTACTGAAGAGGCTTTTACCTGTCTCCAGGGTGAGAAAGTGGGAGTGATGTGTGCTGCACAGGCTGTGGGCATCGCTCTTCTAATTTGGTGAGGGTCTCACCAAATATTTTCTTCGCTGAAGACCAAGTCATAAAGCTAAGCACCAGAATCTCACGTACAAAACTAGAGGCCAAGACGTACATAATAGAGACAAAGATATCCACGCACAGTGTTCACAGAAAACCATACAAAGCCGTCCCAGTGGCTTACCAATTGCATAATTGCTTATCACCTACAGTTCACTGACTTGATTTCCTTCTTCAGCAGCAGTCCCAAAATTTCCTCTGTTCTCCTTTAGCTGTTTACCTCTTGGAGATCCTGGTAATCCCTGAAGAGTCTGAGGAATCCCTCTTCCGATGCCACAGGCATCCTTTGTGAGGCTTAGGGCAAGAAGCCTGTGTGTTTTGTAGCCCTAGAGGGCCTCTCTCCAGGGCAGTCGAGAGTCCATAGATCTGTGATTCTGTTCTGAGAAGGCAGGTGGGTGAAAGCCATGGGTTCCTACCAGTGGAATGGAGTCAGTTTCTTGTTCTTGAGCTAGGGATGTAATTGTACTGAGGTACTGGAATCCTAGCAGGCTGACAATTCTTCTGCTGCTAGACACACCATGGCTTGGCAATTGCTGTTACAGAGGTCTCCATGTGCCAGAGAGCTCGCCCTGTTGGTGTGCCCTTGTTACTTGTGGCTGACACACCCATCTTGCCTACCACACAGGCTCTCCCTCCACTGTTCTGGGGTCATCTCCACCTTGTGTTGATGGTGCCAGTCTTCATGAAGGCATCGCCCACTGTTCATTCTCCCCGTCCACAGAGCTTTGTGGGAACGTGGGCGCTCCCCTCAACTTCTCAGCACTCCATCAGGCGCAGTTACAAGTCCTCATGAGAAATGCAGTTGAAGTAGGCCTTTGGGTTCCCTTGTCCTTGTCATGTGAGAGAAGTCCTGGTGCTTGAACCTCATTAGCCGGAGGCCACCGTCACATCCAGACCATTGCTTCCCAGCCTAGAACACAGTTAACGCTGTATCTTGCTATGTTGTTTAAAAACAAAACAAAACACATTAAACCAGAGAATCTCTGGGAAAGATACCTGTGTCCCTGAACTCTTGGGATCTCTGCTCTTGGTCCCTGTCTTTCCTAGTGGAAACCCTCAGACCCATTGCATATGGTGCTTGGTGTCTGTGGTGTGTTACCAGCTTAGGCTCCCTGGTTGTGCTGCCTCATTCTTCCTGGGGCTACACTGAGTGCCTCGCCCTGGCCACATTGCTCATGAGTGTCGGCACAACAGGCGACAGTCATAGTGGGCTCCACAGAGGCTCTGCCATCTCATCTCTTTCAAAGTATCTGCCCCAGGTGAGGGTCTCATACGGATCCCCGTCTGAAGGTAACCTTCTAAGACATTGGGGGAGACACTGGAAGGTTCAGAGCAGCTGAGTCAATACGGTTCTTTCTCATGATTCTGAGATATCCTTATTCTGAGCTTTGGGGTCCCCATTGACCCCACCCTACCTTCCATTCTCACACAGAAAGCTTGCAGGCCCTGCATGCATCAACTTGCACCAGTAAATTCTGTGTTTGATTTTTCAGTATGTCAGCCCCACAGCCCAAGAAAGAAGAGATTCTTCAGGGACTGTCAGGGAAGCTACCTGACTTTCAGATCATGGCTTGAGGTAGGAGTTAGTGGAGCTTGAGACTGTCATTTTCTCTGTGTAAGCACTCAAGGACACTTAGGAAAATCCACTTCACACCAGTCTTCACACTCACTACTGCTGCTGTGCGCAAAGCTGAGCCACTCTAGCTCCCGGGCCACCTGTTGTAGTCGGCACTTTATCTCAATTGACCCCAATTGACAGCTTGATTAATTGTGATGCCCTGGCATGCCAGGGGTCACAAGACTCAAATTTCTTCCTGGAATCTCTGTCCTGAAGGGATCTCTCCTTGAGACCACATATCCAAGACCAAGTGTGTAGCCATCTGTATCCAATCAGGACATAAGCACCACCCCGGAAGCCATGTTGGGAAGTATAACACAGTAACATCATGAAAATCAAAGAGTAGCCATGCCAAAGAGCTCTAGGTAGTACTGCCTCCTGAGTGCAGGGACTAAAGGCCTGCCCCATCACTGCCCAGAGGAAGCCTTTTCATGGGTCTTCCTGGCCAAGCAGGAAGATGTGTGGTATGGATTGTCACTGATCTGAGGCTGAGGACAGGTGCATCTTACTTGTAGCCTGTAGTTTGAGAGGTCTCAGAGGAGATTCCTACAGGACGGTCTGCCCTTTGAAGCCATAAGCACTGCATCTGTGGGTTCAAACAACTGTGGATAGAATGTATTTGAAGGACCTGGGGAGATAACTTTGTCGAAAGAAGAATGATAGCCCGGTGGGCACAGTGCCTCCTAGCCACCCATGAAGATTTGACTTTGGATCCCCAGAATCTATGTAAAAAACCTGACACAGCCATACCTGCCTATAATCCCAGGACTGGGAGGCAGAGACAGGCAGATCTCTGGAGTTCACAGCTGGACAGCCTAGAAAATTGATGAGCTTCAGGTTCAGTGAGAGAACTGGCTTCAAAAAATAAGGTGGGGAATTACTAAGGAAGATACCCAACGTTGACCTATGGATGCTGTGTTTGCTCATATACGTGTTCACATACACTAGACACACAGGAAGCAAGTAAGAGCTGAATCAGAAAATTCTTCCTCCTTCCTATCAGTCTCAAATGAGACAGCACGGTTTACATAGTGGCTACTTCATGCTGGCTATTGTAGGTCATCTAGCTATGACCTAAAAGTAACAAGGGATGTGCGTGGCTTCTAAGCAAAGTGACTCTAGTCTATAGGAGGGACTTGAGCATCCCTATACTTGGGTACCCTTGGACCAATCCCTGTGCGCATTGGGGAATGGCTTGGTCTGCCTGTGTGCAACTTGCCATAGTGGGTGGGTGTCACTGTTGGAGTAAAGTGTATAAACCTCTATTTATTTTTAACCTTTTTGTGTGTGTGCTTGGTGCAGTGTATATGTGCATGCACGTGTGTGTGTGTGTGTGTATATGCACATGCGTGTGTTATCATGCAGATGTGAGGGCCTGAGATGGACATCAGGTGTCTTTCCTTGGTTGCTCTCTGCCTTATTTTTGAGATAAAGTCTCTCAATGGACCAGTCTCATCAATTTGGCTAGATTGTCTGGCCGACAAGCTTCAGAGATTTACTTGTCTCCAGCACTCACTACCCAAAATTTGGGTTACAGGAACACACTGCCGTGATCAGTTTTTTATGTGGTCTTGGGGAACAAACTCAGGTCTTCATGTTTACACAGCATACACTAGGTACACTGAGCCAGCTCCCCAGCCTGCCCCTCTCTCTATGTCACCACATTTAAATCACTTTCTGCACATTTGCCTAGAACTATGTCAAATGATATTACAATATTAGTCCTAACCATCAAGCATAATTTAAAGGGTCAAAGGTTAGTGTAAGTTACCTATACTTTACTCTTCCTTCATTCTTTGTTCCTTTCTTTAATTCTACTCATTCATTTCTACTCCTTTTGAAGAGCTTCTAGCCCACTAGTTCTAAATCTTACTAGTGCTGCAACCCTTTAATACAGTTTCTCATGTGGCAGTGGCTCCCAATCATAGAATTATTTTGTTACTTCTTCTTAACTATAATTTTGCTACTGTTATGAATCTTAATGAAAATATCTGATATACGACCCCTTTGGGGGGTGCCTTGACCCACAAATTGAGAACCACTCCTCTAACTTGTTCCCTTATTTGAAACCATCTTGTTTCTTTTTGGTCCAGAAGAGTCATGAATACGGAGGTTAGAGTTGGTTGTGATTTTTCTTTCTTTCATCCCATGAAAAATGTCTCACACTTCCTGTTGGCCTCTGGAGTCTGAGAAGCTGCTGGGCTGTTATTTCCCCCGTGATGCTTCACCTTCACCGTGCTCAGATCTCTCTGTCTTTAGAGGCAGAAATTTGATGCTGGTGTGATTTGGTGAGGAATTCTTGGGGTTAGGGTTGGGATTGAGGTTAGGGTGGGGACTGAGGTTGAGGTTAGGGCTAGGATTGGGTTGGGGTTGGGGTTAGGGTTAGGGTTAGGATTGGCTACTAGTTAGTTATTTTTAGTGTTAGTTTTTAGGATAGGGCACAGGTTAGGCTCAGGGTTAGATCTGGGTTATTGTTTGTATTTAATATTGAGTTAGTGGTCACTTCACTTTGTATAATATAAGTTTTGTGCTCTTTGCCATGTTGGAGTTTCCATTATTCTCTCTTGAACATTTTTTTTTTTTTGTCTTGTTTTTCGAGAAAAGGTCTTGTGCCATTGTAGGGATGAATGATGCAGTTAAAATCCTCCTGCCTCAATCTCTTAAATGCTAGGACAATTGGAATTCATTATTAGCCTACTTCTCTCAGCTGTTTGTAAATGAATCTTCCTTTGTTTGATGTTTGTGTGCACGCACACACACTGATGCGTGTGAACACAGATGGTGACATGCTATGGTGTGCCTGTGGAGGACAGAGGACAACCCGTGTGTCACTCATTGCGGGTTGTTTTTTTTTTTTTTTTTTTTTTTTTTTTTTTTTTACCTTGTTGCAATAGCATCTGTTTTGTTCTTTTCTGCCTTGACCAGACAAGCCGGCCCTCAACCTTCCTGCAGTTATCCTGTCCCCACCTCCCATCTTGCCATGAGAGTGCTAAGGTCACGGATGTGTCCCCACACCCAGCTTTACACAGGTTCCTTTACACAGGTGGCTTCACAATTAGGTCCTGACATTTGCGTGGCAGGCGCTTTTACCCACCCCGCCATCGCCCCAGCCATCCATCAGCATTGTAAGTCCTACCTTCCTTTTCCTGTTTTTCCAGATTCTGATGTCACAAATGTCAGATCCTTTTTAGTCTCCTGGGTCCCCAACACTCTTGTCTCTATTTCCTTACGTGTTTCTTTATGTTGTCCAGAGCGGTTAGCTTTGATTATCTTGCTTTCAGATCTCTAGTTCCCTGTGTGGCTGTTGGTCCCTTCCTTTTCCTGGTGAGCCACGTATAGAGTATGGAAACTTTTGGTTATGGTATTTTTTTTTTCTTCTAAAATGGCTGATTTAAAAAAAAAATCGTTGATTTCTTTTTTAGTCTTCCCATTCTCCACGCGCTCAAGATTTCTCTGCAAGTGTTCACTGAGGCACTCTACCATGGTTGGCATTCCGTTGGCCAGACAACTGACATGTCTCATCTTCGGCATTGGCTACTCTGGATCTCTGTCCCCATTCGCTGTGAGGTCTTCCTGGGCCTTGACACGGCTCGTGCTTTGTTGAGCATTTGGGGGATTCCTCTGTGAGAGTCTGGATACACCGAGCCCTCTGTCGTAGCTGCTGTGACTCACTTTCCACCCTTGGCCTGATTAGATAGTGAAGCTCGTGGGCTATTAGGAGAGAGGCCTTGGTCACATCTGTGAGGGGATTTCTAGAGAGAACCAGGTCAGGGTAGAAGAATGGCTTGGGTATGGGTCTCACTGTCTCTGGGTGGAGATACAGGGGTCTCAGCCATGTGATCCCAGGGTCGTCACTTCCCCCATGATGGACAGTGCTGTTTAACAGCCAGCTGGAGCAAGGCTTCCTCCTGTAGATTGCTTTTGGCCTGGAGTTCGGTCACAGCAGTAAGAACGGTATGACAAGGCCTGTCTTCCTTTGACCTGCAAGGGAAGGCTGAGCTGCAGGCTCTATGCTCAGCCCTGTGGAGCTCAGTGGCTGCTTTCGGAGGGCAGCTCCTCTACCTCCTGTTGTAATACCTTCATCCACACCGCCTGTCTGAGACCCACGTGACCTCCTCTGACTCTGCAAACACACTTCAGCATGGAGTTACACTTGACAATGAAAAGGAGTGAGCTACTGAAGCACACTACCACGTGGGCAGGTCTCAGCAGCATCCTCTCAAACAGCAGTGGCTGGGTGGAACAAGCCACTCTGTCCACACTTCCAGTACAAGACAGTCTAGAAAAGGCAAGCATTGAGCCTGGAAACAGATCTTTGGTCCCCAGGAGCTGGGGTGGGAGGAAGGGATTCACCACAGCATGGTTGAGGGAGCCTTTGGGGGGGGGGGGTGTTCTTTGTTTCATTATGTTGGAGGTTACAAAACCTCCTCAAAACGCACAGAATTGTATTCCAGAAAAGGCACGCTTCATTGTATGTGCATGGTGCTTAAAATTTAAAGAGCAGCCTTCTGTGGGGTTGGGGGAAATCTGAGGGGCTGGCTGGCTGGTTGTCTCTCTCAGTCTGCAGTCGAAGGATGCTGGTTTCAGCTTGTCAAATGTAAACCTTCAGCTCCCACGATCTGCTTCTGTGTAACAAAGTAACTTAGAGGAGAAAGGATTTATTTTGGCTCTGTGCTTGAGGGGTTTGGTAAGGCAAGGCAGCAGGAGAGAGCAAGCTGCTTGCTCACAGCCTGGGTACCTCAGAAAGCAGAGATAAACAAATGCTAATGCCCCTTCCTCTCCCTCTCCCTCCCGCCTCCTCCTCCCTCTCCCTCTCCCCCTCTCCCCTTTTTGTTCAGTCTTGAGATGGTGTGCTCCCTGCATTTGGGGTGTATGTTCCTGCCTCAGTTAGTCCCCTGGAAATGCCCTCAGAGGTGCACCCAGAGACATCTCTCCTAGATGATTCCAAGTCTAGCCAGACAGTCAACGGAGGTCAACTACCCCAGCCATACTTCCCAGCCACCCATGCCCCTAAGAGCTCTCCAAGGCAGGAGTGCCAGAATAACTGTAAATGCACCTCCAACTCGCTTGAAACATAAGACTTGACTTGACTTGATTGGCCAGTTTTCTAGTTTGTAGATGACAACATGGCCCAGACAGCCATTTTTTTCTTAATCTAATCAAGGTGACCTTGGAAATTAGCCGCCATTGAGGGCAGGGTGGGAGGTGGGGTGGGGATGGGGCCGTGGGTGCGTGTCAACTCTTCTGGAACTCTGACTCACACAGGCTCTGGGGACTTTTTCCCTATCTCCCTTTGAACTCAGCAGGCTATCTGTTTGCTGGTTTCCTGGCAAATTATTGTAATTATATAAAACAATAACCATCCCCAGTACAGCAGTCTGAATTACATTATCTCCCATCCCAGCAACTCTGTTTATAACCTAAGGCAACTGGGAACAGCAGCATTTTATCGGACATGTTCTAGACTGCAGGAAGTATGGACAGCCTCCAGCTGCCCTGAGGGTCTGTGAGGCAGTGTTCACTGAGGAAGGAGAGCTGCCCAGGCTGGTCTTCCAGAGAACAGAAACGCTTCAGAGGTGCCTTCTCTCTCTGCTTGCCACACAGGACAGCCACCCAAAGCCCAAGGCCAGTCCTCTCCCCTGTCATCGAACAGAGCACAGTCTTCACTATCTCTCAGTTCAGGCCATTTTGTACATGGAATCTTCTTTCTTTCTTCCTTCCTTCCTTCCTTCCTTCCTTTCTTTCTTTCTTTCTTTCTTTTTCCTCCTCTTCCTTTTCCTCCTCCTTAGTTTTCAAAGGCCCAGAGAAATAAAAGACTAGCTCAGAAGGAATCACAAAATATTGCCAAGCACCTACAAACCCAGCTCCTTTGCCTTGGAGGGCCAAGCCCTAGGACCAAGAACGCAGCACACTGGAGCAATACTTGCCTAGAATGTGTGAAGGCCTGAACTCCCCGGGACTTGGTATATGTATATGTCTCAGACCTGTGAGGCATGCTCCTGGCTCACAGCCTTTGCGCTGCCGTCTGTGTTTGGCGTAGGGTCTTCTGTTTGTCTCTCCTGCCAGGTCCCTGTGTGTGCTCCTTTGCCAGGGTCTCCACCAGGTTTGTTTCAACCTTCGCAGGGAGACTCGGCCCACCCATCCCATTTAAAACCTCTGCCTTCAAGGCCCTCCTTCCCTCTCACACTTCCACCATACCCTCATCATTCGTTTCCCATTATATATTTCCCAATACAGTACATAATTATTTTTTAAAACAATCTCCTGCTGCTTAACTAAAACAAAGTCCCACAACGCAACTTCTTTTTTTTACTTTTTAAAATTATTTTATTTTTGTACATATAAATTTATATTATTACACATATATACAATAGATTACCAATGGCAAGAAGAACCGTGACACAATCAGGAATTAAATAAATGTTACATCCTTAGTGTTTTGGCTATTTGTATTTGACAACCTTGAAGAAGACATCTTTCCTAGCTTGGTGCATCTAAGTTTCTGAATGTAAATGAATCTCCATCACATTATCAACATAGAATACCTGTCTAGACCTAAAAACATCTTACCTCCTAAACAATTAAGCTTCATTGTAAAACTAAGCTACCTGGTCTTCAACTCCCTCTAAGACTTGAGAAGGAGTTAACTTGCTTATCTGAGTATGCCAGGAGTGCAGGTTAGTAGCTTTCCAAATGAAAAGATGACAGAGACAGTTTTCTACCTGAATAGTCACCCAAAATTCTCTATAACATTGGAGCATCTTCTTCAGCCTTCTGGCCCAATATATCTGACAGACATATTTGTGAGGCAGGAACTATTGAGGACTTGCTTACCCTGTCTTGGCAGAGTTTGGCCATAAGCAAGTCAATGGGCAATTTCTTTTATTATTTAGTGATGCCCAGTAGTGCTACCGGGGCCAATTCATGGACTGGCAAGTCCCTCATCCTTGGAGTACTGAGTATCCTAGCAAAATTGTGACCCACAACCGTCGATGCACAAGGCAGTGCTTTGCTCTAAGTAGCCATTCAGCAAACATCAGAATAGAATGGATGGATTTTTTTTTTTTTTTAAATAGGTGAAGGCTAAATTGGAATAGTCACCTGGTTTTTGTGAGTTACAGGTCTGGTAAACGTCTTTCTGAGTGTCATTTCATGGGCATTGAAAGGCACGAGTTTTCTCTACACCTGCATGAGAAAGCTGGGCATGGTGACATGCGTTAGTAACAGCAGTGCTGTGGGAGGCAGAGACAAGCAGATTCCTGAGGCTTGTGGGTCAGATGAGTGAGTTCAAGAGAGACCATGACTTGATGAAATGAAGTGAACAGTGCTTGAGGAACTATATCCAAGGTTGACTTTTGGCCCTCACGTGTGTGTTCTTACACCTGGATGCACACATGCACACCACCACCACCACCACTGTCACCACCCAAAATAAAAACGGATCTAAGGGATTGAGCCGGATGGAGATTAGAAGCCAAAGAAGAGAACCTGCCTGATTTCAGTGCGTTGCAGTGGAGTGTCCACGGGCCTTTAGGGAGGCAGATGGGGATGCTCGGGCTGCCACACTGGGTTCCCACAGGCTGAAGAAACTCTGGTCAGGCTCATGCTGTGCAAAGACCTTGGAGAGCTGAAGACGTGGCAAGCACATTGCCGTCCCCAAGGGTCCAGGGCCTCTCAGACCTGACGATGTCTCTAACATCCATCAGTCCATGACCCATCTCATAATGCATCCTGGGCGTTCAGGGAGCTCAGAGATGAGAACTGTGTGACTCCATTCATACCAGGAGCACCAGCCTCAAGGAGATCATGGCAAAACTTAACATCTGGTGGGGGGGTGGGGCAGGGAGCAATGTGTGAATGGCTTTCAGATGACCACTCCCATTTGGAGTGGTGGGTAGGCACTTTGGGAACTCCCTAAGGCTCTAGAAATGTCCTGAGGCACGCAAGGCAGTCAGGGACTGTGCCGGTTGTCTCTTTGCTGCACGAAAATGTCTGACAAAAGAAACTCCAAATCCCCTGTATTTGAGAGGCTACACATCTGTCACAGCAGGAGAGGCACGGGCAGCAGGACATGAGGCAGTTGGTCACACTGCATCCACACTCAGGAAGCTGAGAGAGGTGAGGGCAGCCGCTCAGGTGATTTTCTTCTTTTTATGTAGCCTGGCACCCCAGCCCTTGAGAATAGCGCTGCTCACACTTCAGGCTGGGTCTTCCCACCTCAGTAGACCCAATCTAGATAAGCCCCACAGAGGTGTATCTCCAGTGGCAAGCAATCTGCACAGGGAAAAACTGGGCTTTGAACTTAGGTTTTTGTTGTTGCTGCTGCTGCTGTTGTTTTCTCAACTAAGCCCAACCCCCAGGCCCTGCCTAAGGCAAAGCCAGCTGGGCATCAGGCTTTCTCCTCAGACCTCTGCACCCTGGTGCCCACCTCTGCAGGAGCTGGGTCATTTGTGTATGAAAACTAGGGCACTGAGTGAGTTGCCTGTGCATGGACTCCCCCGCTCACACACGCTTTCTGCACATTGTGTCTTTGTAAACTCTTTCTTGGCCTGCCCGGTTATCTTAATTTGCTTAAGCAAAACATAATTTCATCTCCAAACAGAATTAATTTAGGTGAAGCTGTAGTCTGACTAACAAGCGATTGAGCCTGACAGGTCCTGGGCATCCTTGGAAATGGGTTCTTGTGTTCAGGGCATGGCATGCAGAACCAGGAAGTCCCGCCTCTGTGGAGACCCTTCTAGGTCCTTCTTGACCATGACAAAAGTTACAGAGGCCCCCTTTCTGTGGGAAAATTCACACATACATATAATTTAAGTTGCAAATTCACTGTGGGCCCTGGAGGGCCACACACACATACACACACACACACACACACACACACACACACACACACACACAAAGAGGGAAGGGAGGAGAGGTGTGTACTCATGAGCGATTTGTACAGAGTGGGCTTGGCTAAGGACTGTGGATGCGCAGGGGGCAGCAGAGCTGTGGCGGAAGGGAGTTGTCATCTCAGAGCCATGATTAGGATGGGAGGGGACCTCCAGGAAGAAGTGTGGCCTCTAACAGGGGCCAGAAGGGATCAGAGCCAGGGCCCAGCTTTCTCCTTTTTACCTGCAGGGCCTCCCACAGAGCAAATCCGGGTGCTGCTGGAGTGACTGGGGAAGCCCTTGCTACTGTCCCGGGTGGGGGTGGGGTGGGGTCGGGATGGAGGGCTTAGGGGGCGTGTTCAATGAAGGGAGGAACTAAGGGTGTCCCAGGTTAGGGTTAAATTACAGAAGGTGTTATAAGAGCTCACGACTACATCCTGTGGTCCCTGAGACAAGCGCTTGAAACAGTCTAGAAGCTGTGTGTTTATGTCGGTGGCCCCTCCACTGATGAAGTCCAGCATTGTGGGGCACCTGCACGTTGTTTGTAGTGAGGATGGCCAACCGTTCTCATTCCCATGTGACCCCCTCAAACATTGCTTGGATTGAAAAAAATGTTAGGTGCTACACACTTTTAGAGCAGTTTTAGGCCAATTAAAAAGTGACTGGAGGGGCTTGGGAAATGGCTTTGTCTGTGAAGTACTTATTTCAAAAGCCAGAGGGCTTGATTTTGACTCCTTACATACGAAACTGGATGTGGAGGTTCATGTTGGAGAGTCTTGTAATGCTGGTAGAGGAAGGTATGCGGGTGGGAGGCAGGAACAGGCAGGCCCCTGATGTTTCACGGTAGGCTGGCCTGACTGAATATGTGAGCTCCCAAGGTCAGAGAGAGATTCTGCCTCAAAAACTAAAGTGAACAGTGATTGAGAAACACACTGACCTCTACCTTCTGTTTGTACACCTACACAGACACACATACATATGCACACGTACACACACATGCATATGTACATGTACACACACCTACACACATGCATGTGTACATGTACACACACCTACACACATGCATGTGTACATGTACACACACCTACACACATGCGTGTGTACATGTACACACACATACGTACATATACACACACCTACACATACACAGGTGCATATGTACATGCACACCTACGCGGGCACATGTGCACATGTCCATTACGTGTGCTCGCACACACATGTAGAGAGATGTGGGTTTTGTGACTCCTGTTTGTGACCCACATCACAGAACTCCCTACTTCTCTAGGAGTCTGCTCTTCCTCTGGCATACTCCATGGGTTTGGGTGTGTCTGTGCATGTGGAAGCCAGAGGTTTGGTGTCAGGTAAGAGCCTTGGCTGCTGTCCACCTTATATTTTGAGGCAGGTTCTCTCACCAAGCCTAAATATCAGCAATTTGGTGACGGCCTGTATGTCTGTGTGAGGGTCTTAGATCTTGGAGTTACAGACAGTTGTGAGCTGCCATGTGGGGTGCTGGGAATTGAACCCTTGTTCTCTGGAAAAGCAGTCAGTGTTCTTAACCACTAAGCCATCTCTCCAGCTCCCCACACCTCATTTTAAAGTGGCTTCTGGGAATCCAAACTCAGGCTCTCATGCTTGCAACAGCAAATGCTTTTCCGCTGAATTACCTGCCCGTGCTCTGAGTTTTGACAATGGTGTACTGCCTGGTACCCCTGGACAGCATCACACAAGATGGCTTCACCATTGCAAGTGCCCTTTGGGCTGTCAGTTCACCCCTCCCTCCCCTTCTGTGCCACTCACAGGTCTTACTGTCCCTCAGTTGTGTTTGTTCTAGAATGTCCTCAGTTGGAGTCACACAGGAAGCAGCCTGTTAAGAGTAGCTTCTTTCACTTAGCAATGTACATTGAAGGTTCCTGTGTCTCTTTGTGGCTTGATGGCTCATTTCTTTTTATTGTTGGACAATACTCAATTGTCTGGCTGTGCCAATGTTTGTTTATTCTTTTGCACACTGAAGGACATCTTAGGCGCTTCTCTGTTTTCACAGTGTTGAATAAGCCGGCGTTCATCATCTGGGGGCAAGTTTTTATGTGAACATTAAGTTTCCAGCCCACTATAGAACAAAGAGTTTTTCATTTTGAAAGTCACGGTGCATAATGTATAGCCTAGAAGGGCCACATTATGTCCACGCTTAAACACCCCATTCCGTCTTAAAAATGAGGAATTATCCAACCAAAAAGGGGGTTTATGCATGAATGGAAGGATATCAAAGCCAAGAGTGGGGTACCCAAACAGGTGCCAGTAGCACAGATAGACTGAAGTTAGGTAATGCTATCATGGAAGCCACTATCTCTGCACCCGGTTCCTTCTGGGCACACTTAGCCACTCACTGGGTTTCCTTACTGTCCCTTCTTCCATCTGTGAACTTTGCAAACCCACCTGGTGTTTTATATTTTCTTTCTGCCCTGGCCGTTGAGGGGCTGTTTTTGTTATCGAAAGCTTTGGAAAATCACCATTGCTATCTTTTCCCTACATGTCTTCTCATGGATCACCGGTCTTCCATAAAGCTGCATCTTTGTACTGGAAAATGTGACCCTCAGTGGGCAGAGGCACATAACTGGCAGGGCAGAGGTGCGAGCCCTGCTTTTTGGGGAGGCCAGCAGCAGAGTGCACATTTGACATTGGGTCTAAGTGACTGGGAAATCCGGATTCCTTCCTTCCTTCCTATCCCATCCTCCTAATTTCCCTATCAGTCCAACCGGGATGGCACAACTCACCTTTCCTTGTTAAGATCAGCTCTGTCCTGTGGAGTTTGCCCTGGGCTAGACTGATGGTCCCAAGAGAAGGGTCTCATTTGTTTGGTCCCAGTAGGGAAGCAGCTATGAGAGCCAGACTGTAAGGGTGGCAGTGGGTCTGCTCAGTTTCCAAGGGCTGATGAGCCTCCTACTCAAGACAGTTATTTGTGCCTGGGATTATTGTTAGTCCTGGTAATGGGCCGGTCCTTGGCCTTTGGCTCCCTAGCTACCTGCTGAGACTCCTCCCCCTTCAGCAGCATCTTCCCTCCCCTTCCCCCCCCCCCCCGCTCTGCAGGGGTACAGCACTGTAGGAGGACATAGGTCCAGAACTCTGTGGGTTGTCTTCACCTCCCATCAGTACACTTGCTCCACTGGTGCAGCTCTTTGCAGACTGCCTAGCATGGGGTCCCACTTACCTTCTCCCCCTTACTCCCCATGAGGCAGGCTGGGGTGGGAAGCACTCCTCCCTTCCTTCTGGCTCTCCTCCCATCCACTTCCTCCTGCCCCCCCCCCCCCAACCAGCCCACTGGGACTATCAGTGCTAGTAGCTCAGGCTTTGCTTAATGCACTTCCTTCCTTAGGATTAGGGTTCAGAACTCAGATGTCTGGACTCTTTCTTGGGGACTTGAACAGAAGCCTCACCCATCAAGTTTCAGACATCATTTTATTTTATTTTTAAATTTTTTTATTAATTTATTCTTGTTACATTTCAATGTTTATCCCATCCCTTGCATCCTCCCATTCTTCCCTCCCTCCCATTTTCCCATTATTCCCCTCCCCTATGACTGTTCCTAAGGGGGATTTCCTCCCCCTGTATATGCTCATAGGGTATCAAGTCTCTTCTCGGTAACCTGCTGTCCTTTCTCTGAGTGCCACCAGGTCTCCTCCTCCAGGGGACATGGTCAAATGTGAGGCACCAGAGTACGTGAGAAAGTCATATCCCACTCTCCACTCAGCTGTGGAGACTGTTCTGACCATTGGCTAGATCTGGTTCTCAGGTGCCAGGAGACTGTCTCCCAGGGCAGTCAGTCCCAGATTTGCACATGCTCCTTGTGGAGGTCCCCTTGGTTACCCATGGTGGGACCTATGGGGTGACGGACACTCAATGGCCTCTTCTATTACAACCTTCCCATTCCTTCTGAGTGTTTCAGAAACTCACCTTTCCTTGGGACCCACACTAGAGACACACCCAAGCAATGGAAGGAGGTTGCTGTGCAAATGGGATGGAGGAAGAGGCAGGGGTGGGAAGAACCACTGGATAATAACTCAGACTATTATGGTATGTTACTGAAAATGCAAATGAATCAAACTCTTCTCCGTGGTAGGTGCAGACAGCACTCTGTTTTCACATAAATTATTTCATCTACCAGTCCTGGTGGTGCACATCTGTAAATCTCAGTAACCAGGGAGCTGAGACGGGAGGATGGCGAATTCCAGGCCAGCCTGGACTACGCAGCAAAACCTTAACTCAACAAGACAAAGAAAAAGAAGAAAGGAAGCCAGGATGAAAAGGAGTTAAACTGGCAATGGTGGCACATGCCTGTAATCCCAGCAATCCCACAGTCAGACGGAAGACTGTTTCTCAAACAAAACAAAACTTGATGAAACCAATGAGTTTATGGGGTGACAGTAACGTAGGGACAAAGGTAGCCAGGTCACCTAAGAGTCCACTCTAGCATGGGCCGTGTGTGGGGAAAGCTGCCCACCTGGAGCCCTTGTGCAATTTGCAGGCAGCTCCCCCAAAGAGCCTCCTCCCCCAGCACTGTCACTGTGTGTACAACTTTACCGTGGGCCCTTATGACTACCCAGCCCTGCCTCTGAGGAGAAACGATTCCTTTCCTGCAGGAGAGAGTATTTGAATTCAGAGGAAATAGCTGCATAGGGTTACTCTTACCAAGACTTGTTGTTATTTTCAGTTTATTATACTTAGTGCACCATGTTAGCGAATGGGAAATTATTCCAGTGGCCTTTTTTTTTTTTTTTTTTTTTTAAGCTTATATTGAGACAGGGGCTTCCTAGGTAGTTTAGACAAGTCTCAATCTCAGGATCCTCTCCTTTCAGCCTCTCCGGTGTCTTTGCTTATTTAATTGCATTTATTTATTTATTTGCTTGTGTATGTGTGAGCATGTGTGTGAGCATGTGTGTGTGTGTGTGTGTGTGTGAGACGTGGTGCATGTATGGAGGTCAGAGGATTAGTTGAGGGAATCAACTCTCTTCCACAAGTGGACCCCAGGGATGAAATTCAGGTCCCTTGCTGTGGAGGCAAGTGTCCTTGCCTGCTGATCACCTGTGTACATGCATGTAAAGGCCAGAGGTCAACACTGGGTGTCTTCCCTACCCTCTCACCTCTTTATTGATTTTCATGATCTTGCGATTTTTTTATTTTTGATTTACTTTTACTATGTGAGTGCATGTATGGTGGGCAGTACTGTGCATGTGCCACAGGGTGCAGAAGACAACAGGGTGGAGTCAGTTCTTTTATTCCACCGCTATGTGGGTTCTGGGCTTCAGACTTTAGGTTATAGGCTTGGGCAGCAGGTGCCTTGCCTTCTGAACAGTACTCCTGGGCCCTCGGCCTTAGTGCAGCAAAGCTGCTCACTGACCCCGGAGCTCACAGGCACAGCACTGCACCTGGCATTCACGTGGGGCCTGAGGGTCCAGTTGCAGGCCCTCAGTCTATGTCTCATGGTACACTTCTCCCATCGTACGGCTTTCTTGATAGCGTTCTTAATACACAAATATTTCAATGAGTCAAAATTTTCTACTTTTTTTTTTTTTTTTGCTGGCTGTGCCTCTGGCACATCTCTTGGAGTCGCTGCCAAATCCAATTATTTAGGTTTAACTCTGTGTTCTCTAAGAGTCTTAGAGCTTTCAGTATTTCATTGATGACTCTGATCTATTTTGAATTGTTCTTCTGCATGTGGCATGAAGAAAAGGCTAACTTTAGTCTTCTGTACATATATATCTAGTTGTAAGGCCTGAAGTTATAAGATGTAACAGGTAAAGGGGCTTGCTGTGAAAGTCTGGCGTCATGAGTTCAATCCCTGGGACTCACATAAAAGCAGAAAGGCAACTGATTCTACAAAGTTGCCCTCTGACCTCTCTGTGCCCACACACATCGTGCACATGTGCACATACATTGATAATAGTTTTTTTTTAAAGTTATGTGGTTGCAATATCTTTTCTTTCAACGTAATTATTTCATAGCATATCTATATATCTTCCTTTTTGTTTTCAGTGTTTTTAAAACAGGGCCTTGCTGTCTAGCTCAGGCTGGCCTGGAATTCACGGTCCTGCTTCAGGCTCCCAGTGCTGGGGTTACAGGCAGGCACCACTGCATCTAGCACAGTGTGATCTTAAGTAAGGCTTTGTTTAACAACTGGCTTGCAAGCTTCCTGGGACATTGAACATCAGCTTTCCTGTCAGCAAGTCAGTGCCTGCTCACACCTGCAATCCCAGCATGGTGCTGCCTTGAGCATGCGCAACCCACTGGAGACCAGAGTTTGGTTTTTCCTTGAGGAACTGTTGGTGGGGATTAGGGGGTGGGGAGTTGGGGGAGAGTTGGGGCGCAATGTTCACAGAAGCTCAGGTGGGAGACGGTGTCTACCTAACTTGTCCCTCCAGCATCCGACTTTCCCTTAGTGACCTGAGGAACAGAATGTGATCTGGTTCTAGTTTATCTACTTTTCCCCTGCTAAGTGACCGCTGACTGACTTAATCTCAGTTGTATGTGCAGAGCTTTGAGGAGAGACCTAAGCTTTGTCCTGAGGTTGAATAAACACTCGTTGTAGCATCATGAGATCAAATATAGGGTTCCCGCTTACATTTGAACTTGACAAGATCATATTAGCATAAATATGACCCTTTGGGCTCTTGGGGACAAGCTTATATTTATGAGAATTTCTCAAGCAATATTTGGGCCATAATTCCATACATTGAAAGTATGATGCAAAGCCGGGCGTGGTGGTGCACGCCTTTAATCCTAGCACTTGGGAGGCAGAGGCAGGCGGATTACTGTGAGTTTGAGGCCAGCCTGGTCTACAAAACGAGTCCAGGACAGCCAAGGCTAACACAGAGAGACCCTGTCTCAGAAAAAAAAAAAAAAAAAAAGAAAGAAAGTATGATGCATCCAGGCGTGGCCACACACAGCTTTAATCCCAGCACTCAGGGAGGCAGAGGCAGGTGAATCTCTGTGAGTTTGAGGACAGCCTGGTCTACATTGTGAGTCCAGTATAGCCATGGCTACACAGAGAAACCCTGTCTCAGAAAAAAAAAAAAAAAAAAAGTCTGATACGTAATTTTTCTGAAATTCAAGTTTGTCTCACAGCCTTGCATTTCAGTTTCCCAATCTTGGAGTCCCTCCACCAAGCTGAGTTCTGGTTTTTACTGAAGTCCTCCTGGTCTAAGGCTCAGAACCTCAAAGTGAGAAGGGTGTGGCTCTGGACACTTACATCTAGATATGACATCGTAGGTAAGCAAGAGATTTAGACTTGTTAGCCACTGTGGACCTCAGCCATCCCAACAGGGTGCTCACCTGTGTGCATGTGTGTGCGTGTGTGTGTGTGTGTCTGTGTGTGTGTGTGTGTGTGTGTGTGTGACTGTGCGATTATGAATGGGGTGTGTGTGTGTGTGTGTGTGTGTGTGTGTGTGTGTGTGTGTGTGAGACACTGGGTATTCAACTGAGTGCCTTGTTGCTTGCCAGGCAAGTGATCTATCACCGAAATACAACTCTTTTTCTTTTCATATATTTTCTTTTGAGGCAAGATCTCATTCTGCCAGCCAAGCAGGGCTAGAACTTGTAATCTTCCTGCCTCAGTCTTTTGAGTCACGAGGCTTAGTCTGGCAACATCTCACCTTACTTAACTTGGGGACAAGAGTGCTGGGGGATTGTTGTTTCGTGTCTTCTGATGGGGAGAAGAGAGACACCCATGGTAACGTGTGGTTCTCGCCCACAGGTTGACAGAAACCCTGGGCCACACAGACGATGAGGAATGGAGCCCCTAGAACCAGCTCCCCCTACCCTGCCTACCAGGGACCAGCCAGCCCCTGCACCTGGCGTTCCAGGGGGCCCAGGTGCACAGGCTTCACCTCATTTGACCCTGGGTCCTGTCGTCTTGCCACCGGAACAGGGCCTGCCCCCGACTCTGTTCCTGAAGGCCTTGCCTGTCCCGCTCTACCACACAGTACCTCCTGGGGGCTTCCAGCCACGTGCACCCTTGGTGACAGGCAGCCTGGAGGGGGCCAGCGTACCCTTCATCCTCAGCCCCTTGCTGCAGCCCGAAGGACCCAGTCCCACCCAGGTGGGCAAGCCAGCCACCCCGGCCCTGACTGTGAACATCGTGGGCACACTGCCTGTACTCTCACCGGGCGTGGGCTCCACACTGGTCAACCCAGGCAGGTTGAAGAATGCTGGTAAGCATCTGTGCCCGCACTGTGGCCGGGACTGCTTGAAGCCCAGTGTTCTGGAGAAACACATCCGGTCCCACACAGGTGAGAGGCCCTTCCCGTGCTCCACTTGTGGCATCGCCTTTAAGACCCAGAGCAACCTGTATAAACATAGGCGGACTCAGACACACCTCAACAATTCCCGCTTGTCCTCAGAGTCTGAGGGGAGTGGGAGCAGCCTTCTGGAGGAGGGAGACAGGCCCAGAGAGACTGCCTCAGTGGAGAGCCGGGGAGAGGAAGGAGCTCCAGAGGGGGCCCTTTCTCCAGGTGCCAGTTCCCCCCTTGCTGCTAAGAACAGGGAACGGAAAGTGGAATCGGCTCCCTCGCTCACGGCCGCCCTTTCCCACGGGGAGGCCTCTGTGGACCAGACCCAGTTGGTGTCACCTGAATTCTCACTAGCCAGCCCGCAGCCTAGGCGGAAACTGCCAGAACCAAAGGCCTGCCCCCTGCAGCGGCAGCAGGAGACATGCTCAGAAAAGCCTTGGGACTCCAAGGCTCTGGAGGGCCAGCTGAGGAAGTGTGAGAGCACAGACTCTGGCTACCTGTCTCGCTCGGACAGTGTGGAACAGCCTCCTGTGGCCTCGAGCCCCCTGCATAGTCTGTCGGAGCACAGTGCAGAGTCTGAAGGGGAAGGGGGCCCCGGCTGTGACTCTGCCCGCAACAGGGTTGAACCGGCAGCATCAGGGCCCAGCCTGGAGATGGAGAAGAAGAAATTGGAGGAGCGCATTGCCCAGCTCATCTCCCATAACCAGGCGGTGGTAGACGACCCCCAGCTGGACCATGTACGGCCCCGCAAGACTGTGCTGTCCAAGCAGGGCAGCATCGACCTGCCCATGCCATACACCTACAAAGATTCCTTCCACTTTGACATCCGGGCGCTGGAGCCTACCCGCAGGAGGATTGCCCTCAACCCGACTTGCTCTACCTTCACACCCCTGGAAAAGGCCAGACCCATCTTCTTCCACTCTGTCCCCACACAGCTCTCCACCACTGTTGAATGTGTCCCAGTCACCAGAAGCAACTCGCTGCCCTTCATTGAGGCTTCTAAGCTGCAGCCAGAACCACAGGGCCCACAGGATACAGTTCCCAGGATGCAGAAGGCCCTGAGCCCCAGGCTCCCCCCAGCCCGACTGGGGTGCCGCCCAGGACTGACCTTGGCAGGCATCCCCAGTGGTCACCCTCGGGCCCTGGTGAGACAGGCTGCTGTGGAAGACCTGCCATGTACCCCCACGGGAGACCCCTCGACTGTGGCTGAGGACCTAGATGGAAAGAGAGCTGGGGTACAGGAGGGGGCGGCGTGCAAGGGCAGAGCCGGTAAGAAGTGTAGCCAGAGGAAGCAGAAGATGTTCTCCCAGGAGAAATGGCAAGTTTATGGGAATGAGACGTTCAAGAGAATATACCAGAAAATGAAGAACAGCCACCAGGAAGGACAGAAGCCCAGGCAGGTGAAACAGGGCCAGGGGACAGAGCTGGGCCTTTCTTCCCAGGAAGCAGTAGCAGGGAGTGAGAGTGCAGCCCTGTCTCGAGATAACAGGAGCCCTATGCTTGGGGACACTACAGCAGGGGCTGAGCCAGGATCTTGGGGAAGCCGTCCATCCCTGGAGGACTCACTGGAGGCCGAGCCTCCTAAGCAGCTGAAGGTGGTGGCCAGAGCCAAGTCGTCTCCTACCCTTGGCAGCACAGATGGCCTCTGTGTGAGTTACAAGAGCCCTCTGCTGTCTTCGAGTGGGGAGTTGGACCTGGGATGCCAACCTCCTGCAGTGTCTGGGCCCCACCAAGGAGGAGATTTAGAAGTTCCTGAGACAGCTTTGCCAGACCCCAGCATCGAGGCTATACAAGAAACCGGCCCCGGGGCCCAAGGTGCCCTCAGACGGTCCAGTGGTGGGTCTATGGCTCTCCATATTGCAGAAGACAAGTTACCCTCAGAGAGAAAGAGGCCAAAGGTGGAGGGGTTGCATCGTCAGGAGCAGCCAGGGCCTGTGGAAGCTGAGACCCCAGGTAGCTCTGTGCAGGCTGATCCCTGGCCACCCCAGAAACAGGACATTGACCCCGAGGAGGTGCTGGGTAGCTCAAATGAGAGTATCCTACATGTGACCACAGCCCCGGAGTCCTCTGATACCTCCTCAGCTGTTTCTACTGTTGCCCTGAGGTGGCCAGGGCTGGGGGACAAGGATTCCCCATTGCCTTCTGTACCTGGGACTCCTGGGCTCCACTCCCTGCTGCCTGCCCAGCCTTGGGATCCCAGTGTCCCTGCTGCTCTGTCTGGTGGCTTCTTTGCTCCCAGATACCTCCTCAGGTTACCTCAGGGAGAGAACCCCTTACCTCTTGTTGCTCCAGGGCCTGGGAAAGGCCCAGACTCTCTGTGCACAAATGCACAGCCTGCAGAGCAGGCCCTTCTTGTTGGATCAGAACTGGGGGTTCTCCAGCCACCTGGAGCATACTCATGCTCAGGTGAGGCAGGTGGCAGCCCAGAGGACTCTCACGGGTCCAGGTCAAGGGATGGAAGAGGAGAGGCACAGATGGGAAGAGAGAAAAGAAGAGGCAACAGCAGCAGCGTCCCAGTGGCTGAGCATTCTCCTGGCCTCAGTTCGGGCACCATCCAGGAGATAGCCTCCATCCTGCCTACTCACACATGTGACACTCATGTGGCTCAGGATGTAGTGAGTGAGACCCATGCCACCCTTTGCCTCCGCACAGACAGCCCACCAGCAAGAACTAGGACACATGGGAATCTTTCGAACCCTTGGACATCATCCCAGAAACTGGGGACACCTCCTAAGAATGCCTTAGAAGGTCCTCCTTTGGAGACCAAGGGGAGGCTGCCTGCCTGCTTTCTCTCTCAAGTCCCCTGTTTCCTCACATCTTTCACGCGGTCCCAGGGTATTTCCTTGAACCAGCAGAAACTGGGCTTGTCACACCTCTTAGGGAGCCCCAGGAACTGTGAGACCACAAGCTCCTTCCCCTCACTTAAGGCCGAGCCCCAGCTCACATGGTGTTGCTTGGGCCGCGGCCTGCCCCTGCCTGCAGAGCAACAGAAGGCACCTCCTGGGCGCTTGGCTTCAGGCTTGCCTGATGGAAGCCTCCAGGGTGAGAGTGACAGAGCACTGGCCAGGAGCAGTGGAGGAAAGACCAAGATAAACCCAGGAAGAGAAAGGCCTACGCAGGCACCTGAGGTAACACCAGCTAGGCCTGGTGGAAACTGGGGGAATATGAGAGTGAGACCAGAAGACAGAGAGGGAGGGAGAGGAGGCAAGTGGGAAGGGTGAGAGAGAACTCATGAATCTATCCCTGTGGCTATCACTACCAATATGAGATCATCTGCTCCCTAGGATGGCTATGGCTGCCACACATGGGGTGGGAAAAGTAAAGGCCCCAAATATGAACAAAATTCATTAAAAAAAAAATGACATGGTAAAGATCTGGTGTACTGGGGCCTGGGTCATGGCTGACTTGGTGAAGTACTTGCCACCTACATTTCAAACACCAAGTATTATGGCAGCCTTTCTAATCGCAGCACTGGGGAGATGGAGCCGGAAAGCTCTACAGGGGCTTGCTTAGATTAGCTTAACCAACGAATCTTAGGCTAGTGAGAGATCCTGACTCAAAATACAAGCTTGATGGCTCCTGATAATTGATACCTAAGATTGATCTCTGGCCTCCACCTGTAGGTGTACACACACACACACACACACACACACACACACACACACACACACGTACAGGCACCACACACCACATACAAAGAAAGAAATATTTTACTACAGCATCCAGGTTAGATATCTGTGATTAGACATAAAACTTTATTCTGTTCCTGGTAACAGAGACAAAAAAAAAAAAAAAAAAAAAAAAAAAAAAAAAAAAAGTATACTGCCTGGAGCTCTTTAGGTCTTCTAAGAATCAAATACTCCTTCTTCTTCTTCTTCTTCTTCTTCTTCTTCTTCTTCTTCTTCTTCTTCTTCTTCTTCTTCTTCTTCTTCTTCTTCCCCCTCCTCCTCTTCTCTCTTCTCCTCCTCCTCCTCTTTCTCTCCTCCTCTTTCTCCTAAAAACCACATTTATGTTCTGTTGTGTCTGTGGGATACTTTTGTCACTGAGCAGGACATCAGCTCCTCTGGAGCTAGAGTTACAGGCAGTTGTGAACCACTTGACGTTAGACTAAAATTTGGGTCCTTTGCAAGAGCAGCAAGTGCTCTTAACTACTAAGCCACCTCTCCAAAAACTAGAAAGTAAAAACTGGTATTGACAGGTAAACCACAGACAAAAAACGGAAGCAGAACAAAAAGAAGGATCAAGTAAATATTCTTAAATGGAGATGTTCATTACCTCAGCGCCATGGCGAGAAATAACTCCACTATAATCAAGATAACCAGACTCAGATCTAACTCTGAGGTTCTTAGAAGCAAAGATAGGAAGGAAAATGTGATGAAGTCTTAGTCCTGTTAGGAGATGGCTTGGGACAGGGAGCTGAAGGGAGTCCTGAGACCTCAGTTATAGTTGGGTTTGTGGAGCAAAGCCAGAGGTGAGAGCTGAGATTTACAAACATTCTTGCTTCTCCCCAGGGGCTTGGGGTGGGGATCCAAAGTCTGGCTTAAATCTTCTCCTTCCAATCTATAGGGATTCCTGAGGGGATATGGATTGTAGCTTTCATTAACTTTCCATTCAATCAGAGGTCCAGCATTGCCACTGGAGGTCTAGCTTAGGCATGGTGCTGGAAGGTTCCATGGTGGCACACAACCAGTTGCCTGGTAAGAATACCTCACAGGCTCAAGCCATTTGGTAATACAATATTTGGGTGATTTAATTTCTCTATATAGTCATCCTGGAGAGAGAGAGAGAGAGAGAGAGAGAGAGAGAGAGAGAGAGAGAGAGAGAGAGAGAGAGAGAGAGAGAGAGAATGAGAACTCATAATGGTTCTCCACCATGAGGGCTTTGAGTGACATGATACCAACATGCTTGGTATTTTCAGCTCCCCTATCCAATAGTCCCAGGGATGAGGGTGCAAGACCAGGTATCCAGTACACAGTGGAAGAAAGGACTGTGCAGTAGGAAGGTGAAGCCATCTCGTGAGAACATCAAGCAGAAGAAAATGATGCTTCATTCTAAGAGGTAAGATATATGGCCTCCTCTTCTGCTTCCCTGATGGCCTGGTATCAGGAACCACAAATGGCTACCTTAGTTAAATCTCCACAAACTGAATGTGGCATTCAAATGGCACCTCAGCTCCAGAGAGAGGCGCCTATTCTGTTGGTCTGGAGTTCTGTGGCTCCAGATAGTCCTTTGTTTCCCACAGCCCCTCCAGCATGATCCCACTGACCATGTGGTTGTTTACCAGTATATTTATAAGGCAGGGCACAGTAAATATTTGAGATAACCAAGTGGGAAATACATCTATCCAACTTTAGTGCTGAGAGATTATTGCTTTTAAAGACATTTTTAATATTTGCAAGTAATGTATGTCTTTTGCAGAAAAAAATCCAGAGAAGCAAAGATAATGTCTCAGTAATTCCAAGACTTGAGGGGGGGCAGGGTAATCTTCTGAACATTCAGAGGCACTCTTTTCTAGAAAAGGCCAGAGATATCTTTCAGGAGGCCTTAAGAGCTCAGCAGTAGCTCTTGGGACGAGTGCTTCAAGCAAGGGGTCTGTCTAAAAGTTGCAGCCACATAATAAAAATCAGATTCCATACAAGTTTCCATATTTCCCACTCACGTCAATCTATCAGAAGTTTTGAGGACACTGACTTGCCTTCCTGGGTGGACACAGCTTGCCAGAGATAAGTAGTAGCCACCCTGGTAGGTGAGAACTGTTTGTGTGTGTGTGTGTGTGTGTGTGTGTGTGTGTGTGTGTGTGTGTGTGAATATCTCAGTCCCCATGTCTCTTCAGCCTTAGATATTCAGCTATGTTTCTCAGCTGTGTTACATGCCTATCCCCACAGATGGTTGTAGTTGAAGATCTTTGTCTTAATAGTTGGCCTTGTGGGAGCCAAGAAAGGGCCTCGTCCCCAGGGAACTTCTCTATAAGAGCCTTAAAGGTGAACATGTAGAGTTGGTCACAGGCGGGGCTAGGAAGTTCTGAGTAAGGGTCTTGTTCCTTTTCAATTGCTTGATAAAACACCATAACCAAGACAAATTACAAAATAAAGTATTTAACTTGGGGCTCATGGTTCCAAAGAGTTAGAGTCCATGAACATCTAGGCGGGGAGCATGGCAGCAGGCAGGCAGGCATGGCACTGGAGCAGTAGCTTGTCTGTTTATCTATTTATCTACCTATCTACCCATGGATAAGTTATCAGTTATCTATCCCATCCATCCATCTCTCCCTCCTCCCATCCACCCATCCTTTCATCTACCTATCTATCCATCCATCCACCCATCCATCCATCCATCATCTTTCTTGCTGTTTGTCTGTCTACCTACCTACGTACCTACCTACCTACCTGTCCATCTTCCTGGAATTTGTTGTGAGATGTTATTTCATTCTATGAGTGAGGTTCACTCTTATTTAATGCTTGTTAATGTTGGCTGTTTTCAATTTTTAAGTGATAAATATAATTTATAGGATCATGTGAGAGTCTAGATAGTATACATTCTTTACCTGCTAAAAGCTGTGTGTGTATTCTTCTGCCTAGCATTTAGTTCTGAAAGCCCATTTATTCATCTTGGCATAAGGAATTGACCTATACTACTTTTTCATTTCTGGATGCACTTTGAACCATCCTGATATTTTCTTTTGCTTAAAGCATGAGTTCAGAATTCCTGCAGAGAAGTTTGCCTTGGGTGTCATCATTTTGAAATAGCTGCATTTCCTCCTGGTGATGGGAAATATTCTTCTGGCTCTAGGTAAACACTCTTTTCCTCCCAGGGCACCATCTTTAGTTTCCACTTTTGGCGGAGAAGTCTGCTGCTCGACCCTTCTCTGTCTGTGGAATGTCTTTATCTCCAGCCACTGTTGAAGCTTTTCCTTTAGTCTTTGTGTTCCACCGTTTTACTGTGACGCTTGGAGTTAGATTTTGTGTTTTATGTATCCTATTAGGAATCCACTGGACTTTGATGATCTTCCTGGAGAATTCTCCACCTTCATTTCTCAAGCACTGTTTCCGTCCCACTCTCTCCTCTATTTCTGAAAACAGGAAAGTAATGTATCTTAGACTTTCTCTCTTGTGTGTGTGCATATGTGTGCACACGAGTGTGCATTTTCTTGTGTGTGGTGCATATGTATACACATTCACATGTGTGCCTGTGCATATGAGGGCCAGAAATCAATCTCAGGTTCTTCTCAGATCTACCTTTTTTTCCCTGTGAGGCAGGGTCTCTCACTGGCCTGTACCTTGGCCAAGACTCTGCTTATGTCTGCTTCCCCGTGCTAGGATCCCAAGTACATGCCCCATTCCTGTTTGTTTTTGGGTTTTGTATGCAGGTTCTGGGAATACAGCTCAGAGATTTGCATAGCTCAGGTCTCCATACTTGTGCGACAAGGGTTTTGCCAACTGCGGCATCTCTCCAACTTTTCCTTTTTGAAATAGGGGCTCACTGTGTAGGCCAGGCTGACCTGCACCGGTGATTCTCCTGCCTCAGGCTCCTGAGGGTGGGCTTAGAGTGTGCAGCACCAGGCTTAACTTGCACGTCTTCTGCCTTTAGTAACTTCTGTCTGTCTGTGTGGATACACAATGTGGATGCATTGTCCAGCTGTGTCCTTAAATTTTTACCAATTTTCTTGGTTCATTAAATAACGTCTTTGTTGGAGATTTATTGAAATGTAATTGAATTCTAATAAATCAAACATCTTAAAGACATGTAATTTAGTTAATTTTGACATATGTACTTCTGACACCAAGAGCAGAACTAAGATCATAGACAGATAATCACCCCCCCAAAGTTTCCACCGCTTCTTCCTAATTCCTCTCTTCTACCCACTGTGTGCCTCCTGTTTCCAGTGAACCTTGAATATGTTTTCTCTCATTGTAGATTTGATTGCTTCTTCTAGACTGAGAGAGAAATCAACTTACTGTGTGTATGTGTGTGTGTGTGAGTGTGTGTGAGTGTGTGTGTGAGTGTGTGTGAGTGTGTGTGTGAGTGAGCATGTGAGTGTGTGAGAGTGTGAGTGTATGTGTGAGTGTATATGTGTGCATGTGTGAGTGTGTGTGTGTGAGCATGTGAGTGTGTGAGAGTGTGAGTGTGTATGTGTGTATATGTGTGTATGTGTGAGCATGTGACTGTGTCAGCATGTGAGTATGTGGGTGTGTGAGTAAGTGTGAATGTGTGAGAGTGTGAGTGTGTGAGTGTGTGTGTGTTGCTCTTCTCTGGGGATAGCTCCCACACACCTTAATTATTCTGGGGGTCGCCTGTTCACTTGGTTTCATTTCTGTTGCTAAAATAAAACACGATAAGAATAAGATGATGCCGAAAATCAGCTTAAGGGAGAAAGGGTTTATTTCAGGTCACAGTTCCAGGCTACAGTCCCTCATAGCAGGGAAGTCAAGGCTGCAGCAACCGGAAGCAACTGTCGCATGACACCCACAGCCAAGAGCAGAGAGAAAGGAATGCATGCTTGCTAGATCACTTGTTTGCTTGTGCTAAGCTTGAGTTCTTCGCTCATACACAACCCAAGACCCAACACCAAGAAATGATGCCCACAGTGGGTTGCTCAATGAACATAAGACAATATCTTACAGACGCATTTCTGGGGCCAACCTGATCTAATCCGTTTCTCATGTTGATGCTCTTCCTAGGTTATTCTAGGTTGCATTGAGCTGCCAGTTAAAAGTAACCATCACATCCATTGTTGCTTGCATGCTGATTTCTGAGTAGCGTGCCTCAGGGCGGCTAGGTCACCCTCTGCATATATGTTCCTGGAGGAGAGGCATATGACTCATTCAGTTGGCGCTGTCATAAAGAAGGTGACTGTAAATGCTCATGTCTTAGTATGCACAGATGCTTTCAAGCCTCTGGGATGAAGCCTGAGAGAGGAGTGGTTGGCCTAGGGGTTTTTTTAAGAATCTGGGCAGCTGACTTCTGAAGCTGTCAATCACTTCCTGATAGGTTATCTCTGCCAATAAAATGAGCAATTCAAACAAAATTCAAGTATATAAAGGCAGGTTTATTGGGAGTAGCAGCTTTGGGTTCACTGGTCCCAAAGAGGGGGGGCAGAGGAGGAGGGAGGAGGAAAGAAAGAGCGTGCACATGCAGATTAGATAGATAGATAGATAGATAGATAGATAGATAGATAGGTAGATGATAGAGAGCATCCTTGGGTGCTTCTCTCCCATTTGATGTCCTTAGGGAACTATCTGTCCACATCTTTTGTCCGTGGAGAGCACTTTGCTCACACTCCCATGCAGCATTTTGAGAATTCTCTGTACATTTTGACTAGACACTTCCCTTACTAAGCAGGTGATGTTCCAGGATTTTCTTCTAGTGTGCAGCTTGTCTTTTTGTTTATTTATTTAGTTTTTTATTAAAAAGACATAATCTTACTCTTCCCTTTGTTCCTTGTGAACACTTCCATATAACACTCCTTGCTCCTTTTCAAATTCATGGCCTCCTTTTTTCATTGCTGTTGCATACATGTGTGGTGTGTGTGCACGTGCTGGTGTGTCAGTGTGTATGTGTGTGTGCACATGTGAGTGCATGCATGCCTGTATGCATGCACATGCATGTGGAGGCCAAAGGTTGATATCCAGCATCTTCCTCAGAATCTTTCCACCTCATCCTCTGAGGCGGGGTCTCTCACTGGACCTGCTGCTCATGAATTCAGCTTGGCCACCTGGCTAGCCCTGCCAGGCGTCCTTCTGTGTCCAGCTCCCCAGCCCTGGAATCGCAGACTCCCACCACCCATGTGTCTGGCTTTTTGTGATAGTGCAGAGCTTCTAAACTGTGCTTAGCACAGCAGATACTGAGTTGGCCATGTCTCCAGGCCCTCAATCCTTCTCTTTTTAAGCCATACTTTAGAGTTTCTCTTGCTGTCCCCAGCATTTGAAGTCCCCCATGGCTGCTTCTGTTTTACATATTGGCTCTCCTTGTGTTAATTGTGGGTACACTGAGAGCTGAGGTAAAAGCACCATTCTTGGGGTGGAGTGGGGGAAGAACACTCTTGTTTCCGCTAGTGACCTGCTAACGACCTGCCAGACTCTCAATGAAGCTCTTAAGCAGAAGGTTTTTTCCTGTGGTCTCAGTCCACAGGAGTCAAGGAAGGTGTCTTCTGTATGAAGCTGACTGCAGGGATTTCTTCCCTCTGGGGCAGGGCTGGGAGCTCTCACTTCTTGGTGAGCTGTGTGATGAGTTCATAGCCTGCTGTAGCCTCAGCTCTCTGCAGTAGAAACAGACCCCTTGACATCCGCCTAGGTCCTGTGTCACCCAGCTGGGGAACATATACAGAATTCACCTGCTCAGGTTTTCTTTATTTTGAATTTCAGCTGTTTTGTACCTTCCAGTCAGACTATCAATATACTTGTGTATATTTAAATTTTTAAGAAAATGTAATTGTAGTTTTAGTTGTTTTCGGCATAGGAAGAGCTGCCATGGAAGTAGAGAGTTAGTTAGGTCAGGGCCTGGCTGGAGACAGAGTTCGCACTTAACCTGCTGTGCCTTACTGTTAGGAAGCTTTTATTCCTAATGTTTTCTAAGCTGTGATGTTGCTAATCAGACTTTTGATCCTCATGCATGAGCTCCCGGGAGCTGGGATGCTATGTGAGAAGTTGGACACCTTGATGTGTCTGCGAGGGTAGCTTCTCTCTGTGGTTTTGTCAAAGAAGGCTTTCCTAACCTCAGGCTCCCAGGGTCAGAGTGTATAAGGACCTCCTCTGATATTTTTCTGCTATATGTAAGCATATGCACTCATGTATATGGAAGGGCTGGCTTTTCTGTTTGTCATCAGACAACCAGGGAGCATGGGTCAAATGCAATTATTTTAATTTGTTTCAGCAAGTAGGTATGACTTTATGTTTTTGAAACTACATATATACTTATATATTACTCACGCATATCTCACATATAGAGATTCTATTTGACTGGAAAACTCTAAAACATTATGTAGAGTTTACATTTAAAAACTCTCGGAAAGTTGCATAAACCAAGGGTCCCTCACCTGTTTGCTGCTTTTAGCTCCCTGTTTACACTTTAAGTTCATTTCAGGGCTTTCCATTCTGTTTCCTCCCTTCCTTCCTCCCTCCCTCCCTCCCTCCCTCCCTCCCATCCTCCCTCCTTCCCTCTCTCCCTCTCTGTTCCAACACTATAATGAAAATGGCTGTTTCATTAATGAAGCTACACATGTTAAAGGACAGGGAGTCAAAAGCACAGGGTCCACTTTGAGAGTGGAATTGGAAACACATAGAAGCTTCACGCTCGCATGCCTAATTACTTCGGTGTTAACTCAGGGCCGAGAGTTCTCAGAATGCATCTGTGCCGCACCCGCAGCAAGCACTGGACCGTGGAATTGGGTTTTATTGATTAATCTGTGGCTTTGGACAAGCATAAAGTCCTCAAAGACTTGACTGAGGAAGCTTCCAGCAAATGCAACGTAATGGCCCCAAGTGAGGGGAGACGAGTGAGGCCATGTGAGAGAAGGGCAGTCCTAACAGGCACATTTAGCTGGAGGACAGGATTCTCTCCATCCCAAGGGTCTCTTCCCCAGGTCAGCACATGTGAGGCCAGCCTGTCCACTAGCCTGCCAGGTCTCACCTTAGATCCCATGGCAGAGTGTTATAGAGCAACAGGGGAATTGGAGTCCTATGCATTTCAAGCAGCATCAAGACCCATGACCACAACCTCAGCGACCCCCTCTCCTGAATGAACCAAGACCTACAGTCCAAACTCATGCCCATGAACACATGACCTTGATGCACCAGTCTTCAGGGATCCCTGCTGCACTGACCTGGGCAAACAGTGCTCACCATGACTGATTTCTGGAAGACTGGGGTACAAAGGTGTCGTAAAATACATAGGAAGGACCCAGAGAAAGCAGACAAGAGGCTTGCATGGGGCCCACAAGTCCAGTTCAAAACCCAGATCTTAGGGGGCTTCTCTCTAAAAGTATAAATGAGAAAATGGGTCATCTCAGTGTGGCAACCAGACATGAACTTCGAAAGGCTAAGTTGATCTTAAACTCAGTCATGAGTAAACAGAATGTGAGAGAGGGAACAGGCCCAACATCACGTAGTTAAGCTGACATGCCCTTGGTATCGCTCACAGGCACACTTGAGATCCTTCAGACTGAAACAAACATTCTAGAAGGAGAACACTCACATCAAACCCTGTCGGACTCTTTAGAAATGGAGCTTGGCATGAGGGTTGGAAGTGAGCTCTTGTGAGGAGGCTTCAAAGCGGCAGCTGAGGGCTGGGGAAAGGCCATAGAGACATGTTGTATTGACTCTGGCCTCGGTCTGGGCCTACAGGGCCTCTTGAGTGGGAATTGTACCATATAGATTGTCCTACTTAGAGGTGAGTGTGTCTGAACCACCGCATCCCACACCAACCAGTTATCCACAGGAAGTGAAGGTGAGGCAGGAAGTTTCCCAGGCATGCACAAGCAAGTCCAGCCCCCACTAGCCCAGAGGGGTATGAGAGAGTCCCCAACAGCAATAACAAGGGTAGAGGTGGTGGCCCTGGGGAGAACTGTTAGACGGTCCTCACTGCACCTGGCCGGTCTTGGGGGCCCCTGAATGACAGGAGATGAAAAACTGCCCAACCAAGCTAATTTTTTTTTTTTTTAATGCAGCTGCTTGTGGGGGTGGGGGTGTCCTAGCTCTGAGAGGATCAAAGACAGATAGGAACAGGCCCCAACCCACGACTAAGTAAAATACTGCTTCAAAGACACACCAGGGTCCATATAGGCTCTCCTCAAGAATGACAGGGTCCAGACCCCACTTTGGTAAGACTGGCTAAGCGAGGTCCAGGAAGTCTCCTGACAGGCCCCCTAGCCACTTTGATTGAGTGAAGTCTCTGAGGTTCAGGTTATGTGCCATTCTTAACCCCTTCAAGCCAGCTGCAGTCCCCCGTGGTCTCAGGGCAAAGGTGACCCTGCACACTTACTGGCAGCGTATTTCCCTCAGGTCTCACCTCTCTTCCTTCCTTTGTCTGTGTGCTTTTGAGATCACTCTGCAGGCCCTCCCGGTGGGTCCCGGGGTTATGAGGAGTGAAACAGCAGCCTTCCCTCCCTGCCCTGATAGCTCTTCAGGGAATCTGTGGTCTTGACAAATGACAGGGAGGCTTCAGGGAAGGAGATGGGGGGGGGGGTGGGGGGTCGGGCACAGGGAACGGACATCCCCACTCCCAGGGGATGACAGCTCCTGCTGCTGGCAGGAGGCTGGTTTTTGTTTTTTTGTTTTGTTTTGTTTTGTTTTTCAATTTTAGACATCCAGTGAAGATGAACAAAAGGCCACATTCTCATTGCTAATGCCAAGAAAAGGCAACATCTGAAAGGGTGCTGTGTTAAACTTAAAGTTCTGTAGTCAGCCCTGGTGGCTAAGTCCTATGGGTGGGTCTCGCAAACACACGAGGCAGGAAAATGGTTAAGCGTGTTACCTCTTCCCCAGAAGGTCCTGTGGAGCTCCATGGTAGTCAAGTGCTTGGAAACCGAAGCCTGTACAGGAAGGTGGCTCCCCCAAGTATCTGCAAACAGGGTGAAGAGCTTTCAAACGTGCTTAAGGCATGCGGCAACAAACTGTCATCTCAGCTTACTCACCTGGAGGCTGTGGGTGCTAGACTAGACGGTTGCTCTACTCAGGGCTCTACTTGCTTGTCACTAAAATAGTGTGAGCCTGAGCTCCAAGAAACAAGTACAAGTCTGTGTACAGATCACGCATCTACTTGCACTACAAGGGCACATGCCAACACAAGTGCAATCTATGCGGCAGTCAGTACAAGTGAACTGCCCTGTTCTCCTTCATCCTTGTGACATCTTCCTTCTGGGGTGTGAGTGACATTTTGTTTTGGGGACCACTAGATCAAATAAACTGGAAAGGATTCTCTGATGAGGCATCTGTGCAGATTCCCCAAGACGCAGTCTGCCAACATTGCTTCTGGTAGTGGCGAGTGACCACACGTGGCTCTTAACAGCAACTGTAGTTTACGTGTCAGTAGGCCCAGGAGAGTAGCAGCTACCATGCAGATCAGTGCTGATGGTAGAGCGTCTTCATCTTTGCCCAAAGTTCTATCTATCCAGAAAACTGTTTAGCAAGTAGCCAAGGCCCAGAATCTAGTATCAGCGTCTAATGGCAGTGTCACTTTCCTAAGTAGTTGCTAAGCAGCACAAGGGACATTTAAATGTGTTCTCATGACGGGGATGTGCCTCAGTGGGCTGAGTGCTTTCCTTACATGCATGGAGGCCCAGGTTCCAGCCCCAGCACTGCAAACACAGGCCATGGACAGCTGTGATCCCAGTTCTCAGAAAGTAGAGGCAGGAGGAACAGATGTGCAAGACCAGCCTCAGCTCTGTCGCAAGTTCAAGGCCACCCTGGGCACCATGAGGCCATGCTTCAAAATACCACCTCACTGGGTCCCCACGCAGGCTTGTGGGCTGTGCTATTTCGATCCTTGCACCCCAGAGTAAGTAGATGAGCTTGGAGAGGGGATGAGTAAGGGGCTGCTCAGAGCTGATCAACTACTCCAAGTCCAGCCCCAAGTGTCCCAGTCACCCACACAGCATCTCTGGATCTCTTGGCACATGCTCTTCCACACGGTGACTGTGTACACGCTGCTCTGCCCCCACAGGTGTGAAGGGAGTTTCTGGCAGAGAGCCAAACGGCTGTGCAAGCCACACTGGTTGCCGAGAAGAAGCTGTCTCCCCCACCGACTTGTGGGGTTAGAGCCACGAGGGACCCTCGAGAGAACTTCAGGAGGAGTGGCAGGTAACACTTTCCTCAGTGGTGAATCCAGACTGAGCTAGCAAAAGCACCAGGTTCTGGCATTTATGTTGCAATAGTTGTAGGTGTGCGGGGCAAATCGTCAGGCCAGGTGTACGAAAGGCTGTGATGAGGTTTGTATCTGGAAAACAATCAGCTCTGGTCTATGGAAATGGCATGGAGTAAGAAATCAAGATGCTGATTCTACCAGCACAAACACATCTCCTGCCCTGGCTACAATCTGTACGGATATAGATTCCCTCTGGGATCTGGGATTGCACACACCAGGACTCTAAGGTGCCTCCACCTCCTTCGTCTCCAGACAGAAGTATGCTCAGCTCTTTCCGCAATCCCATCATTGTAAGGCTCGAGGCGGGGCTGGGGGGTGGCACTAGGAGCTGTGGGTGGTGTCAGAACCCACGAGCAATAGGCAAGTATTATGGTTCTGTGAGAGGCATGTGTCCAGAGCTTACCTGGGCAGCAGTCAGGACAAGGCCCAGAGAGAACATTCTCAGAGGCTGAGAGATGTCCCAAACTCGCCACCCTGAAAGCGAGGGCAGTTCAGTGAGCTCTAAGGACTCCAGCCTTGGTCTTGCCTCCAGAGGGTTGACTGGGAAGGATGGAGCCATCTTTGAGAGAATGTGGGGCCCATCTGGCCGGCAGCATCTGAATTACCATGTCTGGTTGTCAACCGACTGGCTCAAGGGCTGACCTTTGTCTGGGGCCTAGATTTTGGCTTTTACTCCTCCTCTGTGTAGCTACAGCACCCCCTACAGGCAAATGGCACTTGCTCCACCCCTATCCCCCTTCCCCCTCCCCCAGTCCCCAAAGTCTTCTCTCCGAGTAGAAAGGAAGATGTTTGCTACTCTCAATTGAGCCGATGTAGGTGCCCAGTCTTCCTGTTGGATGGCCCTCTGTAGAAGGCAAAACACTGTTCTTGTTAAGGCATCTCAAGGGTCTAGATCTGGGAGGGAGAAAGGCTGGGGCACAGAAGGATGAAGGAGCTCAACTCGGCTCTCTGTGAGTTGCCCACAGCTCTCACCTTCGTCTACATCCCTCTATTCGGTGAAATCAGATACTGTGGTTGGTGGTACTCTCTGTGGAGGACAGAGGTAGACACCAGCCTGTCTGTATACCAGGACAAGAGAGAAGTCTCCCATACAAGCACCAGACGATACTGTGCAACTATGCTTTCTCAGCGGGCCTCCACGAGACAGTATTGATGGCATCTCTGTACTTTCTAGACTCTGGAGCCTGTCTCTTCCCATTCCTTGTGAGCTTTTTCAACTTGCAGCCCATTGCTGGGAACCCAGAGCTTGGTGCTCTGGAAGGCGAGGGGCTGCGGGCACAGGAGCCCCACATCGGAAGGACCCTCATGTGGGAACCATGGCACCTGCTAGCTGGCACTTCATTCTTTCTCTCCATGTGCCTCATCCTCACATGTCTCCATCAGGGTTTGGTTCTAGAGTTTTCCTTCATGGCCCATGGAGCTGCAGTAACAGCCCTGATAGAACTGCTGATGAGCTGTTGGGGAGCTGACATGGGCAAGAGGTTGCCAATGGTCAAAGGTGAAACAAGTGGGACCAACTGAACTCTGCCAGTTGCCCCGCAGAGCAGAGGTCTCCAGCTCTTCCTGTAGCAGCTTTGGAATGGTGAATCCAGCTGTGTTGAGAGCAGGTCACAGGCCCAGGCTCTGTGCTGTGCGGATGGTGGGGGCAGAGAGAGTCTTTGCTCTTAATAGTAAGGGAGACAGGTTGGCTGGCTACTTGTCCATCTATGACCAAACCATACTAGGACTGGCATAGGTGAGCTGCTCACATCCCTATAGAGGGAGGATTCCGACTATAACGCTAAGACAGATGTGCTCTGACCTACAGACCCAAGTGCTCAATATGAGATCACTTCCATAGCTTCTGGCTATAGCCTTACATTTTGGCTTCCAAAGCAGCCATGACGCTGATGGTTAATACATGTTCACATGTGAGGGTGCCATGTGCAGAGTACAGAGTGAAAGAGAGACCCTTGGTGACCAGTGACTGTGCTGATAGGAGGAATATATGGCCACTCTCGTGAGTCTTGGGAGGAGAGTCCCTTTGGAGACCAGGGCCTTTTTATGGAAAGGTGGGTGTGGCTTTCCGGCTGGGTGTTTGTTGGGCACATGGAGGAGATTGGCTAGGAAGGAGGAATGCAGGGTAGGTAGATAGAATGCAGGAGCTGCCCTGTGGGATGGCCCAGTGATGGATGCGTCATCACCCAGCATGCCTATTGGATGGAGGAAGTTTGCTCTGCTTTCCAATATAATGCAGTCACAAACCTGGCACGTTCTATCCTCGTGAAGTTCTCGCAGGAAGCCTTGGAGCCTCATGTTCCCCAAAGGTTCAGAGATAGCCGTCTTCCTCTCTCTTCCAGCCCCATGATTCCAGTTTCTTGGGCTTGTGTCCTCAACTTTCCAAGTATCTCGTTCCATCGTCTCATGACCTTATCTCCTGTGTCACCATAGGTAGAACCACTGGATTTAGAATCCTCTTTAAACCTAGGATCCATGTCATCTTAAGAACCATGAATTAATGAATTTTGTGGACTGTTTGCCATCATCACTTTCACAGATCCCAAATGTTGGGAAGCCACTGCTCACCTTTGTCACTTACTCCCATCCGATCCCACATAGGTGATTGCACCTGTCTCTCTAATGAGCAAAGGGCATAGTACATGCGGACATCGATGTGCAGACAGGCTCGTCACCTGGGATCTCCTTGGTAGTAAATGCGTTTGCCAGCATGTTGCAGTTAGCTTAAGCCATGACCACACAACCACAGGGCTGGAGAGATTGCTCAGTGGGTCAAGCACACGCCTGAGTGCAGTGCCCTGAGACCCACATGGAAGGCAGGGCATGGAATCTCAGCACTGAGGAGGTGGAGACAGGGGCATCTCTGGGCTTCCCAGAGAAGGCAAAGTGCTCAAATTGATGAGCTACAAGTTCAGTGGGAGACCCTATCTCAGAAGATAAGATAAAGTGGTGCCTAATTGCAGGTGGTATTTGATGCTATACACACACACACACACACACACACACACACACACAGAGAGAGAGAGAGAGAGAGAGAGAGAGAGAGAGAGAGAGAGAGAGAGAGAGTCCCCTCACTCACCCCTCCTTAGCAGCAGGCTCTATAATACTTTGGGACTCTCAGACTGCAGGCAACATCACAGTAACAATGGTGTCCATCAGTATCCCTTTAGTGAGAAGACTTGGGCATCCCCAGGCAAGGCCTCTTATGTGGTTTTGTGGGCTGTGCAGAGATTCAGCTCCATACTCCCCTAGAGTGTACCTAGCCTCACCCTCTGGCCCCAGCCATGGCATGATGCCTGTAGTCCTTCCCAGGCAGACCTAGGAGGCACTGGCCCTGCTCATGGGTACAGGACTGGCTTCATCATAGACCTAAGGGGTCTTAGGATGACCATAGTAGCCTTAAGAGAGCCTCTGATGCTCTCTGCCTCTTTTATCACTTTGAAAGCTTCTCTTAACCTCAAGGGAGGGACTCCATCCACCCAGCTGGATGTCTGAGAGGCTCCAGACACCCCCCCCCCAATCCCTCCACTTGGAATTAATTTCCTCTGTACAGTCCAAACTCAACAGTAGCCTTCCATGGCTTTGTCACAGACTCACGAGCAAAGTTGCGAGCTAATGAATGAATAAGACCAGATCTTAGTGGAAACAGAAGCCATGGATGAAAGGCACTAAGTTAACTTCCCTCTGGGAAACCAGCTGCAGGTTTGCACCCCATGTAGGTAATAGTACCCTGAACACCCTGCAAGTCTATCAGACATCCAATCTCTCTGTCTGATATTTGAGCAGCAAGCTGAGCCAGAGGCGGGGGTCCCTAGTGCCTATTGTCAAAGGCTTTCCTGTCCCTGCAATTAGTCAGAGCTGGAGGCATGGCCACTGCAGGGCAGATGTGAGCCTGCAGGGCATGGTCTACACACTGGCCTAGGAAGAATTAATCACTCTGTGTCTTTATTGAAGTGTCAGAGGGGACCTCAGAAAGGGTGGCTGGCAGAGTGTGATGGACACCTGAGTTGGAGGGTGGGAAAGCATGTCAAAATAAATACGACTTGGAAACCAAAGGGCCAAAGGGTTTCATTACCGCTGCTCACCAGTATGACCATCTCAGAGAATAAAAGGGCACTCAAAGGTGAAAGGTGTTGAAGACAAAATGCGCTAACAAAGGAAGCCAGACTGGGCTGTGGTGGTCTGCCATTTATAAATGACAGAGTGGGTGCTGGAGGGAGAGATCTGAGCTGATTCCCCATGATCAAGATGACTTGATAATATGCCTTTTACTATGTGTACAACTGTGGTGTGTGAATACGTGCAACTGTGATTATTATTATGACTGTGTGTGCCTGTGACTGTGTGTGCCTGTAACTGTGTGTTTCTATAATTGTGTGTATCTTTTACTGTGTATACCTATAACTGTGTGTGCCTGTGACTGTGACTGTACCTATAACTGTGTATACCTATAACTGTGTGTGCCTGTGACTATGTGTACCTTTGGCTATGTGTACCTGCAACTGTGTGTGCCTGCAACTGTGTTGACCATGACTGTGTGTGCCTGTGACTATGTGTACCTGTGGCTGTGTGTGCTTGCAATTGTGTTTACTGCAATTGTGTGTGCCTGCAGCTATGTGTACCTGTGCTTGTGTTTACTGTGATTGTGTGTGCCTGCGGCTGTGTTTACTGTGACTATGTGGCGCTACAACTGTGTTTACTGTGACTGTGTGTGCCTGTGGCTGTATATACCTGTGACTGTGACTGTATATACCTGCAACTGTGTTTACTGTGGCTGTGTGTACCTGTGACTGTGTTTACTGTGACTATGTTTAGTGTGACTGTGTTTACTGTGACTGCGTGTGCCTTCTGCTGTGTGGCTGTTTGATGGAAAGGGAGAAGAGAGCTGCATCCCAAGGCAGAGTAGTGGTGGTGATTTGTTTAGTCTAAGAGGCTGTAATTGGAGAAACTTGATGCAATCAAAAGAAGAAATTAAGAATCCCCATTACTTTGGAATGAGGACTTTGCCAATTCTAAGGTAGGAAAGCCATGGGTTCTGGCCCTGGAGGCTCCCAGAAAAAGACATTTCTAAATACTGGTCAAGGACACACAAATCCAAGAACAAGGTAGAGCTAATAAGCTTTTCTTTTCTTTCTTTCTTTCTTTTTTTTTTTTTTTTTTTTAAAGACTTTCCCTGTCAATAACTTGGGATGAGACAGAGTGAGAGGATGTTTTTTAAAAATGTTTTTAAAGATGCTTGATTTCTCTCCAAACCATTCCAATAGCTCAGAGCAAATCATTCAGCTTAACAGATGGTGTGGTGATGAAGCTGTCTGTTAGCAGAAGGCCAGGGAAATTACAAAGGATGGAGACCCAAGTCACAAGATTCTCACTGATTACAGGCTGTGAGGTACTCTGAGAACAGGGTTTTGTTTTTCCTAAACCTAAACCCAATAGTAACTCAGCCGGCTTTTCAGCAAAACAAGGAGGGATCTAGAAGTTTCTATGTAGATACCAAGACTTTCTGGACCTCTCAGTATAGAATATGAACACCGTGTGTGTGTGTGTGTGTGTGTGTGTGTGTGTGTGTGTGTGTGTGTGTGTGTATCACAGAAAGCAGTAATGTAGATTTAATCCTGCAAACTTAAACTGCCTCATTAAAACGACTGGTTTTTAAATAGCAAATCACCAAACATACCAAGAAAACAAATGTCTACCTCATAATCTAGATGGTTGGGATGCCACCAGAGGATGATTGGGGTCCCTCCAGATAACATGAGACTGGCTGCTTAGCTGGCAACATGGTAACCAACCTTCCTTCTTCCCCTGCTTCCCTCCTATTTATCTTCCTGCTTTCTCATCTCTTCTGCCTCTCCTCTTTGTCTTCATCCTGCCCTCACACACACCCTTTAGAATGATTTTTTCACAGTAGACTCCCCTTCTCCACAGATATCCCTCCTGACGTTTCAGTTGCCTATCACCTAGAGTGGCGGAAACTTCTAGGAATAAACAGTTTGTAAGTTCTCAGCCACTTTTATAACATTGTGTGGCTATAAATATTCAATTTTATTTCTAGTTATTCTCCTTGTGGGCCTAGTTTATAAATTAAATGCTACGGTGTGGGCAGTGGTGTCCAGGTAACACAGAGTCTGCTTGGGGCTTGGTAATGTCTGAAGTCTCGGTCCCCCATGGTGGGTTTTGACACATACTCCCTGTGAGGAAGGGGACAGCTGTGAATTGATTGTTAAGTGAAAATTAGAGCCAGGATGGTGAAGGTTGTGGAGTTGATGGCAGTGACCGTGGGAAGCCTACCTCATTCACACTCGTGGGGGGAGGCAGGCCAGGTGAAAAAAGGAACAGGAGACACCCAACAAGGACAGCAGTGGGGATGAGACTCGGGGCTCAGGAAGAAATTGATGAAATCTGTAATGTGTTTATGATAAGAAAGAATAAAAGCTTCCAAGAGGACTAGCTGTGGAAGCCAATTGAAAGAAAGTGTTGGTCCGTGGGCACCTGAGAGTGTCAAAATGAACCCCAAGTTCATCAATGCCTAATTGGCTTTTTATTGATATTCCCAGTTAATGCAGAGCGTGTCACTATAACCTCTAACAGTGTGTTAACAACCGTTTTCTCTTTGTAGGCTCATTATCTTAGGTTTCCTTTTGCTGGTTCTCCCTGGCCCAACTTTAGGCTTTACTGTGTTCAGGATAAGCTCTGAAAGTTACTCTCTTCTACTTACGGTGAGCTCTTGTTCATTAGTGTGTCTCATGTGCTTGCTCAGTAGCTATGACCTCAGTCTGGCCATGCCAGCAGGCTCTGCCTTCAGGTGCCTAAGGCTGTGGTAAGTCCTTGTGGTCACAGAACAAACAGCCGAACAAAGCATCTTCATCTGAGTTCAGTCAGAAGCCATTTTCCAGGCCTTCAAGACTAAGCAGGAAGGACAGGGGTGTGGCTGGTGGTAGAGCCATTGCCTAGCATTTGCAAGACCCTATGTCGGATCACAGCATGATAATAGATAGATGGATGGATGGATGGATGAACAGATGGACAGACAGACCGATGAAGTCAAACCAGACAAAGTTGCATATGCCAGTAAACCCAGCACTCGGGAGGTAGAGGTAGCAGGACCAGGGTTCAAGACCATAGATAGCCAGTTTGAGGCCAGCCTGGGATACAGGAGGTCCTGCTACCAATAAATAAATAATTAATATGTAAGTAAGAGTGAATAAGACCAAGCATAGGCTTGGACATTTAGTTTCTGGTTGTGACTTCAAGTTGTGTCAATGGTGGGAGAATCCCGGCAGCAGGCATCTAGTTTGGAAGGCAGCGGGAAGACCGGCATAATTCAATTTCACAGAATCATAATCTTCCATCTTAGGGTGTGTCAGCTGTCACCTCGTTTTTTACAGATGAAAACTCTGGGGGAGATGAAGGTAGCTAGTAAGAGCGAGCGAATGCTCAGTCCTTTCCCATCATGTAATGGGGACCAAAGTCTGGAAGGGTGGGCTCGTCATTTCTAAGATCAAAGATCAACCCCTGAGGGCAAAAAAAAAAAAAAAAAAAAAAAAAAAAAAAAAAAAAGACCCATGAGGAAAATTATCTTTGAGAATTCTGAAAAATCCATTCTCAGCTATGATTTGTGTGTACAGGCCAAAGCAAAAATGCACACAGGCAATGTGTTGGCGGACAAGCTAAGAGAAGGAAGCAGAAGGCCAGCGGGCCATCCACCCACCCAGCCTGGCCTGCAGATAAGCAGCAGTCCATCCACCTACAGACGGCAGGGTGTGAGGAGGTCTCAGGTGTCCCTGCTTCTCCGCCAGGCCAGGCGTGAACCTTCTGGTTTAGCACTAAGCCTCAGAGAGGCATGTGACATCTTAATGGATTGGTTTGTTGTGATGAGGATTAGGCAAAATAATAGAGCTGCAGTCTTCCCAGGTCAGGCGAGGGTGAACCACAGGTATCACACGTCACTTACATGCATATGTGATGGGGCTCAGCCTTTCCCTGGCACACCTGGGTCTTCCCTTACAAGCTTGGGGACAGGGCGGGGAGGAGGGGGGTAGTTTTCTACCAAGTGTCAGCTTGAGTCAGATGGAACCAGTTGGGGCCAGGTAGCTAAAGACCGACCTTTCAAAGATGTGGGGAAAGTTCACCAACAAACCTTGTTCTGAAAGTGATTTTTTTCACCACTGTGTTTCCCAAGTCAGGATCTCACCCAAGGTGAAGCATTTCAGGTATAACTTGGGCATACACAACAGGCATTCAACCACAGGCTCTTGCGTCATGTTCCCATTAGGAAAAACAAACAAACAAACAAACAACTGAAGGGGCCGGGAGACGGCTGAGTCAGTGAAGCTCTTGCCTGACAAGGATGAAGACCCAAGTTCAAACCCCAGCTGTGGCTAGGGCTAGAGAAAGAGGTCAGCACTAAAGACCATGGACTGCTCTTGCAGAGGACCTGAGCCGGAGTCCCAGTGTGCGCCTGAGGAAGCTCCCTGTTGTCTGTAACTCCAGCTTTAGGGAATTTGACATCCTCTCTGGCCTCTGCAGGCACCTGCACTCGCAAGCATATACCATTACACAGACATATACACATTTTTTTTTTCAAAGCTGGGTGTGACAGGGTGTGCACCTACAATCTCAGACAGGAGGAATTCTGGTCCTTACTGGCCAGCCAGACTAATTAGGGCCCAATGAGTGACCTTGTATTAAGAAACAGAATGGGACAGTACCTAAGGTTGACCTCTGGCCTTCTTGTGCATACACACACGTGTACTTGCACACACACACACACACACACACACACACACACACACACACACAAAGAAAAAAAAAGAGCAACTGAAAACCCCATAAATCCGTACAAGCAAAGGGCTGACCCCCACCTGAGCAAGGCTGCCCTGTGAGTGTCTGCTCTGATATGCTGCTGCACCCTTGCTTTCAGAACATAATGAGGGGAGGGAGAGGTGGGTGCCACATCCCTGGGACTTGTTTGTCTTTCCAGTGGGACATTCTCTTCTCAGTGACCTGGAGACGAAGCCGCTTCCAGTCTCATTATCATTCGCCTGACATTGCAAGTATTGACCGGGGCTGCAGAAAGAGCCTGGTAATTAGCTTGGCCCCATTGTTGTACTTCTGTGTGCATCTCTCTCGAATGGATGACATATCCGCTTTGATTACTACTATTATTATTATTATTGAAATTCCTTGCGGTAAAAGGGCCTGTTCCATTAAGTGAGCCCTGTCCTGTTTACTCGGAGCTGGCCTGGGGTACATTAGAACGTTCTGTGGTAGAAAGAGCACTCATATTTTTCCTTAGAAACGAGTTTTGTAGAAGCGAAGAGAGAACATTGATGTAATGGAGGTTAATTATTTTGAGTTTTCTCCAGGTGGATTGGAAGGCCTGCCGCTCCTCTTAGTACACAGACTAAAATTGGAACATTGAAGGGGGACCGAGTGTGGCCCCATGCCCGATGACACATCTGAAGTCACACTGATTGAAGGAGACATTTTATGAAATGGAAGAAAGCACACCGGGTTTATGGGCTGCTGTTTCCGGCAGTCAGCACGGTTTCCAGCTGTAAACATGGTGATGTTCTCGCTGTGTCTCTGAAGGGAGTCTTTACTCTTTCAAAACCAAGCTTAGGAAACAGCCTCCCCTATCTAGAAGGCTCATCTGTGTCCATACCGCTAAACAAACTTGGGAGACATGACTTTGTCCTTATTGTGCAGATGGGGACACTGAGGCCCAGAGAGAGGCATGTGCCTAGCAACCTGCATGCAGTCACTCAGATAAGAAATCTGGCAGCCAGCCTACTAGCTAGTGGGCTTTCCTCGGTACAAACCATTCATGTGCGCTCAGGGTTTGTGGCACAGACCTGCAATCCTAGCTGTGGCAAGACTGAGGCAGGAGGATTATTTTGAGTTTGAGACCAGCCTGGACTATAGAGCAAGACACTATCTCAAAAAGCAACAAAACAAAAGAGAAAAAGGAAAAACAAACAAACAAAAATAAATAGGGTTGCATCCACATGACCCCTAAGTAATTATTTACTCACGTTCTCTTTCAAGATCACTCAAAAATAAAAATAAAAATAAAACATAAGCCAGCCCAAACCAAAACAAAACCAACAAAACAAAACAAACACACAAAGAAGAACAAACAAACCTCAAATAGATTTATTTTAAACAGCCCACCATTTCAGCAAGAATAAGGCTAGTATGGGATGCCATAGACCACGTAACAAAGACAGGGAACACCACAGACAAGGCTTTTCGGTGACTATATTCTAGCTAGAGTCCTGTGAGCTAAGGCCCATGAGCTTTAAGGTGCAGTGCACCTCTGAAGAAATGTGCTGGTGTGGGGAGCGTCAGAGGCTGGTTGACAGTTTTCTGTCTGAACTTAGTGTTAGGAGAAAATAGGTCTGTGCAGGGTGCAGAGTGGTGTCAAATTAGGATATGAAAACATTCCCGTTGGCGGAGGAATACTGCTCTCCCCAAGGGCCTGAGAAACAGATGAATTCAGAGTGGGTCCAAGTCTTTTCAACAGCACCTGCCACCAAGCCTCAGATTGCTCCCCCCCTTAGTAAAACTTCTCTTCCTCTGCTGCAATCCCTGTGTCCCTGATCTAGTTGTGTTCTGGACACAAGAATCTGGAAGTGACAGCATGTGCTCCCTGTATGCCAATTTCTGCCTGTGACACTGTCAGTGCTCATGACGTCACCAGGCACAGACGTTCCAATGGAGCTAGAGGAGCTAGGGTTGAGACCTTGTCTTCCAATTAGAAAAACAAAAACAGAGAGAGAGAGAGAGAGAGAGAGAGAGAGAGAGGACTTTCACAGTCATGGGTACTACCTCCAGAATGGTGTAATGTAATAAATGAGGCTAAGGTTTGGGAAGCCCACCAGCCCATCCAACACCTTCTCTAGTCAAACTGGAGCTTGGAGACATCACACAGGCCCCAAACTTCAGAGAGATCACATGCCATGAGCATGGAGGCCAGAATTCAATGCTTGGTCTGTTTCCCACCTTATTTTTGAGACAGGGTTAATCACTGGACCTGGAACTTGAAGATTCCGCTAGGCTGACTGGCTGGCAAGCCCTCAGAGAGCTCCTCCCCAGAGCTGAGGTTGCAGGTGCAAGATTTTATGCTTGGCCCTTGTGGTTGTGAGCTAACCACTGAGCCATCTCCTCACCTCCTGTTGCACATTTTCAGCAGAGACTTCCAATTTGCTTGCTAATTAGCCTCTGCCTACTAGGAGATCCCCCTTGTCCCTCACTCATCTCCAGCAGCGGTGTCCTTTGTCCCTGAAATGTGGTGCATGCTGCCTTCGGAGCCCATAAGGCCCAGGCCTCTCCTCCTGTCCACTTGCTTTTCTCAGGGTCTCCTCCCAGGGTCTGAGTAGTGAGTGTTGTCACAGGTAGGAAGTGGGGAGACTGCTACTAAGAACCTTTTTCTGTTTAGATCTTAGAGAAGTTTCTCCTGACCAAACTTGAAGTCCACTGGGCACAATTTGATGTTCCTTCCAAATATTAATTGATTTGTTCTCTGGCAGAGGCATGACGTCTCAGCCCTGCTCAGGGACAGCCTTGTCACTGTTAAGGACACAGATCCGCGCAGGACTTCCTCTGTGCCTGGCCAATTCATTAGACCTGGTTAGCAATTTGCAAACGAGATTAATTGATTTGCAGGCTGCTGGGCCCTGAGTGTTAGTCAGCTCCCACCCCTGGGAACTCAAGAGAGCCGAAAGCAACATGGAAGGCTGTGTGCAAAGACTGGGGGGGGGGGGGGTGCCTTCCTTTGTCATCAGAACAGGTGCTTAGACATGGTCTCTCAGTCCCTTCTGGGTCAGGGTGGTGTATAGGGCCACAGTGGGGGCTTCTGGGATAAAATGAGAAGGGTGGCCACAGAGAAACTGTGTGTGTGTGCGCGCACGCGCGTGCATGCAGGTATACTTTACTTTTTGTTTGTTTGTTTTGAGAGACAGGGACTCACTATGTAGCTCTGGCTGTCCTGTAACTCACAATGTAAACCAGTCTGGCCTTGAGTTCACAGAGATCCACCTACCTGCCTCTGCCTTCTCAGTCCTGGCATGGAGAGTGTCTAACACCATGCGAGCTGAACCAGTTTCTTTCTTTCCTTCTTTTTAAAATTTTAATTATTGCACACTTGGTGTGTGTGTGTGTGTGTGTGTGTGTGTGTGTGTGTGTGTGTGTGTGTGTGTGTGTAAGAGGAGGGAGGAGAGATGGTGGTCAGAGGGCTCTCAGATCCCCCAGAGCTGGAGTTACAGGCGCTTGTTAGCTGCCTGACAAGGGTGCTGGGAATCCAAGTGCAGTCCTCTACAAGAGCTGCCTGTTTCCCTAACCACTGAGCCATCTCTCCAGTGTTTTTAACCTTATTTTTTGAGACAGTGTCTCTAGGCTGACTTCCCAGGAATTCCCCTCAACTTCTCCTCTCTCTACTTCAACACTGATTTTTTTTTTATGGGCTTCATGTTTGAGGGTAGCATGAACTGAGCCATCTCCCATGTCCCTCAAAGCTTTTATTGTCCCCAACTGACACCACGGTGTCTTATTTTGAAGACTTTACATGTATACCTGTGTTAGGAAGATTTTATTGTGAGCAAAGTAGACATTTGTCTACACACACACACACACACACACACACACACACACACACACGAACACATACATACACACATACAAACACCTACATACACACATATGAGAAGGGGATGGCAAGAAGAAGAAAGAAAGAGCTGTTATCTTGTGTAGGGGAAAAAAAAGCCTTTGTGTTTGTCCTGAGTTCAGCTTCTACTGACGTCTGCTGGGCTCAGTCACTCAGTCTCTTGTCATGCAGGAACCTCCATAGCCTTCCCAGGTTTCTGTGACCTCAGCTACTTGTCCCAGTCCCAGTCCCTAAACTAAATCTCTCAGGCCTAATCTAGGCCACAACCTGTCTTTAATCCCATCCACAGAGATGGCTAGGTCAGGTGACCTCCCTCTGTGGAGAGTAAAGGAGAAATGGCTGCCTAAAAGAGGAGGGGCCAGACAGGAGCTGCTCATCCATAGAAACTCGGGGTGGGGCGGGGGGGGGATGGTGTCTCACCCCTCCCCAGGTTAATGCAGTGTTCTTAGGAGCAGGTGCATGCCTTGACACTCCGCAAGGAGGGAGAAGAGAGGGGGGAGGTGGAAGATGTCGTGAGCTCTCCTCAAGGTGCTCAGGGACTAGCTGGGGGACCGTGCCGCCTTTGTGAAGGAGATGAGTCCTGAGGTTTGCATGCAATTACTGGGCCCCGCTGTGTGCCCGGCAGTGTGTGGGAGCAGGAGACAGGCAAATGAGAGCGCCGCATGCCCCTCGTCCTGTGGGAGAGCTGGGTCTGGCGAGGGGGAACTGATGGAGACTGGTAAACAAGTCATTACAGATGCAGCGCGGTGAGCTCTCTGATGTGATTATGCGCCTCTGAACGAGGGGTCCTGACAAGGCCGGCTGGAGGAGGTGGAGGGGGAGAGCTGCGGAGGCACAAACAGGAACTGGAGGAGGGCTGCAGCCGGTCCGCACCTGTCCCCAAGGCCTCTCCATCCAGCCCCCACTGCAGATGGAGGGTGGTGGAGGGGGGCTGGGGAGAGCTGTAGCTCCATCCTCCTTCTTCCCTCACTGAATCATAGATTTTGTAAAAAACAAACAAACAAACAAACAACAAAACATACGCGCTAAAACAGTAGCATAGCACTTAATCACTATTTACTTGTTTATCTAAAATGCTGTTTCCTTGGCAATCACTAATAGTCTTGTTTACTGAAGTGACTGGTACCCTGGCTGTCTTCTCTCTTTGTCTCTGACTCTCATTTCTGTCTCTGTGTCTGACGCCGAGTTCTGTTTCTTAACTCTGTGCCGCTGGTTCTGTCTGTCTGTCTCTCAGTCAGGGTCTCATGTAGCCCAGGCTGGCCTTGAACTCCCGATGTAGGCCAGCAAGCATAACCTCAAACTTCTGATCTTCCTGTCTTCACCTCCAGAGAGCTGGGCTGACAGATGTGCACCTTCGTGTCTTGTGCATGCTGTGCCGGGGATTGAACCCGGGGCTTTGTCTATGGCAGGCAAGTCCTCTACAGACTGGGGCACATCTCCAGCCCTCAGAAGTCTGACTGCCGCCCCCCCACCCCCCACAGAAAGTAGGAAGGCAGAAATGCCATGGGTACTAATGACCAGATCAGTCGGGGAGGTGGGAGTCGGGTGAGGGATTCTGAAAAGTAGCTGGCGCGGGGCTACATGAAAAACTATGTGTATGTGGAGACAGGAGGGGACGTGATCTTGGGGGATGAATTTTCTTCTGAAAGTCTCTCTACAAACCACCCTTCCAAAGATATTACAATTGAAGTCTGAATTTTGTTCTAGAATGTTCTCATGCAAAAAGTTAGAACAAGCAACCAATTGAAAGCAGAAGATGGACTAGGAAGAGAGTCCAGCCATCAACAGCACTCTCATCCCCCCACCTCCTTTGGGTCTTCACTTCCACCCCCCTCCTCCACCCCCACCCTCCAAATCCCAACTGCCTCTTTTGTTCAGAACTTTCAGGATTAATTCTAAGTAAGGTGCGAGCAGAGAGGCCAGAGAGAAAACGTCCTCAACATGAGTCCCTGGAGGAGACATGTTAGGTGATATGCCACAACCGTAGGTGACAAATCACAAGGAGAACAGAATTTGCAGTTCAGTCCTTTAAGCCCCTGATGATGTCATGGAGAACCTTTGATTTTGATGCTAATAGCCCTTTGCCACCTGCCTAACCTTTTCCTAATCCCTTTGCATCGACAGGGGTTAGCTGTCCACATCTGGCTGGGAGCTGACAGCGAGGTTGTTTTGATGGGACTTGTTTTTGCCCGAGCATCTGTTCTCAGGCTCTGCCGTGTACGTACCCAGCTCACCTGCAAAGCTGAAGCCGCTGCCCTCCACCTCCTGGCTTCCTGTGAAGCCGGGTGGTGGTGGTGGGGTGGTGGGGGGGAGTTACAAAGAGCGGTAATTTCATTTGGGGGTTTAGAATTCATTTGTTTCTAGATCAAGGGACATCTGTCTCTTTTTGCCCGAGGCCTTCATCTGTAAAATGGAGTATAGCTACTGCCTCTGTGATTCATCTGATCGGGCTTCTGTGTAGAAGACTTGACTCACTCCAAGGGGCAGGGGATAGCTGAGAAGTCCACCTAACAGGGGTCCTCATGGTCCAAGTAACGTTACAAAAGTACCACTCAGTAGCCTGTGACCATGGTGGCAGAAGATAGGGGGCGCACTACCATTTTCACCCCGCATCTAGAGAAGACGTCTGTAGGCCACAGGAGTGAGGCAAGAGCTGTGGAACCTCACTCTGCTACGGCGGCGTGGGCGGGGGGGGGGGGGGGCTACCTAGCGAGACAACAAGGAAGGCCAAGGTAGTCATGTTTCATGAACGCTTCCGATGACTGGAGTCCCTGCGCAGCTGAAGGTCCCCAGCCTCCAGACAGGCGCCCCACTCCTGCTGGCCTTCACCCCAACCTTGGATGCTGGCAGGGAGGTCGGAGATTCAGCACCAACAACAAGCAGCTTCCTGCTTCCGCGTTTGAGGGTTTCCGCTAAATATTTTCCCTCATCTTGATTTTCAGTATGGCCCACCGGGGTCAGAGGTGACTGTCAAGCCCCCTGTCTCCTCCCTCCCCCGCGTCCTCACCGCCCCAAGTCGTGCCCAAGTTCATATGTGGAGGAAAAGATAGATTGCTAGATACCCCTCCCCACCTTCTGCTAAAACTCTTTAAATGTTGGCTTATTTCTTTAACTTTCAAAAAAATATATATGTGTATATATATTGTCCCAGCCTCAAAAGCATTTGTGTTTGATGGCTACGAAGCACCTGGCTTGCTGGAGACGGACAAAAGCTACCTCTAAGCACGAACATTTGAAATTATTAAGTGTTCATTAAAGCACCCCGGGTGCACAGCGCTCTTAGGGATGTTTGCTTCTCAATTTTCTATAATTTCCTTATTTTTCTCTTCTAGCTAAAGGCAGATGAAAAACGAACTCCGCGCATTTAAGTCTCTGAATCATAGTTAATGTGAGACGCCCCCTCCCTTAACTGCACTGTTTCCCTCTGCCTCCTTCCGTCTCCTTTCTTATCAATCTGATAAACGTCTCATTCCTTTTAACCCCTGCTCTGACTGCCACCCGGGAAATGCGAGCAAAAGCGCCGACCAACTCTCTTCACATGAGCCCCCCACCCCGCCCTGTCTCGCTTTGGGGGAATGGGCTGCGGGCCGGAAGCTGTAGAAAAATCGAGAAAGCTGCAGCACTGCAGCTTGGCGCGAGCAGGGATTGGGGGCAGCTGTCTGGCAGGTGGCTGCAGTCTGGGGTGCACAGCACACCCTGGGCAGCCGCCTACGGCCCCTAGCCCCACCGACTAACTTCCGGGGGGCACTGGGGGAGCTGCGGCTGTGCCTGGAATGTTCTGGAAAAACACAACGCTCCAAGCCCCCTCCCGTCCTCTCTCCTGTGACTCTGGTCTTACATGAGCAGAGAGGGAACAACAGCAACTAAAAGCTGTTTTTCTCCTTCCCTTTCTTTTTATTTTTTTGACAACAACCTCACATAACCTCAAAAAGTTACCCATGAATTTACCAAAAACTTTTTATGAAACTATTTTAACCTCTGGTGGGGGTTAAAAACAAGCTCTGTGGATTTATTACCCGGAAAAAAAAAAAAAAAAAAGAGGATCGTGACTCTGTATTTGCTGCAAAATCGTCTTCCAAGCTTCAACGGCGCCCCCTACCGCCGCCTGCGAGGAATGGCGGGCGCCGACTGCCGCAGGAGCTGCGGGCTCTGCCTGGAACCTGTTCCCCAGCGGGTGTCTGGACCCCCACCACTGCATCCCAGGTCTGCTCCGAACCCGGACCCCTTTCTGGGCCTTAGTTTACATTTTCCGGAGTTCAAGTGGCTGAACAAGGGGCAGGCTGATTGCCAGCAGGCTTGTACTGCAAACCTGGGCTGGACCCCTGCAGAGCACAGGCTAAGCTTACAGTCTGAGCACGCAGGCGACCCTTGCTTGTTTATTCCTTTTCGCTGCTTTCACGTAAATGCCACCCAGATGCACTAAAGGAAGACTGATGACACACACCCCCTCCCACGGGGGAAGAAGGACAGGAGTGCAGGCAGGGCGCCTCGGAGGAGGCTGAGACCCAGAGAAGTTGAGCATTGCAGAGAGCAGGGTGAGACAGAGGCAAAGAGAGAGAGGACCAGAGGAATCAGAAGGACGTGAGGATGGAGTGAGGGTCCCTGTGAGGAGGACTCCCCAGCTTTGAAACATACCAGTTCTCGCTCAGAACTAGGCATGTATTTACAAAGGACACAGGGTGTGGGACGGGGGGGGGGGGACCACACCAAAACCGTTTAGAAAGCAAATGTAAAGGAGAGGGAGAGGGAGAGAGAGAGAGAGAGAGGGAGAGGGAGAGAGAGAGAGAGAGAGAGAGAGAGAGAGAGAGAGAGAGAGACAGACAGACAGACAGACAGACAGACAGACAGACAGACAGACACACACAGACACAGAGACACAGAGACACAGAGAGGAGTCTGTGCTGCAGACTGCCCAGTAGAGGCAGCAGCAAGTGGCACACAGGGCATCTCAGCCCTCACAACCTGAGTCCTGTTGCTAAGGACTGTTACTTCTGTGCTTGGTGTTCTGCCTGTGAAAGGTTGACAGTAGGTAATCTTAGCTCCGATACAGGGAAAAAGCCAGCTCTGCCTGATCTCTACGGAAAAATCTAGAATTTGACACTAAATAGATCTTCCAGTGTTTACATGATAGTAATTCAAACACACGCATGCACGCGCACACGCGCCTGGACACTGTCAGAGATCTGTATTACTGAGGTCACGGTGGGGGGCTCACAGTCATCTCCCCCTGTCATCTAACACCCACACATCCAGCATCGGGTTCAGGAGAGCCAAATGCCAAATCCAGTTTGCCTGTAGCTCTTTTGGATTTGAAGGGAAACAGTTTTTTTTTTTTTTCCTTTTCCCGAATGACCTGCGAGACTATAGGAAGACAGCGCCCCCAAGTCTTTAGAAATCCCCTGGGGAATGTGGTGGTACTTGGGGAAGGGGGACTTTTTCTTCTTATCTCTGAAAAATCTGTACCCCCCCCCTCCTCCTGGTGGGTGCCGCACCCTTCCTTTCCAGCTTCTCAGTGAACCAGGTCCATTTTGAATTTGGCACTTGGATCCAAAGGTACATTTGTGGTGTGGGGACATCTTCTCCAAGATGGACTTCCTGGGTATTGTGAAGGTTCTTGTACTGAGGCATCAGACAGTAACACCCTGGTCTAGCCTAGGCTGCCTCGGGCCCTCGTAATGGCAGGACCTGGTGTTTTTTTTTTTCTTTTCTCTTTCTTTCTTTCTTTCTTTCTTTCTTTCTTTCTTTCTTTCTTTCTTTCTTTCTTTCTTTCTTTCTTTCTTTCTTTCTTTCTTTTTTTGAGACAGGGTTTCTCTGTGTAGCCTTGGCTGTCCTAGACTCACTTTGTAGACCAGGCTGGCCTCGAATTCACAGCGATCCACCTGCTTCTGCCTCCCCAGTGCTGGGATTAAAGGCGGGGGCCATCAGGGCCGGGTAGGACCTGGTGTTTTGATGCCCCTAGTGGTAGACTTCAGCATAGCACCCTGTTGCTTTAGAACCATAGACCAGCTTTCCTGCTTTCTCCAGTAGCTATTTCTTGGGGGTGGGGGGTGGGGGCTGGGGAAGCTGCTGTAGCTTCCACTTGTTCCTTCCTTATTTTCCCTCTTGACATATGATCTGGCTATATAGCCCAGGCTGCCTCAAACTTGCAGTAATCCTTCTGCCTCATACTTGCCACCATGCCAGGCTTAACATGCCGCTTCTCAAAGGGCAACTCAATATTTCACTGTGTCCTCACTGTATTTTTTTCTTATAATTTATTCAGATTACATCTAGGTTGCTATCCCCTCACTTTTATCTTCCCGTTTCCCACCCCCTCACTTTTTCACCCTATTCCCCTCCTGTAGACCTGTGATAGAAGGGGACCTCCTCCCCCACATATGATCACGGCCTATAAGGTCTCATAGGGATAGCCTGCTTCTCCTTCCTCTGAGTGCCACCAGGCCTCCCCAGCAGGGGGAAGTGATCAAATACAGGTACCGGAGGCCATGTCAGAGGCAGTCCTTGCTCTCCCTACAACCATGGAGAATGATCTGTCCATTGGCTAGATCTGAACAGGCAGTCTAGGTTCACTGCATGCATTGTCCTTGGTTGGTACAGCAGTTTGTGCAGGCCCCCCTAGGTCCAGATCCTCTAGCTTTGGTGGTCTTCTCGTGGGGCTCCTGGACCCTCTGTTCCTTCTATCCTCCCACCCCCAATTATTCCATACCCCTCTCACTTGGAGTCCAATAGCTAGTCCCAGAATCTGTCCCTATCCCCTGCTGAGTAAAGACTCTCAGAGGACATCCACATTGGGCAAATATCCACTTATAAGTGAGTACATACCATGTGTGTCTTTCTGGGTCTGGGTTATCTCACTCAGGATGATCATCTCTAGTTCCATCCATTTGCCTGTAAATTTGAAGATTTCCTTGTTTTTAATAGCTGAGTAGTATTCCATTGTGTAAATGTACCACAGTTTCTTTATCCATTCTTCTACTGAGAGACATCTAGGTTGTTTCCAGATTCTGGCTATTAAGAATAAGGCTGCTGTGAACATAGTTGAGCAAATGTCCTTGTTGTATGGTAGAACATGTTTGAGATATATACCAAAGAGTGGGCATATATCTGAGTCTGGGTCTTGAGGTAACCCTATTCCAAGTTTTCTGAGAAAGCACCAGATTGATTTCCAAAGTGGTTGTACAAGTTTGTACTCCCGCCAGCAATGAAGAAATGCTCCTCTTTCTCCACATCCTCTGCAGCATGTGCTGTCACTCGAGTTTTTTTTTTTAATCTAGATCCATATTTATCACTATGCACAAAACTCAAGTCCAAGTGAATTAAAAACCTCAACATAAAACCAGATACACTAAATCTGTTAGAAGAAAAAGTAGAGAAGAGCCTTGAACTCATTGGCACAGGAGACAACTTCCTGAACAGAACACCAACAGCTCGGCTCTAAGGTCAACAATTAATAAATGGGACCTCATGAAACTGAAAAGCTTCTGTAAGGCCAAGGACACTGTCAGTAGAACAAAGTGATTGCCTACAGACTGGGAACAGGTCTTCACCAACCCTACATCTGACAAAGGGCTAATATCCAAAATATATAAAGAACTCAAGAAATTAAACACCTCCAAACCAAATAACCCAATTAAGAAATGGAGTTCAGAGCTTAACAGAGAATTCTCAACAAAGGAGCATCAAATGGCTGAGAAACACTGAAAGAAATGCTCATCATCTTTAGTCATCAGGGAAATGCAAATCAAAATGACTCTGAGATTCCATCTTACACTCATCGGAATGGCTAAGACCTCATTGCCTCTTAAAACGTTGAACGTTGCAATGGAGACCATATAGAGCCACAGACATAGATGCATTTTACCTCTCTTCATGCGATTTAAATAGAATATATTGTCGACTCCCACAAACCCACACGTTAATGGCTCAAATGAAATTGGTGGTATGTATTTTAATCTGAAAGCAATTATTTTTCTTGTACAGCTGCTTCTAGGCTCTGCTGGATTTTCACTTCTGTAGTTTCTGCTCTGCACCCCGCCCCCAATGTAGAGGAAGATTGCTGCATGCTGCCAAATGGCAGAGGAAGCTCCTCATTTTCAGTTATTAATTTCTATCTGTTGTGTGCTGTTGTATTTCATTTTAATTAATTGAAGTGACATTTCATTATAAATGCAATGCATAATTTAAAAAAAAACCTGAAAAATGAGAAAGTTCCTTAGTTCATTCTAAGTAACTGTGTTTGGAAGCTCAGAACTCTCCCGCCCGACATGTTCTGGAGGGCAGGGTTCACCAGCTCGCTCTGTTTGGTTTTGTGTTTACTCTCCCTGTCACTCACTGCCTTTCCTGCAGCTGGGTTAGCCAGACTCTCATTGTTTTCGACAGCTTGAGTTTCCAGAAGCTCATGAGGACACGGGCCATACTTCTTCACTCCTCATCTTGCCTCGCTGTAAATTTGAGGATCTGCCATGCAGCCATCTGAGGCCTTAGATGAGTAAGGAATTGATGGCTTCTCTGTCACATGCAGAGCAGAATGGGAAACCAGTGGAATCGATGCAGGCTGAAAACGGCTATTTCCAGAAAAGACTAGCTCATTCCATCAATCTGTGCTTTGTTTCTCACAAGCAGGACCCATTAGACTTCCTGGGGGACAGGCTGACGCATCTGCTATTAGGTACAGTTAGGTAAATCTTTCATTCCACCTTCGGTGTGAGCAGCAAGGTGCTGGGGGTCAGATGGCATTCAGAGTATATACCTGCCTCATCCCATGGGGGTCTCAGGACACTTCAGTGTCCCCATCCCATGGGCTAGGAGAAGATCCAAATAGCCATCCCTATGTCTGGTACCAAAAGATTAAAATCCAACTCAAAAAGACTTAGGCCCCAAAGCACATACACTTGTTTTGAGGGTATTCAGCTGAACTGGCCACTTAAGCAATGTCCTCACATGTCATTCCTAGACTCCCAGGCTATCCCAGGTGGTTCGCAGTGGTCCCATGTAGACTCAACTCACCTAGTGATTGCTGATTGCATTAGGAAGACGATTAGTCAAAGTCCCAGCATGTCTACCTTAGGGAGACCTGGCTGTGTGTAGCCTTGGGTCCACTCCTGGACCAGGTGGGAGGTGATAGCTAAATGGTTGGGGTGCTCTCACCTCCAAAGAGGTGGAAGAGAGCGAGAGTTTTCACAGCCAGTGAGTTCTGTTCTGTGCATACCATGGTTCACCTGCCAAGGGTCTTAGTGGTTGCTGAGAGTGCTGTACACTGACCTTCTTCCAGAAAGTTCTTATCCCCATATCCTGTCTGCAGTCTCACCTCTCTGAAGCAATGGCAATGGAAGCCATTTCTCTCAAGCTTCTTATTGAACTGTCTTTCTCCCAGGGCATCTACAAAAACTCATCTCCAGGAGAATTTCTCCCCCAGGGCATCTTCAGAAACTTATCTCCAGGAGAACCCCAGACACCGATTATCTGTAAGGTCCAAGATGGAGGAGTCAGGTACCATCTAGACCCCCTCAACACAAGGCAGAGTCTGGGGACGGCCTAAAAGCTAGCCTAGAGACACAGGTGAAGCAGGCCAGGTCCCACTACCCACATTTAATTCATCACTCTCATGGTCTGGGTCCCTTTAAGTAATCGTTACATAAAGTGCTGGTTTGTGACAGGTGCCCTGCTCACATTTCACGAGGCAGCTGAGCTGAACTTGCAGCGTGCGTCTTTAATAACGTCTTTGTCATCACCGGAGCCGCTGGCTTGAGTCACCTAATGTGGCTTTCAGAGCACAGCTCTCCGCTTTCATCCTGCCTCTTTGAGATTTAGTACCTTCAGAACCCGAGGACAATGCCGTCATAGAGATTTATCCTCAGCCCTAAGAGCCCATTTTCACTCAACATTAGGACAGTCACTTTCATTTTTCCAGTAGATGCCTGTTCGCAATTTTCACAAAATATGTTCCATTTTGCTTTTTCTAAGGCAGTCTTTAAGAGATTTGTTTACAGCAACATGTAGGGCTTATAATTGTATCCCAAATGTCTGGGACTAATGACTGTATTTGTGTTAAAATCACCCCCTATTACCTTTTCCAAAACTAATTTTGTCAGATAATGTCTCTGAATAAACCAAACCAGCGTCCATTGGCGTCATATCAGGCTAATGTGTTTTTCTGAGTAGCATTTTGTAATTCAAAGTGAAGGGCTCGTGTTCCTCAGCTCAGGGTGGGGCCGTGTCCTGATATGCCATGGCTAAGCTGAAAACATCTAGAGCCCACTGTGCACTGAATTCCCACCTTACCTCCCACCCATCCTGCTGTGGGACACTGTGCGAGTGTCAGTGTCCTTCATGGTAGGGAAGGATGACAAGTGGTTGCAGTCACCATAAGAGTCTTGGAGGAGTCCACAGAGTCAGCACCAAAATGGATGGTGCGCCTTTGCTGCTGAACGCGTGTTGCTGTCCCACCAACATGAACCATGTGGTAACTGATGAGCTAGATCCCTTTATTCTAATGTAAACAGAAGGCCTACCACCGAAGCAGTACCGTGCACATGCCTGTTTAGGGTCAATTTTACTTCTATGTGTTATTTTAAGTAGCCCTCCATTTTAACCTTCATTTAAGAATGCGTGTGTCCACAGGGCTGTCGCATGTATGAACTCACAGACACCGTGGCAGCATGCACAGGGCCTGCATGGGTCTGCACAAGATGTGGTCCTAGATCTAAAATGAGAGAAGAACACATAGTCCTTTCCCTAACTCACAAGCTACCTCCAGTTGATTGCCACTTGCAAATGAAAACTTACTTTTCTCCAAAGGTGTCTCACTGGGGTCCTAGTGCACTCTTAAGGGCAGGCCCCATGCCCAGCAGTAGATGACCAACACCCAATAAACTCAATGTCATCTTTGGAGGTTCTTAGTTTTGTATGTTAATCCAGGACATTTTAAAAAACTTTACAGCATTTTTTAATATACATTATGGCTTCCAGCTTGGTGTTTCTATGGGATTCCTGCATATGGGAACTTTGTGCTTTTTCTTTGCATCTTTTTCTTATTTCGCTGTGGTGTCCTGATTTGATCGTTTTTGTTTTATCTTAGCTTATTATCATTCCTTAGATACTTGTTTGTTCTCTAAGGAGAGACAGAAAGTGGGTTTGGAAGAGAGGCACGGTGGGAAGGCGCTGAGAGTAGTAAGGGGAGGGGAGCCATAATCACGGCATACTGTGTAAAGTGGAAACGTCAGGTGTCTTCCTCATAGTCCCCACCTTAATTTTTAGGATGGGGCTGCTCACAGGATGAACCTTGAACTTGCTGATACCCTTAGACTGGCTCATCGGTGAGCCGTGGGGCATGTCTCAGCCCCACCAGTGCTTGCTCATAGACTGGAGATTGAACCTAAGTTCTCATGCTCGTACACGGTCTGACCCCCGTTGGGAGTGCCTTTACTTGAACAGTTCAGCGCCGCTCACTGTTTAGTAGTGATGTCATCAGTTTCTGTTCTCTTGTATGTCCTAATAAAGGTCAGGTCAGGGGTCCTCTTAGCTAACACCCAGAGAACATTTACTACAGACTGCCCTATAAGTCACTTTTAACTTTTTTGTTTCCAATTTTGCTTTTATTTTTATGGGTTATGTTGTGTGTGTGTGTGTGTGTGTGTGTGTGTGTGTGTGTGTGTGTGTGTGTGTGCGCATAAGAGTGCAGTTACCCACAGAGGCCAGAGGAGGAGGAAACATCAGATTCCCTGGAGCTGGAATTACAGCTGTTTGGGAGCCTCTCGATATGGGTACTGCGAACTGAACTTGGGTCTGGTGAAAGAGCAGCAAGTGCTCAGTGGTTAACTGAGCCATATCTGCTCTTTATAGCTTTTCTTTTGGACAAGCACACAAGTGCTTTAATGAGACTCCTTCTAAAGATGAGAAACTGGCTGGTACAGCTGATGGGCAATCTCACCAGTACCCCAGCAACCCTCTGCACCCCTGTGTGATATGGTCCGCTTCCTGTGGGTAGCAAAGTTACTGCTGCCCCTAGAAGCTCCATGCTTGTGTGTGAGATAGGAAAAGGAGATGAGGCCGAGGAGCTAAGCTGGCCATGTTTGGCCACAAGGAAAACTTGGGTTTAGCCCCACAGTGGTGCACCACTGCTGGGGGATGGCTTTCTGTAGCACCTCTAGCAATTCCTACCTTGTCTGCTGTCTGGATCTGACTAGGAGGCCTCCTGGCTTCAGTGTCCAGAACAGAGCTCTAGAGAGTTCCAAACAGCTTTGGGCTTCTGTTGGCCAGAAAGAGGATGGGTAGGAGTGGAAGGATAACTGTGCCCTGATTCAAAAGTCTTTCTCTTAAGGCCAGGTATAAAGTTTGATTGTAAGTAAACTTTTTTGGGGGGCCCAGAGTTGTATAACTCAGTTGGTAAAGTGTTTGATATGAAAGCACAAGGACCTGAGTTTGATCCCCAGAAGCCATGTTAAAAAGTTGGGTGTGGTGGCATGGGATTGCAACCCCAGCAGTGGGGAGGCATAGGCAGGTAGGTCCCTGGGGGCTCCCTAGCCAGCCAGTCTAGTCTACTTGGAAAGTTCTCGTGACCCTGTACATATGAGCAACACTAAATGGGTTCAGTAGTATATCCATAGAAATCTCTATATATTGACATATAGATCTATAAGAAGAAGCCATGTATCTGTCAGGGAGTGCATGGGAAGGGTTGGAGGACAGGAAATGGTGGAGATGGTATAAACACAACTTTTAAAAAAATATTTATTTATTTATCATTTATACAATATTATGTTTGAATGCACCGGAAGAGGGCACCATATCTCATTATAGACGATTGTGAGCCACCATGTGGTTGCTGGGAATTGAACTCAGGACCTTTGCAAGAGCAGATGGTGCTCTTAACCTCTGAGCCATCTCTCCAGCCCTACAATTTTCATATATGATGTTCTCAAACGATAAACACAGCTACTGAAGGTATGTAGTTTCTGAAGAATGCCACCTGAGGTTGACCTCTTGCCTTCACATGCACTCATGCACATACATGTATGTGTAATCACACCCAAAAAATGCCCTCGCGTGCACGCGCGCATGCGCACGCGCACACACACACACACACACACACACACACACACACACACACACACACACAAATATTTAATGAAAAAGAAATTTCAGTAAACCTTTGGGTATAATTACCTAGGTCAAGAGTTGACAAGCGTCTTCTGTGAAGACCAAGTCACAATAACTTTTGACTTTGTAAACCCCACAGCCTGTATGGCAAGCACTCAATCCCACTGCTGGTGGAGGCATCTAGCAATGAACAGATGGGACAGTGTGCCAATAAAACTTTATTTGCAAGAACAAACAGAAGCAGAAGATCAGATTTGGCCTTCAAACCATACTTTGCAGGTTGCTGGTCTAGATAATCTACAGATATGATGGAATGATAAGGGCTTAGTATTTGGGGATCATCAGGCAGGGCATATTCATCAAGGATATATGGAGATCGTGGTATTTAGGGAGCAGGCAAAAGGTGGAGCTTTTACTGATGTTCTACATTATTGTGGAGTTAAATATGATGAAGTCTGGGCTTCTCTCATTAAAACCAAAACCACAATGGGTTTAGGAAATTTTGTTTCTCTCACAAATGATCACTGGGGTATAAATGGTCTAGGCCTTGCACAGGGCTCCATGGTGTGCTGTGGACCTGACTTCCCTCTTCTTCTTCTTAGCTCTCATATCAGATTTTCTTTTTCACCTCCTAGAATGGCTACAGTAGCTCCTGCTGTTAGATGTGTGTTCTAGGGAATGGGACCGAGACAGGAAAGGGCACGCACGCTCCTGCGAGAGGCATGCCTTGTAAATTGCCTACTACTTGCTCTCCTACCACCTAGGCAAGAGCTAAATGGGCTAGCCATCCTCAGCTGCAGAGAAAGCATGCCTCACCCCAGCAGCCCTGCACACCTGCCAAGGAGAGAGCGTAGAAGGAGGCCCTGCAGAGGCTGCCCCGTGAGTTAAAGTGCAAACAGAAGGCCTGAAGAAGCTCCCTTTGGTTCCTTAGAGGGGACTTGCTCAGCAACGCTTTCTAGATGGACTTGCCACTTTTACGTCTACTTTACTTCCCATCTCTTTGGCCAACACTGTGAAGTCCTGGGCCTCATTTCCTTCTGAGCACAGCAAACTTCTCCTGGGGACAGTGAGGGTCACATTGGGTGGGTGGGGGTGAGAGAGAGAGAGAGAGAGAGAGAGAGAGAGAGAGAGAGAGAGAGAGAGAGAGAGAGAGAGAGAGGAGCTTTGAATCTCTGTTCAGGAATGTAGTTGTTTCTTTGCCATCTCTTTAAGAGTCCGTGTTTTTCACAAGCTGGTGGACCCCTATTTCCCTTCCTCCACCTTTCCTCCTCCACCTGTCTCTTTCCCCTTCTGTGCCCCAAGGACTGAAGTCTCTCCTTGGTCTCCGACTTGCTATGGTTGGTCTTGGCATTTTCACAAAGTTGCTGCTACTTTCCACGGTTACCATTGAAGAACCCTCTAGTCCGAATCGAGGTGAGGAGGTGCAGTAACAACAGCAGAGATGTGTCTTGCCATTGTTTGCGTGAAACAAAGGCATGAGATCCCATCAGAGACTCCAGGAAAGCATCCTATTTTTCTGTTTGTTTACTTCTCCTTCCTGGGCCTCTTCACCCATCACTTGGGGAGAGTCTGCCGGAGATGTCCACATTGTGAGGGAACTCAAGGAGGCCCTTGTCACCATCACCGTCAGCAAGGATGCCACAGGCCTAGGTGGGACCACATTTCCCGTCCCAGAGGGTGCCTGCTGGCAGAGGGTAAATCACAGTACTCTTCAAAGTGCCTCCAAATGCGAGGCCTTGTACCTTTACAATTCTTCTTTAGCCTTTGAAGAAAACTACTTCTTTAAAAGAAGGAAGAAAAACAACACCCTTGATGAATGCACACTGACGTTAAATGGAGTTTGAAGAAAAAAAAAAAAAACAGGTTTATAATACATTATAATTAATGAGAGGAGAGGGACCTAGTCCATCATTATTTTTCTCACTCACAGAAGGGAGGGAATAATAGGAAAATGAGATTTTCTCTAATGCTGGTCTGACTATGTCTCCTCTTTGGGCTCCCTCAAAATCTGGGCTCTTAGTATACCCCTGCGATGAGCCTCCCCAGAATCTACAAGTTGTGACAAAGGGATGGGTGTCAGCTTCATCAAGGGACTGGACTTGGGATCCTGAAAATAAAAATTTCAAGACATGCTAGCTTACACACAGCAAGTTGATTTAACTGCTTTAAGAAATTACACTTCCGTATTTATTTGTGGGGGGTGGGGGTGGGAGGGGTGGCCACTCATATGTCACAGCTCACATATAGCAGTCAGGAGACAACTTTCAGGACTTGGTTCTCTCCTTCCATCAAGTGGGTTCTGAGGATAAAACTCCAGTCCTCAGCCTTGGGGACAAGCACCTTTACTCTCTGAGCCATTCATCCCCCAGCCCTTGACTGCTTTTGGACTAGCACCTATGTGGGGAATGGTGTTGACTGAGACCAAGCGCTTTAGAAGCTGTTGGTGAGCTAGAAGGGAAGGCCTTCAGGTGGCTGGTGATAAGGCTCTTGCTGAAGAGTGAGGAAGAAAGTGCCGGTGTCAGCTCCACGTGCTCCACCTTGGGTTTGGATGTAAGAGTTATCATCAGTCACTAACCTGACAGGGTGTAGAACTTCCTGGCCCTGTGTGTGTGTGTGTGTGTGTGTGTGTGTGTGTGTGTGTGTGTGTGTGTGTGTTGTGTGTGTGTGTGTTGAATGTGTGTGTTGTGGTGTGTGTGTGTGTGGTGTGTGTGTGTGTTGTGGTGTGTGTGTGTTGTGTTATGTTGTGTGTGTTGTGTTGTGTGTTGTATGTGTGTGTTGTGGTGTATGTGTGTGTGTGTGTGTGTGTGTGTGTGTGTGTGTGTGAGTTTCCAGACTGGTCCAGACTGGGTTAACTGGGATGGGGAAGACCTACCTTAACTGCTGATGGGCGGAGACAAAGTGACTAAAAGGCAGCAACAGTCTCTTCTCTCCACTTCCTGACTGTGGCTGCCATGTGACCAGCCGCGTCCAACTCCTGATACCATGACTCATCTGCCGTGATGGCTGCTTGAACTGTGAGCCAAGATAAACCCTTCCTCAGCTTGTGCTTGTATGATGTTCTGTTAAAGCAAGCAACAAGACCAGTACTGAGCACATGTACCCAAGAGCCCACACCTCTGCCTGAATGGCCATAGTCCTCCCTGCTCTTCTCACGCTTCTGCTAAACGCTGACTATGAGGCAGGGGTCCGACCTTGGAAGGATGTCCTGGAGTCAGAAACCACAACTGGACTCATTGGTGTCTGTTGCCGATGACTTAATTTAGGGCCTATATCTGTGGGGCTACAACCGCCCCCATCTTCTGAAAGAGAGCAGAGGAGAATTACCCCACTGTGGTGTGAAAAAGTGTCAGGAGAGGGGTGCCCTGCCTATATACCAAATGCTCTTGGGTCATCTCTTGTACTTTCTGTTTTCTTGACTGGCATGGCTTCATCATAAATAACCCATCCTTTCTATCTTAGCTATCTCAGGGGTACGTCCGAGGCTTACAATAGATTTGCTGGATTCTTGCTGATTCAGTGTGTGTGTGTGCGCGCGTGTGTGCGTACGTGTGTGTGTGTGTGTGTGTAAAGGTGGTGTGAGTGTGCAAGCCAGAGATCACATTAGATATTCTTCTTCAGAAACCATCACTCTGTTTTTTTGAGATAGGGTCTTCCACTGGCCTGGAGATGTTCAGGTAGGCTAGTCTGGCTTCCCTCAACCCAGGGACCCTCCTGTCACTGTCATCCGTGTGCAGGAATTGAGCACATACCCCATGCCCATCTTTTCTACGTGGGCTGTGAAGCTCCACCTGAGGTCCTCCTGTGTAGAAAGCAAGCACTTCACCAATGACGTCATCTTTCCTGCCATGAAACTCTCGCTGCTTTTGGATAAAGGCCCCACATACTTGCTGTGGGAGCCCTAACAGCACAGTTTCCCTGAGGTTGCTAAAGAAGATGGCTAAAAAGGAAGACAAAAAACCAGTTGAATGTTTATTTCAAATACCATCAGGGAAGGAGTGACACTTTGTGATCATATCTTAGAACAAGAAGGAAATGTGGACTTCTGGAAGGTTCTCAGAGTCTGTGTTCTGAGATGGTCAGAATTTCCTGGCTTTGACTTCTCCCCGCAAGAGAAAGGGGTTTGCATATCCCATCAAAGGACATTTAGGGCCTTGGGTTGTTTTTAATCTTTAAATATACTTTTAGAGAGAAGCTGTTGAGGCTCTGTGACGTTCCGTTTTCTTGGTTGCCCATGTTGTGGTCATCTACCTGCACATGGTGGTTTGGGGACAGCTAGTGACATTCTGTTAGCCCATGATCATTAAGAAGCTTCAGTCTTCTCCTCGTCACAGAATGCCACACGACACATAGCTGTCTCTCCGGGCTCCCTTGGCTAGAACTGTTCTCAGAGTGTCTCTGTGACGGTGGTTGTAGGATCTTTTAGAATGGCCCTCCATCCAAACTTGCCTGATGTTTTTCTCATGATTAGATGGGGCCCGTGGCTGCTAGGAAAGGGGGCCTCATAGAGGAAAGCCATTCCACCAGCTCTGTGATTATGGGCCCCGACAGCCTGGCCAAGGTCAAACTTGTTGGGTTCTCCGTGGTCAGGCTTCTTATGCTCAGTAATTCTGACCTTTTTTTGTGTCCTAGACAGAAACCGTCCAATGCCAGATTCACTCTCTCTCATCCACAGGTGCCCCTCAGAGGCATGTTCTGTGCTCCCTACTGGGGGTGGGGGTCTGCCATGCACCCCTCTCATGTTTCCTCTGACATGAGATCTACTTGGTATTCCTGTAGCGGAGCCAATACTCAGTTTTTCAGAACTCCGATGTGAAGCTGAGGTCGCCACAGTCTTTACCAACGCAAACTGTGACTGGAAAAGTAAATTACTTATATTTTCCTTGAAAATATTTGATACGAACTACATTAAAATCCTCAGTGAGAAAATATACCCCCAAACCTATAATCAGAGAGGAGATGATGTCTATAAAACATAAAGAACCATAGGGTACGTTTCTGTGCAAAAGCCTACTTTAAAATTTTATTATTTGCCCCGTACTATGTCATCAGCTGCCGGCTTCTCACTCCTTATTTATTAGAGGTGGGCGCAGCTCTCTCCCTCAAATAAACACCCTAATAGCGGCTCATGAGCAGATTTTCTCCCAGCAAGCAGAACCCAGTGATATTTACTGCAGAAAGATGGATAGCCTTGGGTCTTCATAAGGAGGAAAGACACATTTTGGAAGCAAATAGACTAATACTTTCTTAAGATGGGGCTCTTGAAGGCTGAATTTATATACAAAAGTTTCAAACGACCCAGGCCGACACCAGGTTAGGTTACTGACTACAGAATACTGACTTTTCCTATCCTGGCCACTGGCCAATTCTTAACTAGCATTTACCATCAGCCTATTGTGGCTTCACGAGTCTATCTGACATCAGTTTCATTCCTCCTCCTGGGCCTGCCCAACGTCCCCCTAAAGACGTTGCCATGGCTTGGTTGGACCCTTTTCTGCATATATGTAGACATGAGATGTATACATCTGAGTCTGCCTGCCGCAGCCCAGCTGTACTCCACTTTGTATCACAACTTTCTCCTCCCTTGTCCCTCCTAGAGGTGTGGAAGAAGAAACAAGCAGCGATGGGCCCTGGTTTGTTCAGAGAAGTGGTCTTATTCTGATCCCTGGGCGAGTGGGTGCTCAATACTCAGACCAGGCTGGCCTCGAACTCCCCGCAATCTTTGTGCCTCAGCCCCCTGAGTGTGGGGGATTACAGATGTCAGCCACCAGGCCCGGCTGGCAGGAAAGTCTTGACTTAGCCTTTCAAAGACTTTTTCCTCACAGCCCAAGTCTTCTCCTTCCTGTAAGTGTGGGGGCTTGCCTTTGCAGTCCCTTGACCTCAGATGATGAGCAAAGATGCTTCTGGTGGGTAAAGGTCAGCTCTTGCCTTTCTCTGACGTGCATGCTGTGGCTCTGTTCTATCACCAAAGTTTGTGGGGCTTATTTTTTCTTCTATCGTAGTTTGAGAGAGAGAGAAGGGGGGGGTGAGCTAGGAGCATAACAAAACTCTCATACAGAAAATGTCCTCAAACCTGCAATGACTGGAGCGTGGCCGCTTTGTTGAGAACCTGCGGGCTTGTTGCTCCCTAATGTGCCTTTTAAAGGTTATCATTCTCATCTGGCCTCAGAGGCTCTCTCATCCTTTCCCCGGAGTTTTGGGGAGGCTGCGTCGGGCTCTCCACCCGAAAGAACCTTCAAAGTAATAGACTCTATGTAATGGTCTCCTAGTGGTTAGGGGGCCATCTGGGAAGAAAATGGATAGCCTTGGGTTCTTCAATAATGGCAGGACAGAAATTGTTTCTTATTTACTTTTTTTTTTCTTTTGAGATCAGGTAGACTAATCATTTTTCAAAAAGGACTTTTTGAAGGCTGTTTTTCATGCTGGTCTTAAATACACATGCATAAACATACACACACGCACCACACACACGCACACACACACCACCCCAAGAAAGGACTCTGATGCCCATGCACCACTCCACCCTGGTTTTTGCCCATCAGCGCAGTGCCGTGAGTTTCTTGGTACCCTCTCCATAAGCTCTTTTCTTCTGAGGACCATCAAGGACCTCTCTACTTAGGGGTATTTGTGCCCCCTTCAGTAAAGGAGTATTCATTGATAATTACTCCTCACTCCAAAGTTAACAGAGTACCGCACAGGAAGCCTCAGGTTAACAGTCCCCCAGTGATACAGAGCCTGGAGCACGGGTGGGAGCAGTGGCTAGCTGTCCAACACAGTCTTCAAATAGACTTCTTTCTGACCTGTGTCCTTCCATTCTGAGGTAGGGTGGTCAAGATATAGCAAGTAAAAATACCAGACACCAGTGAAAACTGATTTCTAGGTGTTAAATTTGAATTCTAAGTGGAAAACAGCATGGACACATTTCTTCTTTAAAAAATTAGATTTATTTATTTCATATGTGTGAGTATTTTGCCTGCTTGTGTGTCTGTACACACATTCATGCCTGTGCTCCTGGAGGTCAGGAGAGGCCATTGGTTGTACTGAAAGTGGGGTTATTGAATAGTTGTGAGCCACCATGTGGGTGTTGGAAACCAAACCCAGAACCTATGCAGAAGCAGCCAGTGCTCTTTACCACAGACCCAACCCTCCACCCTGGCATACGTGCTTCTAAGCATAAACATGTTCCAAATATCATACCATAGAACCCTGTTCATAATGACCTGTTACATGCCTGGGATTTGCAATGGACCAGGCATCCATATTTTCTAGGCAGCTCTTCCCTCCATCAGCTCAGAAGGGCTGGGGCAGCATCTAGCATCCCTTTTGCACAGCCATCTCTGTGGGGAGTGATTTCTCTTGCTCATGCTGGTCAGTTGGAGACTTCTCTCTCCTCCTGCTCAGGCCGCCTGGGGCCCTTCTTCCAGCCGGGTGGATTTTTAAGCTGTTATTCCAACACTTACCTGATTACCTCTTATGAGACAGGAAACTGGTCCCCACCTGCCGGCCTTCTGACCTCCTAGGGTCTCTTAAATCAGTGCTTTTTGAGTCTCTCTCTTTTCTGTCCACCTGGACAGCTGGGCGCTGATGAGCTTATTGCCTGCTCAGGACGTGGCCACCTCAGCAGGGCATCGAGGCTGGCCAACCGACAGAAGATGTGCGCCTGGGAAAGGCCGCATCCCTTTTCTTTCTTTCTAAAAGCTAGTGTGCTAAAAAGAAAAGTCGATTGCCTGTTCTCTGAAATGGATGAAGAGGACATCAAAGGTGTGCCTTCTGGCTGAGGACGACACTCAGAGGCTGCAATCAGGGACTGTAATCACACAGGCAGCAGGCATCTCTGTAGAAGAGCCGTCTACACATTCTTGTCCACCTTGCACTAGTTCATGTCCCCACACTGTCTCCACCTTGTGTTTCTCAGAGCCCGGGTGTGGATTTCTTTCTTTCCTGGACGGAACTTCTGCAGCAACAAAGTGTGCTTGACAGTTATCCGCGCCTCACCCGGGGTTGGGGGCTGTTCTTCTGAGAACGGCTTCTCCTTGTTTTCCTCTGTAGGGGACAAGTAGCTGGGGTCATCTAGACTGATCTCTGCTTTACAGGGAGTTGGCACTTGTTGAAGTGGCAAGTAGGCATGTAGGGAGCAATGCCATTTTTACCTCACTGCCCGCCCCTCAGGCCTTGGTGTGTCCTTCCCACTTTCCCCTCATACCTCTTGTTCCCAGTCTCCACGGGGGGTGGGGTGGGGAGGGGAAGCTGTTCTGATGTTGTTCATAAGGGGGGCCCAAGTGAGGGAGCTCAACCCAACCCACTCTCCGTGTTTCCAGGCCACATCCCTTGATGGATGTTCATGCAATTTTCTCATTACACTTCCGTCAGCACTCATACAAACAGTGTAAACTATTTTATTTCAAGACGGTTGTGCTCTTTTATGACCCCCTACTTGGTGTGCTCCTTTTCTGGGTTTAATTTACAACTCACATTGTTTAAAAACCAGGAGAAGTCTGTCGATGAAACCTCATTTGGCCATGTCTGACCTATGGGTCTTCTTCCACTGCCTTTATGACCTTAGACAGAGGCCATTCAGTTGTCAGTGTTCTCTGAGAGTGTTGTAGAGGCCCCTGACGTCCATTGGCAGACGTATTTTGTGTATATGGCTGGCTCTACTTTGTACATTCAAGTAGACAGGTGTTTGGAGTTAAAGTGAGCCCTGCCCAAGACCATCGCAGGAGAGGATTCTGGGAGCAGCTTAAAGTCTCTCATAGTTGCCTTCTCTTTCTCCGGGAAGGCCTGAGTGTTTGTTCTTTTTTTCCATATGCCTTCAGTTTCTCTTTATAGTTTCCAAGATCTCGCTTTCTCACACCTGCCAGCCCCTCCCCAAGGAGAACAGTCTGTGTTGTCTTTACTCTTCCACTAGTGAGAGAAGGCCTCTCCAATCACAGAAAGCACTCCAATTGGTGAGTTTTGGAGTAAAATCTTTTTGAGAAAATCAGACTTAAAAAAAAAAAAATCACATTTAGTTATTTGTGAGGGTGGAGTGAGGGTCTGTCTCATGCCACAATATATCTGTGGAGGTCAGAGGACAACTTGTGGGAGTAACTTCTCTCCTTCCACCACTTGGGTTCCAGGCTTTGAACTCAGGTCAGGCTTGGTGGCAAGCACCTTTACCAGATGAACCATTTTGCCTGTCCTGGATTGATGGATTTTTTTCATGCCTCTGATGCCTCTTTGCATAGTTCTAGGTGCCCCTCGTATGTCAATTGTTGGTCTTAAAAAAAAAAAAAAAAAAAAAAAAAAAGGAAAGGTCTATAAATAAGTTTATAATTTTGCTTGTTAGGTAGAACAGTGTGTGTGTGTGTGTGTGTGTGTGTGTGTGTGTGTGTGTGTGTGTGTGTGTACACACACCTTGCTGTTGTGCTCCACTGACTTGGAGCTGGTTAATGGGCTCCAAAGATCAGATCTACCTGTCTCCACCCGACACAGTTCTGAGATTACAAGTAGTTACTACCATGTCAGGCTTTTTTCTTTTATTTTTCTTAACGTGGGTTCTGGGGACCAAGTCTCACCAAACATCATGCCTCCCTAGCCTGGGATACTTTGTTTTTGACCCTCTCTCTTCACTTTGCGTTGCATCTCTTTTCCCACCTATATTCTTGGGTTCACTTGCAAACTTGTGAGCTATTGAATTTTTTGGATCGAAAGTGGCATTTAGCCAGACTGAGTGCATTTAGGATGAGTCTAACAAAGAGCTCCCGGTGTAAGAAAGCACTCTACCTCCGGTTTCATCCCACAAAAGAGAGAGTTTCTGAAGCTGGTGTGAGGCTGCAAAGTGACTTTGTAGGACTCTCTAAGAGTTGAGTCCACATGCTCCATTATCACTCTTGCTTTGTGACTCCTGCCCTGGCTTTTAAGCAAAACATACAACCTCCAGGTTCACGACCACGTGATCCGCTCATAGCCTGGCTAAGCTGATCTGACAGGCTCCTCTCCACTGTGCTTTGAAAGAACTCATGACTGCCCCCCTTTTTTTTTTTTTTTTTTTTTTATGAGACTCCATAGAAATGGCACCAAGTGTCTGTGGAGAAAACACTACTACAGTGGGTTGCTGCACAGCTGTAGTGCAAGATGAAGCCAAGCTGAAAACACTTCAGCCACATTTGTCTACCCACACACTTTCCCATAGGTCAGAAAGTTCTCTTGAGTCAGGTTTGCCATAAGCACTTCTTCTCTAAAAAAAAAAAAAAAAAAAAAAACGTGGGCCAACTTGTGTTTTCTTACCTTTGTCTCTGTCCTTCACTTTTAAGAACGTTGCCCCTGCCCTTCCACTGTGCCGTTTGGAGGAAGTGTCTGTGTGCTGGCTTTCCCAAGGCCTCCCTCCTACAGCAGAGAAAGAAGGGATGGCAGTGGGTCAGAATCTTCTGTGAGGAAAAAAGATGTCACCGAAGCACTACGCTCAGAAGGTGTGAAACCATGGCATTCCCACCCTCTTTGCTTTAATGAAATTTGGGATCGATCAAAGGCTGTGATTTTCTCTGAGGATCTCTCGTCTCACAGAGACTGCACCTAATTTTGTTTCTTCCTCAGGTGACTGGAAAACCAAAATGAGGGAGCCAGCTGCCATATTTTCTTTCTCGCCTCTGCTTTTCCTTTGACATAAGAATGTCCCCACCCCTGCCCGCCCTCTCAGGATTAATGGGGGAGAGCCAAGGAAAGCTCTTTCTCTCTGTCTATTATCATTGAAACGGATCAGTTTCTCCTTTTTAAGGATGCAAGGAAAAATGAGCTCGCTCCAGTAACTCAGTTATGTTTTGAGAAATGGACTGCCTTTGACAGGCTCATTCGGTTTGTAAGAAATACTAAAAAGTAATGTTTCAGAGTCAGTGTGTGTACAGTATGAGGTGTGTGTGTGTGTGTGGTGTTTCTGTACATGAACATGTGCATGTGGGCACATGGAACTGAAAGGCCACCTCAGGTGTCATTCCTCACTAGCCATTGTGTTTTGAGATAGGATGTGGGGCCCAGGCATCAGGCTGGAGAACCAAGCCACTCAGCTTTGACATGTTACTCAGGCCCTCATGTTTGCAAGGCAATCACTTTGGCTTGGAAGCTTTCTCTTCAGCCTGAGCGGATCCCTTGAATTCAGTCATGAATATGAGTATTTTAATAAGGCCATTTCTGCTTCCTCTTCCCCCTGTCCCCCTCGTCCTTTTTCTTCTTATCTTCTTCCCCATCTTATTCTCCTCCACCCTCCTTTCCTTCTATTTCTAGGTGCAGGTTCTTATTTGGGCAAGAACTTTAATTTGAGGACTGATTTTGAACATGACGTTACATATACCAGCATGTCTTTGAGAAAGAGAGAAAAAATAACCTTCAAAAGAGAGATGTTACATTAATTGGTTTTCGCCAAGGAAACAGCAAAGCACTGAGGACCACTAAGAAATGAAGTAAAAAGCCTGGCTACTTCCGAGGGACAAACTTTCCGAAACTCACCATCAAAGAGGGAAGTGGCCTGCTACAGAGTAGGGGCTTTGACAACTGTTTTTTCTTGCTCATTTGGCCCCATCTCTAGTGGAGCTGGGGTTGAGGCTCCGTGGCTCTCCTCGAATGGTTTTGAGAAGTGACATTTCCGTGACTCCTTAGGCTGTCCACTTCTGACACTTGAGCCAGATGAGATGCCCTTATGGCATAATTTGCATGCCATCTCTTTGTGGCATTTACTATGGCAGCAATCATTGTATAATTAGGCTCTAATTCCTTCTCTTCAGCCCAGAGAACACTACTTCCACTGTGCAGAACTTAATTCCTTCAATTACTAGCAATGAACCTGTATTTAACTACAGGACAGGGCAGGGTGAGGGATGTCATCTGGCCTTACTCTTTGCATGTCCTCTTTGGAGTCTTCACATAACTGAAGTATTTTAACAGCCTTGTGCGCATGTATGTGTGCTTGTGTGTGTGTGTGTGTGTGTGTGTGTGTATGCATGCGTGTGCACGTGTGTGTGTGTTACCACCTTGTGTGTTCCTTGAAGAAATAGGGGTTATGGGTAGAGGCCTCCACTCAAGAATGTTTTCTCTAAGATTCAAGATGGCAGCCTGAGCTGCAGGGCTCCCTCACCCACGGACTCCCTCCTTCTTCTCTGAGAAGAGCTAATGGGTCTGCAACATTATTTTTCCTGTCAGAATTAATAGGAGATATTCTTTTCCCAAAGCCATTATTTAAGTAATATTGCTTACAGAATTGCTGAAGCAGGATAACACGTCCTTATGCAGAGTGTAAATCTTGAGAAACGATGAGACAATGGCTTAAACACATCAATTATATTCCAAAGCCTGAACTTTTCTCTCTACCATTTTCATTTATAGTTAAGAAAGTTTGAAATTAATGACCCATAATGTAGATTCTCTTGAATTAATTTTGGCACTAAAGAATTCAAACAATATTAACACTCCCCCCCAATATAGTTTTCTTTCGTCTCCACAAAATGGCCTTTATTTTAGAGCATTCTCTTGTTGTCTGGCCATAATTAAAGTTTTGGCTTACCAAAATATTTTAAGTATACTTCCCCACTCACATATGGGTTTTGGTTGGTTGTCTTTTGTTTTGCTTTGTTTTTATTTTTGTTTCTGTTTTTGGCAGAGCAGGAGAAGGATGGTAGGTGAAGTGTCCTCACACTGACTGCCTTTCATCAAAGAAGAGAACAAATAAGAGACTTAGAGGTGGTCCAGGAGATGCACGGTTGAAAAAAAGCTGTGCAAAACCACCACAGATTTGGTTAGAGAATTAAAAACCCTCTTTTTCCTCTCCTTTTCACACTCCCCTCAAGCTAAACCTTCATCAGTTGCCTGTAATGGTCCATCTCCCACTCTCAGCGATGTGCCCTGACCTTCTGGTGACAGAGGCAGCTTGAGTTGGCATCTTAACAGGCGTGCACACACGGTGGGTCATCATTTCAGTCCAAACCTTAGCAGCGACCTCATAATTTGCCTTTTAGTTTTTCTTTCTAACAAGCAGCAATGACAAGTGGGAAAAAGGGCAACAACTCACCCCCACAACCACCAGCATAGCCGGCTTGATGCCTGTCCTTCCCTGTCTCTCTCTACATGGGCGAAAGCGTGAGTGACCACTGCACACACATTCAACACGAAAGTATCACACCACACGTAGTTATAAGCAGTGGGGTGGTGAGTGTGAGTTGTCAACTTGACAAAATCTTTTAAATTAATTCTTTAGTGGGGTTGGGGGTAGGGTGCTTGTGTGTGTGTGTGTGTGTGTGTGTGTGTGGTGTGTGTGTGTGGGGGGGTGGGTGTATGTGGGTGTGTGTGAGTAGGTATGCCTGTTACAGAGAATATGTAGCAGTCAGACTTGTAGCAGGTCAGTTCTCTTCTTCCATTATGTAGATTCCAGGGATTAACTCACGCATTTTTTTACTGGCCTAATATGACACACGTACACACACACACACACAAGCACATGCACACATGTGCATGCACCCACACACACAGGCCGTGGTAGGAAGAGCAGTGTGAGTGGCACCATTCCTGGACAGGGCATTGTGGACAGTAGAAATGGAGACCATGAGAAGAGCAGCAGTGTGGGCTCTTCCTCCCCTGCTTCCTGACTGTGATGAGCTGCCTCAAGCTCCTGACCTTGACAACTGCATCCTGGAACTGTGAGCCAGAGCCAGCCCTTCCTCCCTCTAAGCTGCTCTTGTCAGAGTGTTTTTTATCACAGCGACAGGGAAGGAAACGGAGAGGAGCATCAGGCAGCAGTCTCTCCCTTCTTACACATCTTATGCAAAACTCTCTCCATGAGGGGCCTGGCCTTGACTCTGTTATATAGAAATATAGCCATTTCTCCCTACGTGTTGTTCTAGCCAGCAGGCCTGTGCGCTGGGTAAGGGCCTCTGCCCTTTCCTGTCTCTCTCTGCTGCATCCGAGCGAGGGTCAGGACTGTGTCTCCAGGGGTCTGATCCCGATGTCCCTGCACACAGGCAGCCTTTCTGGATGTGCCACTTGTTAGTCTTCCTCAGCACGTGCGCCTTCATCACCTTCTGGTGGAGAATTGCTGTTATACACAGGCCACCTAGAATGGCTTTCCTCAGTAAAACCTGAGATAAATATTATTAGAAATGGTGCCTGGGAAGGTTTGATTATTTTACCAACAGGGCTGGATTTGATCCCACAACTAAGTTTTAGAGCATTTCCATAGAGCTGATATGAGCTGAGAGGGTCACATGACCCAGATATGCTGGTTCATCCTGGGACCAGATTTGTGGATGATGACAATAACAGGTGACCCTAAAGTAAAGATTTTTCTAATGACATCCACATGAAAAGCACAGTTTTCTAAATGTGTGGAGAGGGCTATGTGACCCTGGTGAAAAGCCGTACCCTACCTTTGTTGACGACTGGTGTTTGGATGGTTCTCTTAATGGGCTGTGCCCGGCATCTCACCTGACCTGAGGCCCAGGGCTTGGGCCTGGAGTTCTGTGAGGTTATTCTCAGAAGGGGTTTCTAAGGTATGGAGGGCCTTCCCTCTCTGACAGGACTTCCTACAGTTCTTTTAATGATCTACCTGCACATTTTTTATATTATTATTAGGATTAATGGAGGAGTATTAATTCTTTCTCAAAAGCTGTTAGTTAAATCACAATTCTCTGAAATTGCTGAGACAGAATAATTTCTCCCCGTTCCTGGGTGTGTAAATCTTACAGAGTGATGAACCTCTGTCGCGGGCGTGCTGATTGCATCCCAGGAAGAGACCCACATACCATTTTCACGCAGCCACAAGACGCTTTAAAAATAAGGGCTCTGAAAGTACCAGTTTTGCGTTCAGCCTCAACATTTAATGGTCTCCGTGACGTTTGTTCCTTTAATCACCTTCTAGTTCTTTCCTTCCATGATTTTAGAAACCTATTTTGACTTCATATTTGGAGGGTACACTTTTGTAGAATGGACATGTTAAAAAAAAATTTTTTTTTTTAAAGATTCAAGACCAGCTTTTAAGAACCATTTTGTTCTAAACATAGTCAAGGAACAAGATGTCTGTGAGGGGAGAGCACTCGGCCTGATTGCCTGTCATCAGAGCGACCAAAGCGAAGTGATGAGAACCACTGAGAAAGAGACTGCTGTAAGAAAAGTTTTGTGATGACTCTTTTTGAGGAGAAATACCGGACCCCCCCACTCCACCCCCCCCCACCTTAAACACACTTTTCTGGTCCTCTCTTGGGTCCCTCCTGCTGGGAGAAGCTGGAGGCTGAAGCTGCCTCTGCCAGCTTTCCCTCCGCCCACCGGCTTCTGGGCCTCCCATTACTTCCTGGCTGCCTTCAGCATCCAACACTGCCCATCTTCTCCGGCTGAGAGGATTGAGGGCCGTCTGCCATCAGTTCGCACCATACTGTTTTCTTGAAGAGATCGCATAAACAGTAAGATGTCGGTAACAAATGGAGGTACCCTCAGACAATGTGCCCGCTATGCAAGAGGGGCGCCAAGAAAATCAGGCCGATAATTACATGGCAGAATAATTCAGGTTTATTTTACTGGCACAGCCCTGGGGACAGGCACTTTCTGGATGGTTTCAACTCTTTCTGTGAACAGAAGTGGGATTGGGACATCACTTTGCAGTCCGAGCATCTTCCTCCTGTGTCTTTCACGGTGCTGATGACATCTGCTTGGTGACGTGTGTGTGTGTGTGTGTGTGTGTGTGTGTGTGCGCACGCGTGTGTATGTGTGTGTGATTATGGCTCAGTGGGTAAAGGTGTGTACTGTCAAACCCAATGACCTGAGTTCAGTCCCAGGAACCAACACAGGAAGGAGAGAACCGACTCCTGAAAGTTGTCCTCTGAGTTCCACATGTGTACTGTGGCATGTGTATCCCTTAACAATAGTAATAACAAATTAAGAATAAAATTAAACCTCTGTCTACATTAGATGGTAAATTTCCAAGATGGGGGTATGAGCGTCCCTTACCATTGAACAAACACCTTACCCCTTGACACACTGTTGATGGCACTCAGCGTTTGGTCAATATTCAAGATCAAGATCAACAGTATGGGCTCAAAAATATAGACTTAAAATGGATTCAGCAAATTCTTAAATAAATGGGCAAATAACCGTTCGCAGCGGGGGTTAGTTTTAAAGGCACACCCAGCTTTGCTGTGAGTGACTGCTTGTTATAATTGCCAGCATGGGGTGTGTTCTTAACGGCAGAGACACTTTTGAACAATTTAATCTCAAATCAATTACAAGGTGCAGAGATGAACCCAGCTTCCTGTTTACAGTCTCTGCTGGCTTAGACGAGTGGCGAGGCTCATCCTGGAGGCTCGCTTTTCTACTTCACGTTTCTGAGTCTGTGGAGTCCACATGAATGGAGTTTGGGGAGCTATTGGGACAAACCAAAAGAAATTATTCAAATTACTCATATTTTGAGATAATGATATTTGAGTAATACATTTATTAGCATTTTAATAAGGCCTGGAAATGAGGCAGCCTGAAGCAGATTTGACATTAGAGAGGCCGATAATTCCACTGTCACTTTTGTCGTGTTGCCTCTGCCTGCGTTTTCTTTTTAATTATTTTACAGTTTCTTATAGCCTCTTCAAGAGGGCTAAATTTGCAATCGCTGTAACCGCTTAAGCAGTCTCTTCCTCCTGACGTGGCATGGCAATTATTTCTGAGAGAAATTATTAAAAGTGCGGCCTTTAATCAGGAGAAGAGCACGCAGCAGAGTGCCTCCGTGAGAGACGATTCTCTAATAAGAGTCTTGTAATTGAGTGTGGGCAGCCAGGTTCTGAAGATGCAGAATCTATAATTCTGAAGGTGGGGGAAGTGACTCATAGCGTGTGGAGCGGCAGCCTAAACAGGATGGCGCTTTGCACTTTAGAATTTGGCCAGGGCACGACTCACTTTTTGAAAGCGGCCATTCATTTTGAAGCGAGTTAGTGTCCTGCTTCAATAATCCAAATTAGTTTAACACACTTCAGTGACATTTTTTGGGCATTTTTCACAATTATTGGAGATAATTCACTTTCCTCTGTAGACTGTAGGGTTGAAAGCAAATTAAATCAATAGATTTTCTTCCTTTGCTCTCTCGGACGAGCCGGAAGTTATTGGTCAAATGTGCATACGACCTTTCTGCTTAAGCTTAAAAACCCAAACAACCTGTTGGGAAGACATTTGGCCAATCTGATTATTTTCTCTATACTAACTGGTTTTATGTCTTCATTGAATTGAATGAATTGCCATCTTGTCACTGTGGGAATGACGCTTGATCCACTTAGACTTGAGTGGCTGTCCTTGGCACACCGTGGAGCCACAGGGCATGTTGGCTGTTGTGACAGCTCCCCAGTGACACCTCCCAGGTGAGAATGAGAGCAGATCCTGAGTAGACCCACTTTCTCCACTTTGACTTTCCCTGCCCTGGTGGGGACATAAAATCCGGGCTTCTAGACAACCCTAGGAATCCGGAAGCTGGTCTCCTGCTTCTCATACTTTCTCCCTTCGAGCCAGTCTTCAGGTAGCACCAACATATATCCTTGGAAAAAAAAATACTTGCCCCACACTGAAAACGTTGGCTTCTTCCCAAGAGGCATCCGTACTCTGAGATGAAAATCCCCATTGACATCCCTCCCTTCATTTCAGCCCTGCCTCTGTTTACAACTTCCTTTCACATGGGTGTCACCGGCCTAGCTCTAGTCTCCTAGTGCCTCGGTTCTCTCCTAGTGGGATCTTCGCCTTTGTTCTTCTTTCTTCTGGAACATCTTTCACATATGGACAGTACAGTCGCTCTCAGCATCGTTTGCTATTTCCTCACACTCGAAACTTCCTAAACCTTTGTGCTTCCCTATTCATTTTCAAAGCTGGGAAGCTGGGTTGCTAAGGATCAGTGTACACAGGAAACCTAGCAGCTGACCTGTGGGGATAGAAGATCATCTTAGGTTTTTGTGCTTTAATATAAGGGGCGATGTGTTTCTCTACATCCCATTTTCTTTCAGAAGCCCAGGAGAATTTAGGTGTCAAATGGGTTTACAATATCCATGTCCATAGGAGATGATCTGGGGGTGGGAGATGGTGATACCATGTGTGGTGGTGATTCCATGTGTGGAGACCAGGGTGGTGGTTGGGGGTGGTGATACCATGTGTGGAGACCCGGGTGGTTGTTGTTGGTGATACCATGTGTGGAGACCAGGGTGGTGGTGGTGGTGGTGGTGGTGATACCATGTGTGGAGACCACAGGCCACACCAGATGTCATCTGCATTGTTTATTTTGAGACAGGGCTTCTCATTGGTCTGACGTTCACTCATTGGCTAGGCTGGTTGGCCAGCAAGACCCAGGGATTCTCCTGTCTTTGCTTCCCCAGTGCTTGAACTACAGTTGCATAACATTGAATCCAGTGTCAGGTTTTAGGTCTCTAACTTACACCCTATAATAGTGAGGTCTACAATGGAAAACCACCTGTGGAGACCACTAAATTGTTTTTTTTTTTTTTAAATTTACCGTTTCTTCTCTGTCTTTGTTCCTCCTTCATTCATTCTTCCCTCCTTCAATTTCCTGTCCCTTTTCCCCCTCGCACTTTTTCTCTCTCCCTCTTTCCTATCCTTTCCCTCCTTCCTTTAATTTTATTTTTTGAATTGGAAAAAAAGAACCCCCTAAAATTACTACATGTTTAAGGCATGAGTTTTAGCTTGTCCAGAGAGAAATTCAAACCTTAGACTATTAGGGAGTCAGTGGTGGGAGCCTCAAATCGTCAGTGGTGGCATGTGTGGGCCTACACAGGACATAGGCTTAGACTAGCCACCGACACAAGGTGTACAGTCAGGGATATGGACATGTGGGTTGACAGGATAGACAAGGTGTACAGTCAGGGATATGGACATGTGGGTTGACAGGATAGACAAGGTGTACAGTCAGGGATATGGACATGTGGGTTGACAGGATAGACAAGGTGTACAGTCAGGATATGGACATGTGGGTTGACAGGATAGACAAGGTGTACAGTCAGGGATATGGACATGTGGGTTGACAGGATAGACAAGGTGTACAGTCAGGGATATGGACATGTGGGTTGACAGGATAGACAAAGGTGACGAGTATGCTGTGTGCAAGGGAGCTAAAGTCTTGGAGGAACAGCTGCTCTCTTCTGGCCTTGAGGGAGGTCAGAGGTCAACCTGTAAGCATAGATGTATGAAGGAGAGAGAGAGAAATGGGGGGGGGGAATCTCAGAAGACCCCAAAATGAAAAAAGGGATGGTTGGGTGGGCAGGGGTTGCTAGCTTTCCTAATAAGCAGGAAAGTTTGAGGTTTTCAAACTCTGTGCTTGTATAACTTTAATCAAAACAAGAGCAGGTTTGACAATGTGCCCAGTGCATCTTCCAGCGATCCAGGCATTCTTTTTTTTTTTTTTCAGTTTATCTCATAATGCAGTCTAATTGCTTGGAAAGGACCACCTTGTTGTTTTTTTGGCCTGATTGTGGGTCCTTGTGAGGAAATGGAGGCAAGGGTAAGGGGGGGGGGACAAGGGGGAGCAGGTGTGAGAGGTTAGTCTGTACCTTCCTTTCCCCTGTGGAGATGGCTGCCACAGTAAATGACAGTCTCCCAGGTGCCTACTCCACACCCTGCTGCCTGGCACTTTGGTGGAGACCAAGGCCTGTCACCACCAAGGAGCCCCCCTCCCACCATGGTCTACTGAGTTCTCTAATCTTACCACCTGGATCCAGGGCCAGGGGACACAAAGTGATCTAAAATTAACCCAAAGGAACCTGGGTGAAGGCCGACTCTGTGGTGAGAACAGACACCATGTGGCACATAATTTACAGTGCATATGGTCATGGGGTCATTGACTTGTGGGCTCGGTTCTGCCATTTTCTTCCTTGGAGGAAGCAAAGACAATGCATTCGGCTGAGTGTGAGCCGGTTGGAGAAGGACAGTGCTGAGCATGCCGTGTGAGATGGGGCTGGGGGTGAGGGCAGAGCCTCAGACAGCCTCTCTGCCATTCTTGCCTTACTACATAATTTCAGATGTCTCTAAGCAAACGCGTTCCCTCTTTCAGGTCTAAATCTGCAAGGAGAGCCATCTTGTGCCAGCACAGACTTGTCCATTGGCCATAGGAACAGAGAGAAGGAAGGTGACTGCAGACAGACCTCGGAACCCATCTCCACTGGCACGAGCCCAATAGCCATCTTGGAAATAGACAAGTCAGCTCTGAAGGTGGGCACTGTCATTCCAAGGCCGTGATATCTCACTGTCATCTAAACTTAGCCCTTCATTCCCATATCACTCCCCATGTGGTAAAATACTCTGGTCTTCTTTCAGGGTACCTCAGAACCCTAAAGCCAGACAAAAACACCCCCAAACATTCTCCACTGAAAAATTACCCAACTTTGGAGCTGTGGAGATGGCTCAGTAAGTAAAGTCACCTGCTGTGCAAGCGTGGGGACCTGAGTTCAAATCCCAGAGCCCCCGTCAACGCTGAGTGCGTTATCTTGAGAGTCTGTAACCTCAGCACTCCTACAAGGAGATGGAAAGTGGAGACAGGAAAGTCCCTAAAAGTTCTTGAGCCAGCTAGCCTAGCATATGAGTGAAAAACAAGAAAGAGAGCCCGTCAAGAGCAAGGTGGAAGGTCGGCTCACACCCCACGCTGTCCTGTGACTTTCATATGTCATGGTAGAATCGGCTGGATTTGGTTGTGAAACTGTTGGGAGTTTCTCTTGAGAGCCTCAAGCCTGTTTGACTAATGCCCACAGAAGAAGATGCTGCCAAACTTCAGGTGTTCCTGTAGTGTGAAGCTGCCCCAGCCAGATCTGTGTTGAACCCACTTGTCCCCTTGACCGGCCCTGCTGGCTGGAGACAGGAGTGTGGGACCAGCTGGGTAGTGGCGTTTTCTGCCTTTATGTAGAGCCACATAAGAATACACAGTGGCCTGATTTGTATCAGTCGGGAGCTTGGCTGGGGTCAATGTGCTTATCAATTATTAATGGAAACTTATTGAGGGATCGTGTTGAGGTCCACACTCAGGAAAGAGTCATCACGACCTCAAGACCTTGCTTTCATTGGGATCATGCTTCTGATCACGGTTTTTATGTCAATTAACCTTTCCCCCTATTTCTTTTCCTTTGCACTTTGTTGTAGGATATTTCTCCACCTGCTGGTGAGCATGATGAGCCTTCTCAGGAGAAGGAGCGGGCAGATGGGTCAGGACTGTCTCTGCAATCTCATGTGCACTTGGCAGTGTTTCAGGAAGATCTTCTGCCCCAGGACAAGGCTCTTGATGCTGGATCCCCAGGGACTCAACTGCTGCCTTCCCAGGATCAAGTCTCCATGGTTCCAAACTTGTGCACTTCCCCAGACATCCCAGAGCCACCTTCCTCCTTTAGATCCAAAGGAACACTTCCTCACCATGACACTGCTACCTCTGTGGCTGCTGTCTGTGTTTCTGTGGGGATAAGAACAGGACACAAGACACTGGGGGCTCACAGTGCAGAGTCCTATGCAGAGGAGACTTTGACACAAAGCTCCCCAGACAGAGGAGCCACACCAGACAGCATACCTCAGGTGCTTCTGCCAGGGAGGCCTTCACCTGGTCAAAGGTCACCTGGAAAAACTAATGTAGACATGCCACATTCAGGACCTTGTTCAGTCAGCTCGTGCCAGGAGGAAGGGAGATCCCAGACAGCTTTTCCCTCCTGGGGCCAATATGGATGTGGGGAGATGGCCACCCGCTGTGCTGCTTTAGGAAGCGAGAGTGGGGCCTGTCAGGGCGAAGAATTAAGCACCCCCGAGAGTGCCACAGCTCCTCCTGGCCAAGGACAGCCCTCAGAAGTCTCCGAAGCCCCTTTGAGATCTCTCCGAAAGAGGAGTTTGGAAGGAATGAGGAAGCAGACTCGGGTGGAGCTCAGTGACGTCAGCAGTGATGATGAAGACAGACTGGTCATAGAGATATGACATGCTTCCAGAGAAAGATGGCGGTGACGGCCAAGGGCCAGGATCTTCTGAGCTAGACATCAACGAGTGTAAAACAGGCACTGGACTCTCTTTATAAGACATCTACAGACTAAGAAAGCCATCTGAGATTTCTTCAAGCCAAATCCAGCCAACACCATGCCCACCCAGAGCCAGCCATACCTTCCTTTTTAGCTTCTCTCAGATAGATCTTGAACTCTTCCATATTTATCTGGAAGCGCCATGGTGGCTGGGAATGCCACCTCAAGAGACTCCACATACACAGCTCCAACATGATGCTGTAGCCCCCACTGCCTCATCTAGTAAAATGACACTAACCAGAAGAGCCATATGCAACATTGTTCCTGACCAGTGAGACCCAACATCACCATCACCAAATTAAGAGTGGCAGACACCTTTGGGGTCATTGGGGTAGCTTGAGAAAAAAGGATGGGTACAAAGGTATGAACTGGGTGCCAAGATGTTTCTACACATTTCAGAGACTAACTCTAGATGCATTAAAAAACTGGTCGGGTCCAGCCATCTTCTTAACTGACACTGTAAATACACATGGCAACGGCTAAGGCCCTGTTGTATGTTGCACAAATGGTCAATACTTGTTTCTGGTCCAATAACACAAGCACGTACGGCCCTTGTACTTGGTGCCTTTTCAGTGAGACCCCCCCTCCCGCAAACAAAGTTTTGTGGTTTTTTTCCTTTTTTTGTTTTTTAGATCTTGCAAAGGAACATTGCATTAAGTCAGTAAAGTAGTCACTGCAATGAGTCATTTTTTAGGGGAAATTTCATTTTTTTCCTCTGATTCTTTTTGTCATATTGGGCTCTGAGCAATTTCAATTAGAGGGTTACATTTTAGTAATCTGTGCAGCTTGAATTGATGCCTGTTCCTCGTGATGGAACCTTTCAGCCTTCCTCCAGAAACTTCCATGACATAAAACTAATTGGAGTTTTGACGCTGTTTTATATCTTGCTAATTTTATTTTGGGGGCTTGGTGTTACTTAGCTGTCAAATTAAATCAACGTTTGTACTGTGCATCTCAGAACAGCACAGATCAAATCTCCCAGCATTCCAGAGCTGGTGTGCCTCTGTGCAGAGGCAAGGTCTGTGTCAGCCAGCCCACTACGCAGGCCTCAGGTCCCCAGCCTCCTGCTCCGTCCCATTACACAGGAGAGGGACACCTCAAGAAGTTTACACCTCTCATTTCCTCTACGGTTGTCTCCTTACTTTGTATCATTCTGTACAGTTTGTGATTTCTAGCTGAGCTTTTGGCTTAACTCTGAGGTAATGATACTCACATGACATCTGTGCTTCCAGGCCAGGCAGCCAAGACAAGCCCCTCTTCCTACATGCAAACATACTTTCCTAAGTCTTTACCTGTGAGGAAGCATGGCCCAGTTTCCAATATTTTCATGTGACCTTTCCAGTTTTGCTGTTATTCACAGAGAACTTCAATGCAAGAACACCTTCCCCTTATTATTTAGCCTGTGTCTGTGGTCATCAGACATCTCACCTATTGAACCCCAGGCAACAACAGCACAGAGGAGTTCAGTAGACCAGACATTGCCTCTGTCTGCTTCTCAAACCAAATGAAAGTGATATGGTGAGATTGGCAGCTCTTTGGATGACCTGTGCCTGAGAGAGAGAGAGGCATGGCGGAGTGACTTTGGCTGGGAGAGCCTGGTGACAGCCATCTCTGTGCGTATGGCATGAGTGAGAGCGAGACCTGGGCAGAGGAGCTGAGTGCGTCTCTGGGGGCAGATCCTGGTGGGAGTAACTGATAGAGCAACCACGACCTCCTTTACATCTGTGTCTTCATAGCTTGGACGTGTCTCCCATGAAAACCATTGCCCCAGATTTGTCACGCAAGATGCTGAAGAACATTTTGGGAAGCTGAGGGCACAAATTTTGTTAGGATACTACTGCTACATAGTATACAGACTGAAGGAAGGGCCATCTAAGCCAACCCCTACCTCCTGCCCTCAATTCCTGATTTTGGAGTGCAATCACCCACCTTATAAATCAGAAATTATATTTTATTTTTTTTTATTTTGAGATAGGGTTTCTCTACCTAGCCCTGGCTGCCCTGGCACTGACTCTGTAGACCAGGCTGGCCTTGAACCCACAGAGCTCTGCCTGCCTCTGCCTCCTCCTCAGTACTGGGATTAGAGGCATACACCACCACCACCAGGCTAAATCAGAATTCATAAAACAAAAAGCATAACCCCGAGTGGAAAAGAACATGTATGTGGGTGCAACTGGCTCCTCTGCCCAGAAGGTAGAGCGCAGCAGGGGCAGGACTACCTTCTAGAGTAGTGCTTCTCAACATGTGGGTCACGACCTCTTTGGGGGGGGGGGCAAATGACCCTTTCTTTCACAGGCGTCACCTAAGACCATTGAATTTACATTATGATTCATAACACTATCAAAAGCATAGTAATGAAGTAGCAACAAAAGTAATTTTATGGTTGGAGCTCATCACGACCTGAAGAACTGTAGTCAAGAGTCACAGTGTGAGGAAGGTTGGGAACCGCTGTCCTCGGTCCTTATTACCGGGTGACTGCTAGGATGTAAGAGCCTCACCAGGCCCAGGTCATAACATAGCTCCGAAGAAGCACAGTGGGGGCTCTGCCTCCTCTGAGCCAACATGTCTAGCCACCCTCCCCCCCAAGCCTGGATCCAGCAGAGCAGGATACTGATTCCAACTCTTTACAAAGCCAGGGAGCTTGTTGCAGACCCAGGGCCAACCTGGGCACTTGGTGCCAATCTCCCCAGGGGTCATTTACTTTAAATCAACATCAATCTGTGAGATCATTATTTCAATAGATTTTTTTTTTAATCAAGAAAATAGTTTAAATGACGTTGGGAGGAGCTAGCTACTAAAAATTATCCATATATATATGGTTTGGTTTTGATGGAGAGTCCTTTTTATAATGCCACAAATTGTCACTAATCTTTATAAATCTAATTTTCTTAAGGCAAAATACAATGATAAGAAACCTTTACCCATAAAACCCAAAACTCAGCTTGTGTTATTAAAATAAAATTCTAGTGTTACAAGTTGATCATTCCTGCAGCTTGACAACACTATAAGTGCATCTCAAATGATGGGTAAAGAAAAGCACATCCATTTTTCAGCGCTGAGCGTGTAGCTCAGTGGTATAGTGCTTGCCTGGCATGCACGAGGCCCTGGGTTCAATTCCCAGTACCACACATAATAAAGTATTTTACAAGGCCTGTACATTGTTTGGCATGCTGGTACTCTTATGTGCCTTCATGTAGGAGTCTTAAGCAACTGGTGCCTCAACTTCCTCCATGGAGGAATGTAAGAACGGAGGCTTTGGATCCTTTACCTTGCAAGCACCGCTGCTCGTGGTATCTGAAACCGGCCAATGACAGTCCTCCTAACGGACACATGTGCCTGGACACATTTGGAGATGCATGGAGGACCAAGGTCTCACCTCACCACTTGGCCAAATCTTAAAGCATTATGAGTCTTGGTGGCCAGCCTGACCTTCCTTGTTGGGAGGTGTCATGGGAGCCGCTCTTCCCTCCCTCTTCCCTTGGCATCTCAGAGGAAGCCAAGACTCAAGATTCATGGCTCACAGCTCTCAACCAGTGGCTTGTTTGCAGAGTGGTGGGGGAGAGAGGTGGGAGAGAGAAAGAGAGTGAGGGAGGGAAGGGATGGGGAGAGGGGAGGAGAGAGGGGGAGAGTGGGAGGACAGTTAGATAGACTGATCTGGATTATAATAAAAGCATAGCCGATGACTTGCTGAGTAACTTAGAACCAACTGGAGCTCCTCTCTTCCTCAAGCACTGCCTTCTAAAGCTGGGGTGTGAAGGCAGCTTACTGCAGTGCGGCCTGAGCTCTGTCCTCAGCACTGGAGATAAAGGATTCTCAGCCTCATGCCAAAAAGTCCTTCCTTGCATTTGCATCCATTACTTTGAACGATCGCGTTATTCATTTCTTTCCTGGCGTAGGAATTTGCATTTTGCATAGAATTTACCTGGTGCAGCAGATTGTTATGGTTACAGGACTGAGCTGCTGCTTTACTCCCTGTATGTCATTAAGCAAGGCAGAGGGAGGAAATGGGCTGTCTGCAACAAGAGGGGCCTGGATGGTTTTCTTTCCTGCAGTTGTTAGCTCCCAGTCCAAGAAGCATTGGCTTTTGAAACACTACATTTGTCTATTTCTTTCAAAACTCATTAAATACAGGTGTGAGGGCCTCAAAGAGTCTTGAGTGTTAAATTTCAACCCTCTTCATACCCTGCATTGATGTGGGAAAATGAATAATTTGGTCTGAAGGGATATGCGAACATATTGGGTGACCATGGGGTGGGGGTGGGAGGAAAGGGGCCAGGGAAAAGTCAGTCGTGGCCACTGGGAGCACTAGAGAGTGACTCGCTTGCTCCCACTGGCAGCCAACTCCCAGGGTTCACTGCTCTACTACTCCCTCATGATGGGGAAGTGCTTGGCTTCCTGGCTGATGAATTCCCCCTTCTTTATATAGTTAAATTATTTTGTTTTGATAAAAATAAAACTTAAAAAAATGAAAGTGTCTTATGTGGTTGATTAATTTAACCCAAACCACCCCCATTAAGTAATACGTTGCCATGACACTCCCCTTCTGGCTACCCCCCAACTTGTTAACCAGACACTCAGTCTGCCATTTTAGAATTCCATTCCGGTCAACGGAAGGATGAGAAATAGCAAATTGCTTTATCTTCTCTATTATTACTGTCCCCCCAGGGCCTCATGTGTCACGTGGCCTGCCTTACTTTACAGTTTTTCATGTAGAAATGCTTTAATAATTCTTAAATGCAGCTAAACTTTGGAGCCACATCAGGGTACTCACTGTGCATAGCACAACAATCCTCCAAACTCCCCTCCTTGAAGCTCATGTTACCCATCAACAAAGAAGACGTTTGTACATCAAGCCGTGACTCTTTATGAGGGTAGTGCTTTCCACTCCAGCGCAGGGTCACCCTTGTGCACTTACGGCCTCATGAAGTTCGATGCTTTGGAAGAGAGACTTGGAACACATGAGCTAATTGATGCCTCTTACCTGCTTATTTCCTAACTCCACAAACTCTAGTTGTAGGAAATGACTGCATTAGTTTTCAAACTTCAGTCATTGGAAACCCATCTTGGTGTTTTTGTCCTATGTTTCTATATGACACTCACGGCTATATTATTTACTTAATCTTCTTACTGAAATGTCTCCACAACGCAGGGAAGATTATCGCTGTAAGCAACAGTAGCTGGAAAATAGCTCAAGTTTGGGTGTACCAGTTATGTCTCCTTTCTAATATACATTTAAACACAGAATCATTGAAGTCATCCATCCATGTATCGTATCATATCATCTTTATGTCACCAACGGTGGTGCTCACTGCACTTGGGGAAACCCTGAGAAAATCTAAAGAGTGTAGGTTCTGTTTCCAACTATCCGGGTTCCCACTAAACATAGTTATTCCTCTCATTCTTTTTTTTTTTTTTCCTCCAAGAGACTGAAACTGAAACTGATGACCACACACAGGATTGTAAGTATACAGCTAAGCGTTCTCCATCAAAAGTTGCAGCTAGGATGGTAGATTGATGGGTCAGCAATTAAGAGCACTGTATTGGCTTTATAAGGATCTGTGTTAGATGGCTCACTACATGGATTCTGTGCTCTGTAACTCCAGCCCCAGGGAAGACACGATGCCCTCTTCTGGCCTCCACTGGCACCTGCATCCACACGCACATACACAGCCTCACATGCATGCTTGTAGTTAAAAATAAATAAACAAATAACTGAGTGTGATAGTGCACGCCTTTAATTCCACCACCCAGGAGGCTGAGGCAGACAGATCTATATGAGTTCCAGCCAGTAAGATAGGGTATATAGTGATGCTCTATTTTTAAAAAAAAAAAAAAGTTGATTTTACCTTGTGGCTCATTATTATCTTTGGGGCAGGTTGCGGCTAGGGGATAACCTACTGCTATTACCCTTCTAAATGAACTGAGCGCTAATACTGCTTATAATATCATGCTGCTGCACCGATGGAGCAGTGCAACTCTCAGCCCCATCAAAGAAACCTCTTCTTGCTGTAGATGGCAATTAATATGGAGCCCCATAGCTGGACAATGTCCAGAGCTCGAGAGATGTTGGAGGGTTTAGCCCCAGTTGGGGTGTGTTTACCGAGCCCGGCCCCCTGGGCTTCAGGAACCAATGCAAAAGAGGGTTAGAAAACTGTAAGTTGCAGGGAAAACAGCATCTCTGGCCTCATGGAGACTGTGGTGGCACATGCAAGACCTATGCCGGCTTAAACCAGACAAACCGTCAGCATGGATCAGGAGACACGGGGAAACAGTTCCACTTGGAAGTGATTTACACTTGATAGCTGCTGGGAGAGGGGAAATCAGTTTTCTCCCGTGGCGTGTGCTGTGGTTTGAGTAAAAATGGCTCCTTAGGCTCACATATGTGAATGCTTGGCCACCAGGGAGTGGCACCAATAGAAAGGATTAGGAGGTGTGGCCTCGTTGGAGGAGGTGTGCCACTGGGGGTGGGTTTTGAGGTTTCAGAAGCCCATGCCAGAGCCAGTCTCATACTCTCTCTTGATCTATGGGTCAGGATGTGGCTCTTGGCTACTTTTCACATCTGCTTGTCACCATGCTTCCCACCATGAAGATAATGGACTAAGCTTCCCAAACTGTAAGGCAGGACCCCAATTAAATGCTTTCCTTAGTAAGCGCTGCTATTGTTGTGGTTTCTTACCATAGCAACAGAACAGTGACTGTTTCTATATGGTTAGAGTTCCTATCGCTGCAGTAAAACACCATGACCAAAAGGCAAGTTGGGGAGGAAAGGGTTTATGCGGCTTACACTTCCAGATCATAGTTCATCACTGAAAGAAGTCAGAACAGGAACTCAAGCAGGGCAGGAAACTGGAGGCAGGAGCTGATGCAGAGGCCATGGAGGGATGCTGCTCACTGGCTTGTTTCCCATGGCTTGCTCAGCCTGCTTTCTTGTAGAACCCAGGACCACCAGCCTAGTGACAGTACTACCCACAATGGGCTGGGCCCTCCCCCATCAATCAGTAATTAAGAAAATGCCTTAGAGGTTTGCCTATAGTCTGATCTTATAGAGGCATTTTCTTCATTGAGGTCTCCTCCACAGATGACTTTAGCCTGTGTCAAGTTGACATAAACCCACCCAGCACAGGAAATAAAGTATATCAGACACACTCCGGGGCAGGCCCCATGCTCAGTAGATGGACAACACAAAATACAAAACTTACTCCATGCTTTCTGCGTGATTTTTGTTTAGTTAGGCTTTGTTGTTGTTTGTTTGTTTGTTTTTAATCTTTTGGGGTTTTAATTTTTTTTGTTGTTTGTTTGGGTGAGAAGGGAGGTGGGAGGATCTGGGAGGAGTTGGGAGAAAGGAAAGGATATTATTAAAATATTTTACATAACAAGTTATTTAAAAAGCCAATAAATGAACTTCAGGTCTCTGCCTCTCCCTTCATTCCTCCAAATTCTGTCCCTCAGTCCCATCGCTAGCTCCACAACAGACCCCCTCCTTTCTTCCCCTTTCCCTATCTCCAGTGAACGACACAGGTCTTCCCCTCCTAACTCCCCTCCCCCTTGTTGCTTTATTCTATCCCCCACTTCCTGCAAGTATTCCCTGGGATTATTCAGGCCAGGGAAGCAGATTGGCTACTTGCAGATCTTCGCCTATACCTTCTCTTCTCCAAAACTGTTCTCCTATTCTTACCCTCATGTCTACAGGAGACCACCTGCTGTGGCCCCTTCCTCTCTGCCTCCATCTCCAATGGATCATGCGGATCTTCTTCTCCAACCTTCCTTCACACTCATCCTGCAGTTGCAGCCCCCATGTCCGCCAGGCATTCTCTGGGAGCCCAACAAACAAGCCTGCTAGAGAAGAGTGGCCAGCAAAGCAGGCAGGTGACCTTCAGCTCTTAACTCCTCCTCCTCCTCCTCCTCCATACCTCTAGCTCTGCTGCTGACTATTGTTGTGGCCTCTGCTCACTCTCTGCTCCCATTTCCAGGGAACCAAACAGATCCTGGTGTAACACCCTGCTTTCCTTCCCTCCCGTGGGCCCCCTCAGCACCCTTCCTAGCCCATTTTCATCCCTGTCAGCTCCCAATACCTAGACGCACATTTTACCTGGAACCTTCCCAGTGGCTATGCCTATCAGTATCTCAAAGAATTCCCAACTGGGCAACACACAGCCATTACACTTTCCTAAGAACCAGAGAGGGCAACAGAAGCCAAGGAACAAACTCCCATCGAACAAAGACAAGACCAGATGTCAGCACTTAGAATAACAGTCTTCCCAACCCAGATGCCTAGACCCCAGCATCAAAGTACAGCCAATGACAGCCAGGACAATGTGCCTCTGCTACAGCCCAGCAACCCTGCAACAGCCAGCCCTGGACAATGCAGCACAGCAAACACAAGGCAAAGACTCAAAACAACCTTTGTGAGTATGACAGATGCCCTCAACAAGGAAATAAATGATTCTCTTAGAGAAATCTATGAAAGCACACACAAACAGTAGAAGGAAATAAATAAAATAGTTTAGGACCTGAAAGTGGAACTAGAATCAGTAAAGAAAACCTAAACCTGGAAATGAAAATTTTAGGAACTCAAAAAGGAACCCTAGAAGAAAAGCTCACAAACAGAATATAAGAGATGGAAGATATATTCTTAGGTATTGAAGACACAGTAGAAGAAATGGATAACTTAGTTGAAGAAAATATTAAATCTAAAAAAAAGTCTTACACAAACAGATACCAGCACAAACTACTATACCCAGCAAAACTTTCAATTACAACAGATGGAGAAAATAAGACATTCAGTGATAAAACCACATTTAAACAATATATATTTACAGAAGGTACTAGACAGAAAACTCCAACCTAAGGAGGGTAACCACACCCACAAAAAGATAATGAATAAATAATCCTAGACCAGTAAATCAAAAGAGGGGACACACACACATACACACACACACACACAATAAGAGGATAAGAAGAATAAACAAACACTGCTCATTGATATATCTCAACGTTAATGGTCTCCATTCCCCCAATAAAAAGACATAGAATGACAGAATGGACATGAAAACAGGATCTATCCTTATACTGCAGACAAGAAACACACCTTACTATCAAGGATAACCATCACCCAGGTAAAGAGTTAGAAAAAAGATATTCTCAGAAAATAGACTTAAGAAACAAGCCAATGTAGCCATTTTAATTGACAAAATAGACTCCAAACCAAAAGTAATTCAAAGAGATAGGGGAAGGACACTACATATTTATCAAAACAAAATTGCACCGAGAGGGAATCATAATTCTAAACATGAATGCACCAAACACAAGGACATCCAACTTCATAAAATAAATACTACAGCTTAAATCATGTACTGACCTTCACAAACTGATAGTGTGAGACCTCAATACTCCACTCCTGTCCTACAGACAAAAAAATAAACAGAGAAACGTTGGCACTAATTGACATCATAAACCAAATGGTTATAGCAAGTACATAAAGAACATTTCACACAAACACAAAAGAATATACCTTCTTCTCAGTACCTCATGGAATTTTCTCCAAAATTATGTATATATGGGAAACAAAGCAAGTCTCGGCAAACATAGTACCCTGCATCCTATCTGACCACTACAGATTAAAGCTGGATGTCAAACACCAGAAATGACAAAAAGCTTACAAAATTGTGGGGAAAAATCAGCTTTTTACTGGATGAAAAATGGGTCAAGACAGAAATTAAGAAAGAAATTAAAGGTTTTCTAGAATTGAATGAAAATGAAAACACAACATACCCAGATTTATGAGACACAATAAAGAAAGTTCTAAGAGGCAAGCTCATAACACTAAGTGCCTCCTACAGAAGGAAAGCCAGAGAAATTTCATGCTAGTAGCTGAGCAACACACCCGGAAGGCCTAGAACAAAAAGAAGAAATCACAAACAAAAGTAGGCAGGAAGAAATAATCAACTCAGGGATGAAGTCAATAAAATAGAAACAACAACCACAAAATCACAAAGAATCAGTGAAACTTTACTTTTGAGACTTCAATAAGGTTGACAAACATTATCCAAATTAACTAAAAGGCAAAGAAAGAATATATCAAAATGAAGAAAGCTAGAAATGAAAAGGGAGAAACAACAAGAGACCCCAGGGAAATCCAGAAAATCATAAGGACATACTTTAAAAACCTGTACTCAACCAATTAGAAAATAAAAAAAGAATAATTTTCTTGATGGGCTTCACTTACCAAAGTTAAATCAAAAGCAGATAAACAATGTAAACAGACCTATAGTCCCTAGTGGAATAGAAGCAGTCATTAAAAGTTTCCCAACCAAACCAAACAACTCTGCCCCTTCACCCCCCCAAAAACAGGGCCAGATACTTTTAGTGCAGAATTCTATCAGATTTTTAAAAAGAGTTAATGTCAATACTCCCAAAATTATTCTTCAAAATAGAAACAAGAGGAACATTTCCCAATTCATTTTATGAGGTCACAGTTGCCCTGAGAACTAAACCACAAAAAGACCCAACAAAGAAAGAAAATTACAGATCAATTTCCTAATGAACATAGACATAAAATTTCTCAATAAAATACTTGTAAACTGAACCCAAGAACACATCAAAAAGATTGTGCACCATGATCAAGTATGCTTCATCTGAGCAATGCCAGCATGGTTCAACAGACATAATTTTTTTCAGCATATGTACATTGATAAACGTAACCCACCCGAAAGAAAAAAACCACATGATCATCTGCTTAGATGCAGAAAAGATCTTAGACACAATCCAACACCCTTCATGATAAAAGTCCAGAAGAGATTAGGGATACTAGGACCATACTTCAACATGATAAAGGCAGTTTACAGCAAGCCCATAGTCAATGTCAACTTAAATGGAGAGAAATTAAAAGTAATCCCATTAAAATCAAGAACAAGACAAGGTCGTCCACCCTTTCCATACCTATTCAATATAGTACTTGAAATTTTTATCTAGAGAAATTAAACAGCTAAAGGTGATCAAGGGAATAAAAATTGGAAAGGAGGAAGTCAAAGTATCATTATTTGCAGATGATATAATAATGTACATAAGTCATTCCAAAATTTCCATCAGGAAACTCATACAGTTGATAAACACTTTCAGAAAAGTAGATGGATCCAAAATTGACTCACAAAAATCTCTAGCCCTCCTGTACAAAAATGATAAACAGACTAAGAGAGAAATAAAGGAAACAACCTCTTTCACAATAACCCCAAATAATATAAAACATCTTGGGACAAGTCTAGCCAAGCAAATGAAAGACTTGCATAATAAGAACTTTATGACATTGAAGAATGAAATTAAGAAATATATCAGAAGATGGAAAGTTCTCCCATGTTCGTGAATCAATTGGATTAATATAATAAAAATGGCCAACCTACCAAAAGCAATCTACAGATTCAATGCAATCCCTATCAAAATTCCAACATAATTCTTTACAGATCTTAAAAGGACAATTCTCAGCTTCATGTGGAAACACACACACAAAACAAAAACAGTATAGCTAAAACAATTCTGAATTATTAAAAAAAAACTGGTGGAGGAATCACCGTCCCCAATTTCAAGTTGTACTACAGACAGCATGGTGTTGGCACAAAAATAGGTGTATGATCAGTGTAATCAAGTTGAAGACCCAGACATAAATCCACCCGCCTATGGACACTGGAAAAAGAAAGCGTCTTCAACAAATGGTACTGGTCAAATTTGGATGGCTGCATGTAGAAGAATCCAAATAGTTCCATACTTATCATTCCAAATGGATCAAAGACCTCAACATAAAGCCAGACACACTGAACTTGATAGAAAAAGTGGGGAATAGCCTTGAACCCATTGGCACAGGAAAAGACTTTCTGGACAGAATACAGTTAGCACAGGCACTAAAATCAACAACTAATAAATGGAACCTCATGAAACTAAAAAGCTTCTGCAGGCAAAGGACACTGTCATTCGGACAAAGCAGCAGCCTACAGAATAGAAATTTATTTACCAACTATGCATTTGATAGAGGGCTACTATCCAAAAATATATAAAGAACTTAAAAAACTAATATCAAGAAAATATTTTAAAATGAGGTACAGACCTAAGCAGAGATTTCTTAAAAGAAGAAACTCAAATGGCCGAGAAGCATTTAAAGAATAGTTCAGTGTCCTCAGTCATCAGAGAAATGCAAATCAAAGCTATTTAGATATTCCATCTTACATCTGTCAGAAGCTAAGATCAATAAAACTAATAACAGCTCATTCTGGTGAGGATGTGGAGTCAGAGGAACAGTCCTCCATTGCTGGTGGGAGAGCAAACATGCACAGCCACTGTGGAAATCAGTGTGGCAGTTCTTCAGGAAGATGGGACTCCATCTACCTCAAACTCCAGCTGTGCCACTCTTGAGTATAAATAGAATGAGCTCTTTGTCCTATCCCAGGGACACTTGCTCAACCTTTCTCATTGCTGCTCTATTCACAATAGCCAGACACTGGAAACAACCTAGATTTCTCTCAACAGAGGAATGGATAAAGAAAATTTGCATATTTACACAATGGAGTACCACTCAGCTTTTTAAAAAAATGAAATAACGAAATTCACAGGTAAATGGATGGAACTAGAAAAAAAATCATGAGTGAGGTAACCCAGACCCAGAAAGACAAATACAATATTGTAGGTGCTACATTTTAAACTCTACTTTATTTGGGGTTCCTTAATGCCTTGACCTCCTTTCCAAACCCTCAACACTAGGTCGAAGAGAAGAGAAAGAAGGTCAGAAGGGACAGGGGACATAGTCCTCTTTAGACTTAGCTCTGGCTGGCTAGGGTCATTGGGCTCTTGGGGGAAAACTACAATCTCAGTCATTAGGCTACCCAGCAGTCCAGCAAAAGCAGACGGCAAATGCAGCGTGGTATGTGTTCACTTATATGTGGAGATTAGCTTTTAAGTCAACAATAAGCAAGCTACTCTGCAAAAACCACAGAGGCTAGGGATTTGGGAAAGACATAAATCTCCCTAGAAAAAGCAAATAGGATAGATAGTTATGGATAATAGGATAGTTGCGGGGGTGGCTGGAATGGGGGATCAATTAGGGAAGTGGAGGGATAAGAGGGTAGTAAGGGAGGGACTATTGGAAGAAACAGCTAAATATTAAGGGCCACTTGAGGGGTAGCTTGGAAATCTAATGTGGAAGAAACTCTAAAAATACATGCATACATGGAAGCAATCTATATGAAGTGGCCACATAATGAGAAAGACAGAGCCCCACTTGCCATCTCTTGTCACCAGGTGACGTTTCCAGCACTGGGATTGGGTCACAGATAATTGAAGTTTTAGCCAAATGGGTCCCATGGGAATGCCTAAACAGGCTGCTGCTCTGCACAAACTGACTGCAAGGCCCCGCCCCCACACCCCGTTGTTGAAGACGACACCATACTACGCATTGACCGTAGAGAAGACAAGCTGGTGCCTACATGTCGCCCTCACTCCTCTGCCCTAGTGTCTTAGATACAGGAAGGTGCTCTCCATGATACCAAAAGCAATGGAGACACCAAACCAGCTACAAACCCACAGACTACACGGTGTCCTGTTCACAAGATATGCCAGGGCAGCAGTGGCACAAAGCTCATGGAGTAACCAACCAGTATCTAATTTGACTTAAGGCCCACTCCAAGAGATGGAACCTATAGCTGACACTGCTTGGGTGACAAAGAACCTGAGACTAAAAAGTCCAGGAACCTAGGGTAAAACCAAATACTAAAACAAAAACAAAAACAAAAAACAAAAAACAAAACAAAACCAACATGTAGCAATAAAATGACTCCTAGTGACATTCTGCTATACTCTAGATGAGGAGCCTTGCTCAGCCATCGTCAAGAGGCTCCCACCTATAGCAGATGGCAACAAATACAGAGACCCACAGCCAGTCAACATGCAAAGAGTAAGAGACCTTGGAATACTCTGGTAGGAACGAGATGTCTACATCAAATCGATCCCCTCAGGGCTCAGACAACCCCGCAGAAGAGGAGGCGGAGAGAGTGAAAGGAGCCAGGGTGGGTGGCCAAGAAAACACGTCCTGTAAATCAACCTGAGTGATGCATGTGTGAACTCACAGAGACTGAGGCAGCATGCACAGGGGCCTGCACAAGTCTGCACCACATGGGGCCTGAGAGCTGAAAGAAGTGGACACATGCCCCGCCCCCATCCCTAACCCAGAATTAACCTCTAATTGATAATGACTCGCAGATGAAAATTTAGTTTTCTCCAAGGGAGTCACACTGGGGAAACTGCATACCCATCTGTAGATGCCAACAGAAAACAAGCTCAGGGTCATCTTTAGATGGTCCTTATCTCATAATGTAGTGTCAGGAATTTAAAAGTTTATCTTATTACGTATCTTCTTCCCCTCTGCCCCGCCCCTTACTGGTCCTTTGTAATACATCATGACTTCAGTTCAGCGCTTTTATGAGCTCTCTCAGTTCACAAAGGAGTGAGTGTCTGTTTCCTGTTCCTTCTCTTAAGCTCTTTCCCTTCCATTTGTTTTGTCCAATTCTAATGTGTTAGTTTTTGTTTTATCTTATTATATTTTATTTTATTATCATCATTGTATTTTTCTTTCTTTTTTTTTTCTAAGACAGGGTTTCTCTGTGTAGCCTTGGCTGTCCTGGACTCACTTTGTATAGATCAGGATGGCCTTGAACTCACAGAGATCTGTCTACCTCTGCCTCCCTGAGTGCTGAGATTACAGGTGTGCGCCACCACGTCTGGCTGTTATATCTTATTTTATTAAATTTTACTTTATTATTATCCTTTAGAAGCTTTGTGTTGTGTAATGAGAGACAGAAAGTGGGGGTGTATCTGGATGGGAGGGGGTGGGGAGAACTGGGAGCAGTAGAGGGGGAGAAACCATAATCAGTATATATTATGTGACAAAAAAGTTTGTTTTAAAATAAATAAAGTAAATAATAAAATAAATAAAATAAAAAGGAGAAAGCAATAAGTAAAATAAATAAGAATAAATAAACAAACAAGCAAATAAATAAAACTTATAGCTGGATAAAGGGCTATTCCAAATCAGAGTGATATGACACTACATAGTCTCCATGGGATATCATGTTGCTTAAAGATAGGATTTCTTTTTGGTAGTGAATGCAAGTTGTTCGGTTGGCGAATGCAAAGGAACTTCTAAGGGCAATGTAATTAGGTGTTCAGGCTCACACCGTCTGAGGTGATAGTGCAGACATGCCTGTCTCCATACTACCTTTGCAAATGGACTTGGCCGCACTAACAGCTGTGGAGAGCAACTTCTGAGCCTCCCGCTTGGTGATGGCGGGACTGAGATGCTGTGAAAGAATCGCGCTATGGCATCTGGGTCCTTCGTCCCCCATTGTGGCAGACTTGTTTCAGTCTCCCTCAATTTCTGCTTAGAGGCAAAATCGATGTCCTTTCTCACTGAGTGCCCCCGGCTTAGCTCACGCTATCTCAGCTCGGAGGTTGGTAGATTATTATTCCGAACCCATTGTGGTGAGCGAGCACTCCCTCAAGGGGACCGTTTTCATCCTGTCTCCTGGGAGAGACTGGGCCTGGCCCGCCCTTGGTATATATGTTGTATGTGAGAAGGGAGTGACAACAGCACTAAGATTTCTCGGATCCACTGTGAACAACGCCATCTTGCTTTTCTAACTAGTAGGTATCAAGTGTAGTAGGCGTGAGGACCCACGAGTGAAAAAGACGGACGAGAATGAGTGAAATGTGGGCGTGCCCTTAGCCTAATCAAAACATTTAATGCAAGTATCCATTCTCTCAGCTACGAGGGAGCTAGTACCCCTAGCATTCGGACCCACCCCTCCCCTGCTTCGTGCCAACACTCTCAGCTACCCTCAACAGGAGCTGAAAAGATGGCAAATGGCACCTGGCATGTGGAGTCTTAATGATCCTCCTGGGAGCTTCGATTTGTTCCAGTGGTCATGGAGAGGCCCTGTATGGTGACCCAGAATTACTTTGGTCTACACTCTGATTCCCAAGGACCAGCCTGCAGGAGCCGACGTCTCCTTGAAGCACCACTCAAGGCCTAACTTCTTGAGCAAAACTCAAGTGTTTGATTCCCGGTGTGTTCCTTTCTAATTCTTTCCCCCAAGGAAGGCTGATGTCACCCTTACAGGTCATGCTTGTCAAGAGGGAGATACTGTATCACCCAGAGGTGGGCAATGTCTGCATGCAGTGTTGATGTCACAGCACGGGTGAGGAGGTGCTTTGGCATCCTGCAGTTCACAGGAAAGATGGCCCAATATCAAAGAAGAGGCTGGAGTGCGGTGCCCTTGGTGATGAACAAAGCTGTCCTGGTGTAAGGAGGCCTAGCTCTTCTCCACCCATACCCCATTTCCCACTATCCCTGAGGAGAAAAAAAGTCAGGAAAAAGGAAGGTAACTCAAGGGTTATTTGCGTTTCCCCATCACTGAACACAACTGACGTTGCTCATTAGCTACTGTCCTGTTGCCGTGACAGCGACAGTGTATCTGACAAAAGCAACTTAAGGAAGGGTATATTTTGGCTCCCATCTTGAAGGTGTGATCCACTATGGTGGGACAGTCCAGGCAGCGGGATGGCGAGGTACTTGGTCACATTACCTCTGCAGTCAGAAAGCACGGAGAGATGGGCACCGGGGTTCGGGTCCCTTTCTCATTTTTATTCAGCTCAGGCTCCAGCTTGTGGACCGGTACTGTCCATATTCAGGATGGCTCTTCTCACCTCCACTTGTGTAATCCAGAACCCCAAACTCCCTCATAGACTCACGCAGAGGTTTGTTTCTTAGGTGATTCTAGATCTCGTTAGGTTGACAAACAGTGGCAACCATCAAACATTAAATAGACATGCCTGACACATCAGAGGACCTGATGGCCCCGAAAAACAGTGTGCATCTCAGTCTCTACAAATCTATTCAGTCAAACGCACATAGGCAGGCTCTGGTCCTGAGCACCTCTGAGTTCTTTGGTTTGGTCATGATGACCCATGACTTTGGTTGGTACTTTCCTCTTCTTAGGGGAAACTGAGGCCAAAAGGGGAGATTTCTGTGCCCCGAGTCTGGACAAAGCTGTTGCTGATACCAGGGCAATAGTCCTATGTCTCCGATTTCTACAAAGATTAGATCCACCCTCCCAGATTGTCCACTGTGTCTTGCCATCCTTGTTAGAAATGGAAAGAATGACATATTTTTTTTAAAAGAGATGTTCTGCTTCAAGGTTTGAAAATATTGATGGATTTCTGGTTAACAGGAAATTACCCAGAAAATTAAATTATCCAGGCTCTCTCCTGCCCCCAAATGTTCCAGTTCACCAAGTCCCATTGTGTTTGTTTCTTCAAAAAAATAAAGTTTTCTGAAGACATTTAGACTCAAGGAGATGCCCATGGCTCCTACATGGCTCCATAATTTATGAGCTCCAGTTGCTATTGCTTGGGCACTTTGGCAGAGATCACAAGAACAGACAAAGGGAGGAGATGTGGGGAGGACGAAAACAGCACCTTCAGAAGACAGATACTCACATCTTCAATTATGAGACAATCTGATGCTGAAGGAACATAAATTAATTTAAAAACCTCCTGCACAAAGAAAATAATGGAAAAAATACATCTCAGGTAGTTATCCCCTTTTGTGCTTAAAAAAAAAAAAAAAAAAAAAAAAAAACCAGTGAATTGGAGAAAATAACCACACGGGGCTTGATAGGTTCATCTTATTATCTTTTTCTGGTTTTAACTTTTTAAAGGAAGAGCAGAGAACAGAAAAGAAGCCTCCATTGTTTCAACAAACATTGATTGGATATTTAGTATGTTACCAGGCACCAGGCTATACTTTTTGTGACTTTTTCTACTCTTAAAATTACTTTCAACGATGAGAAAGAAATTTCTAGATATCTCATTACTGATTCCAGAAGTGATCCCAGAAAGGCCATTTCTTCTCAGTTGTTGTTGTTTTCTTCTTCTTCTTCTTTTTCTTCCTTTCAAAAAGCATTATGATTCTGCTCTGGGGTGCAGCTAGGAATATGACAGGCTGCTTTTCTCACTTGGAGTCTTGTTGGGGGCGGGGATGGTTTATCCTAGACCTTGGGGAGCATCTATTTGCAAAGAAAGTGCCCTGGGTTACTTAAGGGATTCATAAGGATTTCTGGTTAAGTTTCCAAGGAATCAGGCTAAAATGGAAGTCAGCGTGTATGTGAGTTTTATTGGGGAGCTCACCCCACCCACACCTTAGCCAAGGAGGTTGGGGAAGCAGGATGGTTGGAAAGAGACTCAGCTACAGATAACCACCACACTTTTGGCCAAACAAGGATGCTTCAGAATCTACATGGCTCTTTAAGGTGGCCAAGCTTGGACTTCAGCCCTCTGCATCTGCCACTCATAGGAGGTGGGCTTTCCGGAACTGCCCGAGAAGATCTGAAGGCCCGGGGAGGCAGCCTTTTCTATTTGAAGAAGTCAGCGGCCAAAGGCAGACTGCAGACAGCACTCTCAGAAGCTGAGGCTGTGGTCTGTCAATAAGGGGAACTAGGTGGGATCTCAACCCTCCTCCTTCCTCCCCGAGTTTTGATATCCATCCAGTATCCACCGAGTATCTGTCATCTGCCACCCAGGCACAGCCTGATGGAGGCCCTGAGCACAGTGTTACATTCCATTTATTTGCAGCATGTGATACATTCTAGGAAGAGACCACATCACGTGAGAGCAGAGGAGACGACCCCACAGTGCAAGGGGCCCTTCAGGACTAACTCTGAAAAAAAAAAAAAAAAGGGAGGTAAGATGAAGGGAATGGGTTTTCCAGGTGGACGGAGCTCCTAACTGGAGGAACTGGGAGAGCAGCACGGCGCAGGTGTAGTGCAAGGGAGAGAAAGCAGAGGTAGATTTGCATGGATGAGGACCAGATCCGGAGGACTTCGAGGGCAGAGTCAAGGACAGTTTTATCTTAAACACTGTGACCAAGAGTTTGAACCATTATTGAGAGACCTGCAACAAAGGTTTTCCTGAAGTTGGAAAGCTAGAAGTTAGTTTCAGGTCCATCGTTGGTTAGTGTTGCGGGGCCTTGCACACGCTCTGCAAAATAACACTCCTAAGGTCGGGTCCAGTTCTGGCTTGAATGTATGGGCATTAACCTAGAGGGAGCACAACGTTCCTGGGAATGGATGTAGCTGAGCTAAAAACATGTTCATTCAGTGTCACTGGAGGAGCTGAGCAGAGTTCCCCAAAGACCCCTTTAGGTTTTTGTCTTGCTATCTCATGTATGCTGAGCTGTGTAATTTTCACAAGAGTGCGCTTAAAATGGAATGCTCTAGATGACAGAATGAAACTCATTCAAGCACAGGGTTTGAAAAGCACAGTTCATGAGCCATGAGACCAAGGTGCAGACGGCTTGTGTGGCCTTGAAATTTTCACCTCTGTCTGTATGAACAGATGAAAAGGCTCCTCTGACACCTAGAAGATTCCAATGGCTGTTCAACAGTTGTGTCTCATAGGACTCATAATGTAAGAAATTTCTCTGGGCACTTGCGGACAGAATTTAAGTGAATTGAAATCCAAGAACATTCTAGAAGCTTACATTCATATTTGAGTCTCTACGCCCTCTGTTGCTCTTTCCTCAGAGAATGGCAGGAAAAGGTTTTGAAAGCACCTGTTTGTGGTGGGGAAGCCAACCTCGAGGGTTTGTGGTCCTGCTTGGGATTCACTCCCTGCCCTCACTAGCCTGATTCATTTTGTTCAGCTCAGACTTTATTTAACACAGATTTAGGCTTTGAAAAGCTTAATCTTTTCAATTAGTAGCTGAGCTCTCCCCTGTGGAGATTATCCAATTAAAAATCCAATTCATAGGTCAGTGTCTCTGGCTGGTCTTTTATTTGGAGCTTATCAAAAAAAAAAAAAAAAAAAAAAAAAAAAAAAAAAAAAAAAGGTCTACATCCGCCAAGGGGCTCATGGGGAAAAGTGCTTTCAAATGTGCTAGCTTTAGGCTGGTAAGGTAGCTCAGCAGGTGAAGATGCATGCTGCCAAGACTCACAACCTGAGTTTGATCCCTAAGACCCACATAGTGAGAGAAGAGGAGAACGGATGCTCACAATAGATGCTCACGAGCTGTCCTCTGACCCAGCCACACCACACACACACACACACACACACACACACACACACACACACACACACACACACACACCTGTAACTAAAGGAAACTGGTGAGAGTCCAGATGTTTAACTTCTTAAACCACCAGTGACCCCTTATGCAGCTGGGCTCAGTGTCCCAGCCTCCAGGTCCCTCTGCCTTAGGCTAGAGCAGCTGACCCAAAGCTAGGTGCTCCACCGTGGGGGTGGGGGCTTATAAGCTCTTGCTGAGGTAATTCAGTTCTCTCAAGTAGCAGTGAAAGTAAAGCTGAGGTCTCCTTCCATGGGACCCATCTGCCACAAGGCAGCAACAGAGCCCAAGATTGCTTGTAGCCCTTAGCCTGGACCAGGCCCACAGACAGGGGCGTGGGCGAGATCCTCAAACCACCAGAACCTCTGCTGTACAGATTTCATCCTCATTTTATCTAAGGAGACAGAGCTTGCAGGGCGGGCGAACACTACAGGTGATAGTCTGGCTTTATAATGAGTCCTTTGGAAAATTGCAGACCGATTGAAGAAAACGATCGGCTTTAGAGCAGCAGGGAGGCTGAAATTGCATAGACTGCTGCCCCAGACCAAGAAGCTGAGGTGGGTGGGGGCTGTGTTATTACTCACCACGGTGGGCTCTCCCTTTTGGTTTCCTACACAGCAAGAGGAAAACGTAGCTTTCAAGTGCAGACACATGAATTTCAAATGAGTCCCTGGTGTACTGGGGAGGAAGCGCCGCCATGATCAGAGCCATCCGCCCTGCAAAGGGTGGGTGCAGTGAGAGGACAGCGGTGGGTGCCACTGTGAGGGCCCCAATTTGCCAGTGCCATATGGAAGCATGTGGGATCTCCCCTTCCTTCCTACAAACTCTTGCAGTAGCTCTGACCTGAAGACTTTTCACATCTGCCTTGAGTACAAGCACCATAGGTTGCCCTCAGCCATTTTCCTACCCGGAAGTCACAGGGACAAGAGGCAGACTGTGTCTGGCTTTGAATGGCATTCAAGAGGTCTCAAAATGTCCAGATAAATGTGACATGGATGTGCTTTTGCTAATTGTGAATTCTTCTCTGTTAAGCTTCCAGAATTTTCCTTGTGTACATACAGATTTCTGTGACAGAGTTCATTCTAAGAGTGGATGCTGGCTTTCTTAAGTGGTGTATGAGTGCTGTGTTTTCACGCATACTGGGTGTGAGGTTGGCTCTGACCATCTGCCTCAGTTTCTCCTCCAGTGAAAAAGAAACCAAAGAAATGTCTTCCAGATTGAGGATATCCCTGTGGAAACAGTTGAGGTCATTGACACCCTAAAAAAAAATCAACCTCAAAGAGTGTCAGTTTAAAAATTCTGTATTGTAGGTCATCTTAAAATTATTAACGAGGAAAACATAATATCTAAAATCTCTATTATAAAATAGCTACCCATGTTTATTAGGCTACAAATTAAGCATGTAATCCTGTTTGTTAATCCATTTTGTACTAACAATACTAAATCCACTGATATTTTAAAACAGAAAACAACACTCTCCAAAACAATTTCATGAAAAGATGAACATTGCCACTGTGTTTGCACATCTCTTTATTTTTTTTGTCTTTGTTTTTGATGTGTTTATTGCTTTGTTTCATGTGTGTGAGTATTTTCCATGTATGCATGTCTGTGTTATGTGCATGTAGTAGTACCCTCAGAGGCCAGGAAAAGATGTCAAATCCCCTAGAACTGGGGTTACAGATGTGAACTGCCATGTAGGTGCTGGGAATTGAACCTGGGTCCTCTGGAAGAGTGTTTAGGGCTCGAAAGCACTGAGACACCTCTCTAGCTCCTGTACTTTTGTGTAATGTCTGTTGCAGTTTCCTGTTCTGCATTGCCTCTGGGAGACATTCTGTGCATAGACTAAACACCGCTTACTTCTCTGGGCAGGTGGGGAACCCAGTTCCTGAAGGAACCTGGGGTGAAGTCCACACCACCCCTTTAAGGATTCCTGTGTTGTTATTTAAGGAGGAGTGAACTGTGTGCCCTAAAGTTTTAGGTTCAGGCCTTGAGAGGAGGAGCTGTAGAGCTGCCTTTGAACCCAGCTGTTGGCCTCTTGGGTCTGTGTTCCTATCTCCACCACTCATGCGCAATGCTGGCAGTTAAACGGAGGTCTGGGTTCTTGTAAACAGCTGTGGTAGCCGTGAAACACAGTGAGATCTTTCTGCTGTGGAGATCCAAGGTATCCCCAACCGTTCCTCAAGAGCCCTTTGTGGCCAACAGTTACCACTGTAGCACTTGGGACTTGGGATTCATTAAGTGTCAGAGCATTTCTTTAAAGACCTGAATCCCTGCCTGAGCACATCTCCACAGCGGAAGCCACTCACAGTGGACATACATATCCACCTGCCCAGCCGGAGAGCTTCAGAGACCCTGGCCACTACACAGCCTCTTCCTTGGCTTGCTTTGTGGAAGTAAACGAAAGAAACAGGTGTGCTAAGGCTCAATGAAATGGCTGGTCCAGCAAGGAGCTCGGATCTTTCTCTGGCCTGGCTTTATTGATGAAATGACTTGTACTTAGGGGTACATTTGGAGACCAAGCCCCTCCCCTCTTCTCCCTCTCTCTCCTACTTACCCCTCTTTCTCTCTTTTGCTTCCTCTTCCCTCACACCCTTCCTCCTCTTCCCTCACACCCATCCTTCTCTCTTCCCCCTCTCTCTCCCTTCTCCTCCTTCCCCCCATTTCTCTCCAACAGACCATTTATTCTTTTTTTTTTCAAGACAGGGTTTCTCTGTGTAGCCTTGTCTGTCCTGGAATCACTTTGTGGACCAAGCTAGCCTCGAACTCACAGTGATCTACCTGACTCTGCCTCCAGAGTGCTGGGATTAAAGGCGTGCACCACTACTCCCAGCCAGACCATTTATTCTTTAGGCTCAAAGTACTTCGCAGCCTCTGCACCTTACATGTTTGCATTTGCCAATCAAAAAGAAAAATAGGAGAAGGGGGAGAGTTACATTAGAATTCATAGAAAAATGAGATTGTTTTTGAAACACTGGCAACTGCCTTTCTTTGTTTTATTAGCATAAGCAAATTATTTACTCAGCCCAGAAAAGGCATAGATCTTTGTTACATAAGACACTATGCATCCCACCAGAGACTTTCACACACCAGGACAGTGATAATATCTTTCTCCATTTGCATAATGCTTTGCAATTTATGAGGCCCTGTCATATACTCCATGGATTTAACTTTGGTAACTATGTGGAATAGAGTTTTTGCCCTAGGTGAAACCCACAAGAAAGCACGGGGATTTTACCTCATTACCACTGTGCCCCAAACACGAGTCAACACTCCAGATTCAATCAGTAGCACCTGCAGGAAAAGTGCCATTAATATTTAACATGTAACATTTTTTTATTGCATTCCCAAACACAATCAAACTTCTTTTTCTTTCAGAATTGGCCTTGGAGAATGCAGAGGTCTGGGCCTAGCTTTGGGGAGTGACCCTGCAAATACTCTTTCTAGTTAATAGGACTGCTGTTGGCTAGGATTCTCAGGACACGGGCACACACACTGGTCCTTTGCCTCTGTTGTTGTGATATGCAGACACATAGACACACATGCAAGCAGATCCAGGCACATCCTGTGTTGGACTTCCCCTGTCTACAGGTGCAGCCCTACTCAGGTCAAGATACAACAGGCCTCCACCTTCCAGAATGCTCCCTCGTGCCCCTCTTAGCACATTACTCAGAAATAGACACTTCTTTCTGGTTATCATTGTTCACACACACACACACACACACACACACACACACACACACACAGAGAGAGAGAGAGAGAGAGAGAGCTTTTTTTTCTTTCCCCATTTTCATGTGTATGTGTGTTTGGTGTACATGCATGTGTTTGCATGTGTGTGGATCCATGTGCAGAGTGTGTGTATGTGCACATATATGTACATGCTTGTGGAGGCCTGAGGATGATGTTGGGAATCATCTTGATGGCTCTTCCACTTTACTCACTGAGGCAGGGTCTCTCAATCAAACACAGAACTCACGGATATAGCTAGTCTTGCTAGTCAGCTTACTTTGGGGATCCCATCCCTGCTGTCCTGGGCTGGAGTTGCAGGCAGGTTCTCACACCAACCCTCTATTTACAGGAGTTTCTGTGAATCTGAACATTGGTTCTCACATGTATCTGCCAAGTGTTTAAAATGGGCCTGAGTAAAGGGAGACAGTGAGCTGAGTAGCAGCCCTCATCTCTCTCTGTTTCCTGACTGTGGATGCTCTGTGGCCAGCTGCCTCACGGTGCCACCATCATGCCTGCATCATCTAGTTGCACGGCACCTTCAAACTGTGAGCCAGAGCAAATGCTCCCTCCTTCCCTCCCTCCTTCCATCCTCCCTCCCTCCCTTTCTCTCTTATTCCTTCCTTCCTTCCTCCCTCCCTTCCTTTAGTTGTTTTTGTAGGGTGTTTTTTACACAAATGAGAAAAGTAATTAATACAGGTGGATTTCAACGCATCCAGTTTTGGAAACCACTTACAGAGGTGTGTGACAGTGCCATTGGAGCCATGGGCGACCCTTGCCTAACTGGATCTGGAGGGGAAAGTAGTGCAAAGGCGAAAAAGGCCTCTGCCTCCACCCATCTGTCCCTGAGACCCTGGAAGCCAGCCCTTCGGGGCAGACTCTCTGAGGAAGCAGCAAATCCTCCTCATCCTGTGTAATTTTGGAAAGATCAGGAAGGTTCTACAAAAGAGGATTTGGTAGCTGAAGATGATAGCAAAGGAAAATAAATGAATAAAAGAAAATAATCATCACTTCCCCCAGAACAGCACAAACAACATCAACACAGCCCAGTAATTCAACCCAGATGAGGAGAACATCAAATCCAGCCCTGGGCCGCTCCATCTGGCCATTGTGACCGGTAGTAGACTTCTTGAAGGTGGAGTGGACCCTGAACAAGATGCCCAGCTCTAAGCACGGACATTGGCAGGCAAGTTTAGAAGTGATAGAGCTGTGCCCAGGAGTTGGGGAAGACTCAGCCAAATCTGTCTTTCCTCAGCAGTGAAGTAATTCGGGGTGGTGGCCCCCCATCTTCCAACATTTAGTTTCCTTGTTTATAAAATTGAATGTGAACATCCCTTGCTGCTTGGAGCAAAAGACATTCAAGGCTCTGGCATTCAGCAGCGCCACCCAGCCCCACACACCAAACGTGAGCTTTTGTTCTGATTTTACAGAACACAGCCACATGGTCCCATTGGGTAGAAGCCACTTGCTGGGGGCTGATGCTGGAGCCATGGAGGTTGGTCCACAGTGATATGGTTGCACTTGTTCCCTCCCATGGGGTGCATTTATGACACACATATCTGCACCTAAGATGCTTTTCTGAGGCCGTGCAATGGATGGTAACAGTGACAGAGTAGGAACAAGTGAATGTTCCCCCCAACAGGGCAGCATTAGCTGTACACGGTGTAATGAGAAAGTCTGTAGCATCGCATACAATGACTTGATGGGTACAAGCTGCATGAAAGAGAGCAGGGAGCTGTGTGTGTCACCGCTGATGCAGATTTTCTCAGATTGCACTGTCACCTACTTGGCCGATGAAGACCACTTCTGCGACTAGAAGAGGCAGCACCCTCTGCTAACCTGGTAAAAAGGAGGCCCTGGCCTGCAGCCACACAACAATGGGGTACACTGCAGTGTGTCGGGGGCTAGCCTTTTGCTAAAGAGCTCTGGGATTCCTGTCTATTGATGGCCAATGCCAGAAAAACCTGCTGGTCTCGTGTTCGCGTTGCTGCCTCCATCATGGTGTGGGCTTGGAGACGGGAGGAGGGGGAGGCAACTTCTAGCTAAACTTGGGGAGAGGAGCTGGTCTGCAGGTGGGTGGGTGGGTGGGGGGAGTGAGGGACAAGTTACTGTGGACAGAAAGAAACTAAGTGTCTGGGAGGTGTAACCATTAGGCTTCCGTGGTAAACACAAGTGCCAGGGTAGAGGGGACTCCTGAGGAGACCCAGTGGGTAAGGATGGAGGCATCTGAGGACATGGGGACATAGGCCTTTGGTGAGGGGAGGAGGTACAAGTGAGAGCAGCCAGGATCTTGGAAGGACATGTGTGTTTTTACTTGCACTGGGGCGAGAGAGCTGTGCTTTGAAGCTCCAACAAGGGGAATGTGTGAGGACACAGGGCTCTGGTGGAAAGTTGGATGTCCTGATTGGAAGCAGCTGTGGGCCTTTGAATTCTTGGAGGAGTGGACAATTCGGTGTCTTTATGGAGTTAGAGGTTACTCCAGATGACTTCCTGCCAACTCAGACCCCGCTGAATCGAAACTGTTTTTCAACTTGCTCGGGCATCTGGGACTTACCTAGGTTCTAGGCAGTGGTGATGGGGTGTCCCTCTAAATCACCGTCATGACATTTCTCTCCCCAGGGAGCACTTTGATGATTGAATTACCATGAGAGACTCAGCACTCGGACCCTACAGATGGGTTTCTGTTTTTTTCTCTCAGAGCAATTTGGGTTGCTCAGGCTTCTGAGCAGAGAGGTTGCCTGGGCAAAGTCTTTCTTTCATGATCTAATTCCTGCAAGCCCCGCCCCCCCCCCCCCGGGCAGTTGTGGGGGGAGGAACCGAAGCCTCTCCAAGCAGGGTCTGAGAAATTGTTGGATGATAATCAGGTTAGGAGACAATGGTTTGAGCTCCTCTGGATTGTCTGTTTACCTGTCAATTAGGGTGAAAAAGAGCACCTTCCTTTAAGTGCTATATTATCTTGCATGTATGTTTGTCCATGTACAGGTGCATGTGTGTGTGAATGTGTATTTAGAGACAAGACGTGTGTGTGTGTGTGTGTGTGTGTGTGTGTGTGTGTGTATGTGTGTGTGTGTGTGTGTGTATGTGTGAACATGCACACGAAGGCCAGAGGATCACCTCAGGGCTTGCTCCTTGGGTGACAGCCACTCCACTTTTTCCCTTTGAGACAGGCTCTTTCGAGGAATCTCTCCAAATTGCTGGCTCTGCCTACTCAGTGCTGGGATTCTGGGCACACCACGTTCAGCATTTGAGTTTTCTCTTCTTTTATTTACTTGTGTTGGAAGATCATGCTCTGGTCCTAGTGCTCGCAGGGCATCTCTGTCCTGGTTGGGCTAGCTCCTCATCCTTGAAGATTCAGTTCTTCAGCAAATCATCTTAAAATCATCTTATATTTGCAAAATACGTTGCAGAGCCAAGGCAGGCAGCCAGAAGCTTTCCATCCAGTGTCCTCTGCTGATAACACCTGCTTCTCTGAGATGGATCTGCCACAGACAGACAAAACCCTGGTTTGTTCCTGTTGACCTAACAGTACAGCGTATCTTCTTCCCCTGTTTTTTCCCTAATGTCTCCCTGTCTGGTCTGGGACCTCATTCAGGACATCACATTATATTCAGGTATAATGTCTTCTTAGATTTAGCTAGTCAGTGACTCCCCCCCCCCCCTTTTTTTTTTTTTTACATAATTTCCTTATTTTTGGTGACTTATTTTGTTAGACTTTTTGGTGTTGTGACACCCAACCCAGAAGCACTTTTAAGGGAGAGAGGTTCTTTTTAGCTCTTGGTTTCAGTTTTCAGTCCACAGGCAGCGGCATCCATTACTGTGGATCAGTGGAGAGGCCGAAAGACATCAGGTCAGAGAGTAGAACTATTGACCTTATGTTGGCCAGAGAGCAGAGATGGAGACATGACACAGGCAAAGGTAAAGGCACACATTTCCTTGGTATGATCTATGGCCTTCAACCAGACCCCACCTCCTACTCCACCACATCCCAGTAATGGTCCATCCTCTCACCAGTTTAGAGATACCATGGTTGAGTCAGGTCTGCATCCACTGTCTGAGGACCAAGCCTTCAGCACATGAGTCTCTGCTGTGAGGTGAAAGGACTCTGTGTGCTATCCTGACCATGACATTGAAAATGCTGAGTGAGAATGGTCAGGTTTGCCTGATGTTTTCACCACAGGGCACTGGGCTTCAAGGCTGTGGGGAAGAAGTGACAGAGAGACATACCCTTTTATGCTGTCGGTGATCCTACTGGAGACACAGTGGTGTGCGTGAAAGAGGCTAAGAAGAGCACGTACCAAGCCCATGACGACTGGGTGAGTGGGCCAAGTGGGCTTGGTGACTTTTTCAGGTGACCATGTCAGTTTCAGTTTCCCACAAAGATGAGTCAGACTGACAGCCTGGACCTCAAGGAACCCAGAAGTCAGGGACTGTGTGACGCCTTAACCTCCATCCCAGTAATGCTTGGCTCTCTTGCTTTGTTCAGCAGCTCCTGAACAGCATCTCTGCTCAGGGGGAAGACTGGAGCTGTGGGCTCCCGGGGTGTGTGGGAAACCAGGATGTGAAACAGCATGGCAATTTCTGGCCAGGGATGAACAGCTCAGAAGACAAAAGACAGAGGCTCTGAATGACAGCTCAGCATGCGGTGGGGACAGTAAGCCACAAGAAGGGAGGCCCTTTGTGTAGCAGAACCACTCTCAGGAGAACAGAGAGGCCAGAGAGGACATCCATTGAGGCCTAACTTCTCAGACCACTAGGGGAGAAGTCTGGGCCAAGCAGCCCGGGTCCAGGCTTCCTGGAGCACAAGGAACACTTTGTCACCAGGTTTTCTGCCACCTAAGTTGAAATCCAAAGGTTTTGGTACATAGAGAGATGAAAACAAAGTCCTAGCCCTCCAGATACATCAGTTGTAAGTCTTAGAAGGCACAAAACACGTAAAAAGTCACGTTGAGAAATAGGAGATTTTGTACAAATGGAACATCGAATGAAAGAACAGGAGGCCTCATAGTCCCGTGACAGCACCTTCTCACTAGGGTGGTGTGTCAACGCCTCAAGTCATCTTTGACTAGAAGGCTCTCTGCAGGGCACATAGCTCTATACCAGAGTGGCCATCAGAACACAGCGAACAGCCTTACCTCCACTTTTACAAGAAGTGAAGGGTTTCTAAATGACCCTTCTTGCTGAGACACATGGTCTGCCTGCCTAACGTAGTTCAAGTTCAGTGTGTCTTCCCTCAGGAGATGGTCCAGTGACTGCTTTGGCACAGCAAACTTTATTGTCTCAAGCGCATCAAAGCCACACCATCATTCCAGAACCTAGGAAGCTGAGGCAGGAGGCTCACAGGAGGCTTGCTGTGAGCTTGAGGGAAGCCTGGATGCAGAATGAGACAAACAGGAAAAAAAAAAAAAAAAAAAAAAAAAAAAAAGGAAGAAAGAAAGAAAAGTGGAAACACCTGTGCTTGTAGGCTCTCCTCAGCGCACAGTAGGACAACATCTTGGTAATGAGCTGATGTCAACTTGATGAGATTAGAGTCCCCTAGGAGACACATCTTAGCTTGCCTGTAAGGAAGTTTCCAGAGAGGTCTAGTCTAAGAAGGAGATGCATCCTGAATGTAGATTGGCACCATGCACAGACTAGGGTACCAGTACTGATCACAGAAAAAGAAGAAGAAGAAGAAGAAGAAGAAGAAGAAGAAGAAGAAGAAGAAGAAGAAGAAGAAGAAGAAGAAGAAGAAGAAGAAGAAGAAGAAGAAGAAAGTGAACCGGAAGCTAGGCCTCATCTATCTCTCCTCCCTGACTGTAGGTATAAGCGGCCAGTGGCCTTGTGGTCACTGCCTTCCCCACCATGCTGAACCCTACTTTCAAACTGTGAGACACAACAAGGTTTCCTTTCCTTCAGTTGCTTCTGGTGGGTCTTTTTTCTCGGCCACCAGAACAGTAGCTAATACTCATGAGTCGGAAGCTTCTGAGTTGCCAACCAATCCTCTTAGTGGAGCCTTAACTCACATTAGCCTCAACATGGATGAAATCAGCTCAGCAGGCTATCACATCACAGGCTGTAGTGCAAGGGAAAACAGGGACTCCGAGAGATGGCTCAGGGGTTGAGAACTTGCCATCCGATCAGGAAGATTTTAGATTTTCTGCACCCATATTGTGCAGCTCACAAATGCCTATGACTTCAGTTTCAAGGGGCCCAGCACTCTTGTCTGGCCTTTATGCTTCCCCACCTCCAGGGACACACACACACACACACACACACACACACACACACACACACACACACACACACGAAATGGAGTGCTTGTCTGAGTGCTTGAGTGCTTGAAGTACACTTTCTACCAAATACCCTACCTTCAAATGTTTTCTAACTCACCTCAGTCCCACCATTGTCCACCAGGCACTGTCCCCTTTGCTTTGGGAGATCTCTCATTCTAAAAAATTCAAATAAGATTTCTATCCTTGACATAAAAGCAGCAAATGTGTGAGCTGCCTTTTTCCCCTTCAAAAGCGTCTATTTTAAGTCATATTTTCCTATTCGTTAAAGAAGATCTCATGGTGTATCTGGTATTGTAAATGAATTCTTGTTTATCTGGTGGGGCTGGGCAGAAGGATGACTCCACAGTGTAGTGGACCCAGTCTCTCAGGACTTGGGCATGCTCCAGAGCTTACCAGATTCTCGCTCAGCTCTGTGCCCCTCATCAGGGCTGCACTGTGGCTTCATAAGGCACAGTGCGTCACATTTATTTTTTACATGATTTCCAGGGAAAGGTCCAAAGCCTAGACAGAAAATGGGAAGAATACAGGGCCAGCTTCTGCTGAGAAACAGAAGCCTCTTGCCTGGGTCAGACGGTGCCTTCAGGAGGGCATGGCACACAGAAGAGATGCCTACTGCACTTTAGTCTCCTGATGTGGTGGCCTGTCCAAGCACCAGGCCCACTGACTACAGAGATCATCATCAAGATGAGAGTGGCAAAAACAACAACAACAACAACAACAAAAATAAATAAAAAATAAAAATTAAAAAAAAAAAAAAAAGATGAGAGTGGCTGGGCACAATCAAGTGTCTTCCGCCCGAGTCTGCTTAGGTGATGCTCAGTCCTTGTCCTCTGTGTGTACCCAGAGCCTGGAACGCAAAGTAGTAAGATGTTGCTATTTAATCAATTAGATGCTCTCACATGGACCAGGGCTATACATCTTTACCCATAGACATTAGGCCAGATGCCTCTTTGTTCTCTTCAGTGTGACGTGTTCACAGTATCCCTGCCCTCTACCCATGAGATTTCAGCACCTAACAATGCCCAGGGATATGGCAATTCAAAGTCTCTGATGTTGCTGACTGTCCCCAAAGGAGCAAACCACTGTCACAAAAGCATACTCAGAGTATGTTACCATGAAGAACTGCCATATAAGTGCACTTATGGCTGCATGCTGCCAGGAAGTGATTTCTGGGGCAAGGGAGATGGTAAAGAGCTGGCCACACAAGCATGAGGACCTGGGTTCAGATGTCCAGCACCCACTTAAAAATCTAGGCGTGGTAGCATGCCGCTATAATCCCAGAACCAGGAAGTCAGAGGCAGTACTACTCCGTGGTGAGCTCCAGATTCAAGAGAAACGTGTCTCAAAATATAAGCAATGGAGACAAACAACTAATGTTGACCTCTGGCTGCCACATGCATGCACCCATGTACGCACACACATGGAAACATCTGCACACACATACCACACTCACAAAATATGTATAATTTCCTGAGGGTGTTTCCAAAATTCCTATGCAGTGTGTGCTGGGGCTGGGGGCGGCGGGCAGACGGTTCAGCAGGTAAAGTTAGGTGATTGCGGGGACCAGGGTTTCCATGCTCAGAATCCTTTGAATGCTGTGTGGTTTAGCAGCTCACCTGAAATGATAGTGCTGAGATGGGCAAGCTCGCTGGCTAGACTAGTCCTATCCACTAACTCTGGGTTCGATTGAGAGAGCCTGCCCCAAAGAAGAAGGTGGCAAGTGACTGGGGAAGATCTTTGTCTTGGACTGATGTCATCCTCGGACTTCCAATGCATGTGCACACTCAACACACACCCATATGCCTGCAAACACACACACACACAGAAGGTACATAAGAAAGAGGAGGGAATGGTGACAGTAAAGTGGAGTTCCTCACAGGAAAAAAACATAAAACCAGATGAGAGGCCATGCTATGGGAAGGACACATCTTGCTCCCACTGTTACTTAATGGCTTTGAAGAGGTTTACACTGTTACTGGTACACACAAAAGCTGGTGCTGACGCAGCCACCTGCCTTCCTCATGCTTCTGGGAGATGAATTGCATTCATTCCTCCCAGGCGTTGTCACCATTTCCCTGCTGGCCCACCTCGGCTCATTTCCTCTCGCCCCAAACCCTTCCCACCGCAGCACTCTCATTTACACCCGGCCTGTCTTCCAGTAAAATGGAGAGCTTTGGTGAGGAAAGAAGTTTGCTTATCATCTTAGTAGCGTTTATTTGTTAGGAATGTCAAATTCCTCTTGAGGTGACAAATTCGCTCTGTGCCGAAGTTACACGACAGGCTGTTTATAACAGACCCTGTAATTAATTGGCCCCTGTCACGGGGCACATGTCCTTCTGTCTTCTGAGTGGTGTGTGTAAAAGTCTCAGAAGGGGCCTCGCAAGACAGATGCTTCCACCACGGTCACCTGAAGAGAGCAGACCTTTCGGGCCAAATCTCTGACACCTCGATGTTTTAATTGGTTTCTGGTGCAGGTGCTGCTTCCCCCCCCCCCCCCCCCCCGCACAGCCCCATCTCCTCGCTTGAACCTGCATGCTTTGAGGGTCCATTGCTCTGTATTGCTCCCTGCACAAATCCCAGCAGATCTGAGACTTACTGTTTCCCAAAGTTTGTTTACACAACCTCTGGCCTGCTTTCTGCTTTATGTAAGTGTTTTCTCCTGAGCCCCACGCCTTGTTTTCCCAAGTGTCTAAGGCTACTGCTCAACATGAAGTCTTACTTGGGATTCCATTGTGAGCCAGAACAAAGGCCCTGAGTCAACACGGCCTCGTGGAGGCAAAAGTGGCTCCAGGCCCACCCAATCCTTTCCCACAGCACTTGTCTGTTTCTCAGAAAAGTGTCGTGGACACAGACCGGGTGGCAAAGGACGACCTAAACAATCTGTAGCTGACAGCTTGCTCGCAGAGTGGCCTTTAATCTCATCACATCCACTTTGCTGAGACTCTTCTGGATTGGCCGACGTTCCAGCCATCCTTCCGTCTCCTCGTCACCTGAAATACAATGTTTGGGTGAAGGAGCAGAAGGGCAGTGGTCAGAAGGAAATGTCACAGTTGAGTCGTGTGCGCCCCAGTGACAAGCCAAAAGGTTGACTTTAAATTAATTGAATCAGGTGACTCAGGAGGACAGCCTTGCAAGACTGATTGCTTGGTGTGTCAGCTCTGTAAACTGAGCTGATCAAATCAGTGGGTGAGCACAGGTCCTGCCTGGAGGAACCCATGCAAACATCTATTTTATAAAAACTGATTTATTTTTCAAGGAAATCCAAGGGACTGATACAGAATGGTTAAGTAAAAAAATAAAAAAATAAAAAAGTGTAAATAGCATAGAGTCTTTTTTCCCTGTCTCTGCCAACTCTCTGGAACAATTTGTCATTTAATTTCTTTGAACATCAAAAGAATTCCTTAACTTGAGATATTTTCCAAAAAAAGTTATTAAATGACATATTTATTCCAAACAAACATTGAGCTGGAGGAAGGCCTTCCGTTATATATGCACCCAGTAGGAATTAAAATTCTCTCCTAGAGCCCAAGGCATCTCTGCTTGCCTCCCCTCTTTCCCAGCCTCTCCCTTATTCACAGATTGCAGCCATCTTAATGCTCACAAAATCTTGTTGAGGATCCCTTTAAAGTGTTTTTAAAATAACATTTATCTATAGGGTGGAGGGCGTGTTCCATAGCTGGCTTGTGGAGGTCCGAGGACAACCTGGAGGAGTTGGTTCTTCCATCAGCTGGGCTCCAGGGAACGCAGGCCATCAGACAGGCCACTGGGCGAGCGCCTTCGCCCACTGAGCCATCTCACCTGCTCTGGTGTTTTAACTTGTATTTCTCTAATGCTTAGGGATAGCCACAGGTTTTTCCATGTGTTTATTGGCCAATTGTGTATTTTATTTGGGGGAAAGCACGTCTCTGTAAATTGCTTGTCACTTTTGAATTTGTGTTGTTTCTGAGTGGCCGAATCTATTGGCACGCTGTTGGGTATCAACTCCATTGAGTAAGTGTCAGCAAACGCTGGCTCTTGTTCCATGTCTTGCCTCTTCATGCTGTTGGGAAGAGTCTCCCCGTTTATCAAGGGCTTGGGGTTGATGTGGGCTGACTTGGGCATTTCTGCCTTTGTTGCCTGCATGCTTCCTTCTAAGAGATTTATGGTTTTAGTTTTATAGCTTTGTAGTATGTCTTCAGACCTTTCATACAATTTGAACTAATTTTTAGTATACATTATTATTTTGAGCCTTTTACACACAAAATACAATGTGTTTTAATCATATTCACCCCCATCCATCCCGCCCTCAAGCCACACTCCTTCCCAACTTCCTGTCCTCTGTTTTTCTCTGTTACCCCACTGATTCTAATTTGTGCTGCCCACATACTCTTGGGTGTGGGACCAGGGTTGACCTAGCCAAGGTCACACCTTCAAGAGAAACTGACTCTTCTGCCTCTCCCCCGAAGCCATTAACTGTTAACAGGTCCTCAGCTAGGGCAGGAGGGTGGTGAGCACCTTCTGCCTCCACGATGGTGTGTTGACTGGATTGCTCTTGCGCAGGTCTTATGCAGGCAACCACAGCTACAGTGGGTCCTCTCTAAGCTATGACTCTTACAATCCCTCCTGACTCCCTTTTCTTTGATGGTCTTTGAACACTGGTGGGTGGGGCATGACACAGATGTCCCAATTGTGACCAAGCACTCCATGGGCACGTACTCTCGGCACCTTAGCCAGGTGTGAGTTTCTGCACAGAGGGCCCTTCTCTCAGGAGGTCTGAGGCTCTGCAGACAGGAATTTAAAGTGAAGTTTGATTATCCACGTAGCAAAATAACAGCAGTAGGTTCTTCCCTGGGGCTTGGGAGCTCCCTGTACAGCGTCAGGCATGGGATTCCTCCCATGGGTCAGTTCTGAAACCCAAGTGGAAAGTCTTGGTCACTGTAATGTTTTGAATGAAGATGGATGCCATAGGCTAATATATTTAAATGCTTGATCCCTCCAGTGGAACTGTTTGGGTAGAGTTAGAAGGTGTGGCTTTGTTGACGGAGGTATGCCAGTGAGGTGGGTTTCGGGGTTTCAAAAACCCATGACATTCCTGATTAATTCCCACCCCCCTTCTCCTCTCCTTTGCCCCTCCCACCTCACTTTTGGTTCAGATACAAGCTGCTGTTTCAGCACCAATGCCTGCCTGCTGCCGTGTCTCTGCCACGATGGTCAGAGACTCAAACTCCCTGGAAACATGACCCTCAATTTAAATGCTTGCTTTCACAAGTTGTGTTGGTCATGGTGTTTTAACATAGAAAAGAATATAAATACAAATAGAACGAAAGGCTAACTTAAAAGGCAGTTATCTCTGTAACACTCAAGCCATTGTTGTAGCTCCGGGAATACCTTGCCACACTGGCCATTCTAGAGTTCATAGGTTGGACTGATTTTGACGTGGGGTGTCAGTAAAGGTCCAACTTCATTCTCATGCACAGCAATACCAAGGTCTCCCATTACAATCTGACGAAAGCCTTGTCCTTTTCCATTGAAAGTTCTTGGCACTTTTTTATGAGAATAGCTCACCCATCTATTATTGACTGATGTCAGTCGTAGGTGCAGCAATAGAGAGAGAAGCTCGCCAAGACGCTAAGCCTTCATTTTCTGAAGGACCAGAGGGGTCCAGCCTTCTTGGAAAAGGCTGATACCCAGCTAGCTCATTTCATTTACCTTCTTCAAACATTATACAGGGTTAATTGGGGCTGGGAAAGACTCCAGCCACTAAAGTTACCTTGCCCTTGCTGCCCGCGAGAGCAGACAACCCACACAAACCCCCAGTCCCTTTGGAATCTTAAAAGCGTAATACAATAGGAAGCAACATGCTGATCACTTTTCAATTTCATTTGTTCTCTCAATAATTCTAATTGATGATCTCCAAAGAGTTTTATAGTTTGTCTCAATCCAGCTATTTCATTAACTATGTCCATATCTATCTTACTTTACTTTATATACTTTTCACTATCTCTTTGAGGCTTTCTCTTTTGGCTTGTGCCCTCGGACCTCTAGTTGTATTAGGCTTCTTTTAATTCTCCCTTCATGGATCTCAGAAGAGGCCCATGTCTACCTGGTGCTCCAACTCTAGCTGAGCTGAGAATGGTGCAGGATTCTCTTGTTACTTTGTACCTGGGTGTTACTGAGCTTTTCCTCTTTCTATTTGCTTGAGTTAATGTGATCAGTGTTTTCAGGCCATGTTACCTGTTGAGCGTGATACAGTAACCCCAGCATTTGGTACTTGGCATGCTATAGGCAGATAAAGAGCCATCCTTCAGCATCCTTCAGGATCATAAGGATTTATCTGACGACTTTCTCACTCCCAAGGGCACTGATACTGTCAGATGCTGAAGTCTTTCATACACAATTACACAGGAAGCATAGTACACACTGTGCACATAGTATGCAACAGTACATAGTTGCACTGATGTACATCCTCTTGCATACTTTAAATAGTGTAGACTGTGCTAACATCTCCCACAATGACAATGCTACATAAATTGTGATCATCCTTATTGATTATAGAGTAATGATTAGAAAAGGTCTGTCCGGATTCACGATGGTTGCATTTGCCCTCCAAACAGTCTCATCTATGCTTCTTGAACCCATGGATTTGGAATCCACAGGAAGTGTGATGACTGTTCTTTCCTCTAGCTAGGGAGCATCAGGGTGGGTGACTGCCCAGGGATCATTCCCTAACAAATTAAACAAACAAATGAACCAAGGACAAATGGCCATTGGGACAGTGGAAGCAGGCACTGGTGTGAGGATATGTCCCCTCACATCCTGGAGCCTGGTAGGGTTGGGTCACAGCTGGGTTCTTCTCTTCAGTCCCATTTTTCTAGATCTCTTTCCTGTTCCTCAGGCCTCTGCCACCAGATGTCTTTTTCTTCTGAGTTGTTGCCAAGTGAGCCTGTCCCGGAGTCTCCCATGAGATCTGTCTGCATGCAGATCCTAGTCAGAGTCTCCGACCCAGCCTCTCCCGTGCTTCTCTGAGGTGATTCCTCTGGTCCTTTAGTTTCCTTGTCCATAAAAGAGTGAAAATGATTTACCATGCTGCTGTGTACAACGGAGGCCGAACTGTCATGCTGGGCACCCCAGAAGGGCTCAGCCGAGCTACCCCTTCAAGACCACTGGTGTCATCAGGCATTGCATAATGAAGGGCATCGCAGGGACAAGGAAGGCTAGAGTGAACGTGCAGCAGTTCTGGGCATCTTTTGAACTCTACGTGCAGAGCAGGTACCTCTGAGTGTGAAATTTGTGTTTTCACACTCATGTATATTCCTCTATCCAGATGTTTCATTTGTCACTTTATTTTGTGTCCAGCAATCTTAGGTGACATTGAGAGGGTTTCACAAAGCTAATGATGGTACTGATAAGAGCAGGCAGGCTGGTGGGAGCTGTTAGGTTGGTTCCTGGGCCAAACTTGGGCCTGTTTTATAAGGCATGAGAGGAGCTCAGTGGGTGTGAGGAGGGGGCACAGAGGTGCAGAAGGTCCGAGTAGGCCCCTCAGCAAGCCAGACTCCGCTGCTGGCCTTCAAGAGCTCCTTCACTCACTTCTCATGAAATATCTTCTCTGTGCATTGTGTTCAAGTCTGAAATAGAGACCAGAGGGGCCCACGCTAGTGTCAGCTGCTGTGTGTGTGTGTGTGTGTGTGTGTGTGTGTGTGTGTGTGTATGTGTGTGTGTGGTGGGGGGAGGGGGGATCCCCTCTGCTCACACAGTTCACATCTCCACAAACTCCCTCAGCAGTCCCTCCTCCAAATGGCCTTCCTATCCTAAAGGCCATTCTGATTCTGTACAATCTTTTCTGCCTTCCAAGTTCAACCCATGCCAAAGTCCAGCTGCCTGGGTTCTGCCCAGTGCTGACTCCAGACACGCCACCAATCGCTCCCATTTTGTCTATACCAGCATCCCAGTGGCTTCCTGCCTGACTCTGCCACCAGGACAATCCACTCTTACCTACAGCTAGAGCAGCAGCTCTCAACCTGTGGGTTGCAATCCCCTTCGCGGGGACCCCCAAGACCAAGGGAAAACACAGATACTTACATTACAATTCATAACAGTAGCAACATTACAGCTAGGCATTAGAATCAAAATAATTTTATGGCTGTGGGGGGGGCGTCACCACCACATGATGAGCTGTATTACAGGGTTGCAATGTTAGGAAGGTTGAGAACCATTGCCCCATAGTGTTGAGTGTTTCTGAAAGCCACCAAGTGTGGGGTCTGGCCCAGCATGCAAGGCTGGGAACTACTGAGGACTAAATGACCTTAACCAAGACTGGGGTTGTTCTTACATCAGGGAAGAGACAAAGGGCAGGAAGGAAGAAGCCAGGCAGGGATGAGGACAAAGACTGGGGTGCTTCTGGGGCCCCAGAAGCTAGACATTAGACAGGAAGTCTCTGCCCTAGGACCCTTGCAGTGAGCTTGATTGTGGAGACCTTGGCTTTAGATCTCTGCCCGTGGGAGAAGCACTCTGCTTTGAGGCACCAACTGTGTGCCAGGGCTGCTAACAGGTTCCTTCCTCTCTTTCTTCTGCTAAGCCAAACTCCACTGACTGGGTTCTCCACACTCGCCGTTCCTTTTGCAGGGAATACTTTTGGCAGATATGCCGACTATTGGCTCCTGCGACTTAGGAATGAACACTGGGGAGGTCTTTGCAGGTAACACATGGGCCTCCCTCAGCTGCTCCATCTTCCCTCAGCTACTCCATCTTCAGTCTGTGTCTTCTTTCCATGTTATCTACCCACCTGTTGCCTGTTTTCTCTCCACCATCACCATGACAACCCACAGGGCTGCTTTGCCTTGCTACCTTGGGCAGTGTACAGGATCTGGTGAATGGGCTAGGCCTGAGAGAATGAGAATCAGAGGAGACGTGTGTCCCTTCCTCAACTTGTACAGAGTAAAAAAGATACTCAAGGCCTTCCACAAGTCTGTGGCAGAACTGTTGGTGTGCCTGGAGGATCCTGGGGGCCTGTAGGGCCTCCACCTCCTCACTGGGCTCTGTTCTTTCTCATTTTTCCCCCCTTGGCTATGGGCCATTTTGTAGGGATGCAGCAATCCTCTTCTCCCACACTCTTGTCACTCATGGTTACTTGAATTCTGACTGACTGTAAGTTTAGCGAGGTCACATAACATGTTGCTTGCTCTTAGTCTGTGTGCTGGCTAGTTTTATGTCAACCAGACACAAGCTATAGCTATCTAAGGAAGGGATCCTCAGAGAAGAAAATGCCTCCATGAGATCAATTGTAGGCAGGCCTATAAGGCTTCTCCTCAATTAGTGATCAATGGGGGAGGACCCAGCCCATTGTGGGTGGGGCCAGCCTGAGCTGGTGGTGCTGCATTCTATAAGCAAGCAGGTTGAACAAGCCATGCTGAGCAAGCCAGTGAGTAGCACCCCTCCATGGCCTCTGCATCAGCTCCTGTTTCCAGGTTCCTGCCTTGTGTGAGTTCCTGCCCTGGTTTCCTTCCATGATAAAAAGTGATGAGGAAATGTAAGTAAGATAAATCCTTTCCTCGGCAATTTGCTTTTGAGAAACTCTAAGAAATCCTATCTACCCTTGGTCAGGTTTTCAATTCTTCCTCTCTCCAGGCACAGGATCCGGCAAGGTCCAGACCATCTTATTCAAACTAACGAGTTACTGGTCACCAACCTCCTCCATTTTGTCCAAGACTGTATGCCTCTGTGTGTTGAGATGCCACTGCCCAGCACCTGACTGAGCTGGACACCACCAGAAACAGAGCATCAAATGCCGTAGATGTTTATGCAGGGTGTGAACCTGCCTGAGGTCATGACTCACCCGCTTTTTATCTCTGGGATAACTTAGGCTGGCCAGGAGTGGGAGGGGCACTGACTACCATGGAACCGTGGTTCAGAAGGCAGTCTTACAAGCAAGTGCACTCTGGGGAGTCCCTGGCATCCCCTGGTGGTGTTGCAGGTTCCCAGCCTCTGCACCCAGAAAAGTGCTTGTAATGAGTCAGCTCCAAGTGGAGAAAGGGGCAAGATTCTCCTCCAGGCCCAGGGAAGTCCTGCAGGGCTCCCAGGGAGGTACTAGGTTCACTTGGAGCGTTGGAACACATCTCACCCACGTGCCCTCTTCCTTCACCTTTCAGATGTCAGCTCAGCTCTGTGAAAATAATCCAGTGAGCTGCCAATACTGACAAACACTGGGGTCATCACAGTGACAACGGTTATGTCCCCGACCCTCAAAGAGGTCCTTTCCTGTCAGAGGACCGGGGTTAAGTGACCACAGAGAAGGAGGTGAGCAAACATGGGAACCTGGCAGCAGACTGGCCTCAGCATCTCACTTCTTAACACTATGACCGGAGTCCAGTCACTTAGTCTTTTATGTTGCCTTTCCCTGGCGTGAGCGCGTTCGTGAGCGTTTGCTCTGTGTAGACGGTGGAGGGGAAGGATGGCTCAGCCAGTGGAGTGGTCTACAGCATGCAAACCCCACGAGAAGTGCACCCTCTCCCATCTGTATTTTCCCCAGTGGTCCTGTGATGGAGAACTCACATCAGATGCTTGTTGGGTGCTAAAGTAGCTCGTGTTTGGGGTAGACTGCCTACAGGCTCGCATGTCCTCCTTGAAACAGATTCATTCCATTCAAATTTTCAATGTTGGTAATTGGTTCTTAGATTTTTAAAAAGAAGTGATACTACCGCCCCAACCTCACCCCCACCCCAACCCGGCGTCCTGAAAGCTAGGGCTGCTCCTGTCACCTGTGCTCATTTGCTCAACAGGGAGCTCTGTAGGCAGCATGGGTCTTCAGGTGCTGGGAGCAGAGGCAACTGTGAGACACGCCCCAGCAGCCCTTTGGAACCAGCACTGAGCAGGCATGTGTGGACACGCCCTCACCTGGGAGGCCCCTCTGGCCTCGCCCAGAAAGGAGGGCACTGGGCCTGGAGATCCCCAGAACTCAAGCTGAGAGTTGTCCAGAGGCAACTACACTGGGACAGCCATTTGTTAGACCTGGTCTCCTATTGGCTGCCCCTGCCTATTCATTTGGATGCAGGATGCTTCCTCTTCCTGTTTCTCCTTCCATGGCAGCACCAGGGAATGAGCTGGGCCCTTTTCTACTTCCACAGAAGACACTGCCTTGCTGGACTTTGCCCAGGCTAACACTGCCTTCCTGCTAAAGTGTAGGCTCTTAGAAGGCAGATTGAGTTGCTTGTTAGATGGGCAAGGGCTGCTGCCTACACTACATAAGTGAGGAATGCTGCTGGAGCTAACAGCTGCCACGCCGCCGTCAAGCAAAGGCAGGAAGTCTCCAAAGATCAGCATTGACGTTGGCCCTGTGGCAAAAAAGATGATGCCATCCATATGTGGAGTTATTTTGAGGAGCATATTATCACACGCATGTCATTTCAGTTAAATTCCTCCCAACATTTTTGCGAGCCACTGAGGCACTGTTATTGCTATCACTCACCCCCCACCCTCACCCCCATCCCTCCCCAGGAGGAAGCCAAGGCTTGCAGACCTGAGCCACATGCACAGGACACACATTCAGTGTGACACCCAAATGCACCGGAGCTGGCGAGCTGAGGCCTTCACCCACAGTATCTCAAAAAGCAGGTGGAAAAGGCCAGCTAAAACCTTAATCTTTAGCACACAATAATACCCGGTGAGACGGTTGGTGGTCACGGTTTGCTCTTTCATTGTATTTGATTTTATAATTCCTTTCTGCTTATTACATGTGAGACTGGTTTCCATTTGTGTAGCTGATGCCATCTCTTTCGAAAGCAAACATTTTGAGGGGATTTTTTTTTCTTTTATCAAGTAAAAGACAAATGAAAAATGAGCCCAGGTCGGAAAGCACTCAGTAACAGCAAAACTCTGATAGATTGTAGAAGACAGCCAGGTCCCAACGCCTGTGAGGCCTAGCCTCCACCAAGTGCCTCCTGTGCCTGAGGTGTGACCTAGCCTCCACTGAGTGCCTCCTTTGCTGCTAGAGACCCCACTGCCTTCTAATCATGTTCATCTCCCATAGTTCCCCAGAAACTCCCCCAACTCTCCCTTCAGTTCCCTGGCCAGCCTTGGCTTTTAAAGTGCAGACCATGCCACACCTCTGCACAGTGCTCTGGAACCCCTGTTAATCGATGGGTTCATCTTGGGTGAGCCTAACTATAGTCATGTGACAGCACCCTGACTTCTGCATCTGGGGTGAATTAATCATTTATTCACAGTGTTGAGGAAAAGGCAAGTGCCAGCCTTGGAGCTTATCATGGGAGCCACCGGGCATCCTTTCCCTTTAAAGGCTTGCCTTGAGCCATGTGGCTGGGGTAGAGGTGGGAATGGCCAACCAACCAGGGATTCTGGGGTCAGCAGGAGACAGAGAATGAGGGGAGGGGAGGAACCAACGGTATTCCTCCTAGAAAACATAATGTGCAAGAAGCTCTGGTAAAATATGTATCTAATGTCTTAACCCACTTTGCATTTTAATTTCTCCGGTAAAAATAACCTTAGTGGTGATGGCCAACCCCAGGATGGCACAGTAGGGAGAAAATATACATGCTTTAGTGTTGTCATAGGCTGAAGTTGGCTCAGGGTACAAAGACAGGAGTGTCCAGTCCATGTGGACTTCAAGTAAGGCTTGATCTGGGTCCTCTATCTGTGTCACTGAAGATCCAAGTCTCCCATCTCTCCTTTCTGTTGTCTATGGTGTTCTGTCACCTCCAATCCCAGGTCCCAAACCTAGAGCGCTGTCTACTCTTTTCTGAACATTCAGTTAATGCCTCCCAGCATCCAGGGCTCCACCTAAGCCATGTGCCTGTCCAGAGAGTGAGATGTGTTTGTTGGACATTGAAGTCCATAACACCTAGGTTGGAATGGCACCCCAAGCCCACATCACCATCTTTCTAGTCAACTCAACCTCCTGCATCCTGGTTTTCTTACCTGAGAAATGGGAGGGTGATGGCACCCACTTGGTAGATGAGTTTGAGCAAACAGAGAAGTATCCGCTAAGTGTCAAGTTTAGAGATGGGGATCACCTAGATGTGATCCCAGTCCCTAATAATATCACAGGGAAACATTCTTACTAATGGTCACAGCAACTGGCACTTTGTAACAACTCTGAAGAATCTATTCCTTTTCTTGCCGCTGTAATACTTGACAAGAAGCAACTTAAGTGGGAGAGTTTATTTTGGCTCACTGTTTGAGGGGACTCAGCCCATGACAGTGGTGAAGGATTGGTGGTGGAATTGTGAGGTAGCCAATCACATTGTATCTGCAATCAGGAAGTAGACAGGGAGCATACCTTCTCTTTCCTCAACATCAATGCCTTCCCGCCACTGGAGGTGAACCTTGAGGTTTTATAACCTGACTCCATTGAGGTCCCTTGAGGTACATGCTCCCTGGTGGTGCTTGCCTTGGTCTTCACCTTCACCTTGGGGGTTCCCTTCCTTTTTGTTCAAAATGGGGCCCCTCTCTTCACCTCACTCATATCTCTCCACTCCTTCTCTGCCCAGCCCTTTCTTCATTACCACTCACTCAAAAGCTCTGGTTAGAATATGAGGTATCCTTCCCAAGGCTCATGGACTGAAGGCTTCTGGTCCCTGGATCATCAGAGCTCTCTTCCAGCCAAAGGGTTAACAGACTGATGTAGTCACAATTTGATAACATTGTTGGGAGACTTTAGAAACCAATGTGGGGGTGAACAGGGTGGAGGTGAGACCTAACTGGTGGGAGATCACTGTAGATACAGCTTTGTGTCTTCAGCTCTCTCTTCTGGTTGGATACTGCCATGAGGTGGGTCACTTTGCTGGATCCTGTCTTCCCTGCCCATGATGCTTGGCTTACCACAATGGGCCCAGGAGCATCAGAGCCTAGAGACCATGGCCTGAAACCTCAGAAATCATGAAAACAAAAGCCTTAGTCTCTTCACTTTTCTTCTCAGTTCCCCATCATAGCAAGGCACAGCCAAGATGCCAGCCCTGGCGTCGTGTTAATTAAGTATTTGTTTTTGTCTCCTTGCCCCTCTTTCTTGGCATACTTTTTGTTCTAGTGCAGAGCCAGCTCCCTGTAGGTACTTAATGAAGAGCTGAATGAATAAAGGAACAAACACAGAAGCTGCCTTTCCAATCGATGTGTTTTCATGGTGACTCCGGTTGACAGCTCTGTAAACCAGGGGTTTAATCCTAAGGTTTTAAGAAAAATAAAACCAACCTCTTTCTGTTTCCTTGCAGCTCCTTCACAGGGCCTGGCTGGCTCCCAGGCTCTGAGAAGGTAGCAGGGCAAACCCTGCCCTCTGAATTTCTGAACTTGAGTTATGACTTCCAGACTGAGCAGCATCATTGCTTTGTCTAACCGCTGTCCTGCTGAGGAGATCGCTCGAGCCTTTGGAAGGAAATGGTTTTCACACGAGAAAATGTGGAGCTCATTAAAAGCACAATTGTGAAATTTCTTTCAGAAGAAAACTTGTCAGGCCTGTGGCTTGAGACACTTGCAGGGAGCAGCTAGGTCTGAGTTTTAGGAGTTCCAAAACCAGCTGCCATGTAGGATTTTATCTTGCCTTCTGCCTCTACCTCCCCTTCTTCCTGCCAACTGTTTCTTCCAAAACCCTGAGCTGCCTCTCAGGTGTGAGGTACATCTCAGTAGGAAAACTAGATATCACTCTCTCTCTCTTTTAATTAAAAAATTTTATTACTTCTTTGAGAAGTTTATACAATGTATTCTGATCATATTCACCCTTTTCCCAATTCCTCCCAGCTCTACCTGTTTCCCTCTCCACACCTCTCGGTGCCTTTTTATTTCTGCATCAAGTTCAGTTTGTGCTACGCATATACTCCTGGGACCTACCAGGACCACATCCTTAACAAAACTACCTTTCTATCTCCCAACAGCCACCAGTTGCCAATAACTCTTCAGCTAGGATGGCAACTTGCTGCCCATCTCAGCATTCCATGCTGGGATTTCATCTGCTTGGGCTTGTGTGGGTCTCGTGTGCTGTCACAACCACTCTGAGTTCCTATGAGCAGCTGCCTGCTGTGTCCAGAAGACAGGTTTTCCTTGTCATGTCACCCATGGCCTCCGGCCCTTACACTCTTTCTGCCCTCTCTTCCTCAATTACCCCAGAGCCTTGGGAGGAGGGGCTAATGTCATAGCTGTCCCATTTGGTGCTGAGCAGTCCCATCTCTTATTCTTGTTGCCTTGGAAACAAACACACAAACAAACAAACAAAAAAACTTTAGTGGTGTTATATAAATGTATGAAACTAGCCATGGCAGGAGGCACCTAACATACATTTCAATAGCAATGAGTCTCTTATAGCCTATACATTCCTCTATTTTTAGCCACTGACTCTGATGTTTAACGTTGGTGACTTAAGTGTGGGTGGTTCCCAAACTCTTGTTTGACTCATCCAACATTTATTTGCAGATGGATTTCCTTTGTTCAATATCAGCTGTAGGATTTCATTTAATGGTATACAACATTAGAGGTGGGCCCAGTTCTTCATAATGCCTCCCTTATCACGTGATCATTTCTCTTTCATGTCTTCCTGGGTCACAAGGGGTTGACTATAGAATGTTCGAGAACATGGCAACCGATGAACTTGCCCAGAGCTTGTTCACTTTGGCTTTTTGTTCCTTCTGTCTGTTAAGGGCACTCCTGAGGAGCCTGCAGAGAATGAAGGGTACAAGCCACAGAGCTGGGTCATTCTTGTCTCTTTCAAGGTCACTGTGGGTCCTCCAACAGCCGATATCCAGATAAGCGGGCTTTTGCTGTGTCACTGGTCCACCCAAACAACAGATGCTTTGTTGACCATCATTACTACACTGGAGGGCATTTTCAATGTCCATTACTGTGTCAAGAGACAACCAGAGCCAGTGTAGTGGTGCACACCTGTCATTCCAACACTCAGGTGGTAGAGGCAGAAGGATAACCAAGTTTGAGGTCAGCCTGGTGTATATACTAAGATCCTGAATCAATCAATCAAATGAACAAGAAACAACTAGCATACCACCTTCAAAGGGCATCCAATCCAGTGGAGGAAACACATCCCCTCAACTACAGCTGCTGTAGCTGCTGCCACTGCTGGGTAAATGCTTACTGGGTGCTTGTTTTATTTGCTCTAGGTTTTACTCAAAACTTTGCCCATATACACTCATTTAGTCTATACAACTCTCCTAGGTCCACGCTACCATCAGCCCATTTCATGCACGAGGAAACAGACTGAGAGAGGCCGCACAGCTGGGCAATGGGACTTCAAGAACTGGGTTTTGGAGCAGCTCTGGGTAGGGTTTCATGCAATGAGGTGAAAAGCAAGAAGCATGCACACGAATGTTTTTATTCGTATCTGACAGCTGCTGGAATCAAATTTCCAAAATCCAGTGACTGGCCTCATTCAGGGGGCACAGGAATTCACCAGGACATCAAGCTCAGAAAGATGGAGTTTGTAAAAAAAAAAAAAAATTCCTGTGATAAAAGCCAGTGCCGCCTCAAGGAGGTGAAGCAGTCAGGTGTGTCCTGTTGACTTAATATCCTCAGAAGCATCCTCTCAATGATCTGCTGAGATGCCTGAAATTCTCACCTTTACCTGAGACGCCAAAGGTGCCAGCAAGAAGGTAGAAGTGTTTGCGGTAAGTTGAGAAGAATAGTGTGTGTGTGTTCTTGCATGTGCATGCATGTGCACATCTATGCATAAAGTCTGGGTGAGAAGAGTGGTGTGTATGCAGGTGTGCACATGTATGCATGAGGTCTGGGTGCATGAGCTTCCTGGGAGTACTGGAGAAGACAGAAGTTGGAGACACTGCTGAGGAAAATCGCCCTAATTAAACCCAAACTGCTCCCTGCAGACGTTTCCCCTAAAGGCTGTGTCCTTATCCGTGGACAGCTGGGAATGGTCCCGTCTGGCTATGGGTACTTGTGCCAGGGAGCGGAGAGTCTGTGGTTAGCTCAACACTGCACCTGGTGGCCCTAGGATACAAAAGGCTGAGGTAAGCTTTCTCTCTCCCCTAAATAGAGTCACGCCCCACAGGAAAGTGTTCTGAAGGAGCTGACCAGAAGTTAGCTTGTAGACATTTTAGAACTGCGGCCAGTGCTCCTCAGACAGTTTCTCTCCTGCATTTACTTCCTGTGGTCCTTGGGTTCCAGACAACCATAAGGTGGGATAAGCACAGCAAGATGCTTCTGAATGCAGTGGAAGTAACCCAGCAGAGTGGGGAAAGCAAAGAGGAGAGTGTCTTGGCTGGATGAAAAGTTCAGTGAAGCCGTATTGGGTCCAAGGACTAATGCCTTATTCTGTCTTCCCTACTGCATCTCTCTCTCTCTCTCTCTCTCTCTCTCTCTCTCTCTCTCTCTCTCTGTGTGTGTGTGTGTGTGTGTGTGTGTGTGTGTATGTGTGTCTGTCTGTCTGTCTGTCTGTCTGTGGTTTGGGGAATAGAACTTGAGCGCATACACACACACACACACACACACACATACACAAAGCAAGTAATGTATCACTAAGATATACCCCCAGGCTTAAAACTAAGTAAATGAAAGACTGAGTTACCCAGTCTGCCTGAAAGTGATGGTTCTCCTGCCTCTCTCAACATGCTGAGAAGCTGTGCTTCTAGGCTGCAGTACCAGTCTGGCTTGTGATGGCTTTATTTCAATGGACCATAACTGTGATGTACATTGTCTTTAAAGCAAGATATTTGGAGCCTTAGGTGAGTCTCAAGGTAGACTATCATGACTAGGAGGTACAAAGCTAAGTTTGCAGACCATGAAATGGGACTTAATTCACTGACTTAGGAGCAAGGCCCGGGTGCTTCGGGTTGGGTAGAGGAAGAAATTTTAGGATGATGGAAAACTACAAAATGTCTTTTGTTCCTGTCTCTTAAATCCCCTAAATTTAAGGGAAAACAATCTTCAAAAGAGTCATAAAGTACAGGCAGAGGCAACTGGAGAGGACACTTAGCCGAGAGATAAGCTGCGATGTTCTCAATCCTGGGTTTTCAATCAACCCATGAGAAGTGCAGAGTCAAAGCAATGGTCGCACATCTGCCAACTGGGAGGAAGCAGATGGAAAAAAAAAAAAAAAAAAAACCAACAACAACAACAGAGGCACCAAGGCCTGCTCTCTCTGAGGCTCAGCGGTGTCCTGATTGATGGGCCCTCTCAGGACCCCATTGATGGCAGAGGCACTCACGGAAGATCGAGGACCACCGGTGGACCTTGGGGAGGGGACCATTCATTAATGTCCTCTGTAGAGACACATGGTTATCATTCCCAAGCTTGGCCTTTCTTGAGAGAGTCTGAGAATCAGAAAACTCAAGAGTCAGAGCCAATGACTCGCCAGGAACACCCTGGGTAGGAAGGAGTCAACCGTCAGCTCAGAGTGTGAGTTCAAGAGGTAGCACTGCTTGACGGCTACGAACTCTGCCCTGGAATGAGCTGGTGCTGAATTCAAGTCCAAACTAATAATTAACAGGGATGGGCCAGATAGTTTAAACATTCCGAATGATGTAAAAAACCCTCGCTGTCAGTTTACAGCTGAACTGTCTAAGTCACGCGCTTCCTTTATACCTTTCTCGGCCTGGACTCCTGGGGAATGGGGCATGCTCCAACTGGGATTTCTCTCATGGAAAGTGATAAAAATCCACAGGAGTTGGGAAAGCCACCAGCCATGTAGGTTTCAGGTTCAGTTGGATCTGGGAGCTTTAATAAGGCGCCAGAGCTTAAACCTGGTGTCTCTGTCTCTTGAAGTCCACTTGCTCTGTGTTGAGGTTGGTTGGTCACACTCTGTCTTATGTCTGTGGTGTGTGTCCTCTCTCCTCTGTAATACCACTGAATAGAGAGCTTTCTTAAGCCAAGGTCTTGAGTCTCACTCTGATTTGCCCAACATGGTCACAGGCCTAATCCAGACTTGAACTGTAGCCAGATAGCTGTGTCTGTTTTGTATCAGTCTTCCAAATCTCAGTTGTATCCTACCTTAAAATGCAAGACCGGGGTGGCACAGAGGACCTACCTGAACCAACCAGGGGTGGGGGGGGGGGGGGCAGAGGCTTAAAGAGGAGCCATTAGATGTAACTCTAAGGGACAGAGAAGATGTTGGGTGGACAATAGAAAACAAGGCTCACCACTGTGGCCTTCACGGTGACTGATAATAAGCCAGTGGCTGCTGTGTCAACAGTGTTGCTACAGTGGGGACAGGATGGTCCAGCGGATGGAGGAAACACTGATTGGTCCACCTTCTTCATCACAGCCCTCAGGTTGTCTAAAACACAATGAGTGAGGGTAAAGCCTATGATTACCCAAGGAAGCCTTCCCAAACCTCCCTGGGCCAGCTAGATCACTAGCCTGTTGAAGTTCTTTCATACAAGTCTGCCAAAATATAGTGTTTTGCTAATTTCTACCAATTCTGAAGGTCTATTCAAAAAAAAAAAAAAAAAAAAAAAAGATGTGACTCCGCCTCCCCATGGTGATTCTCTGGTGGCAAACACTGCTGCCTCAGGGACATTGCAGTGAGTGCGTCCTCAGCACCATCTTCTGTCCCCTTCACGTGCTTTGTGGACTACCTATCAGAACCCAGCATCCCAGGAGTTGGTGGCAGGCAAAGCAGCTTTGTGGTTTTGCCACCACGCCATTTGAGCTACAAGTTACATCGTGTTCCAATTCAGATGACTTCTCTTTGACTTAAGGAAATTAATGTAGACAAGAATGTTCTATCTCTACCACACAAGGAAATCCTGCATTAATTGCCATAAATAAATTTTTAAAAATGAGCACAAAATTAAGAGTAGTGTTCTACACTGCCGGACTCCAGTCCTGCCCAGGGCCCAGCCACTTCCTGCTCTCCTTGGGCACAGAGACGGCGGTGCTGGTTGAGAAGCCGTTGAGGACAGGCCCAGCAAGAACAGAAGAAGAGGAAAGAAAAGGCCTTCCGGCATTTCTCCATTGTGCCCAAGTCACTGCAAGGACCAATGAAAGTTGGGATTTTCCTGAGGGCCAGCTGCCTCCTCTCTGTCTTTCTTGTCATGCGATGTCATCTCCACCTTTAACCTTCCTTATCTCGGATGGAGTGAAGACCCAGGGCACACATCGATCCAGGCAGTGGTTCGCTTTGGCCCCACCCACAGACACCAGTGAGGACAACTGAGCTGTCAGCGCCCTCCGTGGCAGGTGGGTAGTGAATAATACCACGTCCCTTGACCTGGTGGACTCTGAATTACCAAGGCGACTGTGGTAGGAGGTGGGACCTTGGAGATGACCAATTCACAAGGGCGGAGCCTTCAAGAATAGGATTTGTAAGGCATGTTGTGTTAGGGACCATAAACAAGGCCTCAGGGAACATCTCGACCTCCCACCGCAATCCACCACTGAAGAAGAGCCATCCCTGAGCCATGACAGACATCCCACATGCGTGGGCTTCCGAGACCCCAGAATCGTGAGCAGTGTGTTTCTGTTTTGTATGAGCCCTCAGTTGAAAGTGTCACGTGATGCACAGCAGCCCAAACCAACTGACCTTTAGCTGGAAGCCTTGAAGGCAGGTCTACATCACTCCACTCGCTCCAAGTCAGTGGTTGATGGTGGCTTTGAGGCCTCAGTTTCTCTTCATGTAGGACCCCCATGGGACCTCTTTGCCTGGCTGGTTTGGGCTTCCTCCTGGCATGGTGGCTGTGTTCCACAGGCCAATGCTCTGAGAGGCTGAGCCAGTTTAGCAAAAGCTGTTTCATGGCTTGCCTCATGGAAGCCACCTGGGTCAATCAATCTCTTCGGATTCTACTTTTTAGAATGCCCATCATTAGAAATATAGGGAAGAGGCTGGAATGCCCTTGAAACCCATGTTTTATGACTGGAGGTTTGCAGAACCATCAAACTACCACGGTGCCCTGAGAAGACACCTGTAGACAGTTGTTGACAAGGATGACTGTGGTCTCTGGAGACAGAGAGAGAGAAAGAAAGAGAGAGAGAGAGAGAGAGAGAGAGACAGACAGACAGACAGACAGACACAGAGACAGACGCCCCTACCCCTCACTGAAGGGGGCAGTGAGGAAACGGGACTGCCCAGAATCACTACTTCACAGGGAATGGAATCTTTGTAGCTTTGCTTTAGTCCCACTGCCCCACCTGCCACTCAGAACTTCCAGAGCTAGGGAGCTGGCTGGGGCACCCATGAATCAGAAGTGTAAAGTGCAGCAGAGTGTTGGCCCGCCGGCAGGCCCTCAGCAAGAGTATGGCCATTGGCGAACAGATCCTTTCCTTCAGACTGATTTCAAGCTAACTTGAAATCAGCAGCCCCTCTGTGCAGCCCTTTCACGCTGGTCTTGGTGCTCCTGGGGTGGGGTGCAGTTGCTTTGGGCTGGGGAGGGGCTTGCACGTGTGAGTCTAAGTGGAAGGATACAGTGTGCACTGGCGCAGAGGGTGATCTTTCGGCAGCTGTTGGGGAGGGGGGCACCCTACCCCACCCAAGGGGAGCGCATTGTCCCGCCTTTTGCTGGCCCTGGGTGCGCCTGGGGCAATTGTGCTTCTGGCCCCTACTGCTCTTGGAAAGCGACCCCCGTGAGCCCCAGGTTCAAAGGCCCGGCTCGTCAGCTCCAGCCCCTCGGAGGGGCGGGGAGCCGAAGGGGGTGGTGCGGGAGCCAGAAAAGCCTGAGCCACCGCCGGCCAGCCCTGCACAGGGATGGGCAGCGAGCTCTGAAAGTTCGTGGCCGCCGCCTCTTACTAACTCTGAGCCAGGACGCACAGCTCAGGCAGCGGCAGGACTGTACCCTGCCTGTACCCTGTCCCGGTGCCCTTTCGCGGTCACAATCGGACACCCTCCAGGCCGGGTGCTCCCGCGCCTTATAGGGGTTCATGGAGCCGGGGCTGTGGCTCCTTCTCGGGCTCACAGTGACCTCCGCTGCAGGTAAGCAGGAGGGGCGGGGCGGTGCGCCTCTCCACGCGGGAGTGCACACAAAAGGAACCCAGGCGCGGGTCTGTGTTGCGGGGAGTCTAATGAGCCTGGCTCTGCACCCTGAAGTATCCCAGGGGCGGGCAGAGGGACCTGAATAGTGATTACTTCCCCTGGGTCTGGGGATTTCAGTTTTGGGGACTTAAGAGTATTCTTTGGGCACTTTTCACAAAATCCAACTTCACCCAGTGAAGAGCAAATCGCCTTCAGACTTCATGGGGACTGAAATAACTCAACAAGCTTTTACTGGGTGTGCACAGAGCTTTGTAAACTTTTTAAGGCGTTTGGCTTAGTTTGAAGACTTCAACCAGCCCCCAGACATTGCAGAAGTTTGTTTGATTCTCATTCTGGTTTGGGGCGGGGTGGGAGGGGGTGAAGGGGGGTGAAGCGGGGGAATGGGGTAGTGGGTGCCAAGAACTCTGTGTCAGCAGCTTAGGAGCCTTTCAATTCTCCTCCCGCAGGATTTGTGCCTTGCCCCCACCCTGGGGGCTCTGGCAGAGCCAGTGTGTCCCAGGGGGCCCCTGAAGCTGGATCGGAGGGGGACTGTGAAGAGACTGTGGCTGGCCCTGGTGAGAGGACAGTGGCCCCAACAGTTGCACTGCCGCTGGCACAGCCTGGAAGAGTTGGGCAGGACCGGGGAGCAGGCAGGTCTGGGGAGCAGGGGACCGAGGGCGTCCCTGCACACCACCGTCCTAGGCGCTGCACGTGCTTTACCTATAAGGACAAGGAGTGCGTCTATTACTGCCACCTGGACATCATCTGGATCAACACCCCTGAGTGAGTTAGCCTGGGGGTTAGGGAGTGAGGCTCTGGGCCCAGCCTGAGCCTTCAGGCCTTTTGCATGAACCTCAGCCCACCTCATTCAGACCCCTGAATCTGCCTTGGGGGGCAGAGTTCAGCTTTTGCAGGGACAACCTGCTTCTCCTCCTAGACCTCAATCCTGGATTTGAGATGTGGTGGCCAGGGGCGTTAGCTGCTTTAAAACTGTTTAAGCTCCTGCTTCAGGGGCCAAGTGGGCAAAGTCTTTCTCCTAACCCTCCTTGGAATTCCCTGAGAGCAGCTTTGGGGGCTGGGAGGCAGGAGTGGGGTGGGGTGGGGTGGGTGGGGGGGGACAGAGCGGGAAGGTAGGCTTGGCATACCCGCATAGCATCCATTCTGTGAAATGGCTTCTTTCTTTTCTGCCTATCTTGGATGCTAAGCCAGAGTGACACATGTATGTTACATGGCTGCCATTCCCCAGGGCTGACCCCAGTGTCCACAGCCATGGCCACAGAGGGCCCCCTCTGTTCAGCCTTCAAACCTCCTACATGTACCGAGTAGTAGGGTACGGATGCAGGCTAGGGCCAGCCTTTGGAGAGGAGCACTGTTCCTCAGGGCCATAGAGAGGGTTTGACTGCCTTAACTTCCATTTAATTCCCACTCAACCTCTGGGATCCTCCTGCATTCATTGACATAACTTGTAAGGCGACCGATGGCTTGACCTTGTTCTGGCCACTATCTCCATGGCTTGTAGCTTGGAGATGGCTAAGCATAAACCCTCAGCCTGGAAAGGCAACTGACTATTCTCCTGTGTGCTTTCCTTTCTCCCGGAAGCCCATTAGTCTCAGAGACCTCTAGGTAGTAACTTTGAGGAGTCACTGCCCCATCTAGACATCTCAATAACGAAGCACACTGAGACGGGGGTACTCTGAGGGGCCCAGTGTCTTTTGAATCTGGTGACAATACTTTTAACCATATCCAGGTAGGTCTGAAATCTCCCCAATGTGCCAGGATGGCTGACAGAGCTGGCTTCATGGATGAGCCACCTGGACTCCTGCATAGGACTTGGGCTCAGGGGGACCCTGAGTTTGTTTAATCATGGCCCTCACTGTCCTGTGACTTGTCATCCCTTACTGAACCCACCAGTTCTGTAGCTGATCCAGCTGTGTCTGATGAGGCCCTTGTACCAACTGTCAGCCCACAGCGAGGAGATGGGAGGATAACAGGGATGCTGATTGGGGTGTCGTGGCTTGGTTCCTATTCTCAGTGTCTCGGGCTTATCTTTTCTTAGAACCACCAGCATCCTGAGTGCTGTCCTCCTTGATTTCTAACCTTCTACCACCGTGATCCACCAAATGAGCACTGCAGAAAGGGGAACACTGGGCAGGGCAGTCAGTAGAGGCCCTGGGCCCTGGTTTTGCCTAGAATCCCAAGCTGCAAATTGGAAGAAGAAAGAAGAAATTCAGACATAAGGGACAGGATAGGGTCAGGAACTGGAAACTGTCTTAGGTCTCTGTCTGCCCTCCAGTCTCCTGAGCACCACTCAGGCAGGAACTGAGTACCTGGGCCATGTCCCAGAAGCTCCATTAACGTCCAGACATATTTGAGATCCCGTGTTGGGCTTTTGAGCTGGGTGGCTTGAAAGGAAGCCATCAGCACCTGGAAGAGGTCCTCCTAGTGTCCAGCTGATCTCTTCCTCACTTTTCACACCTTGTTTTACTCTACCCAGTGGGGAGGAAGGGGTGAAGCCAATGTCCCCATGTCCCATTCAACCACTTGAGAAACAAAAGTGACAGTTGCCAGACTTGAACACTTTGACTTTAGACAAGATAACTATGTAAGCAGGGGGACGTTTCCTGGATGGCCTTACTCTCTTTCTACACACACAACCCCCCTTCATTCCTTTCCTCATCTCCTTCCTTCCCTTAAGCAGATCCTTTTGCTATCTCTAAAATATTTGGAATAAGATTACAATGAGAGAAAAATGAGCTCACTGGGCCTCTGGTGGAATGGAAGAACCTGAAAAAGTACTGGCTGGCACACAAGGTCCCCTCCCCTAGTCTCAGCCCCTTCTCTTCAGTGGTCCCGCCTTCTCACATTATCTCTGTCCTAAACAGATCTAATCTTCTCACTCCCCAAGTGTTCCCACCAGGATGTGGCTGTTCCTCGTCCATGTGGCTGGCTGCTCAGGTTGAGGAGGAGCCTTGATCCTTGTCACTAAGCCAAGGACCTTGAACTTTGGGTGTTTCTGCCATCTCATGGTGTCCCTCTTCCTGTCCATTCAGTTGTATGGAGATCAAGTTCACCCTCTGACTTTATCTTTGAAGGACACTTGTGATGACCGTCTGAAGCCTGTGTTGAGTAGGTTTGGTTCTACAACCCGAGACTCTGCAGAAGTAATGTGGAAAGCTACCATCCAGCCCATCCACATCCTCATGGGAGGCTGACTGCCTAGTGTAGGCTCCAGGGACCTTTACTCTCAAGAATCTCCCCAACAGAAGATCTGAGATCCTCTGGTTCTTCCTGAGCTCATACCCTGAGCTCAGTTAGCCTCCACTCACAGCACTCAGCACACTATAGACACTCCATCTCTACATCTAAGGATGCTCCACCTACAGATCTATAGATAGATGCTCCATCAATGTTGACTGACTTCTGGTTAAGCCCTGAACCTGGTTTTTGCTTTCTCGCTTTAACTGTTGTTGTGGCTGTAGTCTGAAAGACTTTCTCTCTCCCAGGAGGCCTCTCTGTCCAGGGTGTATGGCCCTCTTTAGGCCCTGCACCCCACTGTATTGTGTTGGTGCATGTCTTCCCATTTGCTACCCCTCAAAAAACTTTTCTCATGTTTTCCAGCAAAACTCACAGCTCCAAAGAAGTACATTTGTCCTTAACCAGTTGCACTTCTTGGCATCTGAGATCACAACTAAGAGATGGCGTAGTTTAGGCATCCTCCTAAAACTTACTTCAGCCATGTGAGGAACCCCAACTTCCCACAACCCATAGGCAAGTCCAACATTGCCAACAAAAATAGAAACAGAATTCAAACCAAGAAAAGCCTATCCCTTCTTGTCCTGGAAAGTTCACAAAACCTATGACAGTGAATGGGGGAGGTGATACATGAGATGTCATGTGTGTGCACACTTGAGTGGGGAGGTGGTCGTGGGACGTCATGTGTGTATATACTTGAGTGGGGAAGTGGTCACTGGATGTCATGTGTGTGCACACTTGAACAGGGAGGTGGTCATGGGATGTCATGTGTGTACACACTTGAGTAGGGAGATGGTCATGGAATGTCATGTGTGTACACACTCATATGCTTGGTGCTGCTCTGCCTGCAAAAGTGTACTCAAAAGCTATGCCATACTTTCAAGGCAGGTGGGGATTGTATCACTCAGGGCACCAGAGAGTCAGAAGAAATAGGGTACCATATGTAGACTGAGAAAATACTGTTATACGATCATAGCTGAAGCTATGGCTGAAAATTCCAGTGAGAGATGGTAACACAGACTTGAGAGCAAAGGGAACATAGAATCACAATTCCATCTTTGTTAGGGGACCTCAGTCTTGAATCTTAAGGCTGCCAATTGGCTAGACGAAGCCTACTTAGGTTGTGGATAGGCAATCTGCTTTGGTCAGAGGGTGATGAATAAATGGTAATACCATCTGGAGAGACCCTTACAGCAGCTTCTAGTTAGTGGTTGACCAAACAATTGGGCATCAAAACAAAATTAACCCTTTTGGGACACCGGGCCTAACATGCTCCCCCAGAGGCGTGTTTCTTCTGAGCTGGGTGGTTGCAAATGACAACAGAATAGCCAAGACACCCAGCAAAGAGCCCTGTGTATGTTTCCCCACCTCTTCGCCAGGGGACCCATCTGTTAATCTCTTAGAGACATCTGAGGGAGCCACTGTGACGCTGTGATGGTGACCGTGTTTCCCAAACAAAAGTCTGAGCCACATGGCTGACAAGCAGGAATATATTTATGGAAAGACATTGGGAATCGTGACTGTGGTGTGTCGGAGAGACTGATGGCATCTCCCATTTCGGTTTGCCTTTGTGTTCCAGCCATGCTTCTCTGTATGGCAGGAGGTGCCATCAGCTCCCTGCTTCCCCTGTGTAGGGTGCAAATTTCTGGTGAGACTGTGGGGAGGTGATCAGGGGTCCCCCTGAACTGCTCCAACTGACGTCTCCTAAGGACATCCAGCTTGCTGCCTAGCCTTTGCCAAAGCATGCCATACTTACTTAATCCCACAGGAATGACATTTGCTTTGTAGACTGATGATGACGATGATGATGATAATAATAATAATTAATAATACAACATTTGAACTTGCATTTTCATGTCATCTACTGCGGAAAAGCAGAGTCCCATTCTCACCATCGGTGTCATTCAAGAAAGGCATTTTAGCAGATCTCTCAGAGAAACTGCCCAACTGTTAGAGGATCACAATGGAACTTGTGGGCCTGGGGCCCTGGCTCTCAGCAGACTGGAGCCAGCTGTGCACCCACCATGAGATTTGGGGATCCCAATAAAAGTTCCCTGTTCTGTGAGCCAGCCTTGGTAGGATCATTCCCATTGATGCATTTATTCAAAATAGAGAGGACAGAGTCTTTGTGGCCATCCTTGTTTTGGGAATGTGTCACGGATGCTGACTACAAGGACAATGTGGATTGGTCATACATCCTTCTGTGAGAGTTACACGATTCTGTTTGTGGTATGTATATGTATGTGTCCTCCATAGTCTGCAGGAGGCTGAGTCATTTGCCTGGGGTTACAGGGACCCTCACCTCAGTAGTGTGGCTTCTGGATCTGCCCTCTCAGGGTCCCCTTCCCTCACTTCATCTTTTCTAGCACAGGGCTCCCTGCTGTAACTAACTCCTGCACATGTGCATGACACTGCCCACACCCGTGTGTGTGTGTGTGTGTGTGTGTGTGTGTGTGTGTTTTCATATGTATATGGCTACATGTGTGATTATGGGTGGAGGCCAGAGGTCGACACCATGTGTTGTCATCAGTCATTCTGTACCTTAGTTTTTGAGACAGGATCTCCTAGGGCCTAGTGCTCACTGATTCAGTTAGACTGACTACCCAGCAAGTCCCAGGGATCTCCCATCTACACTTTCTCAACAATGAGATTACAGACACACACCACCACACCCAGCTTTTTATGTGGGTGCTGGGGATCCAAACTCAGGTCTGCAGGCCCATGCAGCTTCACTGACAGAGCCATCTCCCCAGCCCAAGGAACACTTGTATGGATGCCATGTCTTCATGGCAGTGGGTTGGGCTCTGGGATGTAGCTCTCATCTCTGGCTGCTTCTGTTCTTTGCAATGGTGATATTGACTCACATATGTGACTCTTTGGACTAACACATCTGTCCCTTTGCAGGAGTATCTTTATAGACATAAAGCACAAACTGTTGGTCCATCTCATGTCCTCCATTTTATTCTGGAAGCATAGTATTGACTTGAGAAGAACATGACTCTTTGTTAGCCATCAAGAGCCCTGGGTAGGCCCTAGAGATGGTAGCGTGCATGGCTGGCATATTGGGAGGTTTAGCCTGACTGCAGAGATGCTGGGGTAGACAGGCGTGGGTCTCAGGGGTTCACAGACCACTGGTTCCATCCTTTGAATGGGAATTTTCCTTTTCTGACTGTTGCTTCATGCCCTCTCACTCTTTAAGTCCATGCCCTGACCTGCTTCTCACTGCCTGATGCTATCACGAAGGTTATACATAGATGAGAGATGCATTTGTTAAAATTCATCCTTCCTTACTGTCCAGATTGTCACACACTTTGGGTTAAAGACTCGTGGCATTTAGAGAGAAAGGGACACCATGGTTACCTTGCGGGCATTTTATACAGGGAAGCAGTCCCACCTGTTTTCAAAGACCTTAAACTTGAGGGTCATACTACGTTGTTGGATATTGCGCTTTGAAGATGTCCTGTGGGTCTCAGTCCCCTGTGTGCCAGTAGGGATGTGAAGATTCTGTGAAGGTAGTGAGGGCAAGTATTCCAAAGACTGGTCAGGATGGGGCTTTGGTCTGTCACCTGCAATATCTTAAAAATGCAACCACCACAATCCAGGACCACTTCCTGTGGAAACCTCTCTCCAGAGAGTGGCTGTCTTACATCTTCTGTCCCATGCTTGGAAGGCATCAGCGTCTAGAAAATTCCTTCTAGATCGACTTCTTAGACTATCAAACCTTGGTCACTCTCTTGGCCAGGACTGCCCAGCTGCAAATGCCTTCTTCTTCTTCTTCTTCTTCTTCTTCTTCTTCTTCTTCTTCTTCTTCTTCTTCTTCTTCTTCTTCTTCTTCTTCTTTTCTCTCTCTCTCTCTCTCTCTCTCTCTCTCTCTCTCTCTCTCTCTCTCTCTCTCTCTCTCTCTGTGTGTGTGTGTGTGTCTCTCTCTCTCACCTGCAGCATTTCTGGAGGATTTGTTCATGTCTGCCAGTGTCCAGTTAGCATAAAGGACAAGGTGTGTCTGACTGTCCCAGTGGCTGATAAGCAGCTAGATAAAGGCACCTGTGACCAAAGGTTGTTGCAGGTGAGATGGGATTTTTTTGTCCCGCCCTCTTCTGTTACTTCCTGTTGCTCCTCTTTGGTCTTGGCTTGGGGACTGGGACATAGTGCTCTCCGAGATCCCTGGTACAGGTTTGATGCTTCCTGAGGTCCTGGCACAGGCTCCTTTGGTACAGTAGGCGGCACCTTGCCACTTCAGGGAAAGGTGGAGGCTCTGTCTGGAGGCTCTCTGTTAAATCCTATGGAGAGTTGAAAGGAAGGTAAGGCCTACTTTCTTACCTGGGAGAGGCTAGCGGAGAGCCAAGCAAGGGATTTAGAGCTGATAGCCACCCCCCCCCCCGGGGGTTCAGAGAGCTTTGTTCTCCATCTCACTCCACACCCAGGCCCTGAAGTGGGGACAAGAAACTGGGAGTTACTGGGAGTGAGGCACACATGGGGGAGAAATGATTCCATGGCATGCTTTCAGGAAGGCTGTGTAGAAGATGATGAGGGCCAGAAGCAGCGATGCCAAGTTCAAGGTTCCGGCTGCTCACAGTTGCGTATCACCCCTGAGCCCGTATTTTTCCATGTGTCCATTTCCATCTCTTCCTTGGGAGTCTAACTCCTTGCCTGTCAACTCTGAGTTTGAATAACTTTGTTCTTAGAACATCTGACAGGAAGATGCTTCACTTGAGAGCCGGGGGCGGGGCGGGGGGTGTGGGGTTTAAGAGTAGGTGGTGAAGGTCAGCCCCACAAGGTGACTTCTCCCTGGAGTTCCCACTAGCCAAAACCCACCAGAGTCAAGGAGGAGAGATGCCTAGAAGTAAAGTCAGGCTAGGCTGGGATGCAGCTGAGCCCTGCAGAGGCTCCTGGGCAGCTTGATTTGAAGCAAGAATGGTTGGTAAGAAGAGGCTGTGACCCTACGTGACCCCAAGGGAGCATTTGGGTTTCTGTTAGATGAAAGGGGTGTTGCAGCTAGGAACTTGGCCTTAAATCTGAAGGCCTTTGCAAGTCCCTGACATCTCTGGTGTGGTTTATTCCTACAAGAATTTAAAACAAAGGAAACTGGGAGGTAAACAATGTTTTCCGTAAGGAGGCTCTTTGGCCATGGCTGGAACAGAACTGACTTCAATATTCCAGCTCTCAAGCCCCAAGCTGCACCCTTGGCGTCTCAGAACGTCTGCTGGGGAGCTGTTAAGAGGGTCTGGTCCACATCTCAGGAGACCCTGTTTAGAGCCACTACTCAGTGACGCGTGAGGAAATGGCCTGCTCTTGTTCTGTTGGCACAACGGCCCTGAAGATGAGAACCACATACATGTAAAGCTCACATATACATGTGCGTGCCCAACGTGTGTACATGTGTGTGGACACCTGTGCCCCTCCTCCGGCTTAGAATGAACTGTTCTCAAAGTGAACACCGACTTCCAGAATGGCTGTGTATGGTGGGTGACAGGCTGCTTGTCTAGGTGCACTTTAGGAGGCTGACTTCCCAGCAGCCCACAGGGCTCCCTAGCATAGACTGACAGGACAGGATCATCCTGTCGCATCCTTCTGAGCCCTGACATGGCATCTAAGAGCCAAGCGCTCTTGTACAACTTGGCAGCACTCGGCCTGGCCTTCTTTTATGGCCTTCCGAGGCAGACTTTGTAGGAGGCTCTAGTTAACACTGACCAGGGGCACTGCTGCTCAGAGCCTCATATCCCGACCCAATAAGTTAAAAAAAAAAAAACAGAAACAGATTTGTTTCCTTGAGTGTGTTAGAAAGGTTCAGAGACAGGGGTGGCCAGAGGGACAAATGGCCTACAGTGAAAAAGGGAAGGGAAGTTGCTTTGCTCAAAGTTCGAAGCAACTAATTGAGACTACAGATCCGACGTCTACGTGTCTCCTGAGTGATAGAATGGAGACTAGAAGGTGCCTCTAGGTACAGATGCTCAGAGGCACTGGAACCTTAGCATGGGAAGGCAAGGTTGTTTTCATAAAACCAGAGTGAGGACAGAAGTCTGTACCTACAAAATAGAAACAGCTTCAATGCCGACCTTCAGCCTGCTTGTCCCACCTCATTTTTGCTCCTTCCCTCACTTCTCATTTGAGGATAAAGCCTGCCTCACTAACAGGGACCCAGCTATCTCAGTTTGAGGGAAGTGTTGCAGTATTGGCACTGCCTACACGGTGCCACGCAAGGCCACAAGGAAGACCTTGTTGTCATCGGCGTGATGGCATTGAGCAAGCCCAGTCACCAAGACCTTTTCTGTCCTGAACAGGCACTGTCTTGAAAAGCAGCCCAGCAGGCTTCATTCACATCCTGCAGGTAATTCAGAGGGCCATTTTGAAAGCCCTCTCTACAGGGACCCCCCCCCCTCCTTCCAATACCTGTTCTGATTTGCCTCTCTGGGCCCCACGTCTGGCAGCTATTTTGAGCCCCATCTGTCTGCAGCTTTGCATAAAGTTGTAATGAAGCCAGGTCAGATAGGCGAGGGTGTTCATGCCTACATCTGACTTGGAGTTCATCAGGGTCATGTGAGACTGGAGTGAGAAACTCTAGCCCCTTTGATGCCTTTGGTCGCACAGCAGAGGGGAAGTTAGCCACTCCAAGGATTCTTTAGAAGCCTTATTCTCTACATACATTATTTCTCTTAACTTTTCAGGGGAGGATAGAGTCATTAACTCTTAGGCTTCCTCATAAACTGGCCAGAGCATTTCCTAGGACCCTCTGTTCCTCTGACCCCTGGGTGAGGAAGGGAGAATGGCTTCTGTGTTCCAGAAAGTTGGGAGACAATGGTTTCTGTGGCTTTGAGTTTTGTGGGAGTTGTGCTTATTTGTTGTCTAAGGCCCAGTTGGGTACAGGCTTTCTAAATATGGTTGGCGAGATCCTGGGAACCTCTCAGAGAGGTGGGGCAGGGGAGATGCTGAGTTGTGGCTTTCCTGTTGGAGTCACATTCTGGGGCTTTTCCCTAGGGATTGAGAGGCTGATGGTGCTTATGCTGAGGGCTCTTGAAAGGCTCCAGGTGGGATGTGGAGCTGGGTGGACCTTTCCAAGTAGCCAAACAACCTTGCAATTTTCAGGTCCTCCAGTGGGGGAAGAGACTCACCCAGGGTCACCACCTGAAGCCTGGGGCCTCCCTCCTGAGGGCCACCTCCATCCTGGTTCATGCCCTGTCACCACAACAACCATCTAAAACAAAGCTGTCATGATCAACATTGCCAATTGGTTTAGAACCACCTAGTCTAGTTGAGAAACTTCTAGCATGCCCATGAGGGAGATTACAGATTGGGTTAGCTGAGGCAGGTAGACTCTCCCAAAATGTTATCAGCCCCATTCCATGGGCTGAGGAACTGGACTTACTAAGAAGGAAAAAGCTAGCTGAGAACCAGCACTCATCTCTCCCTGCTCCCTGACTGGAGATGCGCCGCACGCTCACCTTGCTGTGATAGACTGCATCCCCAAGCTGTGAACTAAACAACCGCTTCTTTCCCTAAGTTGCTCTTGTCAGCTCTTTGATCACAAACAGAACAGATACTGAATGAAGAGGAAGGGTTTATTTAGGCCACAGTTTCAGAGGGGTGGCGTTGTGGTGGGGAAGACATGGCAGGCCACAGCAGTTCGTATCATAGCAACCAGGAAGCAGAAACAGGGGAATAGGAAGGGGTCAGAGTAAGACACACCTCTCCCCAGGGATCTCCTCCTCCTCCTCCTCCTCCTCCCCTTCCTCCTCCTCTGTCTCCTCTTCTTCCTCCACCTCCTCCTCTTTCTCCTTCTCTCCCTCCTCCATCATCATCACCACCACCACCACCTCCTCCTCCTCTTCCTCTTCCTTTTTTGAAATAGGGTTTCTCTGTGTAGCCCTGGCTGTCCTGAAACTCACTTTGTAGACAGGCTGGCCTCGAAGTTGGATCTGCGTGCCTCTGCCTCCCAAGTTCTGAGATTAAAGGAGCATGCCACCTCCGCCCGGCTCAGTGATATCCTTCTAATACCCAACTCAACTCTCAGTGATGCTGAGATGCTATCCTTCTGTGACTGCAGCCAGGCCTTCATCCTCTGGTTAGGTCAGAGCCCTCATGACCACTAATCCCCTAAGGGTTTGTAATCCAATAAAGTTGACAGTTAAGATTAATTATCACAGCTTGGTGTTGTAGGACTGTAATCTCAGCTTCTCAGGGGAGCTGAGATGAGAGGATTGAAAATGAAAGGCAATTGAATGATTTGAAGGCCAGAGTAGGCAACTTAGTGAAAATAAATGGAGAAAAAGAAAGTGAAACCATGGTTGGGGTGTGGGGTAGTGACAGAGTATTTGCCTAGTTGCATGAAGCGCTGGGTTTAATTCCCAGTGTGCAGAGGTGGGGGTTGCAGTGAATTAATGATCATGTCTTCCAAAAGAGGTGGACGGAGGGCCAAAGCAGTAGAAACCCACTCAGCTAGTCAGGAATCCTGTCCATGCAGGAGACAGTTATGGAGAGGCATCGCCCTCCTCACTTGAGACCTTGCGATAGTGTTGAGTGAGGGCGCGAGCCAGGCACTGCAGAGGTAGGCAGCCAGACAGTCGAGGGCTCAACTGAACCAAGTCCTGCTGTTCTGACCCCAGGAGACTGTGTCAAGGCTAGTCCCCAAGGGTATCATAGCTTCAGAAGGAGATGTGTCCCTCGAACTTGGGACTGATGATGAGGGGTCAGTGCCCAATAGTGAGAAACGCTTGTGAATGTCTTAGAAGTCAGCCATCAACCCAGCAAGGGACTCCTGTGCATCTCATCACTCTTACGTTCTCTAGTCTTTAGCTCTTTCTGGCTGTGAGGGCCCTGCCATAGGCTCTCCCAACATTGATCTGTGAGGATTTTCTGCAGCTGAAGCAATGGAAGCTACAGGTGGCTAATTCCCTAGCCCTGTTTATGAAACATGAGGTGTGTGGGAGATCTTATGCAGCCAACAATGTGCTTGGGGACTGAGGACATGGGGAACCCAGGCTGTCTGACCCATTTCATCCTTGGAGGTCAGAAGAGCATCCCTGGGGCTGTCTGGCTTATGGCCTGGCCTCTAGCTGACTTTCGTAAGTGCATGATAAGTAAGGAAAAAGGGTAAGGAAAATCTAGGCTCTAGGCTCCTGATTGACTTGACCCATTGTCTGGAGCCGGGCTCCAGCTATTTCCTTCCACCTGCTCAAGGATGGCACAAGTCAAACTTGCCATCCCACCATGGGCGCGAATGGAAGGAAACTTCAGCCAACTCCATGTGTTGGCTTTGTCCTGGTTCTTTAGTGCGCAGTGAAAAACATCTCTGCCTGGAGATGTGGAGGCCTTCCTGTCATACCTGAGAGTGTGCTAGCCACCTCCTAAGTATAGGGTCCAGGCTCCGTGGGAGTTTGAGGTAACAAGCAAGAGACACTTTGTTTAGACATGATGCATGGAAGGAGACGGGACCCTCCTCCCTCAGATCAGAAGGGATAAACACCCCAGAAAGCAGGGCTGCTACAGGGTAGGGGACCTGGAGGGGCAACTGATACCTAAGGCAGAACAGAGCCACCTGGAACAGGGCAGCCCCACGATGCCCTTTGAGCTTGTGTCCCTTCATTAAGAACCTTGGAAGAGAGAACAGGTGGCCCATCTGTGGAAGGGGCAGGGGAGACTAAGGCAGGTGGCTGGAGGGATGAGAAAAATGGGACATTGGATTCAAGAAGGCAGGAACCTCTGACGCTGGCCTCAGGCCCGAGATGGATAAGCCCCTACTTGCTATCTTTGACAGTGGGGAATCCTATCTCCAAGACTGCCAACCCCTCCCATCCCATGCATTTGTACACAGCAGGCATCTAATTGATGCTTGTTGACTTGAAGGGTTACTTCCTGGCACATCTGTATTTTGTCACACGGGAGAGAACACGATTCTAACTGGCTAATGTTTCAGAGTTAGTAAGCAACATGGCAGACACCACCTTCCTTGCCTGAAGAACTAAGCTTAAGATGATGGCCCAGTGGTGCCATCTAAGGAAGGCTTTCATGGACTCTGGAATCGAGCCATGGCGAGACAGCATGCCAGGGTCTCAGAGCTGTTTGTCTGCAGGCTGGTGAGAGGGTGTATCCAGTGATGGCTGACACCTCTGGACTACCTACTAGCTAGTGGGAGCCATGTTTCTCCTGTCTTGGCCAGCATGGTCCCCAGAGCTCAGTGAAGTGCATGCTGGGCTGCCCCGAGGTCTTTGCTTGTCTGCTACAGAAGGAAAAACATGACTAAGTACAGGGTAGATCATGAACTTGACAGACATTCTGAGGTAAAAATGAACATTCCCAATCCTGGGGAGACATTTAGCCAGCACTTTAGCCTTTTCACGTAAAACAACAGCTGTGTGTACAAAGAAAGACAGTGAGAGGTACGAATGCTGTCAGTGTTTCCCTCTGCCTGGCTGGCTTCGCATTACTGAGTCCCAGGAGCTGTAAACTTGGGTGCTCCTCATAGCCAAATCCATAACAACCCGGCAGAAAGTGGCAGGCACAGAACTGTGGCAGGCAAGTCCTGGAGCCGTGGAGATGGGTCGAGAGCTCTCTTGCAGCCAGCACGAGGCCAGCACTGCTAACCTGTACGTGAACCCTTGCTTCGTGTGCAGGATGTCCTGCCCACTTCATGGTGTCTGCCTAGACCCTTCTCCAGCAAGTGTTGCTAAGTGCCATTCAGTGGGGGAGATGAGGGGTGATCTCTCTTTCGGTTTGATCCATTCTCCCAGTGGTTTAGAACTCCACAAGTGAAGGCCTTCGTCTGATTCGCAGCCGGGTCCTTGTCCTATCCGTGCCTACCTTTTAAATGCCACTAGCAGCTCCATGGCTAGAAAGGTAGAACTCTCTCTCTCTCTCTCTCATTTCTCTAGGAAAAGGCCCTAGAACCAGGGTGTGTGTGTGTGTGTGTGTGTGTGTGTGTGTGTGTGTGTGTGTGTGTGTGTGTGTGTGTGTGTGTGTTTCCTAAAGTCATTTTCCTTGTTTAAAAACTTTTTACAGAGAGATAAATGAAGGATGCTCAGTGTGGCTCTGCAGATGAAGATGAATGCAGGCGACTTTGGAGTTTAATATTTAATAACATTTATATATGACATTTGGGGAAAACTTGAAAAATAAAGACGCTGTGATAAATAAGATTCTGGCATCCTCGTCGCTGATTAAATAATGAGTGTTCTTGGTACATAAGTTGAGAGGTAATTTATCATACAAACACACAGCGCACCAGACACTGCATATGTAGGTGTGATGGAGAGGGTTTTGTTTATCCATCTCTTCATCTGCTTCCCTTGTGTGGGGCTAACTAGTATAACTGACATCAACAGATGGGGAGACTGCCTGTCTCTACAAAGAATTCTCTTATCTAAACCCTACCGCTCCACAGTAGGCAGTCACAGTCGGGTTAAACGTATTGGCCCAAGGTTCTTAGCCAATTTAATTCCATTTTCATGGTTCCACTATTAAGTACGTGTTGCCCACTCAGGGAATGGTGACAAAGGACAGCAACGCAAATGAAGTACAGACTCTCGTGCAATGGGCGGCGGTGCGTGGCCTGCCTGCCAGAAAGAGGGAGGGGCAGGGAACAGCATTGTTGTGGTCCTTTATTGCTTAGTCACACATCACAAACACAGCATGTCTGATGAGTGGAATTTTTCTTCTGATGAAACGACTTCTCAAACCAATTAAATAATCAAGGGACCTAATTTTCATTCACCGCTAACTCTTTGCTGAGTGTGTCCCCATGCAGCATCTCATTCCATCAAATGCCTGACAGTCTTGTTTTGTACCCTTGAGAGGGTGGAGTGCTGGTCACATAGCGCTTTACAACGTAACGGTGGAATTACCAGGTGATCTTCCTGTACTCTGTGTGCTTTTTCTAGGTCTGAACATACAGGCTTGACGTTTCTCCTTTCTCGGGTTTTCATCTCCCAGGAGCGTGTGTATTCTTGGATGTAGGCTTGGATGTATCTCCATCTCACACTTGAGATAATCCTAGCTACAAGGTGGATGCTTAAGAGCCCGCGAGTTCTTTGTAATGATGCTTTCCACGCTTAAGATCAGTAAAGCTGCAGAGAACCCGGTCTTGTCAAGCCGGGATTACTTCACAATTAGCAGCCATAGACTCAATCAATTTTTCTTTCTTTCTTTTGTTGTTTTTTTTAAGTGATTATTATTATTATTATTATTATTATTATTATTATTATTATTATTATTATTTGTTGTTGTTGTTGTTGTTGTTGTTTTCTTGCTACAAGGTCTCATTCTGTAGTCTGGCACTCACTGTGTAGCTGAGGCTAATGTCTAGCTGTAAGTGATCCTCCTGCCTCAATTCTCACTGTATTCTCTGTAGCCCATGGGTCGTACAAAAGAAGTAAAGGCCCAGCTCTCTGCGGATTTTGCTTGTGTTTTTGTTTTTGCTTTTCAGTCTGATAGCCTAAGTTGGCCTCAAACTCATTATGTAACCAAGATTCCCTTTGGCTGCTCAGTCCTCAGATTACCACTTCCTGAGTGCTGGGATGATAGGTGTGAACCCCCACATCCAGCTCTGCTGTCTGCTCTTGGGGAGCAGGTATTCAGCAGTCAGATGTGAGCAGGGAACACCCAGGCCTGGCTCTGAGTTAGAGGCCCACCGGTGGCCTACCTTGGGCTATGCCGAGACTCTCCAAAACAAAAGCACCTTTCCCTAGAGAGTGTCCCCAGTATTCTGAGTCCTGGATCCCCTACCCAAATGTCCCCGTGCCCAGGAATATATTTTTCTAGTGTCTGACACTTAAAAGCACAGCAGGGCTTGGGTAACCCTCAACCTGCGGGGTAGGTGGTTGTAGGTTGGTGCATAGATAGATTGTGGAAATAGCCTGGGAATAGATGAGGCCACCCTGGTGTGGGATGAGGAAGCTGCCGGTGTCGTTTGGTTGCCAGATTTCATCAGAGAACTCCAAGGAACAGCTGGGCCCTAACGTAAGGCTGCTTCTCTGAGCGGTTATAGTGTACCTTTTCCGGGTTGAGAGATAGGACTTTCTTAGAATATTATCTAATCGATCAATAATCTTTTAATATTTAGACCTGGAGTAGGTGGGCCTCCATGCTGAGCTGATGTTCCAAACCCTACACATGTTCACTGGGGCAGGACATACCAAGGAGATCTGGCCAGCTCCTAAGAGCCTTCCATCCCTTGGGGAGGGGGCTCTGCTCCGTAAACACTCTTTGAAGCTGTCGGGGGCGTTTGTACGTGGCGTTTTTTGCTCAAGGCTGCTGGGGAAGTGCTAACACGTCTCTATTAACAAACACCCAGTCTTATTTCCTTACTTAAACCACTTTAGGCAGAACGTTTTGCTTCAGCTGAGTGGCTCTACACCCACTGATGCAGAATCAGCTGACAGCAGTCTCAAAATTGCGGGTCTCGATGTTGATGGAGAAATGGGAGTGTTCCTCGTGGGTAATTTTCACCAAGAAACAGAGGACTGGCTTTAATGTCAACACTTGGAGATTTACTGTAACCCTGTTACTGGAAAAATATACCTTCAGCCAAATCTGGACCCAGAACAGTGGCCACATTATTCTCCCCACCCCCATCCGCTGGTCCTGAGAAAAGATCCAGCTCCCAATAGGACTGGACTCATCATCTCCCTCCACCTTGCTCAGAAGCTGGGCCTGTCCGGGTTAGCAGGGAACCTTGCTCTGTTGCCTCTTACGATGCTCCTCGGTAGGGAGGAATTGGGGCAAGAGGACCATGGGGCTGAGCAGGGTGCTCTTCTCTGGTTTCCAACCCAGCACGGTCCTGCAGGCACCTCGGTTGACTCTCCTCAACACCCTGCCCCCCCCCCCCCGAAAAGACTTCATGGCTGTGTGGTTCTAAGGAAAAGAAATTCAATTTGATTTTATTTTGAAAACAGAGAGGATAGCGAGGCCACCCTTTGAGGTGGAAAATTGCTGATGTTCTGTGGGACTCTAGAAACAGGGATGAGCAAGAAAGCCCAGAGTTACTGGGAAGGGGCCTTTGGCCCCATAAGTTCCCTCAAGTTCTTAGTAATTTGTCTCCCAGAGCATTTTCAGTTACATTAATGAATTAAGCATGTGGTTTTAACTTCTCACTCTGCTCTAGAAGCCTTTTCTCCTTGGAGAATGGGTCATGGTTGGGCACGGTTGGGCTATACTCTCTCTTAAAAGCAGACTCCAACATTTATTGCTCTAGATGACACGCCTCCTAATGCCACCATAACCACCATAAGTGGTTTCTCACTTCAGACAGCTTTTGCTGCACAATAGGACCGTCCCAGGATGAATCCCATGCTTAGCCACCCCACTGAGGTGGTGGCGACGGCTCCTGGAGAGCACCAAGCATACCCGCTGATGCTTGTCTCTTTGAGGACACTGCATCCAGGGGCTCGGGTGGGTCTCTAATAATTGTAATTGCATCTGCCCCATTTCCCCTAGTGCCAGCTGTAAGGCCAGCTGTGTGCTCTGCCATGGAGTTCAGTTAGCACTGAAGTTGTCAGGGACAGCCTCAGGCATGGAAAGCCTGATAGGCACCAGGTCAGGCCCCAGATAAGGAAGATCATATGCATCGGGTAAAGTCTCCCTGTCAGGAGCTTTGGGTGACCGAAGGACAGGTTCCTGGTGTGTTCATGTGTGTGAACCTCTGTTCATACGTGCATGAGGGCCAGCGATCAACCTCAGGTGCCACTCCTTACCAGCCGCCCACCTTTTTTATGAGACAGGCTGTTTCACTGGCTTAAGGCTGGCTGGCCACCAAGCCTCAAGGACCCTGGTGTCTCTACCTCCCCAGCACTGGGCTTCTAAGCACAAGCTACCACACACAGTGTCTTCATGTGCAGTCTCGGGGTTTAACTAGGCTTCTCCTGCTTGCAAAGATTTCGTTAACCAAGACAGGCTGGGGATTAGCTAGAGGCTCAGGCTGGCTTCTCAGGGCCTCCTCTGGAAGAGGTAAGCCTGCATGATTTGAGCTGGAAAAGAGAGAAAGCCAACTGCATACAGGAGGAGCTTGGAGCCTGAGACATGTGGCACACTTGTGGCTTGACACACCCCAGGGAGGCTGAGGCCTGGCCCTCACCCCCACTCCCACCCCCATCCCCCGAGTGCTCAGACTTACCCCAGCTAGAGCAGTCAGTCAGCTCTTCCCTAGGCCTCCTGCTAGTCTTTCCATCTCAGCAGCCCAGTTCACTCCAGACAGTTCTCGGCTAGCATGCTACAGTGGGGTGCCTCACCCTGGAGTGGCTAAATAGACCCCCCCGCTGATGTTTCTTTGTGCTCTGCAGGCAGACTGTACCCTATGGACTGTCCAACTACAGAGGAAGTCTCCGGGGAAAGAGGTCCTCTGGGCCCTTTCCAGAAAGCTCCCAGCCTTCTCCATGGACACGCTCGCGCTGTGCTTGCATGGAGACAGATGACAAGGCCTGTGCACACTTCTGTGCACATCCCGCAGATGTCACCAGGTATGGCACACCTCCTAGTCCCACTCATATTTAGGTACAAGTCACTGGTGGGAAAAGATAAGCCAGGGCCTTCACCAAGGTGGGTGGAGGGAGCTCAGCCAGGTCCCCAACCTTCCATGGCTTTCAGAGCACAGGCCATAGCCACAGCTTGTAGCTCTGTGCACAAACCAGAAGTTGGGAACATTTAAAGAGTGAAGACCCCATCCATCTCCATGTGTATTTTTAGCTTCTTTTCAAACAGTAATCAGGAGTTCGTTGTCTCACCGAGTGGTGAAAGCCACCATGCTTGCCCCAGGGGGGCCACCTGGACCCCTGTTCCCTAGACAGGTGCCATGAAACTCTTGGCTCCTCTTTCCCTTCACGTTGGGCTTATCAAACCAGGCAAGCAGAGCAGCTAGCACCAGATTGAAGGGAGGGCTGAGTGGTGTGTGGATGGGACTCCCGTGGTCTCCCTTATGGGCTTAATGATCTACCTGGCTGGTGAGCCCAAAGCAAAGCAGGTGTGGTGGGCTCGAGGCTCGGCTCCGCCATCTGGGGAACCTGGTGCTTGCTGCACTGTTGTTCTCAGCTGGGGCTCTCAGCATCCGGTGAGAAACCAAGCAGTGCATTTGGTGCTTAGACATCTACCCACTGAGCCTTCGATCCAGTAGTCGGTGCATGGGGCTTGGTCCTGGGGGAACACACGAATGGGCTTGTTGGTGGGGAAGAGGAAATCATAATTTGACAGCCCCAAGCTAGCCACATGGAAACGCTAATTCCTGAAACCTGATGTGTGCCCACAGTGATTCCAGAAGAGTGCAAAGACCAGCTGCAGAAGAGAAGGGGGAAACTGGAGGTCCACGTCAAAGGTGAAGACAGGGGTATATTTGCTCAGGGGCACAGGGTGGGTGGAGAGGTGGCATCTGGTCTCAGTAAGAAGCCAGTGGGACTCCAGAGCTCACAAGGGTCCTTTTGATCTGTCACTTCTGGGTATATATGCTTACTGTCACACCTCTGGTCCTGAGTAAGCCTTCTTGTTTCCGGAGCACATCCACCCCGTGTCCCTCTTAAGGCCAAGGTAATGACAGCTGGCTTGGCTCTCACTGGAATGGCAAAGCAGTTGCCTGCCACTTTCCCAGCTCCCCAGTCTGAGCCATCGAGCCTACCTTGGCCTCTACTTCTGTAACCCAGTGATCCCTATTAAGTCATTTCTTCTTGGTAGACATGGGAGTGTCACATGTACAATAGGCGACCAACCCACCACTCCCTCCCAGATCATTTTTAATACCTGCTTTGTTATATGTTTGGGGTGTGTGTATGTGTGTGTGTGGTTTTTGTTTTTGTTTTTGTTTTTGTTCTTGATGTGAGCAATCCTGAGGGCTTCCTGCAACCAAGCTGAGCTTATCTGTCACTCTCTCAATCTGAAGTCACTATTATTGACTCACTCAGGTGCACGGGGTGATAGTTTATGTTCATAATGATAGCCTGGAGGTGGCTTCAGCTCCCGCAGGGGAGATTCACGCAAGCCCTACACACAGGCGTTTCCTAAACCCATAAGATGGCTTCCAGTGCTCTAGAGGAAAGGGAAGGAAGCAGAGAGGCCAAGGTACCCACAGACCCTAAAGAGTGTGTGCCAGACCCCAGCTGACCCTTACTCAACCTCCTCTTCTTCCTCTCCCTCTTTATCTCTTTCGCTACCCCGAACTTCCATTGCAGAGAGCAGGGTGTGACTAACTCTGTCCATCACTTGTATCATTTGTTCATTTACTCAAGCCAAGATCTGTTCCTCACCTGGCACTTGCTGCATCCTCCCTACTCTAGACATGGAGAGCATGAGGCTGTGGGTCTTCCTTAGCAGACAGCGGACAGACACACACGTGCAAGTACAAAGTGAGGGGAACAAAGGAAAACAGTAGATCCAGGCTAGAAAGTGCTGGGGTGGCAGCGGTTTACAATCGGGTAGACAGGAGCCATCTCACCAGCCAGGCAAACCTTGGCACAGAGACCTGAAGGATGGGTGGTGTGAGCTGCATGGATGAAGGAGGGAGAGTTGTGTCAGGCAGGGGGGACTAGGGAGTGTGAATGTCCCATGCACACACCACTCAAGAATTGTGAATGTTATCTGAGGAGCAGCCACCAAAGGAGAGATGTGCATAGAAAGCACTCAGGGCCCGCCTCCCATGCTGCTGCCGCTCTTCGGATGAGACTGAGATGCTGGAGAGAGGATGCTACCGTCAAGTGCTTGGCTCTGCGAGCACGAGAGTGAGTGTGATCCCAGCACCCAGCATACAAAGCTGGCTGTGGTGGTCGGGTCTATGCCTGGGACTCTGGTGGTGGCTGGGGTGCAGAAAAAAAGCAGCTCTCTGGGACGCCTTAGACAGCTAGCCCTGCCGAACCAAACTGCCCCAGTGAAAGACACGGTTAAAAGAAAAGGAAAGGAAAAAAAAAATAAAAAGGTGAGTAGTCCTGAGGAATGGCACCTGAAGTTGCCCTCTGACCTTCACAGGCATGCGTGCACACGTGCATGCCTACCGCTCTCCTCACCCCATCCACGCACCCAGTCAAAATGACATTGAGTTTGGCAGCACCTGTCCCACTGAAGGTAGCCTTCCAGAACCTTCTGATTCATGTGAAGTTCTTAGAAGACACTTTCTGCCGGAGGAAAGTCTTTAATTCTGCCAGTGCCCCTCGCTGCTTAGATGTGAGTTAGTAATGGCCAGAGTCACACTCGGAGTGGCAGCTCAGCTCCTGTCATCTTTAGCTTATGGTTAAAAAGAGTAAGGGATTGAAGGCCACACCCATGCTGCTGTTCTTTTCTCACCTCTGCACGCAGCCTCTGAAACTGCTGAGCTGCTTCAGTGAGGGGCAGCTTCCAGGCGGGAGGCAGCTAGAGGCGTGGCCAGGGTCACTTCTTCAAGTTGGAAGAGCCAGTGTGCTGACTTAACGTCCCTCTTTTTCTTTTGTCCTCTTTCCTTAAAATAGGTTGACATCAAGGAGAAAGAAAGGCCACCTCCAGCCTTAGCAGGCCCTAGCAGGCCATAGCAATGCTTCTTGCTTCCTGCAGTGGACTTCACCCTCGCTCTCCCTGCCTGCCAACTGCCTTCCAGGACAGAGCCACTGTGCTTGTGCTTTCACAGTTCAAGTTTCTACCTCTTTAGGGACAAGGGGGGAGTTAGCCCAAGGCCAAAAAAAAAAAAAAAAAAAAAAAAAGAGAGAGAGCAGACCCACCCAAAGAGCCCCCACTTACTACTGGTACACCCCTACTCCAAGAATGCCTAAGTCCAAAAGACCCCAGCTTCCCTAATGGGTAAAATGATCCCACATGTGCCCTAGGGGCCAGATGCCTGCGGCTCCAGTTTCACAAGGAAATTGTTGGTGAGGTATGTTAAGTCAGAAAGCTACTTACTGGCTTTTGCCATGACGCCTCTTGGAAGTAAGTGGACACCAGGCTGGCTCTTTACAAAAGTAAACACGCATCCATCTCCTAGAAGATGCAGGACACCCTGCTAGCCTGCAGGGTGGGAGCAGGCCTGCTTCTGCAGCCCGCGTGGCCTGTGAATGTTTAAGCCCGGCTGCAAGTAATCTGTCTGCTTGAGACCTGGGTCCCAGCTGTCCGGTAGTCTATGACTTTGCCCTTCATAGGATTGACAGACTTTTCAGCTGTGCTTAGTGTTCATCAAAAGAGTGGACCTCAGAAATAAGAAGAAAAACAAAACAAGGAGAGAGAGAGAGAGAAAGAGAGAGAGAGGGAGAGAAACACTTTTGATGGTTCTGAACACTCTGGGGCAAGCAGCAAAGAGCTGTGGGTTCTGCAATGACCTCTGCGTTGGAGCTTCCAAAGCTGCCTTGCAGTGAGCTGCCCTGAGGATAGCTCTGGCTCAAGGCTGTTAGGCTAGATATCTGCTTTCATGAATATCTGTGGATCTTTGGGGAGTGGCTTCAAAATAGGCTGAAAACACAAACTCTTTGTGCATTATGTAAATTCCTGTTTATCTATATAATTGGCAACAACTGGGAATTGTAATTCCTGACGGTTCAAAAATCTCTTTCAGCTGAGCTCTTCCGCTGTGTTCATGGTGAGTGTGGGGGCAGAAGGGGGGGGGCAGACTGTGAGTTCCCTTGAAGACTCTGCTTTGCAGGCCCATCTGGGATAATCTGCCCACCTCCCCACTGGACCCCCACAGCAATGAGAACCTGTCTTTGGGCATGTGCCAAGGGCACCATGCGGAGACACTTGAGTGAAGTGGGGCTTTAACCAGATGGTAGACTTCAGAGGATTGTCTCCTAAGTTATTACAGGTGTGAACACGCCTGCCTGTTGGGGGGGGAGGGAGAGGGAGAGTGATGGTTTGCTGGGGGAGGGGTGTACAGCTTAGAGAAGTAATTATTTATTGGGGAACTATTTTCTACTTAACTCCTTTATGGGCTCTATTAAACGTAAATGCACTGTAGATAGGTAGACAGACAGATTTTAAATTGTGTTCAAGATCCAAGCTCATATCCCTTAGCACATGTTCAAAGTGCATACACACTGCTTGACACAGTGGCCAGACAACCCCACCCACTGTGAAAGTGCTCAGAAGATGCATAATAAAAAAAAAAAAATCTAAACATTTGCTCTGGTTTGTGGGCTTTTCCTTGCATTCGCTCTCCGTAGGCCCCTGGAGAAGGCAGGAGGGAGCTAAAGCTCTGGAAGTAGAATTCATCTACAGAGAAACTATAGAGCAAGGCACAGGCAGCTGTGGGGGTTCTAAGGAAAGAGAGGAGTTTGGGGACCATCTGAGAAGATAAACATCAAGGCATCTGGGAAGAAGAAGGTTAGGATGGAGTTGGCAACTTCTTTGGCACCCCTGCCCTTCCCCCCTGGCACCCACACAGTCTTTGCAGGGCGACAATCGTGGGCCTGTTGCTTAGAGCATTTCAGAATTTTCTCTAGAAGTGACTCCAGCAGCAAGGCCGCAGAGGACATAAAATAAAAAGGAAGGCTGTTTGATAAAAAAAGAAGGCAGGAGGAAGGGCAGGAGTGAGCAAAGGGATGAAGGTTGTCAAAGCATCTTAGCGCAAATGCCATTATAAAAGTGCCACTATATGTGAGCCATGCTAATAAACTTTTTAAAAGGATTCAAAGCGTCTATAGCAGCAGTTCTCAACCTGTGGGCCACAATCCCTTTGTGGGGGTGTCACAGATCACATACCCTGCATATCAGATATTTATATTATTGTTGATAACAGCAACAGAATTACAATTGTAGTTTATGGGTAGGGTGGTCGCCACAATATGAGGAAGTTGAGGAAAGTTGAGGACTCTGGTCTTTAAGGTCTGGGAGCAATGGACTCTCTTCCCTGTCTCTGTGCCCCATTTTTAAATCCAAACCCTCACTCTTAGAGACAACCAGGGAAGGGAGTTGGACCAAGACAAAGACCCAGAAACACCCCATCCCTCACCCCCATCCGAACAACCCACCACCACCCCCATTCCCCCAATCCACCCCCCCCCCAAGAAATCCTGTGTTTGGAGTAGCCCGGATCACTATCTAATCTGAGAAAACCCAAGAGCCTCTTGTTTTAATTAAACCCACTTTGGAGAGTTTTGACTCTGGTGAGTTGAGAGAGTTGAGCACTGATTTACCCTGCGGGATGTGCAGTAGTGCACAGCGGGGACTATGGCGTGCCTGGGAGGCACTTCAGCCCTTGGGGAGTCGGCAGGGCTCAGGAACAAACAGGTCAGGAGGTCTAGAAGCTTCCTGTGAGCAGCCTGGTCCAGGCGGGGCTTTCTGGCATGGCGAGGAGCTGTAGAGGGGCCATGCACAAGGAGGGCGCTCAGGGCTGGCTACAGAAAGCGTGGCACCCTAGTTCATACGGGGGAAGGATTTCAAGATGGCTGCAACAGAGAGCCAAACCAGTTGGCTGTTGTTTCTGAAGGGCTGCCCGGGTGGCCTTGAGTCTGGAGAGTGGGTTTGGCTGTAAGCTTCCAAGTTGGACTGGTCTTAACCAACTGTAGCCTCAGTTTCTTTATTTCCAGAATGGACGTGGTGCTTCCTCTGCCTAACTCACAGATTTCTCAAGATGTCAATCAAGGATTTATGTCATCTGTTGATGTTAATTTATCAGTATGGCCTAATAATATTTATCATCAGGCCTATAATTATTATTACTGCAGTATTTTCTAACCTGCTAGCAATCAATCAAGACACAGAAACCTGTTATATTTTAAAATCGTCTTAGTTAGCCTAGGGCAGGGCAGACATTAATTCCCTAAACTACTTCCCATAATGGGGTAGGTATGGGATCCCTGCCCCAATCCCATGCCATCTGCTTCTAATAATTTCTATCAAGCTACCTCCCATTCATAATCCCAAATAGTTGCTAATGTTCTTCATCTGGGCCAAGTCTCCATCCACGCCGGCCATGTGCTTCTCCTCCACCTAACCCACGATGGTGCAGCCTGCTCTCCTCTGGTCTCTCTTCTTTCCAAGATTCTGTCTCCCCAAGCCCGGGAACCTTAGTCATGCCTATCTCATTTGCCCTGCCCAGGTGTAACAGCCTTTTATTAATTAGCATCAAAATACATCAGACCAACAGTCGTCACCACCAGCTCCCCCCTCTTTGTGTGTGTGCGCATGTGTATGTGGTATGTGTGTTTGTACATGTATGAACAGCTGGGTGTGCTCACAAGTACCTGAGGCTGGAGATTGATGGCAGGTGTCTTTCTCAGTCACCTCTATTTTTTTTTTTTGGGCAAGGTCTCTCACTGAACCTGAAGCTCACTAATTGTGCTAGCTGGCCAGCGACCCCCAGGGATCCTGCTGCCTACCCCACCCCCGTACTGGGTTGCACGAGTGCAGTACTATGTCTGCCCTTTTATATGAGAACTGGGGATCTGAACTCAGGCCCTGTGCTTGCTCGGCAACTGCTTCACTCACCAAGCTCTCCCCAGCACCTCCTGAGTTGTGTTTTGTTTTGTTTTGTTTTAAATGAAAAGTTCCTCACAGAGCCATATGTTTGAGTTTAGAATGTACCTTAAAGTAATGGAGCTACTTTTGGTATTGTCCGAACCATCAAGCCCCGTCCCCCACCACTCCTGGAAGATGTGAGCTCTCCAAATCCTTCAACTAGTTGATGGGAAATCTTTTTTATATAAGGCTTTTGCGTTTCAAGCTACCTGTCCTTGGAGCTTTGTAAGCCCACCCCGGCCTCTCCCTCATGGGACATCTGGTTCTCTTCCTAGCAGGAAGACTGGGAAATCATATGACTTAGTGACTTTGAACACAAGGACCTTTCTGCTTGGTGTGCCTCCAGAAGAAGATGCCAAGGTACGAGAAGAGCTGGGCTGATAGACACGATCCTGTGGGCAGGGAGGGTGGCCCATGAACCGGAATTTGTCACTTCTCCTGTCCACCTTTGTTTTCCATCCTCCTTTCCCTTCTGCCATCTTTACTGGAGTGGATCCATCACAAGATGCTATATGCGAGTACCTGCTTGCCTACATCATGGATAGGAGACATCAGGGTCTGGTTTGCTCTCTGTGCTGAGTATTCAGTATGACACACAGGGGCTGACAATCTCTGTGGGGGCCACCATGTCTCTTTCCCACCTTTCTCTTGTGTTAGTTCCTGCTCATCCTCATAGTGAATGCTCCTTTGGCTATTTATATGCCTTTTTAGTGTGTGCCTATGGAAGCCAGAGGCTAACCAAGGGTGTTGTTCCTCAGAACTTATTACCCCCCAGCCCCACCCCATACTCTTCCCTGCCTTTTTTTTTTAACTGGGTCTCTCACTGGACCCCGATTAGGCTTGGCTGGTTGGCCAGAGAACTCTGGGGAATATGTCCATCTCTGCTGTCATAGTTAGGGTCTCTGCTGCTGTGAGGAAACACCATGACCATCTCACTCTGGGAAAGGAAAATATTTAATTGGGTCTTCGAGTTCAGAAGTTTGTCATCATGGTGGGAAGCATGGTGGCATACAGACAGACAAAGGTTCTATATCGGGATCCAAAAACAGCAAGAAGAGAGAGAGACACCAGGCCTGGCTTACACATCTGAGACCTCAAAGCCTGCTCCCAGTGACACACTTCCTCCAACAAGACCCCACCTACTCCAACAAATAGTGCCCCTCCCAGTGAGCGTATGGGGCCATTTTCAGTCAAACCACTACACTTGCCTTCCCGGCCGTGGGATCACAAGTACGCACCACCGCACAGGCTCTGGGAGACAGAAGCCCTTTGACTCCTGAGCCCTCTCACCAGCCATTGTCCTGGGTTTTGGATGTGTCTAGGTCTGGAAAAAGGACAAAAACACAACGATAAGTGTGGGAACCAGGCCTGACTGGGCTGCCTGCCTGTCTTGCTGTTTCATGTCCTGTTTTTAGCAGTTTCTGTGTCTGTGTTTATGTTGGTTAGCGAGTCATGTTTACTGCTCCGAGAACGCACCCCTCCCCTCCTCGGGACTTCCCCTCCTGGCGACTTTCCCTCCGGTGTGCAATCACCTCTTGAGGGATTCCACCTGTGAGTGGCATTCCTGTTTTGCTGTCTATCAAAAGGCTTTTTGGACACTGAATAAAAGCTGCCGCTGCTGCTCTCTTAGCACGAAGGACCCGCTGTTTTAATTGTGTGTGTGTGTGTGTGTGTGTGTGTGTGTGTGTGTGTGTGTGTATGTGTATGTGTGTGTGTGTGTGTGTGTGTTAAATCCGCAGTCCCTCACCCTTGACTCAGTACCGCGGTGGCACAGGCACCACAGATAAGTATGCAACAATGAATCCAGTACTTCACACGTTGCTTGTGACTGAGACTATAGTAAGCTGAGATAGAGTCATGGCAAAAGAAGGGGTCTTAGCCCAGCGTGCGGGTGGGGAATCTCTTAGGGTTTATCAGTAACAGCCTCTGCAAACGTTTGGAGAAAAATAGGGCTCTGGGTCCTTCAGGGTCCAGTGAGAGGCAGGCTGAGACAGCAAGAGCAGGAGTGAGTCTGTGATCCTGGGTGTGAGGTGGGAACCTAAGCTGACCCGGTGACTTTTGTAGGTGTACCCAAAAGGGGAAGAGTTCAAACTGTTCAGTGAGTGAACTACATAAGCTCATGGGGAAACACACCTGGCTTGTGTTGAGGTGGACTTTCTGTGGGACTGTCTCTAGACACACCCACCTCCCAGGGTGGGCCTCCTGCCCTCTTCCTGGCAGTACCTCTTAAGAAAAACAATGGCCGCCCAGGCCAACCTTCTGGGTTGCTGACCTTTGATGGAAGCTCTGGTCTTCTAGGACCCAGCTGTCCAGGGCCCTGTGCGTGTCACTGCCCCTCACAGGGATACTAATCAATTAATGGTCGCGATCTATTATATAGAGACCAAGCTCTAATATAGAATTACATATTATATTCTATTCAACTCTGTCTTTGCGGGACTGGTGTGGTTTGAATGTGAAATACCCCCCATAAACCCATGTGTTCGAATTCCTGGTGCACAGTTAGTGATGCTGGTTAGGGAGGTAGCAGGTCCTCAAGGAGGTGGAGGCCTGTTGGAAAAAGTGAGTCACTAGGGCGGGAATCCTTGAGGCGCCACAGCCCAGCTTCCTGTCCAACGGATCTCTATTTCTCCATCCAAGGCTATGTGAGAAGATTCAAACACCCCTACCACTGTGAACTCAGGTCACTTTCTCAGTCCTTAAGGCACATTCCCTTAAGCCATGAGCCACGAGCCACTAGCCACTAGCCACGAGACACATGTCCTCTCTTAAGTTGCTTCCTATCAAGCTTTGTGGCACAGCAGTGAGAAACAGCACTAGTAAAGGGAACAACTGTGGTTAATAAACCCTTTATTGCTTTTGCCCATGGCAAATAACTCTTGGCACTGGGTCTACATGGTGCCCATTGCAACCTGTCTGCTGTGGAGGCTCACGGCAGCCATAGGCAGTATGTGAGTTGCTGGGCCTGCTCAGGTTCTGTTTTTCTAACTTTACCCAGTGAAGCAAGTGGCTGGTGAGGTAGGACAGCACTCTGGGTCATGAACTTCTACGTCTTCGTCTGCCTGCATACATAATACTTCTTCATCTAGAGCAGTGTGTGAGTGAGCACAGCAGATGTCACCCTGTTGTTAAAAGACACCATCCTGCTCTTTCGTGGCATCACTTACAAATAATGCCCATTTGCGGCTGTTTCTTTTCTCTGTGTGTCCCTAAACATGTTTCTTCTTATCCTTGATGCCCTACCCAAGAAGTGGCTAGGCAGGGCTTGTATGTTGTACCATCTATGCCAGGCAGCACTTCGGATGACTTTCCAATCTATCTCTGGGAGAGTTTTGGCTCTGCCACCCAACACTGGTACTCCACCACTCTCTCAGTACCCATTGGTTATATTTCACCTAAGTGTTTGCGTTCTTTCCCTTGAGTTTGAATTTAGTATTAAAAGTCCAATGATGGGACTGGAGAGATGGTTCAACAGTTTCAAACACTTGCTGCTCCTGCAGAGGACCTGTGGAATGGCTGACAACTGCTTATAACTCCAGTTAGAGGGAATCTGACACCCTTTTCTGACCTCTACAGGCACCCATATGCATGTGTGCCTATACACACACACACACACATACACACACACACACACTGCAAACAACCCTTTAAAAAAATGCAAGGCTGGCTTAAGCAGGCATTTATCTGGGGACAGTGTTTTGTATCAGAACTGCCCATCATCCAATCCGCAGATGTTCTTGAAGGGCTCATCACGTGCTGTGTGTGGGAGGAGCCGGCCACACATGAAGTCTTTTATTTATTCAAAGAGTGCACCATCTGATCAATAGCCCCTGAGTATAATTCCATGATCAAAGGGCTGCCATGGTCTTCCTCTTAGGAATAATAAAAGCTGGGGGCTGGGAGGTTGGCTCCTCCATGGGCAAACAGCTCCCACCATCGACCCTGTCTTTACATGTACACATAGACACAGTGCTCTCTTGTTCTGTGAAATATAATTAGCTAGTGCAAGTGACCATGAGGAATTAGGGATGCTGCTGCTGCTGCTGCTGCTGCTGCTGCTGCTGCTGCTTCATACAGATGTTGCCAACCAAAAGAGCTAAGCAAAAGCTCTTACATGAGCCATACATGGAAACTACTCTATAACTTTACATACAGAAGCTGTGGTCCCAACCCTGTCTCTGGCCTTCCAGCATGACACAGCCATAGTAATCTTGAAACTCAAGCAGCTGTCATCACCTACAGCCATGAGACCCTTGCAAGACCAGTCCTGTTAATAGATCCTCGTCAGAGAGGTTTACCACAGGTCATAGAAGGTTTGTGGAAGAGGTATGCCATGCATGCAGCTTCCGGGAGGTCATCTCCGGTTCTGGGATGGGACATTGGACCAATGCAGCTGTTTGTGGGTCACCCATGTTCCTATAAGTAACTCCTCACCCATGACCCAGTAAGGGTCCTTGGGCTGGATTTGGATAGATTGGCGTCTGTGGTCTGTCACTGGTTCCCTATCTAGGGTGAAAATGCATTTGCTCATGCCTCCCTAGTAGAAGTAATGCAACACCTCGTCCCACTTTTCACTTCAGAAAAGTTAATGAAATGACATTGTTTTCCTTCTGCCACAGAACGCATTTTTTTTCTCCCCTGACATCAGCCACACGCTGTTTTTCTTCACCAATTCTCCAACACCACTGGGTGTCCAGCAACTCAATTCAATTCTGATGTTATCTGCCTGGAAGTGGCACCTGATCCCACAAGATAACATCTCAAACCAAAGCAGCCTCCCGCTGCAGACATCAGGCACAAGTGGGGTCTCCTTGTGATCCGTGTTTCTACCTAGCTTCCCGAGGGACACCCCCATGTCTGATAAGTCACTCAAGCAATTGTGAGAACAGAAAGCTCTCTGCATATGATCTTAGTTTTGTTGGGCAAGATGGGGCGGGCACATTCAGGGTGGTATAGCTGTAGACGGAGCCTTATCAGAAAGGAGACACCTTGGAAATATATACAGGCAAGAGTTCTATGAGACCAAATCTATAGCGAGATGGCATGGGACTTTCTGACATACCCTGATACATTCACCAAAATGGCAGCCCTTTGAACACAATGTTTAAGGGTTTCACCGAAGGTCACCACTGACACTGGTTGCTGAAGTCAACCTCAGAGGTCAGTGCAAGGTAACAGAAAGTTACAACCCTCTAGCCAAGGTCTTTCTGAGGACCTGTTCCACTGAAAACCTACAACCTGTTCCATTAGTCACTTCGTTAGGAAACAAAGCACTGAAAGTTTTCAGAGCTTCAGGAGACCTTGCGAGGAACCAGGGAACAAAGATCGTATTTGTATTGTAAAACATATCTTTTTCTTTTAGGTGTATATGTGCTGTGCCTGTGTGTGTTATGTGTACCATATGTGTGCAGGTGTCCACAGAGGCTAGAGGAAGATGTTGGGTACCCCTAGAACTGTAGTTACAAGCAGTTGTGAACCGCCAGGTATAGGTGCTGTGAACTGAACTCAGGTTCCTCTGCAAGAAGTGCCTTCAGCACTCAAAGAAAGAATAAGCCGGCTACCAAGATGAGACTTGATAGCCTATGACCATATAGTGGGGGAGAAGGTCCCCCTGGGTCATAGACCTAGGGGAGGGGAATAGGGTGAAAGTGAGAGGGAGGGAGGAATGGGAGGATACAAGTGATGGGATGGCAATTGAATTGTAATCTGAACAAATTGATAAAATTTTTAAAAATTTAAAAAAAGAAGTGCCTTCAGTACTTAAAATATGTAATATATACATATATACATATGTATTCATATGTATAGATGTGTGTATATACATAGACGTGTGTGTATATACACTATAAGAACATACTTTTTAAAAAAAAAGACTTTTATGGTTTTGCTCAATGGTTTTGCACTGGGTGGACAGGACATAGTTTATTCAACTGGCATCCAGAGGTAGCCGATGGGCTGTTCCTACTGTTTTGTTATTGCAATTAGTACAACAGCTAAACCTGGAACACTCTTTCTGCATGCGTGGGTCTATCTGAAAGCTGCATTCCCAGCAACGAGACTGAAATATCAAAAAGTAACTGCTTCTGTACTTTCAACGGACTTCATCAGGTTCACAAATGCATGCCTGTCATCTTTATCTGTAGATAAGTTATCTGCCTGAGCCTCAAAAGGTGAAATATTTTTTCCAACATGATTTCACTAAAGGGAAGTTGAAATAGACAAATCATTAGCAAGTGTGAAGAGTGAGAAATGCTTTGGGGTGCAAGAAAGATGAAAGTTTGTTTGTTTGTTTGTTTAAATTCTATGTATTATTTGGGAGGGTGCTACACACCACACCACACATGCCACTGTGCCTGTGTGACAGTCAGAAACAACACGGTGGAGTCATTTATTTCCTTCCACCTTTGTGTGGACTCAGGGATCATTCTCATGTCACTGGGCCTGTATGACAAGAATCTTTACCCATTGAGCCATCCTGTCAGCTCCTGGGAGTAGGTTTTGTGAACAGGAGCCATGCTATAGTGGATACCTCACACCCAAGAGTACACAGGCAGCAACAAGTGAATTTGGTGTTTGTTTGTTTGTTTGTTTGTTTTAAAGAGGAAAACACAACGTTGGGAAGGGGGGGTTGGGATATGATGAAATTATATTACACGAAATTCTTCAAGGTTAATAAATTTATTTTTAAATAGCAAGGAGAGAAAGAGGTAGAGTCCCGTGAAGTCGGCTGAGAATCTCTCCCTAACCCACAGCGTCCTGGAAGTCATTCTTTTGAGTGGTTTTGATAATGTGGGAAAGGGCAGTTGAACCACTGAACCAGGAAGTGTTTGTTCCTTCCCACCATTAAACCAGGAAGTGTTTGCTCTTTCCCACCATTAAACCAGGAAGTGTTTGCTCCTTCCCACCATTGAACCAGGAAGTGTTTGCTCCTTCCCACCATTGAACCAGGAAGTGTTTGCTCCTTCCCACGATTGAACCAGGAAATGTTTGCTCCTTCCCACCATTGAACCAGGAAGTGTTTGTTCCTTCCCACAACTGAACCAGGAAGCAGTTGTTCTTTCCTGCAACTGAACCAGAAGTGTTTGCTAGGGGGTGGGGAGGTGTGTGTGTTGCAGTGGAGTGGGCCTCACTACGCACCTTTTCAGAGTGGACTAGCCAATTTGGCTGTCTAGGACAGCAGCTAATTTCAAAAGCTCCAGATTCCTGTCCTAGTTAAGTTTCTACTGCTGTAACTGACAAACATTATGACCAATCGCAACTTGGGGAAGAAAGTGCTTATTTTACCTTACATTCCCAGGTCATGATCCATCACTGAGTGACAGTGAAGAACTCTAGACAGGAGCCGGGAGACAGGAACTGGAACAGAGGCCATGGCGGGGAGGTGGTTCCTAGTTTGTTCCCTGTGGCTTTGCTCAGCCTGCTCTCTTATATAGCCCAAGACCCTCTGCCCAGGAGTGGCACCTCCACAGTGAGCTGGGCCCTCGCATGCCAATCATTCATCAAGAGAGTGCTCTCTAGACTTTCCTACAGGCCAATCTGATGGAGCATTTTCTCCAATTGCATTCCTCTTCCTATATGATTCTAGCCTATGTCAGCTTGAAAAAAGTTTTTTGGGTTTTTTGTTTTTGTTTTTCAAGACAGAGTTTCTCTGTGTAGCCTTGGTTGTCCTGAACTCACTTTGTAGGCCAGGCTGGCCTCGAACTCACAGTGATCCACCACCTGTCTCTGCCTCCCAAGTGCTGGGATTAAAGACATGTGCCACCACCACCTGGCCAGGTTGAAAAAAGTTAACCAGCTCAATCCACATCTTAGGTGGAGCAGCATCTGTGCCTCGTGTGGCATCTGGGAGCTAGGGAGGCTCAGGCAAGAAGATCATGTGCTCAAGGCCAGCCTTGACTATGTAGCATATTGAAGGCCAGTCTCATGTTTGGGGAGACACCTGAACTGGTAAAGTGCCAAACGAGCATGGGATTCTGATTTGGATCTCCAACACCTGGAGAGAAGCTGAGCATGGTGGCATGGGTCTATAATCATAGCACCGGTGAGGCAGAGACGGGGGTTCCCTGGGGCTTGCTGAAGAACCTGTCTATCTGAATTGGAGAGCTCCAGGCTCAGTGAGAGACCCTGTCACAAAAAATAAAGTGGGCTTGCAGCTAGGCTCAGCAGGTAAAGGGGGTTGCCATGTAAACCTAAGCGTGATCCTTTACACGTAAGCTGCCTCCACAGAGCTTCCCTCTGACCTCTATGTGTGTGCCATGGTACATGTGTCCCCACTGGAATCATTCTCCCCCCCCCTCACACACACACACACACACACATACACACATGCACATGTACATCACACAAATAAAACAATTTGAAACTCTAAGAATAAGATTGAGGAAGGCACCTGATATATATAATCTCTGGCCTCCATATATATAAATGCTTGTTCTCTCTCTCTCTCTCTCTCTCTCTCTCTCTCTCTCTCTCTCTCTCTCTCTCTCTCTCTCTCTCATTTTCACCAAGAACATCTATTTCTGATCAAAAATACAAAAGACCAGTTCATATCCAAGGACATCATATATTTTAAGTGCTATCTATAACATTTCTTTTTAAAAAAACATTTTACTCCTCCTCTCCACACACACCCCATCCGTAAGTTGAATCTCTGTGGCTGACAAGATGGCAAAGGATGCACTACATGATGTTATTGCTCTGGCCTGATTGGACCAAAGTTGGGTACCTCAAAAATCTGTCTTCTTGGAGTTTAGAGGTATTTGTGAGTTAGCTGGTTCCTGTCTGCACTGTATACAGAGTGGAAGGAGCTTCAGAGACTGGGAGGGACGAGAAATCCATATACGTTGAAGAAACAGGACATCACAGCAGACATGGGAGGGGGAGAAGAAAGGGAACCTCCTCGGTCCTTGCTGGCCCTTCATCTCTGGCTCATCTCCCTGCAAGACTGGTTCTGCTTTATACTTTGGTTTAATGCAACAAGACGCTTTGCTCTCAGCAAGGCCCTCGAAGGCCCTCTGCTCCTGTAAATGGTTAACAGCCTCAGAGTGGGCACCCTCATCTAGTTCACCAGAGAACCCACTAATGGCTAGCTTTTATTGCTCCGATTCCAAGGCAAAAAGAAAAGTCGTCCTCAGTCGTTCCCAGACAATCCTGGCTCCACTGTAATTGGGCCAAACTGGGTCATATGTCCATCTTTGAAGTACTTGCTGGGCTAGAAAGCCACAGGGGAGGAGTGGGTGTGGGTCTGATATTCAATTTTCAAATCCAAAAGATGTTTTTCCCAGAGAAGGAAATGAGTGACAGCCAGAAAAGACCACCAAGAGCCCACTGAAGGTGCCTAGCAACACAAGAGCCTTGATTAAGACATCATTCCTGTCTTGAATTAAGTGGAGTGCTTCTGCAAAAAAATAAAAAAATAAAACCTATGGTTTTCATCCATTTCCAGACTACCAATAGGAAATGTATTCAGACTCTTCATTTAAGCACGCATCTTTCCAAGGTTTCTAAAGATCCAAAACATCTTTATTTCTCTCCCCATCTCATAGTACATGAAATAGGAGCGAGGAGGGATGAGTCGGTGGGGAAACTCGCAACTGTGATGGGAGGGGCAGCCCCTCCCTCAGTCACAGAACAATCCTAAGTCAGGGGCCAATGACATTGTTGCCCCAAACCCATTTGTTTACAGCTGGGCTCCAGTCACCCCAGGGATCAGAGTATCTTGGGTTTCAAAACTGACTTTTCATTATCCTAAGTATTTGTTTAATCAAAATTCAAACACCAGGGGAAATATTTTGCAAATCAATTAATGATTTACTTTGGGACCTAAGATCCAGGAGCCCAGTTCCTAGTTGTAGACAGGATCTGGAAACACCCTAGTCTTGCCACTGAATGTTGTCCAAAGCTACCTGGCGGTGACAGAGATCATCCCGTTGGGTCTTTTGACGAGACCTAGGGTGGGTGACATTGGAGTGGCTTCTTTTTGTCCCTTGATATCAAGTCAGTATTTAAACTCAGAGGCCACTCTTAGGCTCTTTCTTAGGTGCTCTTGAGCTGACGAGTGTGCGAACTCCCCCGGTGGCTACAAGGCCCAACGTGTTCCATCCCCCAGCTTGGCAGTACTTCAAACTCCCTTCCTTACAGTTTCTTGAATCCCAACCCATCTCCCGACCTTCACCTACATGGTTTCCTTTTCAGAATGCTCTCCTCTTTCCCCCAGTGCCACTCTGCCCAGGCTATGTCTATTCCATTCCTACCCAACCAGGCTTCATGTGGCTTCATGCCCCAGCGCCATTTGTGTGGCACCGTCACCTATGCAGTCAGAGCAAAGCTGTATCTGGAACAGTTCAGCAACCAAAGGCAGCTTGGACAACCAGCCACGATTTCCCAAAGGCCTAGCAGAGAGGTTCGTGGGTCAGCCATGGATGGAATTCTCCCGTCCTCTCCCTGGGCCACTCAGTGTACCCTGCAGCTGCTTGTACCACCTCTGCAGCAAGCTTGCTTCCTCATCTCTGACACACCCTATATCCCCGCAGCCTCTCTACGGAGATACCCATCTTCAGCTGGTGACCTGGGTCTGCTGCAGGTGGCCTACACGGCATGGGCGTGGTGGAGGTTCCCCCTGGAGGGGAGAACAAGGTTTCAGTTGAGGACAGAGACCCCATTACTAATTCACCAATAGCCCCCACCCACCCTGCAAGCTTACCTGGACATTCTGATTTCTTTCTCCTCATCCCTGTTTGCAGAGGTGCTCTGTTTGCTGCTTAGACAAGCACCTGGTACTTGGTTGAGCCTTGTGAACGTCCATTGAATGAATGAAGACACAGAGATGAGTCCAACATGGCCCCTTTCTTGAGGGACTTGTCTAGTGGGAAAGGAAGTAAGAAAAAAAGCACATTGCCCAGGGGCTAGGTGACTGCTTACTACACAGCCAAGATGGAGGAAGGCCCTCTGCTAATAGATGCACAGCAGGCACCTGTGCCCCAATGAGGTACTCCTCACTGGCCTTGGCTAGTTACCGTCAATGTTCATGAAGCATTTGTCTCTTCGTTCTACCTATAGCAAATGTTGTGCACGCATGCACACACACACATGGGTGTGCAATCCTGTGATTAAATATGTGTGAGGGATGAGGAGGTATACGTACATATGTTTGTATGTGCTCATGGAGAGGGTCACGCTCAGTTGTTCCTCAAGAGCCATCCACCTTGTTTGTTGAAATGGAGTCTCTCACTGACTCCCTTGGCTGGTTATCCAATCCCAGGGGCCCTCCAGTTTCCATGCCCTAAACTGGAATCGCTAGTGTGAGCCACCATACCTAGTGTCTTTACCTAGTTTCTGGGGGTTGGGGGCAAGGTTAAGGTCTTCGTGCCTTCAAGGCAAACTGTCTTCCCTCAGCCCATGTTTGTAGTGTTTCTAACTGAAGACTGAGGAAGTTTCTCTAGGATGTCTTCTAAGATGCCCACAGGCCCTGGGGACTGACATCTGTAGGGCTGCCTGCTGGCAGAAGCCAAGGCACATTTAGTAGATGAAAAGACGCACAGCCCACGCTGAGCAGCTACTGAGAAGGGCCATACAATTCTTTGAAAAGCAGATTATTTTTCTTTGTAACTGTGTGTGGAGTTGGGCACAGTACAAGTGGCAAAGACAATAATTTGAATTTCCTCATGATTTCCCTTAATTTTGGATTTTATTAGGGAGGAATTATTCATTTGGCTTGTACGCATTAAGTTTTATTCAGCTCGTATGATTGCATGTTAATAGGGTTACAGGCTGCTTGCTGTCTTAATGCTATGTTTTCAAGGGACTTGATGAAGAATTTCTCAATTTTGTTATGCAAGGTTGTTTTGTATTTTTTATTTATTTTATTTTATTTATTTATTTTTTTTTTGCTATCCTTTGCTTTGGATGCCAGAGCCAATAGACTTGATTTATTTCAGCCCTCAAAAGGCTCCTAGGCCATGGTGACTTACCTTCAAGGACATGTCTTGAGGGTGCAGTGGCTCTGAGTGGCCAGTATTGTTTGTTATTGTCCACACGTTGCCTACAGTCACTTGGTCAGATTTGAGAGATCAAATAAGATGCTTAATGTTTAGGCTATTTCTATGTGAGTTATACATTGATTCACTCTAGGTCAGCCCGTAATTTAGCGGTAGTTTGCATTGTCATGTGACTTTTCCTTGCTTGACTTAGGGCTAGGGAGATGGTTCAGCAGTTAAGAGTATTGGCTGCTCTTGTATAAGACCCAGGTTCAACTTCCAGTACCCACATGATAGCTCACAACCATCTATAACTTCAACTCCAGAGGATCCACTACTCTTTGCTGATCTCCATGGTGACCAAACATGTATATGGTACACATATACACCGCAGCCAAAACATTCACTTATGGTATAAAATAAAATGAATAAATCTAATTTTTTAGAAAAGCATCCCTGAACTTAAAAACAAACAAACAAACAAACAACAACAACAACAAAACACAACAACCAAGTTTCTCCCTAAGTTCTTGGGAAACATAACAAAATGTTTGTTCATTCCAACACAGATGAGACTCCATCCAAGTCCAGCCTGGAGAACCAATGAGCTTATTGGGCTGGCTTACATAAGTGTGGTGACTTAAGATGACCTGTGAGTCCCACCCCACCACAGGAACGACACCTAAGGAAAAGCTGCATCACTGACGAATCTTTCTCAGCCACTTGTTCACTTCTTATATAAGCGCAGGGAGAGGCGTGGCCTTGTGAAGGTCTTTTGGTTGTTGACATGCCTGTGAGCCTCTCTCCTCCCTCAACGAGAGAATACTGATACCGCCACGTCCCGTGAGGATCACTTCTTAGTGATCCGTAATTTTGACTCAAGGTGTTGATGATCATAGGCGACCTGGAAGGCACAGCTACACATTGTACAAAAGTAACGATCCTCTCCCTACAGCCTATAGCCCTGGGATGGTTCTGTTCAGCTGAGCCATGCTCTGGGGATCTCTGCTGGATTTGCTGGGTATCTACAGAGTAGCTTGACTGGATGATCCAGTGTGGCCTTGGCTCGGGTAACTTACCTCCACTTCATGGAGTCACTCCAGGAGGCTTCCCTGGACTTTTCCGTGAGGTTGAGACAGGAGGCATTGGCGAGAATAAGAGCAAATGGGCTGCAGATCCAATCTTCTTCCTCTTTGAATTATTCAAAGTAAGTGCCCAAGTATCCCTAATCAAGAGGCATGGGAGAAAACTACTTCCTTATGGCAGGAGTCACTCAGTCAGGTTACAAAAGGCACTGGCATGGGAGAAGAGAGAGTTGGTAATTAAACATGCTTGTGTTTGTCCCAGCCCCATAGCAAACGTAGCATCATGTGTCCTATTTCAAGGGGGTGTTTAGCCCCTCTGAGAACTATGACCCCACTCTACTCAAATTCTGTATGCTCCTTTATAACATAGTCAGTGGGTACAATGTGTAAATCTATTGGAATTGGCTTCTCCTATCCCAGGGCTGTGTGGGATCTGTTTGCAGACGCCGCCGCTGGTGTTCCGGAAGCCCTGACTATCAGGGAATAGTGGTCTGAGCTGCCATGGTTTAGTGTTTCTTTGGCCAGCTGTTCTTTGGGCATGTGAGCCAGCCTCTCTGCAGGCTCCAGCATCTTTGGGAACACACTCGGGAAATGGCAGCCGTTCTGCTGCTTGTTGGTGCCCAGGGCCCAGAACCAAGTGTGTCTTCAGGGGAAATGTGTCTAATAAGTGAATTAATGATGCAAACCCAGTTCTTTCTTTCTTTTTTTTTAATTGAAGCAGGAAAAGGGTGTGGGGAAAAGAAGAAAGGGAGATCTGGCTGGCTGTTGGGGTCTTCTCAGGAATAAAGGTACCATGTAATCCCCTTTCTGGTGTCAAATGCCCAGGCTGCTACATTGCTAACAAATGAGTAACCCAAGACAACGGAAGGACAAGGGAATAGATTTTTCTCAGAACTTTGAAATACCCCCCTCCTTTTCTTGTTAGAGCAATTAAGCCATGTAGACCCCAAGGGGCTGAAGGTACCTTGGGGGGGGGGTCCCACGGTCACTCTAAGCAGTGCTCCAAAGGGGGTTACACAGAAGCCGCTCTCACTGATGGAACCTAAGAGCCAGAGAAGGCAAGGCTTCGGTGGGAGAGGATTAAAACGTCTCTGAGACTAGAGTGTCTGGGAGCGGGTTCTCTGTGGGACACTGGAGGATTTGAAATAGGACACTTTGGCCTAGGAAGGGGCATGGGACATGGGAGTTCCCAGGCCCAGATGGTGGGAAAAATCCTCAGAAGACCTTGCAGTTTGGGTCTTCACAGCTGAGCAGCAGCTGTGGAGCTGGAATTGGAGCCGCCGGCCACAGGTGGCGCCACCTGTTTCGCTTAGCCAAGTTTCTCCCTCCCTTGTCACTGAGGCCTAGTCTTTTACCCTCATGCCAGAGCTGGGGAGCATGGGAGAAGAGTGGGAAAAGACCGTTTGCAGAAAGGGTTAGAAAGATGGGCATTTGGCCTGGAAGCCTTCCAGGGCTCGGACCGGAACAGCAGGATGTGCCCTGTTTCCAGCAGAGGCTGATGGAGCTGTCCTGTGATGTCATTCTGCACCTGCAGTGGTGTGTGGTCAACAGTGTGATGTGGGCTTCATAAATTCAGAGACTATAATTGTTCTGACAGGGTGTGGACTGGATCAACTTTTCGAATTATCTATGAAAAAGCAAATTAAGAGCCTAATCCTGCTTGCATGGGACATGCCCACTTACTGGAACAAACTCCCTTCCTGCCATCCAGAGCATCTGTTGCTCTGTCATAAATTAATAAGGTAATTGCCAGTGAAAAAATCTTCTGGTGGGTGGCATTCTCCTTTTTCTTGTTTTAAAGCCATACATAGGGTTGGGAAGACGGTTCAGCTGGTAAAATGCCCACGGCACAAGCACTGAGGACCTGAGTAACCACGTCCATTGTCCACATAAAAGCCAGGCAGGGTGCTGGGGTGCTGTAAAGCCCGCCATCAACAGGGTTGGTGGCAAGCAGATGCCTGAAGCTCATTGGTTAACCAGCCTCGGTGACTCAGGTTTGGTGAGAGACCCTGTCTCAAAAAGTAAATGGGGACTAACCAAGGACAACAGCAGACATCAACCTCTGGCCCCCATAAGCATGTTTGTGTGGATGGACCCGCATGAATATGGAAGTACACCACATTCAAATGGCACCAGCAAAAACGATGATGATGAGGCCACAAGTAAGGTCCCAGGCAGGAGCTACGCAGAGGCCTTCCTGCACCACAAGATCTTCTTCACCTATAGACAGGCTGTGAAGACAGGCTGAGCAGAGGCTAACAGCTTCTCTCTCCACCTGTGGATGTGCAAAATGAGTGTGGCTATGAAATCATTGGCCTCTTGACAACAGCTAGCCCTAAAATGAAGATTCATAGAGACCGTGAGACAATGAAGGACTTCATTGCTAAATGGCTTCTGTTTTCATCAGAGATAATCCAATGTTTGATGAAATGGATACGTCTACCTTGATTTATACATTGCAAAATAATATATATTATTATATATTACATATGTGCATTAAAATTATATGAGGGGGAGGATTGTGGAAAAGATGGCTTAGCGGACCCGCTGCTCTTCCAGAGGACCTGGGTTCAATTCTCAGCACCCACATGGTACTCAAAATGGACTCTGTAACTCCAATTCTAGTTGATGCACTCATACACATAAAATAATTTTAAAAATTAACCAAAAAGTCACATGGTAACTCGTTAATATGAACAATATTATGCCTTCTCTGTTGGCTAAAAATTAGTTTAAAAAAAACCAATGCCGGGTAGTGGTGGTGCACTCTTAACCCCAGCACTTGGGAGGCAGAGGCAGGCAGATCTCTGAGTTTGAGGCTAGCCTGGTCTACAGAATGAGCTCCAGGACAGCCAGGGCTACACAGAAACACCCTGTCTTGAACTTCTGCCCCCTCAAAAGAAAAGCATGCTAACCCATCCCTGCTGGACCTTAAACTTTAGAACTGTAGGAAAATTAATTCCTGTTTGGTTTTTTGTTTGTTTGTTTGTTTTATTTTTAAATGCAAGCACACATTCACAAAGGGGTTCCAGACTTAACCCATAAAATTAGAACAAACCCAGTAAAATTTAAATTTCAGATGAAAAATAGGTAAATTTTAGGAGTACGTATGTTTCATGCACTAATTGGAACATGTACTGAGAAAACACTCCCTGCTTGTCTGAAATTCAAATTGAATAGGGGCCTGTGTTTTTAGCTGGCAATTCCAAATTGAAAGGACTTTATCCCCAATAGCATGAGAGACATCTGTCTCCTATGTGCCTTATTCTTTCTTCCTTAATGAAAAACATACCTTTTTTTAAGTATTAAAAACTATTTTGGCATTTTTAACCCCAGCATCAGCACGGAGAGAGCTGTTATTCTCACAACAGCAGAAACACAGACTGAAGTGGTCCATATGGAAACAGTTTGCCAAAATGATTGACGAGCTCACAGCTATTCAAACTCCAGCTTTTGGTTACAGAGATAACCACCATGTTAGTTGATGTCAGAAAACACCTAGGAGCAAACAGGGCTTAAAGACAGCGGCAATATGGCACATTCCCTCTAAGTTCTCCAGCTAGAATCAAGGCATCCTGGGATGATTGTCTAGACATGAAAAAAATAATAATAAAAGCACCATCTTCTTGTGTGGCCGTTGGGTGGCCTTAGCTGGCCATTCCAGAAGTGAGTGTTGCAGGAAGATTCTAGCCCTGGCATGGGACCTCTCTGCAGTTCAAGACACCTGGGGACTGTGAGTGCCCCAGGCAGGGGCTTAGGGTTCTTTCATCACTCTCTGACTTGGTTTCCTTACCTGTGATGTGAGATATGACAGTGGCCCTTTGCATGGGCTGGTGGTGCTGTCTAGGTAAAATAAGGTATATGATTGCTCGGAGTGGTACCCAGGAAGCAGGAGCCGAGAAAAATAAGAAAAGCAGGTCTGGCTGTGGAGGTGCCCTCTGGGCTAGGGGAATGCACCAGGCAAGACCAGGCTCCTGAAGCAGGGGAGTGTGGGCTGTGAACCTGTGCTGACCAGCTTCTGGTTGGGGTACATCTGCTGGGAGGGCTTTGCCGCCAGCACAGCACATCTGCACTCAGCCTGTCAGGCTAGGGTGTCTGCCAGGGAGTGGCTGGAGAGATGGATGCTGATGAAAAGAAAATCTCTCAGCCAATCCTTCGTCTGCACAGCTCACAGGACCCTGGGGCCAAAAGGACCTCCTGTCCACAATTATGTAAAACACAGTGGCTGCCAGACCTAGGGCTTGGCCGGGGCTCTGAAGATGGCCCTCCTTCGAGAATCTGGCTCTGTGGATGGAAGTGTCTAGAAAGGCACTATAAGGCAACAAAGCTCTGAAAGACATCAGGGCATGAAGAGCACCCTAGGATGGCAAGCTAATCTGGAGACTGTAATATCTTGTGCTAGGGCCTACTGGCCCAAGAAAGCATGACTAGCTAGACACAATCCATGGCTCCACGTTGAAGCCCTAACCCTAACCTCCCACAGCTGTTTTCCTTGTGAATGGATTTTCTGAGACAATTCAGCAACTGCGTCCTTGGTACCATTATTCAGCCTTGGTGTTTAGGCAGCGGTGGGAAAGCTTCTTGGAAGATGGAGATCATGACTGAAAATTTAAAGTAGGGGAGGATATTTCACACAGAGGGAATGCAGGGAATGAGAGCAGAGCAAGTGGGCCAATGTTCCTAGAATTTGAGGTTTGAGGATTGAGGTGTCTGTCTGTGTGTGTGTGTGTGTCGTGAGTGTGTGTGAGAGTGTGTGTGTATGTGTGTGAGAAAGAGTATGCATGTGAGTGTGTGTGAGTGTGTATGAGAGTGTGTGTGAGTATGTATTAAAGAGTGTGTGTGTGTGTGTGTGTGTGTGTGTGTGTGTGTGTGTGTATGGATACAAAAGGAACAGGAAACAGTGACCACATGTGGTCCAGTGAGAAGGATTTTGGGCTCTTCTGAAAGGTCTTGGGGGGCTGGAGAGATGGCTCAGCAGCTAAGAGCACTGCTCTTCCAGAGGTCCTGAATTCAATTCCCAGCACCCACATGGCAGCTCACAACTGTCTGTAACTCCAGTTCCAGAAGATTCAACACACTCTTACAGACATACATGCAAACAAAACACCAATGCAAATAAAATAAATTATTAAAAAAAGAAAGAAAGGTCTTGGAAAATCAAGCCTGGTGTTTCAAAGCAAAGGGCGTGCAGATGGAAGGCGACAGTTAGAAAGAGACCTTAATCCACATTAGGGGTATGAATGGGGTCATACAGAGTCCCCAGAGTTGTAGGACAATAGCACAGACTGTAAGCAGGAGGAGGCTCCTCCAGCCAGGCCTCCAGGCTGTTCAGCATGGCATGCTGGTAGGGAAAGCCTTCTCAGGAGAGATTTATGGCTGGTGTCAATTCCCCTGTCTCTGCAAGGGGACCTTGGCTGCCACTAAGCTTGGGTGTATTCAGGGTACAGTCTGTCCAAGAAGATGCTAGAGCCTTTCCAAGTAGAGCCCCATGTTCTTTTGTCATCTAAAGTGCCACTGGGGCATTCTTGGAGACAATGAGCCTACCATCCAACAGTTGCTCTAAGAGGAAGTGGCAGACATCCCTACAGATGGCCCTGGGTTCTGTCCTGTGGCCAATCCCACCCCTAGCAGATGGATGTGCTGTGGAGAAAGAAAAATGAGGACAAGGGACTTTGGGAGTGTCATCAGGGTGGCAGTGGCGGTGGCATCAACATCTGCTTTGTGTTGGCCAGTTGTCATCCCTGGCAAGGGCTGGCCTTGCATGTGGGGAACAGACTCTGGGGTGTGGCCTTGGAAAGAGTTCTGCAGAGTAGGCCCCCAGCTGTTTAGATGCTAATGGTTTGAATGGCTCTCATCCTAGTGACGAGCCATGGAGCCTGTGTTCTCTGTACACTGCAGAGGAAGAAACCCAGGACATGAGAGAGATCCTGGAGGACATTTCAGCTTGCCTTTGACCTTGAGACTTTAGACTTCATTTTTCCCTTCATTTTCCAGAGTTGTAGCCCATGCAGCCATGACAAGTCAGTCTCAACCACTGTCTGTCCTTACTAGTCCAACTATAGAGGTAAGTCAAGGTTAAAAAAAAAATAGCAAAGATTTATTCAGTGTGACCACATTGCAAAAATGAACAAATGAAGAGGTCAAATGGCCCTTACCAAGTCTGACTTCAGTGTCATTACATGAGGTACCCAGTTGGTGGAGGCTAACGATGCTACAGTCCTGGTCACAGTGAGGCCCCATATATCACTAAACCATCTGTCTTAGTTAGGGTTTCATTGCTTCAATGAAACACTGTGACCAAAAAGCAAGTTGGGTCGCAAAAGGTTTATTCTGCTTACACTTCCAGATCATAGTCCATCACTGGAGGAAGTTAGGACAGGAACTCTAGCAGGGATGGACCCTGGAGGCAGGAACTGATGCAGAGGCCATGGGGGAGTGCTGCTTACTGGCTTGCTCCCCATGGTTTCTTACCCTGAACTCAGGACATCCAGCCCAAGGATGGCACCACCCTCCACAACTGAGCCCTATCCCAATGATTACTAATTAGGAAAATGCCTCACAGCTGGATCTCAACTGAGGCTCCTTCCTCTTTGACACACAAAACCAGGCAGTCACTGTCTCGGGGCCCACCCATCACAGGCCCATCATTGTCTTGGCTCCAGTCTCTCCTGCAAGGGAGTCTGACAGGCCATCAGAACTGAATGAAATCTTTTCCTGGGAGATAAGTTCCTCTCATCTGTACCAGGCGTCAGCCTTTCCCTTCTCCCAGTATGAGATTCCTGGGGAAATACCAATTTGGGGGCAGGTGTCTGTTGTCTAGATAGCCTGATAGTGGAAGGGAGGGGCACACATATCTCTTTAGAATACCTTCATTCTTACAGGATGAAGCTGAGCCCACAAGCTTGACCCTTCACAGCTTCCGTCCTTTAGCATCCTCTGGCCCAACACTGTGTGGGTGTCCTGCGTTCTGCAGGTTGTTCAGAGGCCTCCTTGGCCAATTGTTATATCCAAAACTTCTCCTGACATTTCCAAATGTCTGCTCTGAAGCAACGCCCTTTGCTCAGATGACTGAATGTCTCTGCCTCCCCGTTTTTTGTTCAAGGCCATTGCCAGACACGAATGTCCTGAAACTCAGCTCTATTGCCATCCAAGGCCAAGCTGGAACTAAAAAGGTCACCTGGAAACTGACCCTCCTACCTGCCTATCTCCATCTGACCTGGGTTTTGTTTCATCCCCCTACATGAGCTCTGGGGAATTGTTTAAACAAGGTGCCAGCACCTTCACACGCCATTACCTCAAGCCTTGGGGTCACATTCAGGTCCTGCTGTCAAAAAGGCGGAGAATATAACAAAAGTCCAGGATCTTTGAGTGCCTGGGCGTTGGAAATGTCTATCTGCAGCTGTTTGCCCAGCCATGGGGAGAAATGAAACCGAGAGCTGGGCAGACTGCAACTCTGCCATGGTGCGGGTCACTGTTAGAGACAAGAGACGGCCAATTCCACTGAAGGGTACTGTGTTCTTAGCAGACAAGGGAGGGCCACAACAAGACACAGAGTTGGAGACTGACTACTGGAGTAACTCTGCCTCCATTGGGAGGGTGTGGGTTGCCAGCTGCCACATCTCTGAGAAGAGAGAGAGAGACTTGGTTAAGAAGATAGCCTATTCCTAAGAGCCCACAGGAAAAAGCAGCCCCACTTGCCCCTTGGGTCCGGATTCCTACCCTACTTCCTGAATGACAAGAATCTGATGTCTGTGTTACATCACCCAGCTGTGTAAAAACAGCACAGTTTGTGACTCATTCATGCAGGGTCTCATGTAGCCCAGGCTGGCCTTGAACTCCCTATGTAGCCAAAGATGATCTTGAACTTTTGATGTGTCTGCCTCCACTTTCTAAGTGCTGTGGTTACAGGTATGCACCATCACATCCTGTTTGTGCAGTGCTGGGAATGGAGCCCAGTACCTTGCACATGCTGGGCCGGTATTCTCCCAGCAGAGCCACATCTCTAGCCACTAATGGTGCCTTTGTCATAAAAATCAACACACACAATGCTGGAAAGTATGAATTATTGAATATTCTCAAAGAATGAATGAAGATACTCCATGTCTTAGTTTCTTTGCTATTTCTGTGAAGAGACACCATAGCTTATAAAGAATTGTGGCCTTTCTTACAATTCAGAGGGTGAATCCATGACCATCATGGCAAGGAGCATGGCAGTAGGTAGGCACAGTGCTGCAGCAGTAGCTGAGAACTCACATCGTATCCACAAGTTAGAGGCAGAAGGAGAGAGACTGGGCCTGGTGTGGGGCTTTTAAAGCCCATCCCCAGTGACATGCCTCTTCCAACAAGTCCATTCCTGCTAATCTTTCCCAAAACAGTTCCACCAACCTCAAACCAAAGCATTCAAATATATGAGCCTATGTAGGCCATTCTCACTCATATCACCACAGACATCATCAGGACATTGACCAAGAGCCATTCCCACTGCTGTTCATGAGGACAAGGCTGCCTCTTCCTGCCTTTAAGGCACAAAAATTAATGTAACCACAAATACATTTTTCTATTTTATTTCTTTTTGTTTTTCAGAGCCTTGTACGTGCTAGACAAGCATTCTACCACTGATCCAGAGCCTCAGCCATGAATACATTTCTCCGCCCCCACCCCACCCACCTCTCTTGTCTTGCTTTTTCGAGACAGGGTTTCTCTTTGTAGTCTTGGCTGTCCTGGAACTCATTCTACAGACCAGGCTGGCCTTGAACTCACAGAGATCCACCTGCCTCTACATCCCGATTACTGAGATTAAAGGTGTGCTCCACCACTGCTCAGCTATGAATACATTTCTTAAAAATATTACAGGTTCTAGAAAACATTTTGAAAGAGAAAGCACAGAGTTTAAGCTACAGGTGCCAGTAGAGGAGTCTGGGAAAGGTACTTCTCTTTCCTGTCTGTTTTGCCTTGAGATGGAATCTCATGCATCCTGGACCAGCCTCAAGCTTACTGTCTTGATGAGTAACCCCTTGAACCTCAGTCGCCCTGCAGCCTCCTCCCAAGTGCTAAGACTCAGGGCTTTAGGATATGTGGTGTCTGTGTGTAGTATCTTGGCTTCTCCAGGCTGTTCTGACCTGGAGGCTGCTGTCTGGACATCTTCCGTGAATAGATACTCACCCAGGCAGGACCACTAACAACGGACCAAAGAAACTTCCACCCAAGTCTAGCTGTGTGAACTAGTAAGCAAGGACTATGTGATGAGAGTTGCTACAGAAACGAGAGACTCCTTGGGCCCAGCTACTGCAAGGCTCTGTTATGTTGCCCTCAGTTTGTCATGTGTGGCTATAGGCCAGCTTCCAGGCCAGAGATCCTCAGGATCCTAGTGGAACTATTTAATAGCATTTTGAAATAATAAAGGGAATTTGCCAGTAAGACAACAAGGAAAATCAAAGTCTTATACAGAAGTAATGATGTCCCTGCACCATATTTTCTTGGGAATAGATGTCAGCAAACATTTATTCACTTCAGCACCAATGACATAACAAATCCACACTATTCTGCTAAAGTTCAACATGGTGAGACATGATGTTTATTAGACTTGTTTAGAAAGCATGGGTGTGGGGTTATTTACAGGAGTGTGGGTGACCTCTAACAGCTACGTCACTGCAAAGTACCCATCATAGATGGCACCTCATGGAAGTTGTATTGTGCATCTCCACTTGTTAATCTTCAGCTTACTATACACTCCACCATCTCCTAAGATCACTCGCATGGGGGGAGGGAGGAGGGGAAGGTGGAGGAATGATAGCTAGAATTTAAGATGAGGGGCTTGTGCCTTCCCTTCCTTTTTTCTGCCAGAGAGTGCAGAAAGCTCTGTTACTTTGTCAATGCCAGAGACCACTGTAGTGTTTTTTAATTAACACTGTGGTTACCCAGTCAAAGAATTTTCTATCCCAAGATGGAAATGAAGCAAACATATTATTCTAGAGGATAACTCCACCCTAAAACATCTGTATGCCTTCTCCTGGTCCAACAACTAGCAACTTGACTGTGTGGCTTCTCCCAACTTTTCCTCTACCTGGAGTGTGAACTGGCCTATGACTGTGGTCAATGGGATGAGGCAGAATGCACTACTGCTCATCTTGGCATCCCAGGAATCAAGAGGCCTTCCTCATTGCTATGAGAACTATCCTGACCTCACCTACAGAGGTCAAAGAGCCTCGTGAGGAGCACAGACGTCCCAGCAAGGCTACCACAGCCAGCTGACAGCCCTTCAACAGCCAGCCAAATCCCACACAAGTAAGAAAGCCTGGCAAAGTCCCCCAGGGCTATCCTTCCAAATTGTAGCTAACCAGATTTAGAGTTCTGAAAGCTGATGACCTATATAGCCTCGTGGACAATAGGTGATTGCTTTATAAGTCATGTGGACATATTTGTTATACAGCGAAAACTGACTGATACACAGCAAGTGGCCTCAGAGAGAGGCAGCATAGAAAGACAGAAAAATGTATGAGGAGTCAAGGGGAAAACCATGACAAAGGGGAGTCTGACTCATCTGTTCTACTGACAGAATCAAAAGCCTTCAGACACCACTGTGGAGTTCACAGTCTCTGTGGAGATGAGAGACATCTTGCTGCTGATGGTAACCAAACTACTTATGTGGGGCCAAAATGATACAACTGAGTTTCTAGTATGTCTCTCTCATCCTTGAACCTCAACAATTTCTCCATAAATCCATCTCATAACTCCACTGAGAAATGAATTCCTTAGCTTTTAAAACCTTGTTGCAGTGTATAGTCTGAGCAATGTCAAAAGGAGGCTGGCGGGGGGGGGGGAAGGGGGGGTATTTGCAGCTCCTAAAAGATGGAACTTGAGAGCTACCAAAGATTTCACATATACCCATTATAAAGAAATGCCCCATGTGACTCCCCCCCTCAAGAGCTCACCCCCACACATGGGCATGTCATCTTCTTTGCCTGAGGATCTTTCTCCATCTTCCCCCTGTGTGACTTCATTTTGCCAGTGTAATGCCTGAATGTGGACCCTGACCCTTATGGACTCAGTTCCCAAGATCCTGTAGCCAGGGTAAGTAACCTTAAAATATGACAGAAAGGAGCATCCAGTGCTGACTATATGGCCAGAGCCTCCTTAGGGAGTTCTGAGTTCCCAAGCTTAGCAGCAAGAGAGCATCGAGGCATGTCTGTCACACAGACTGTGTCTTAGCACCTCACAGGAGCTCCTGGCTCATGACAACAAACAGATTGGGCTTCAGCAATGTGAGAGAACATGAGAGAGAAAGTGAGTCCAAAGGCAGCTCTGACAGATGCATCAGCAAAGCCTGCTTGGTGGGACACATCTTTGCAGGGATCCCAAGGCCTGGGAAACCTCCATTACAGGATAGTCACACAGGTTGCCACCCCAGGGGATTAGATTCCTTACATAGTGTTGTAGATTGAATAAGAATGTCCCCCATAGGCTCATATACTTGAATGCTTAGTCACCAGGGAGTGGCTCTTTCTTTTAAAGGATTAGAAGCATTAGGAGGTGTGGCCTTGATGGAGGAAGTGTGTCACTGGGGGGTGGGTGATGAGGCTTCAGAAGTCCATGTCAGGCCCAGTCTCTCTCCCTCAGCCTCCAACTTGCTGATAAGATTCAAGCTCTCAGCTTCTACTCCAGTGCCATGCCTACCTGTTTGCTACCACACTCCTGGCCACGATGGTCATAGACTCAGCCTCTGAAACTAGAAACAGAGCCCCAATTAAGTGCTTTCTTTTTTAAGTTGCCTTGGTCACTGTGTCTCTTCACAATAGTACAACACTGACTAAGACACATAGTGAAGTGAAATGTGTCGGACAGGCTTATACGATGTGATCCTTGTAGTCCAACGATGGCTGCCTCACACTGCGGAGGCTGAGAAGTTAATTGTTCAGGCCGTGAGGCTGGATATCTTAGCAATCCAAATCTGGTGCTGGAGGCCTGGAAGACTCCTAGAGAGCTTCTTCAGTCTACTTTGGAATCCTCACGAAGTTAGTTCTAATATCAGCTAAAGGAGTGCCGCAGCAACAACAGAGTAGATGAATTTGCCAATGGGAGTGAGGGCAAGCAGGCAAAAAGTGAAGTTTGCTTCTTCCATGTCCTTTTATCTGGGCTGCCACAAGAGGCGCAGTCCCACTTTTAGGGTGGGGCTTCCCACTTCACACACTATAATCAAGAAAGCACCTTCCAGCAGTGCCCAGGGGTTGTGTTTTAGTTGATTCCAGATGCAGTGGCGTACATACCCAAGATCAGCCATCACAGGGGGTTGTGAGCATCATCTGGTCTCACCCTGAGCCATTCACACTGGTCAGAGGTCAGAAGCATGGGTGCAAGAGGTCTGAAATGTGAGAAGGAAGGGCTGACACCAGACACTGTCTGTTCTGGCTGTGAAGACAAAGACCATCTAGGTATGAATTGTGGGTAGCCTGCAGGAACTGAGCAGGGCCCCAAGGGGCTGCCAGCAAACACTCCAGCATCAGTCTTGTGACCCAAACAAATTGAACATTCTCAGATCCCCATTCCTCTCGGCAGCCTCCAGGTGGGTCCTAGCAGGGTTGGAGCCTTGAGTCTGGAGAGATTCTGACTCAGGACACAGTGACCTTCGCAGTATGAACAGACCCTTGATTGTTGTCTCAAGCCACCAATAGTTGGAAGGTGTGCTGGGCTACACAGGGAGATGTCAATGTCACAAGACCTAACTCACAGGTAAGAATTAGGACCCCAAGGGGGTTCCATAGGGATGGGTGGCCCATGAATTTACACAGTGACCTGCTCCTCGGGTGTCCTCATACTAGGCCGATGCTCTGTCACACTGTCTACTGCTCCATAATTTGGGGCAAAGGATCCCCACAGTTTGATTTCATACTAGGACCTGCAAATGCAGTGGCCTGGCTTGCTTTCAAGAGAGGACACATGCATCCCTATGTGCTCCAGCTCTGTGCTCAGCAGAAAAAGAAGGGTTTCCTACCAGATAACCATTGTGATGGGGCTTGCACTTGGAGATATGTAATACCATAAGGGTCTAGAGGAAGGGAAACAGTAAAACTGATGTTCTTGTCTTTGTGGCTGTAAAGGGAACCAAGAGGGTAGGAGGTGCCAAGGGGCAGCAATGGCTGGTGCAAAGGCCCTGTGGCCAGGAGATGCTAGGTGCTGGCCGGTGCTAAGAAGAGTGTCTGGGGATGTGGTCAGGCAGTCAGTAGCATGTGATACAGGGGTCCGAGAGGCACTGTTGGGAGCTTCTGCAGATGGCCTGATGGTTACAGAAGATGGGGAGTGAGCCAGGTAATGAAAGGGGGACAGGACGCAGCCACTGGATGCAGGGGCAGCCATATGGGAGAGATTGTAATAGAACTCACCGGTGTGGAAGAATGAAATGACAGACACGTGGCTAGGATGAGGGTCCTGTTCTAGGGACTATGGTTCTTGCTGTGGAGTGATGACTGAATCTAAGATGTAGGTTCAAAAGAGAGACATGTTGACATCATTGACAACCACCTGCCCACTCTGTGAAGAATGCTATCCCTTCAAAGGGGCCTTGACTTTGATAATAGTGTGTTCTGTGACTGACAATGCCTGGGGCAGGCTTCCTGGCCCAAGGAAGCTGTGGGTCTCTCTTGCCTTAGCCCTTGTCTGACTTTTCTTATAGTATATCCTCCGGTGGTCAGAAAGGCTGTGCCTTTGAGAATTAACTTCCAGTGTAACCCTTCCTGGGACAGATGGCCTCCCCTGCCTTGTTGTTTCAAGATTATTGAGATCAGATTGGGGGTGGGTCAGGCATAGGGTGACAGCTTCCAGATGTTAGGTCAGAGCTTTCTGGATTCCAGAGCAAGTGGTTTCCATCCCAAGCCTTTCCTAATGGAACTGGGTCAAGTGGCCAACTGACAGGCCAGCAGCCCAGGCTCCCTGCCAGATGATACAGTCCAAAGCCGAGAGTCCCCCCACCGAGCCGGAGCCTCCTCTGCTACAGTTCCCTGAGTTGTAGTATGTGGTCCTCCAAGCACAGCAGCTGCCTCCCTCATCACAACACTTGTGTTTGTTTGCAAGAGTCTATTGTGATTGACTGGACAGGTTGACTGTTGAGTTTCCTCACAGGAGGGGTTGGGGGTCATAGGATTCTCACCTGAGACTGCAGCCAGGCCTCTTAGCCTTTTGTTCAAAACTCTGCCCTAATATCCAGTGGCCTGAGGGTCTCTGGAGATACCAGTGTATATAGTCAGGGCAAGGTCATCTGAAGAGGGCTGCCTTCCATGTTGGATGAAGACAGCACTTTAGGTTCCCCCATACTCCTATAGGCAACCTCTCACTCACATAAGCCCTATAAACTCACTGGCTGCAAGGATAAACTTTATTTGACAAATGCCGGCTTGTCGTTGGAAACTCACCAGGAGGAGGAGACATGATTTACATCCTCACAGTTCTAGAAAGTCCAAAGAGATGATCTGCACCAGAGTTTCCAGTGTTCAGGCAACATTAGGGCCAGAGCAGGTGACTGAGGCCTGGTGGGTTTGCTGACCCCCAAATCCTACTTCAGGCTCCTGATGGACTTCAGGATAAAAGACCAGCTATTTGATGAGCCACTGATGTCGAAGCACAAATAAAAAAGACACCTCACTGTCTGAAAGTGAAGGCTTATGGGAGCCCGTGTGTGGTCCTGCACTGGATCCAAGTGTTGACGTCTCTCAGAAGAACTACTGGGTGCTAAATACCTACCTTCTTCAGTTCCTCCAAGGGAAGCTTAGGACCCTTTCCCATTTGTCCACAGAGCCTGGCTATCTGGGGGTTCCAGAGCCATACCTCAGAGCAATGCACAGATGTGTCCCCACTGATGGCTTTCTCCCATTGGTCCCACCTACTCTTGCTGATTTGAATCACTTTCCTAGTCCTCTGGCCACTGCTTCTACACACCGCTCTTCCCCTGCCTCAGTCCTTAGCCACTCAGTTCCCTTAGCCTATGGCATCCTTCTCTCTGTTCTGGTCACACACAGCCAGATAAGACCTTCACCTCAGATCTGACCTCGGAGAAGAAGGTAGTCCTGAGACCCCAAGAGGGAAACCAAGCAACCACTCTCCATGCATGTCCTCGGGGTCAGAGTGTCTGCGCACACTGCTGAGAACATAAGGGACTGTGCGTCTTCTCCCCATACACTTATGTACTCAATTGCTGCATGCCACAGCCTCCAAATGTTTGCTGTTGTTTGGGAGAATGATCCAACAGTACGCTCTGCATTTTCTTGCTGTTTAGTGGCTTTCTCACCACTCTGCCCAACGCAGCCTGGCTAGAAGCAACTTAAGGGGTAGAGGTTTTCTCTTTGGCTCACATTGTGAGAGGGTGCAGTCTGTCATGGTGCGGAAAACATGGCGGAGTTAATGGAGGCACGGATGTGGCTGAGACCGTTCACATCTTGAAGATGAGGAGGCAGGGTGAGGAGAACACCTGCGTTCGACTGGTATTCTACTTATACTCATTTTATTCAATTTAGGACCCCAGGCCATTGGGTGATGTGTCCCACTTTCAGGCAGATGTTCCTTCTCCAATTTAACCCCCTCAGGAAAAGTACCCCCATAGACACACCCAGCAGTGAGCTTCACTAATCAAAGCTGACCATGACAATAAGTCAAGATTATCTTTCATAGTCCCTGTTTATTCAGTCTCATATATAGAAATCTGGAGAGCTGGGTCCTGTCTGCTGTGCTCCCATCTGAGATGAGGCTTATTTTGTGAACTCACAAGCTCAGAAGCTGACTTCCTGGGGGGGGGGGCATTAAGGTGGAGTCTGCCTAGGATGCTTAGCCTGTGAACCACACAGCAACTCCCTCTTGCACGCTTTGATGGTCCTCCCTGACCTGGTGCTGCAACTAGGACAGTGTGAGAGAGTGAACCGCAGAACGGATGATGGGAGCAATGATTCTCTGAAGCTCCGGCTCAAACAGCCCTGCTTTGGCGTCTAAGTGACAACGCACTTCTGGGTGTGGGATGGGGGAAGAATCTAGCTTCTCTCTTCTCCTTAAAGAACTATGGAACTTGGGTGTCATCAGGACCAGCCTTAGGCAGTCCTTGGGAAGGGGCACTGGCCATTCAAGATGGGGCTGAGGCAGGAGGACAGAGTGGGAAAGATGCTCTGGGGAGGTGTGATGGTCTAAAACTGCTCAGGAACTCAGGAAGTGGTGGCTGGGCCCCATGTAAGAACTCAGGTCTGTAGTGGGCACGAGATTCCACACAGTGATCATCTGGCTCTGGACCCATGGCTATCTGTAGGCCGGCAAGGACAGCACAGTGAAGGGTCAGGGCACTAGTCTTCCAGTGTGGCACTATGGGACCTGGGCCTGGAATCAGTGCAGCTTTCCACAGCTCTCTGAAGTGTGGAGTACTAAATGCAGCACCGACCACAATGGAGTCCTGTGAGGATTAATAAGACTGTACTTGTTACACAGCAAAGAGGCTATAAAACCTCAGCAGTGACGATTGTGATGATGATGTCAATTAAGGTGACAACAATGAACGTGGCGATGATGGTGATGATGATGGTCTTTTATGATGGTGACGATAGTTGTGAATGGTAGTGGTGATAATGATAATTGTTATGAGTAAAAATAAGATGTCAGACAATAGATATGATATGGAGAAGTTTATTTCAGAAGCGTGGGAGATCAAGGAAGAGGGAGGAGTGAGAGAGAGAGGGAGGGGGGAGGGCACCGATGAGGTGGGTCTGCCCTTTTATATCCTGGGCACCTGGTACACCTAGTGGCTGGTAGGTGATGGCTGGTGGGTAATGACATCATAGGTTGTTAGGCAGCCACGGTGGAGGTGAGGACAATGATGTGATTATGATAGTGGTGGTGATGATGATGGTGATTATGATGATAGTGATGATGGTGATGATGGTGTTGATGGTGATGGTGGTGTTGATGATGGTGATGGTGATAGTTGTGGTGGTGATGATGGTGGTGGTGCTGCTGCTGCTGCTGCTGCTGATGGTAGTGATGATGGCGATGATTATGATGGTGATGACGATGATGGTGATGATGGTGGTGATGATGGTGATGATGGTAGTAATGGTGGTAAATCTAGCAGTGATTGTGCAGATGATGGTAGGGATGCTATCAACCATAGTGAAACGCACCCATGCCTTCTTCATCTATTTACCCACCTACATATCACTAAATATCTACATAATGCAGGGATGGACATTCTGTGGAGTTCAGTACATGGCCTGTGGGGTGAAATGACAATCAAAAAATTCCTATACTTCTACTTCATCTGAACAAGGGAGGTGGCAGGAGATTTGACTGCAGAGGAGGGGGAGCCCATGGTCCTGAGGGCAGGTGGGTGACAGGATGACAGCATAGCAGGTAGAACGTTACACTAGGGAAGTTCATAAGCCAATTTGTGGAGTCTGGATCCATTTTACCAGAAAGAAACTTTAGTGCAGGTCATAGCAGGTGAGAAAGAAACAAACAAGAAGAAAAGCTTTGTCTCTGTCTGCCACTGCGGCAGGATCACAGTCCCGAGGGCTCTGAGCAGTTTAGACTCTCTTTACCTAATGGAGCGTGGCGATAACTACGTGGGTGCCTATCTGGAAATCTTCCGTCTGAAGGATGCAGACAGTGTCTTCCTCTCCAGGCGGGAGCTGTTTATCCACTGTGTCTTGGCATCAGCGTGGGAGCGGCAGAGGGACTGGGGCTGGCATCACCCGAATGAATCTGAGTCATTAATAATTCGCTCCCAGGAGAAGATGGTGGAGCCGATAAACTCCCTTGATGGTGAGACATTTCTTCCGGCTCTCTGCAGTAGCTAAAGCCTTCCTCCAGCCTGGGTGACGCAAGAGTTTGTCCAAGGACGGACTGAAGGCTCTGTGACCTTTTGTTCCAGCCCTGATGTGTCCCTTTGTCTCCTCTAGTCTCTGAAAGTGTGGCAGGTCGTTTATTTAAATGGTCTCCTGAGAGGCTGAGGAGCTGGCTCGGTGAGTAAAATACTTGCTGTGCAAGCCTGAGGACCTTAGTGTAGACCCCCAGCGTCCACACAGGAAGTGGAGCACAGCAGTCCTCACACTGAGAGGGGACGTGCAGGAGGGCTCTGGGCCTTGTTAACACCTGTGTAGCTGCATCAGCGACTGCAGGCTTAGTGAGAGATCCTGATTCAAGGAGAGATAAATTGAAGAGCGACTAAGAAAAACCCCAGCATTGATTTGTGGCCTTCACACACACACACACACACACACACACACACACACACACACGCACGCACGCACAATTGTGCAGGTGTGCAGCAGCACATGCTCATATGCACACACACATGCACACTTGTGTGTGTGAACCAGCACATACACATATGCGCGCGCACACACACACACACACACACACACACACACACACACACGTAGGAATGCATGCACACATACCCCACGGAGTCATAAGCTACTTTTCCTTATTTCTCTCTCTTCAGGGTCCTTTGTTCTCCAGATGTGTTACAGATGGGGCAGGGATATCAGCTTTCATATTCTCTTCCTGCCTGTCCAAGCAAACCTGCTGTGAGCTGGCCAGGGGTGACCCTGCCCTCTGCCTCCCAGTGGTGACAGTGGACACCTAGAGGTCAGTTGCACCTTCAGGCAACATCTCCTTGCCCAGCCACCACATTCCACACTTACAGGGAACAATTATAGAGCTAAGGCTAGGCATCCTAGGGGCACTGGAAAGAGGGAGAAGAGGTAATTTATTAGCGAGGCAGGGTGGCCGGAGTGTGGAAAACCATGCAGTCCTCATCAGGGACAGATGGGCCAGAAAGGTACAAGCAGAAAGCTATAGGAGCTGAAGTCCAATCTTGTGGCCAGAGACAATAGCCCTTCTATAGTGGCCAGTACGGGCAAATGAAGCCGGCTAGTAAAGTCACTCGTACCAGCGGGCTCCTGCCCGTACCTTGACAGCCATGGGCAGCCTCGGGGTGCATTGATCGGCAGATGGGCATTTGGGAGTGGAGCGTGAATCACATCCCATTATTCATCCCTCTGGGTATGACCATACAGTTTCTGGCTACGAGGGACTCTTGACCGTGGGAGCAGAAGGATGGGCTCTCAAGCATTGTTTGGGGCCAAGGCCTGGTAGTCCCAGCTGACTTGCCAGTTGTTGTGTGCCTATTCTGAGAAGATGGAAACAAAAAGTTTATTCAGCCTAAATAAGGCACCAGCGTCAGAGCAATAGAACAATCAATCCTGCTCACGCTAGCTAGCTTGGTGAACGAGTGACTGCATTGCTTACAAGAGCACGGGTGACTCAGAAGCAGCTGAGAAGCCCACCTGGGAAGGAGTGACTCAGGAAAGCTGTAGCCACAGAGCTCCCTGAATAACTGGCAGGCAGCTCGGCCACTAGGCTAGAGTCTCCTCTCCTCGGGAATTATTACTGCTTGTATAATCCTGGGGGCGGGCCTTGTGGGTCTTGTAAGTTTCAGGAACTTCCTTTAGCTTTTAAGTTTCATTTCTTTCTTGCAACTTAAGGATCCCCCTTCCTTCCTCCAGGAGGGAGTATTTTAATTTGACGGAAAGAGCTATACAATGTCAGCCAGGAAGGCAGCCATCTTCTTTCTTTATGGCCTCATGCTGTGCACAGGGCTGGCCCACACGAGTCCTCTGCCTGTTGTTAGTGGTGTGTGTAGTTGGAGTCGGATAAGTCAGGGTGTAGGGACCCAAAGCTTTTCTTTCCCCACCCCACCCGCATCCCTGTGCCCTCCTAAACACGTTGGGGTGCCCTTGGGTTTCCTGCCTGATGCATGAGGACAAAAGGCTGCAATTCGGACCCCGGACCTGTTGGCCCCAAGTCTTACCTATGAGGGGACACTTGGACCAGTGTGGAGACAAGGTTGAGACAATGGTCCTTGTCTTTCTGCCTGCTCAAGGAGGATATGGTCACATCTCTGACCATGTCCCGGCACTTAGGATGATGCCCTCTCTGACCCTTTCTGCTGCAGGACCCCACTACCTACTGCAGTGTGCTTGCTTCTGTCTCCACCTGAATAGCCCACCTCTCGGGCAAATGGAATTGTTTAAATTAACAAGCGACATCAGATCAATACCTTCAACATCAAACGCCGATTTTGTTCTTTGCTCTGCAGCACTGTGCACAGATGACCGTTAACTGGTGGTGCTGAGAATACGGGCAGTCCCCTCTCCCAAACAGGCTAGCTAATCATGGCCTGGGAGTTCTGGGGAGGAAGGCCTTTTCTCTCAACTCCGCTTCTCTGAGTCCCATAAGCATGTACTCCCATGTCTGCAGGGCCCTGAAGTAGGTAGTCACTCTGAAAGCAGAGATTCTGGAGCAGGCCCCTGTGCAAGAGTGCTCCTCAGAGAACACAAGAGAGAACAGTGGGCATCAGGCCTGTAAGACTCCAGCTCTGTCGCCTCCCAGCGGGAGCCGTGGGTAGTGTTTTACCTCTCTTAACTTTGGTCTGACCGCACACCCACCCCATGGAAGGCTGATGTGAGCTATAGTTAATAGCTTAGTATTATTGTTGTTAGAACATGTGCGCAGAAAGGAAGACACCACCCCCAGGCTCCCCCATTGTCACAGGTGTTATCTGCAGACTGCAGGACAGCCAGGCGGATGAGAGGCCCAGGAACATTTACCAGGTAACTACTGGGGTCCAGGAAGGCAAAGAGGAAATGCTGCAGCAGCCCCCTGACCCTCCATCCCCCCAACCCCCTGGCTGGCTCGGCTACTGTGGAAGTGAGGGGGTTGGGGGCCAGGGCCCAGGCTTCCTGGCCATTGTCTGTACAGCGGATGCAGCCCTCTCCCCACCTCGCAGTCTCATGGGGGTCCTCTTCTGCTTGTGCTTCGTGCTTTCTCTCCATTTTGTCTCCACTTGTGGAGCTACTAGGACCAGCCTCTGAAATGCTGAGGATTTGTAAAGAAACACCAGGGTGTTCCCTGCAGCTGGGGGAAGCATCCTGTGGGTGCCAGGTAGGGCCTCTGAGGTGGGTTTGGTTGAAGCTGCTTTCTGAAGAACTTGGGTCACAGTGCTGGAACTCAAGACAGGACCCCTTTGGGTGCTTTCCCCAAGGCCATATCCCAGACATGGCTGGAGTGATGGGAGGAGATCACCAGCTTCGTGCTAACTAAAGCCAGGCAGGCCTATGCCCTGGCCAGCAGCCCATGCAGAAGGAAAGAAGCTGCTATCGAGCCTCCCCAAGAGAAGCTCTGACTTTGCCTCATGGTGTTCCAGGAAAGCCTTGTCCCGTCTGGACAAGCAATGTGCTCTCCTTTGCCTTCATGCTTTGCTACAGACCAAACCCAAGCTCTCCCACCTGGCAGCCATGTGGTGAGGCTGTCCCTCACCCTCTGTGAGTCTTGGCTCTTTGTGTCATTCAGGCAAACTGAGGCCACTGTGATGGTGTCAACGTGAGTGCCAGGACCAGAGCACACAGAGTGCTCGGACATATGGGCACACAGCCATGCTCAGACACGTGGGCACACACCCATGCTCAAAGACAGTAGCTATTTCCAGCCTTTCAGACAAGTAAGGAAGTGGAGGCCAGCCCAAGGAGGTTATAGAGAGTGAACTTGGCCTAATTCCAGAGGAATGGCGCCAGGAGACATCCTTGAAGTAGCAGCACACGATACGTGCAGAGGAAGGCTTTGCTTTGCCGTTGCTGCACCGTTTATGGCCCAGGAAGTCACACGCTGACAAGCTCTCACAAGCCCTCTCTATTTTCAGAGTCCTGGCTCAGGTGTGCCCTTGGGCACCATCTTGTTTCCGACCCCCTAAGACCAAGGTCCCATCTGGCTTCATTTGGTCCAGCTGTTTCATTTTGTTGCTCCGTTGGTGAGCTTAGCTTTTTTTTCTGGGTTCTGTGATACCCAGCAGTTAACTGACATAGGTTGGCACACGGATGGATAGATGCATGGATGCATGGGTGGATGATAAATAGATGGATATACGGATGTGTGGATGGATGGGTGAGTGGGCAAAAATGAATGAATGAATTTGTTATCTTGGATGTCAGCAGCAATCGTGTGCCGTGCCTTAGAGGACACAAGCTTGCGGAGCCCCATGGAGATAGAATCAACCGAGTTTCCTAATGGACATTCATTCACTGAGGGCTAGCGCGAGACGTGAAAGGCCCTGGTGGCCAGCACAAGTGAGCTAGGGTGGCAAGCATCTGGTCACCTGCACGCGCTAGAGGGGATGTCTCTACTAGAGCCATGTAATAGGAACAATCAAGGTTACCACTGGGAGTCAGCAAGGCACCAGAATGTGTCTGCTCATCACTTCAGATTCATAGCAACATGGCCTTTGAATAGCAAAGTCCTCTGGGAGTGCGTTGCTGCCCTGTATCCAGCAGGGTCCCCAGAGAGGGAGCAAGCAGGAAGCCTTCAAGCCTGGGAAAGCAACGGCCCTCTCACTCTTTTGCTGAAGCATCATTTAAAAAAAAAGAGGTGTTAAAAATTAATGAGCAAAATATTGACCTCCCAGCCTTGGCAGCAGCAGGATAAACACAGGTGCACTTTGTCATGGTGACAGATGCAATGGCGTTCATCTCTAACAAGGCGGACATCGTTGGAAGGGGGACAGCAGCCATCAGTTAAGCAAATAGCTGTGCTGTGGTGGGCTTGATAGCCAGGCAGCCTCGGAGTTGCTTGGGATGGGCGTTTGGCGGCTTCTGAACTTTGTGGCATGTGGGGGTTCACTAAGAGCCCTAAAGTAGAAGGGAGAAGGCCTGCTGCTCCAGGAGCAAACAGGAACTGCATCTCATCCAGCAAGGATGGAGCTAGCTGTGGGACTTTGAAACTTAGACTTTCCCCAGCTACGTATAAAGAAACTCCACACGCTCATGATAGTACATCTGCAAACTAATCAAAGAAAGGAAATACAATAAAAAGAAAAATGTATCCATTATGTTCACGCTAAAGTTACATTTCCCAGAAACTTCCATATATATCTCCACACACTGGTTTGTGTATCTTATATTTAATGACCGCACCAGGATCCTCTCCTGAGTTCTAAGATGTGTGCGCTCTTCCTGCCTGGGTTAATGCACAGGACATCTCTCCATCGTGCCTCCTGGAGTGTGGAGATGGAGTGGCACCAGCACCTCATCACCATGGTTTCTTTTCAGTTGGGATAATACAGCACACAGCTTACAGGGGCCTGTGGTCCCTCTTCCACCAGAGCGTCAAGGTAAAGGATGCTCCCACCTCAGCTCCAGAATCAAGCAGTTTTACCACCATCTGTTCACTGCATCCAACATGGACTGAATGGTGCTGGCTGTGTCTATTTTTTAACGAACACGCTGGACTGAATATACTTAGCTGGACACTCTGACCAGCCCATTCAATTACCTCGCCTCATTATGCAACTCAAGTGCATTTTCCCTTATGTAGGGACTTTGCTGAGTGGGCGTCCATGCGGCAGCCCTCACCGATATTGATGAGAGGCACCCATTTGATAGACAACAGAAGTTGTTCCGGGGGCTGCTTATCTCATGCTGTGTGCCTCCTCCTTGTTCCCTGCTTCTCCACAGCAGCGTCCAGGTGGAGGGCGGAGTTGTCTTCACATCAGACAACCCAGCATCGACCCTCTTTCCAGACGTCTACTATGTCCTGCCTTTTGCTTAATTGAATTGCCTTCTCTCTGCCAATCCTGGCCCCCAAAACATGGTCAAGGGTCCATCCTGCCTTGATGGCTGGAAACTAAGGTGCATGCCTCCTGCCACCTTTCCCCTAGCTTTATAATGGCACAAAGCAGTGACCGGCAAGAGGGGGTCCAGACACAGGAGAAGGGGACAAGCCCACTTGTTCTTGCTGGTTTAGGGATGTGACTCCTGGCCAAAGCCACCTCCTCTCACTTTGCTGTAGCCTCCATCCCTCAGTGGGATAGAGAAGCAGCATGGGTTAGCCAGCTGTCCCCCTGGCTTGTTCCTAAGGATGTGATTACAGTTCCGGGAAAGACGGGTTCCTCCCTCTCAGTGTCAAGGGCATTGGTTCAAGCGTTTGGGTCTTCAGTTCCTAATAGCCCATCGGCACCAGGTCCATCAGCTTCCCTACTCTAGACACGCAGCAAAGGAGACAGAAGGTAAAGAAGAAAGGATAGAGTAATGGCTCAGCTGTGGGCCTCCACTGCATAAAAGCCGGGGACCACACTAGGCACTGTGCGCTTGTCCCCTCCTGTCCTCAGCCACACTTGAAAGTATGTGTTTTGGTTAATTCTTTCTAAACTTTTCTCAGACCCTCCCCCCACACCCAGCTTCCTCTAATGAAATAAATGTTTTCATTAGCCGTCTGTGGGAGAAAAGGCTGAGGTTCAGGCCACACAGCAGCGGTGGGCTCTGAGCCTGGATCACCGGGCTTGAGTTTTGCTTTCGGCACTCAGCCAGCATGAAACCCTGTCTTCCAAAAGGCTTTGAAAGAGGAAGCAGGTGCTTGCTATGCACCATGAACTTGGGAGCCAAATGGCCTGTTCCTCCAATGCCAGAGAGTCCAGTTGTCAAGTAAGTTCGCGAGATACAAAGGCGCCGGAGAGATTTGACATCCTGAGGGGTTGGAGGGAAACCGAGCCTTCGAGCACTACAGCCTGCACAGCGTCCTTCCCCTTTCATTTAGCCTTCATTAGTCTTGTCTCATGAGCCACGTTCTGCTTACAGGGTCTGCCTCCAGCCCACCTCCCCCCGCCGGTCAACAGCCAGCGCCTCTAATTTGGGTTTACGCTGATACTCTCATGGGCAATCTAGCAATGAAATTAGCAGCAATTAACCTTGAGACTAAACAAACCAACCCAAAGCAGAAGTCTCATGTTTGCCAAGCTCAGCAGACAGTCTTTCAACAAACCCCATTTGGGAGTACTGGGTGCTTCTAACAAGAAAAGAAACCACCGGTGGCTTAAGTAAATAGACTTAAGGGGCAAAAATAAATCCCATTTATTAAGTACACATGGATGCTGGGCTAGGCACTCAGTGTTGAACGTTGACTCAGCTCTCTGAAAATCCCTTTTAAAATTTGTGAAATGAGTCCTGTCATCATGCCCTTTAACGGACACCCCACCCCACCCCCGTGTGCGGCCCCGCCAATCCCACACACACACAGACACACACACTGGAGCTGTGGAAATGGCTCAGTGGGGAAAGTGCTCTGGCAAAAGCACCCACATAATTGCAGGGTGTTAGGGTACACCTATGAGCAAAGACCAGGGGACTCCTGGCCTGCTCAGTGAGTTCTGAGACCCTGTCTCACAAGCACGGTGGCAAAGCAACTGAGGAGGATGGTAAACATCAACCTCTCAAGCATCCACACACATGAACACACATGACCAACACTGGATAGATTTTTTTTTTTCAAGAAATTGTAGAAATAGTAGAGGGCAGCACATGCCTTCTCATGCTTTCACCTAATGGTAACCTCTGACAGAACCAAGGCCGCATCAGGCATGTGGCCCTGACGTGGCTTCACTCTCCGCTCTTTGGATCTCACTATTTTTATGTGTCGTCTATGTTCGCATGTGATTTTTGTGTGCAGCTTGGTCATCATTGTCTCTCTTCCACAGGTGAGAAACCCCAGATTGTGGAAAGCCTTGGGACTTTCCGTACAGTGAATAAGCGGCCAACCTGAGTGCATTTGTTAATTTTGTGTCACTGTGACCAAAACACCCAAAGGGCATGACGTGAAAGGTGGGTGGATTTGTCTTGGCTTATGACTTTCAGAGGGTTTCAGACCATCATAGCTGATGTGATGGCTAATCTCCATTGTCAGCTGGACACAGAGAAACCTTTCTCAAAAAATATAAACAAACAAATAAATAAATACAATCATCTGCAAGACAAATCTCTAGGTGTGTCTATGGTGATCTTCCTGACGGGGCGGCGAATCACCTCAGAACACCTCAGCCCACATATGAAGCAGTGTAAAGAAAGCCAGTGTCTCTGGCCTACACTGGATTGTTCTCCCTAAGGACATCTGTTGCAGTAGCAGCCACAATCCATGGCCACCAGGCTCCAGCTTCTTTGGCCTTCCAGTGTAGACTGAATGCCAGTGGCTCTCCAGGGAACCTACGACCTGCTAAGGCACAGAGCCTGGTGGACAGAGGACCTTTACTGAACGTCCCAGCCCCTGCTGTATAATGCAATCTAATGTAAGTGTAAAGTCTCATCTGATAATGTGTACAGCTTCTGTTGACCCTAGGGAATTCTGACTAACGCGGAGGGTGGGTGATGGAACTTGGGAGCACCCAGCAGAGGCTAATCACATCAAAGCCAACCAGGAAGCCGAAAGCAAGGCGGCCAGCAGATGACACATAACCTTCAAAGCCCTGCCCATAGTTGCTGGTTTCTCTCAGTTCAACCCCAGCTTCCAAAGGCCTCTCAAAATAATGTCACCACCTGGAGAACAATATTTTTGAAACATGAGCCTGTGGGGGGGGCACTTCAGACTCCAAGTGTGGTGCAGACTACATGTGAGGTCAGACCCCTCTTCTCTAGGCTCCCTGTAAACCCCCACTTGTCCCCTAGAGCAGACAATATGAAAAGATAACTTGTAGCCCTTGGAAAATGTAGCCCTTGGAAAAACCACACCTGCAGCTGGCAGTAAAAGTGCCTTCTTATAATTTATTTCTCTGAACATGATACTCTCAAAATGCTTCCCAGCTAGAACTAGCCTTCCTGGAGTCAGGTGACTGGTGAGCCCTGGAGAAGGGTCATGGACTTCAGCCTTTGAGTGTGTGGGGCTGCCTGGTGGGGATAGCCAGAGGTCCAGGAAGACTCACTGGCAGGTGAAACCCACCTCACCATGAGGTACAGACGCTGTGGCTAGACCAGCACGCCACAGGAAACATTGCAGACACCTGATGGTTTCAAGTTATAGGTAACCAAACTAGCGCGGGGCCCTGGGGTTGCTCACCAAGCTGAGAGTTTGAACGCCCATAGAGCCACAGTAAGTAATAAAGCAAGGGACCCTTTCAGAGACTTAGGAGATGGGGGTGTTTTGATGGAAGAAGGGGTATTTCAAGGGTTTTGGGTTGGGTGAATGCAATCAACGTCTTCCTTCTGAGTGGGTGTGGAAACATCCAGCAAGTTAAATTTAAAAAAAAAAAAATCAATAGCATTTCAGGTAATTTTGAGTTAGGGGCTATATGCTGAAGCTTAGAAAAATTAAGGGTGAACTCTGAAGAGGATCAATGAACAATTACTCCAGCCGTGGAGGGGGGAGGGGACCGAGGGGAAGGGGGCAGCCTGGCCCACTGGCTCCTTTAAACATCAAAAGTACACACACACAGTACACCAAACTCCCAGAAGCATGGCTCTGATGCACTAGGGCCCTTCTGCCAAATTTCCATCTCACTCCTACCACCCGCCACTGTGTCACCTCTCCCAGAAGGGACATGTTCACTCTCCATTGAGAGTACCAGCAGACAAAGACAGAGGTGTGGACCTTCAGCTACCTCCATGCCAATCAATTCTGGGACGGAATATCTACAATTTTCTGATTTGAAAGCAAAACCAAATAAGCCAGAGGCACAATTCAGGCCTCATGCAGCCTTCTTTCTCGGAAAAAGTACAAATTGATTCTGCCTTTTGTAAGCCCAATTTTAGGCTGTTCATCGACTCTTCCTCTGTCATTTTTTGAGCTCTTTTCTCCCCATCTGCCAAGGCATAATTAAGACAGGCCCAGAAAGTGTTTTTTTCCCCCTTTGAGTTTTCACCTTTATTGGACGCGCTCAATTTGTTTTGTGCCTGGCAAATGCCAAGACCTCGGAAGCCCCCACCCCCTTTTCCAAAATGAGAGCCGAAGGCTTGAAGTTGCAACTCTATTCCCCTTTGCCTAAAATTCAGTCCCTCAGGTGCATCTCAGCCCAGCTCTGCCAAGGCCTCTGGCTCAGGCTCTCTTGAATTGCCTCTCTTGGCCCTAGCCTCTCTCCCCTTTCTGTTTGTTGACCTGCTTAGGAGCCCTGTGGGACCCTTGGTGACATGTGTGGCTGGGTAAGTGAAAACAAATGGATTCTGGCCAAGCAAGAGTTGGGAACACTGGAGAAGAGCCGCATCCTCCTTGAAGACCTTTCTTGGCAATGACAGTTTCACTCCTCTGGACTCAGTCTCATTTTGCCATGAAGAGGCCCAGGGCTCAACAGGTAGGTCTAGGTATAACTTAAGTGAATCCTCAAGAGCTGTTAGAACACCCCAGCCCCTGGCAACTCCAGGCTGCCGTCAGGAAACCTCAGTCCAGCCTGAGGATGCTCAGGGCCTGTGGAGACACTTGGTCCTATCCACGCTAATTCTCACCATCACAAACAAGAGTTAGGCTGGTGCCAGGAGCTCAGGTCCTGCAGAAGTTGTGCACACATCCTGCAGGTGGCCACAGAGGTCAGAGGCTAAGTAGCTTTTCTGCAGCCAAGGAAGTGGGCTTGGCCTTTTCCCTAAGAGCTGTCCATTTCTGCATTTAAACTACTTTGCAGTCTATCCTCCTGCCTGAGGGCCCCACTTGGGAGGGCTTTGTAAGGAAGCTATAGGCCAACTTCCCCTTCCCCTGTGAACTGTTCTAGATGCCATAAGATCAGCTGTGGCTTCCCAGGGCTGCTGGCAAGGTGTTTCAGGGCCAAGCTACCCTGTCCTGACACCCTTTCCCCACCTCGGTAACCTGTTACAGTGTCCATGAGCCTCATCCCATTCAGTGTATGTGTGCCCCAAACAGGTCCTTTTGTTCAGCTTTTAGGACAACAGCTGGTTGGATGTTTTTCCTTTGTCCAGAAACCCCTTCTGGAAGCTTCCAGTCAGCTGTAGGTGAATCACCTCAACCTACATAGGGGCAGCTTCTTGTCACAGGGTGACCAGGGCAAGGCCAAAGACCACTGTGAGCTGTGGGTTAGCACGTGGCAGGGGCAGCTGATGCCTTGGGGCCCTGCACCTGCTCCATCAACTGCCACTGTGTGAGGAGATGGCAAACAGGAACCACTTGAGCCCCTTTGTCCGGTGCTGATGCAAATCTAAGAGCAGGAGGGGACTCAGCCCAGGGCAGAAGCACACTGGTCTCCCATTAGTTGTTATGGAAACTCATTACCCCGAAAGGTCATTCATCTGAAAATATAAACAATTTCCGAAAAGGTTTTCAGAGAAGTTCATGGGTGGCTGCCATAATGGTGTGATTACAGAAGAGCGGAGGCTGTATTCTTGAAGGTGGGGCCCACTGCTGCCAGGTGGGCCCAGCTCCCTGCCCATCCCTGCAGACTTCTCTCTAATGGCATGGGACTAGGACTTGGCTGGTCCTCTAGAGCCTTGTTGAGTCCTGCACTCTTCTGTCAAATGCTGTCTTCAGGGGAAAGAGGCATCAAAAGGCGGCGTGCCCTGCCAGCACCTGAACAAACTTCTCCCTTCAAAGTTGAACACAGACAAATGCCACGTGCAGTGCCCTCGACTTGCCGTGGTGATGAAGTTATGTGCTAATTTGCCACTGATGGCTACTGTCATCATACTTTGTTGTATATGTTGTTAATGGTTAGCTGATACTGTTGATTCGTAGTAGCATCTATGCGTCATGTGACCAGGCCCTACTTCCTCAAGAGCGGGATTCTGGTCACAGCCCTGCGAGGAAGTTATCACTTCTTCGCTTAGCAGAGCAGCACATTGTTGTCTTCAAACATCCTTTGGTTTGGCTGGAAACATGGCTGGCACCCTGAGCCACGCCCATCTCTTTCTCCTTCTCCCTCTGTCACCCTGCAAGTAGTCACAGGATGTCAGTGCTTGTGTGGGCGGTTCATCGGCGCACTCACCTGTGCTCATTACTAGATCTGCGTCTAGGTTCAGAATCTAGACATCATTTCTCCCAGGAAGGCTTTCCTGAACTAGACAGGAAGAGTCCTGGGCTTCAGTGTTTCTCTGTCTCTGTTTCTATGCCCCTCTCTCTCTCTGTCTCTCTCTCTCTTTCTCTCTATGTCTCTCTCTGTCTCTCTCTGTCTCTGTCTCTCTCTCCCCTTGCTTCTGTGTGTAAATGTACTTCTTCATGTATGTATGTGTGTACACACACATATATAGATACATGTATTATTTTATGTGTTTGTGTGTGTGTCCCTGGGTGTATGTATGTGTACTATATGTGTGCACGGACCCATGGAGGTCAGAGGGGAAACAGGCTCCCCCTTCCCCACCCCCCAAATGGAGTTGCAGCCAGTTTTGAGCTGCTCTGGGGCTACTGGAATGGAACCTGGTTCTCTGCAAAAGCGCCAAGTGCTTTAACTGCCGAGACATCCAACCATAACTTTCTGAGACACAGTCTCTTACTGACCTTTGGAGCTCGCTGATCAGGCAAGGCTGGCCAGACAGTCTTTGCTAAGGTCCTTACATATGTCTGTCTGATATGCCTGGAGTATGTGATCGCGGGTCCAAACTCAGGCCCCCATTCTTAAACAGCAAACACTGATGGTAAAAACTCAAATTCTATAGATGTTAATTCTAGGGATTTTCAGGCCCTGATTTCCATCTGTCTACCCTTCTGGGCTAGGAATCCTTTGCAGCGCAGGCTCAAATTATTTTTGCTTTTTTTTTTTAATGCTTCCAGAGATTGGCACCAAAATGCGCACCAAATAATTGTTTAATTTATTACTAGGAAAAAATGTTTCCAAAGGACCCAGTCTCTCCTGTCCACCACTACATAAAACAATGTCCAATCCACAGTTTGTATAAAATTCACATGTGTATGGTGGCTGGCTGGATGATTATAGGGCAGTGTCTGCATAGTTGACCAGATGTTTGTGGGTGGATAAGTACATGGATGGATTGGAAAAGGCAAAACAAAAAAGTGGGTGGTCAGTTGGGTAAATTGATGAGTATTGTATGCATAGCCAAGTACAGATAAAGTGCTTGGTATTGCAATAGATGGGACAATTTATTAGCTAGTTGGATTCTGGGTTAGTTAGGTGGGCTGGCAGATGGGCATGGCCACGTGGACAAATTGAAGGTTGTCAGTAAAGAGGCTTTGAATGGGCTGGATCGGTGGGCGATTAGACACTGAATTGATAAACAAATTACAGACAGCTAGGGTCCACATTGGTCTCCCTGGGCAGGCTACGTCTTTCAATCTCCTGTCCCTAGTTCCCTCTGCTCTTCCTTCTTGCCCTGCTCCCTGACTCTCATGCTGGCTTCCAACCTCTGAGCTGAAGATCCAAACCACAAATCACATCCTAGGGTTGGAGCAGGCCCTCCTGAGTGCTGGCAGCTGAACAACCAAATGTTGACCTGGACCTCCTCAGCTGGATGGAGACAATCTTGTATCCAGAGCTATGAAACCCGGCATCCTTTATCGCGAGATATTCAGCTCCCGAGGTGGGCTTGGCCAAAACAAACCATCTTTGTTTAATCTTTGACATTGTTTCCCATGAAAGAGGCAGCTGCCTGCGGCTATTCTGGGGGCCTGGGACCAGCAGCACTGGAGTCCAACACCACAACCCTTTCTGCTTGCCCTGATAGGAAATGTCTATGCATTTGGAAAATGGAACTACATAGTGATGACAGGCTGGATGACCAAGAATCGGGGACACTGAGAAGCCATTCCAAAGCTTATGACCCCCTCAGCTGCAGCGGCCAGCATTGGCCTCATAGCTGCCTTTACAACAAGTTCAGGAAGCTTGCTCCTTTCATATGTCTTCTTGGTAAACACCAACAAAAAGGTTGGGTCCCTCAACATGACTAGTGATGGTTGTTGGCAGAAGGCTAGAGTAGGCAGGGGACACTACTGTCCTCCAAGGTAAAATTGGAGACTGCATCAATGCATACATGTTCAATAGAATCTAAACTTGAGCTTCATGTGTCCTCTCTGTGTTTATGAGTTATGTTAGTGTGTGCACTTGTGTGTGTTAGTTATGTTAGTGTGTGTGTGTGTGTGTGTGTGTGTGTGTGTGTGTGTGTGTGTGCATGTAGATACCACCTGGTCAAACTCAGATGTCTTCTTCAGCAAGCCCCAGCAATCCTCCTATCTCTGCCTCCCCAGTGCTGGGATTACAGAAGCACATGCCATGCCTGACATTTTTATGTGGGTCTAGGGATCTAGGTCCACATCCTCATTCCAGTGCCAAGCACTGTATTTATTGAGTCATCTTCCATCTCTCAGAACCAGTAGCTTCCGAGTAAGGATGGGCCTCAGAGTGTGAGCTGTAAAGACAGTGCTGCTCATCCACTGAGCAGATAGCTACTGGGCACTGAGCACAGTCTGCCCTTCTCACCACAGCTGAGTAGGACTTTGGGCATCTGAAGGGCTCACAGCCCACCTCCACTCCAATCCCAATCCTTCTGCTAGGCCTCTCCTCTCTAACTGCAGCCACCCCAGGCTTCTTGCTCTTTCTTAAAACCCCAGAGGTAGACCTGCGCGGTAGCACATGCCTACAAGACCAACACTCTTAGTTCAAGGCCAGCATGATCTAAATAGTGAGTTTCAGGTGAGCCAACACAGATGGGCTCAGCAGAACTGTGTGCTAACCTATTCACAGCCCATATGCCTATAAGCTAAGCCTGGGGCTGCGCAATGCCCCTCAGGGTAATGATTGATGGAGAAGAGAGTGAGGTTGACCTCATACAGGAGACATGCCGCCATCCCCTCCTCTACAGGAGTTTAAACAGTCAGCCAGGTCTACCAGCTGGCCAAGGATCCCTGTTCATGAAGTCAGGTTTGCCCTAAGCCATGCTAAAGACACAGGAAGTCATCTAGCCCTTTTCTGAGTGAATGCACTTTTCTTTCCCAGAATTCCCATCCCATCTCCAGGGCCACCACCTTAGGAGTAACTTCCCCTCTTTTCAGATGCTGGCCTGAGCCTCTGCCTCTTCTTCCTCCTCTCCTTCCTCCTCCTCCTCTCTCTCCTCCGGGCAGCTGCCAAGGTTTACTTTAGGCTTGCTTTAGGGCTTTTTTTTCTTTTAGATTCTAATGAAATTGTCCTTGCCCTCCCTTTTGAGTCCGTTCTTGTGTTCTCCCGGATCTCAAGCTGTACTATAGAGCAACAGTAATTAAAACAGCATGGTTCTGGCATAGCAATAGGATAGTAGATCAATGGAATCGAATTGAAGACCCAGAAATATAAATCCACACACATATGGACACTTGATTTTTGACATAGAAGCCAAATCTATTCAATGGGGGAAAGGTACCATCTTCAACAAATGATGCTGGTCTAACTGTATGTCTACATGTAGAAAAATGCAAGTAGACCAATATTTATCACCATGCACAAAACTCAAGTCCAAGTGGATTAAAGACCTCGACATAAAACCAGAGACACACAAATCTGTTGTTAATGAGACTAAGAGCCCCAAGAAAGGAACCTGATTCCACCAGTGACACAGTGTATGCATCCACTGTGGCCTGATTCCACGGTGGCCTGATTCCATCCAGTGGCCCATCAACAAACAGCTGTCTGTAACTCTCTTGTCACACGAACGAATACACAGACGTGAACATATATGGAGCTGGGGAGACTGCTCAGGCAGTAAGGTGCTGGCCTCCATACTCGCACATCCATGCACACTTCCCATGAGCTCACACACATGTATATTCTCACAGTGTATTCTGAATGGCAGCCTTACAGAGCTGGCCAACCTGACAAGTGCTGGGAGGAGCAGGAGAATCGTGGCTGCTGCCTTGGAAGATGGGAGGCCTCTAATCCTGGCCCTACTGGACTTTTGGACTAGGGTGTTTGACACAGGTTTGTCTGGAGTGAGTGGCTTAGAAAAAAAGCTGGGGGCACGTTCTTCTCTGGATGCATCTGTGAAAAGTGGAAGAATTAAAGTGTCTGGGTGACTTTAAAAAGAGCAGCAGGGTCCCCAGTATAGACTGGGGAAATGTCCAGTCAGAACAAGGCTTCCCCTGCCCTCTGCCCTCTGCCCTCTGCCTTCTGCCCTCTGCCCTCGCACCCTATGTGGCCATTCTTTCTAAGCTTAGTGCTCTCTCCATAGTAGGTAGGCCTCACTGGCTTGCCAGCCTTCCACAACCCCACCTGAATAACTCCCCAGCAAAAGGACGTCCTCTGAGGAAGGCATCTGGAAAAGGAACCTTTCCTCAGAACCCCAGGGCAGACCCCCAAAGTCCCAGAAGCCACCTGGCCAGGAAACTTTGTGCTCTGGGGACAGGTTCTGAAAACAGAAATAAAAAGACACCCACAAATGGAGGCGGGAGGCACATTCTAGTCAAAGTTATTGAAGAAATTGTCTTGGCACTCGGGAGCCACCTGAGCCCCACCTCACTCTCCGTGCAGGGTCTCATGTGGCCTGCTTGGTCTTTCCTTCCTTCTTTCCTTCATGTCTGTCTATCTTTCCTGAGGACTGAACCTAGGCCAAATGTTCTACCACTGACCTACATTCTTAAACCCCCTTCTTAGTCTTTCACTTCAAAAGAGGATTCACTGAGTTAGCCAGGCTGCCCTTGAACTTACCAATCCCCCTGCCTCACCCTCCCAGTTAGCTGGGATGATAGGCTTTCCCTGACAGGCCATGATGCACTCAAGTCAAGCCAGTTTCTGAGGACAGGCGTCCATAGTTGGTAGCTTGAGAGAGGCAAAAAGCATAGGCTCTGGCTCTCCCCTCGGGTGAGCAGAGGGTAAGCAGAGAGCAAGCAGTAGAATCCCTAGTGGGTGCTGCTGAGCCTGGGACCAAAGACTCATTAAATTCCCAATTAGACCTCTGCACCTCACAGTGACTTCTGCTTAAACCCCTGAGCATCTAAGAAGCCTGGGATGTTCACAGGCACGTCTGTGCCTCCCTGTTTACGCCAGCTCCTCCACTGGGGTCAGACATTTGCATGTTGAGGACTTTCTGGAGTGGTCAGGCTTGGGGCTGAGAAGAACGGCAGTGTCGCTCCCGGTTTCACTGGGCCTACTTTCGAGACAGCCTCCTCTCACACGGTCCCTACGAAGAACATCTTAATTTAAGTTTGTGTTTAGGGTTGGCGCTTTGAAAGAAGAGTTAGCATAATTTTAATTTATACTATCATGAATCCAATTTGCTAGTTCAGGTGGTTAACAACGCTGGCTGCTGGAACCGCACGCACGCATGCTGCCGTTGCCTCCCTGTGGGTCTAGCTGTCCCTCACTAGGGCAGGGAGGGGACGAGCAACAAGGCAGCTGCTACCAATGTGGACCAACAAAGCTGAGGAGATTTGTGGAGCATGGGAACTCTCTTAGGGTGGAAGTCTGGTGAGAGCAGAAGGTGCTTAAGGTCTGAGGCACCGTGCGTGGGCTTCGTCTCAACCCTACTCCCTCAGCATATGACATTTGGAAAGTATAAGCAAGAAACAGAAAGGCAGAGAAGGTAGCTCAGTTGGCAACATGCTCGTCCTGCAAGCCTGAGGACCTGACTTGTCCCACTAGCACCAGTGCAGAGGCTAGGTGCCGTGGAGGCGTGCATCCGTGACCTCAGCGCTAGATAGGGTGGCCAGAGATCACAGATACCAGGATCTTTCTAGCCAGCTAGTCTGAAGATGCAAACAACAACCAAAAAGGGTGGTGGAAAGCTATAGACAAAGACACCGACCACTGACCTCTGACCTCCACATGCACACACAAGGGACTAGTGGCCCCAGGTTAATATGCGCATATCACACACACATAAAAAGGGAGGGGAATAAAGGAGAGGCAAAGTCAATACTAGCATAACATAGCCCAGCACCTGCCTGGACAGAGCCACCTGCCCCCACCCCACCCTGTCTTCTGAGCTGACAGCCGAAAACCTACACCTGTGGCTAAAGATACTTTACCACTTTGTTTTCACTTGGGCAGCACGTTTTCTTGTTTAATTCTAAGGCTGAAAACAATCGATAGATTGATGAAGGCTAAATGCCCTTGCAGGTGAGCAAAAGCCTGGTGGAGCTGTCTTGCCCAGAATGATAATGGCCTTGTGGGCCACTGAATCATGTGGGCCCACCTCCCCCCCCCCCCCGAGTGTCTACACTATTTCCAAGGCTCCCCTCTCAGACCTGGGATCCAGGTTCAGTAAGCAGACCCTAAGCATTATTTACAGCTCTGTCTCTGGCTGACATGATGTGCTCACAGCCGACAACCTCAACTGATAGAGTGAGTGCAAGCAGAAGTGCTATATGCCATGACCCTCCCCGCCCCCCCCCCCCCCGGCAAAAGACTGGCGGGTACCAATCTACCAGTCAGTCAGTCAGCCAGTGCATATGACTTAACATCCTATCATGGTGTTGCCCCTGCCCCAAGTCAGTCCAGCCCTGAACCCTGTGCTGTGAAAAGCGCAATCCAAGGAGACTGCCACGGTTTGAGACATTCCTGCACCAAGGACAGTCAGTCACATTGGATGGGAAAGGGCTCAAGGTGTAGTCAACGGCAAGGAAAAAGAGGGTTTAGAAGACAAATCATCAGAGGGTTCTGGGGAAAGTGGGTGGGGCTGTACGTGATCAGAGGTCATTGACAGCGGAGGTCACTTAAGGCAGTAACCTAGCTCTATACCACTTGGGAACACCTCGCAGGTTCTTCCATGACCACCTCTGAGCCTGCCCCCCAAGACTACTGTAGGGTTCCAGTAAGAGGCCGTTAGTTCTCCAGGAGATCAGTCAAGAGTTGGGGGTGTGGGTTGAGAAGAGATCTGTCGTATGAGCAGAGGGACCTGTGTTTGATCCCCAGAACCCAAGTCAAAAAGCCGGGTGTGGTGATGCCACTCAGAACCCCCACACTGGAAGTAGAGGCGCGTGGGCAGTCGAAACAGGTGGATGCCAGGGCAGTGAGAGACCGTGTCTTAAAAACACAATGTAGACAACCAGTGGTCTCTGAGGAACAACACCAAAGGCTGCAGACAAACAGACACAGGTACAAATACATGAAAAAAAAAAAAAAAAAAGCCCACAAACAAGCAAATAACCTGAAGATATAGCTTGGGCGGTAAAATGCTTGCCAAGCATGCACAAGACCCCAGGTTGTATCCCCAGGAAAATCTCCCATTAAAATGGACTTGATATTAGACAAGATAAAGTTTGGGTAGGAAGGAAAGTATCCAGAGACGTAAATGTGTAGCCAAGGCCAGCCCCACCATCTCGTGGAGGTGTTGGGCTGTCTACGGAGGCCCAGATCTCAGCTGCGGCCTGCAGGCTTCTTAGCAATGAAAGCATTCCATCAATCACCTGGGCAGCTACCCACACACCCCCAGCTCCCAGGCAGGCTCCAGGATACCTGTCTCTTCATAAACAAAATTCCACCACTGATAATGTAGACCCTTCTCTGCCTCCGTATATTGCTCTGACAGCAATCCTGGGGCTGAGAAATGGCACATATAACTTTCTCCTTATTAGGCAATAAAATATCCAGAAGAGTTCCTGTACGCAGAGCAATTCCATATGTGTCAACTGCGCCTTCACAATACCCTGAAATTATTCTTGCCTTCCTCTTCACCATAAACTGCATAAAACATGGACATTTTAAGGGCAGACATTGGGAATACAGAATTCACTAACAAGGGCGCCTTTGCATGTACAGCAGGTTCAATTTAAAGTAAAACACGGTGACAATGGATCTAGCAGAATGAGGGGAGTTTTCTTTCAGATTTCTGTGTGCCCGAGGTCTATTTACAATCCGTAACATGCTCAAGGTGGGATTTTTACAGCTCTACAAATTCTCCTGTGTGTATATCTACCTAGTCACTAACCCGGCCAAGGGGTGCCAGTGTGTCCAATTGAATAACATTTTGAGGCAACGCTTTCAAACACAGCACACAACTGAGCCCGCAGAAAGCCTTCTTCCCGCTCCTGGCTGAGTCTGTTGCCCCTCTCCTCTACCTATCCAAGGCGAACAGTGCGCTGACCCCAGCATGATGATTCATTCTGAACACTCTCCCCGCTTCCTCAAAGGGACACAGTCATTCTTGCTTGCATCTGGATTCTTCTATTCAACGCAATGCCTAGAGAAATTTGTTGTGTTCTTGCTAATATTTCATCAGGTAGCTGCCCCTCAAGCTATTTAGCATCCTCCAGGTGTGGCCATTTGGGTTATACCAAGTTAGGGCTTTTATGGATGAAGCTACTGCTAAGAGCGTCTTCTAGGCCTTCATTCCTCCTGGGGAGAGGTCCAGGGGTGGGATGGCTGGCCGTGTAATCACTACCGGCTAAGCTTTGTTAAAATCAGGTGCAATGTCCCTGATCACGCCCACTGTTTCAACCCTCCATGGTTTCTGAGAGTTTGTACTGCTCCGTGTCCTTGCCAACACTTGGATGCAACTCTTTTTTAATTCTTGTCATGTTTGTGTGGATGCAATGACATCTTTCTGAAGTTCCATTTGTGGGGAGAAATGGAGTTTGAGGGGGTAAAAGCCTGGCCTCCAGTAACCCCAACACCCTTATTAAAGGGACAAGACAGCCAACGCCAAGGGGCCTGGAGCCATCCTTTATATCCTTACTGCACAGACACTTTTGTGGAAAGTCAGCCTCTGCTGACCTCTGACCCCTGGCCTCTACCTCCTGGCAGGAAGGACATCACAATAACAGCTTTGGAGGTTACTGCAAGTGATACAGAACCAATGCAGTTCTCTGCTTCCCAACACAAGATCGATCATGCCATACACCCCTGAGCTATCCCTAAGGATGTCAAGCTTTGAACATACCTAGGCACGGGGGAAAATTCAGGCCCCAGGATTAGCCTCATTTGTAATAACAACTTGGCATATCTCCAGAGCACTGTGAAGGGCTGCGGCTTCCTTCTGACCCCACAATAGCCATCCACCCTTCTTTAAGAACCACCAGTTACAAAAAGAAGACTGAAGATGATAATGGTGACATTGTCAACCTTTTCTTCATCACCCACTCACTGCACATTGAACTAACTCCTTCAAGCAATCAACAATCCATGGAGGGAGAAACGGGCACACTTAGAGGTGAACTTGCCTGAGACCTCCGAGGTGGTCCAGGCTTGAGTCTATGTGAGAACTTGAAGGCCATCTGAAGAGGAAATTATATGAGACAAGGAGTGGGCCCCAGAAGGAAGGACATGTTTGGGGTGTTGGCGATATCAGATAAAAGGATCCAAGTGTGAAGGGGAGCACAGTAACATGGGTGTGTAGACATTTTGTCTCATGAAAGTTGAAGGCTGATGGGGGGAAAGATGCTGGCAGAAAGAGGATTGAGTGGTGAGGGCGTGGCCTGCATAAGACACACCCACAGGGATGAAGGCCAGTCAGACAGGAGACTGGAAGTGTTAGTGAGTTCACAGTCTTCTCAAGTATTGCATGTGAGTGTGTGCATCTGTGCAGACTGGGTGCGAAGACTGCTTGTGTTTTGTGCATCATGCAGCTATGTCTAATGGTTTTCTCAACCTTGGCTTTCTCAGACAGTTTTCCGTTAGCACACATGAGCTGTCTTGGCTCTTGATGGTAGCTTTGCATTAAGAACAACAACAGCTCTTGGAGGATGGGCTCTGTTGCTGCACAGCTGTGTTTTCTGTGTTGGTGGGCAAATGTGAGGCATGCTATGAGACAAATCCCTGAAAGTGAAGTCACCAAGTCCAAGTGCAACCAAACTTTGAGCTCAGGAGATATCACCAAGACTCTTACGAGCCTTCCTTACTCCCCTCTGCAGGAGTCAAAGGCTGTTCGCCTCTCTCTCAGAACAGGGAAAGTGCAGGGTATGGTCAACATGTTGGTGGCCTCGTTGCATTGCTCTTATTATAAGGGGTACTGAGTAACTCTCCTCATATGTTCACGGCCAGCTGTAATTTCCTTCCCTGTGACAAGACTGTTCACATCGATGATGTTGCCCAGTCATGCTCGTTGGGGGCTCCGTGCAGGAGGCCATTAGGGGGTGAGCTTTAAGTAGGGTGGGGAGAGGAGTCCTAAAAGGGTTTTCAGATGTCTTAGCCCCTAATATTAACCCTGATTACAGTTCTCTATGCAATCTTTCTGAAACGTTTGACCACCTTCAAGTACGCCTTCCTCCTGAAGAGAGGTTGGGTCAGGTCATCCTAATAACTGATGTATCTCTGGTTATCACACGGACAGTGTGGCTGGCAGTTTGCTATCTCCTGAGAAGGAAATGGACCCGTGCTTCAGAAGAAAGAATTTAATTTAGATACTGTGGATGACTTCCTGATGTCTCCGGATATTAAATTCAAGAATGAATGAGACAGTCCAAGGCAGAATGTCTTTCTAATGCAAAGACCTTTGAAAGCAAGATGACTCATTTGTTCTCCTAGGGAGTGTTTAGTTTTGGCAATGAGATAGGAGTTGGAACCAGTCTGGACTTGGGGTTTTTGCAGGGATCCATGTGTGGTGAGGCCAGCTGTGCCCAAGGCAGAGTGCTATTTCACCCTAGGGCTCGCCATGTTCTAGTCCCAAGAGCTGGCTCATTATGACTGTTGGGAGCAGAGACACTGTCTGGCCTAACTAAATGGATTGCTGAAATTAGCATTATTGAAACGATGAAGCACCTGGGGAAATGCTGATCTTAATCAATAGTTCAAATGAGCATAAGAAAGATCATCAGAATTTGGCAAAGGCATCTAGAAAATTGACAACAGCTCTGCATGACTGGCCTTTCCAGTGCACAAAGGGCAGTGATGCAGCGTCCATTCTGAGCGCTACTGTTTCCAGTGGTTCCTCTTGACACAGATCACTGATGGCTTCTGCCTTTCATTATGAACACACGAGTGCTGTCAATCAGTGTTCCTAACAACCTGAGATCCAATGAGTAATCTCCGTTCCTACTTCACAGAAATGACCTATTGTTTTTGCAGAATTCTAGAATGTTAGCCATTCGAAGGAACTTAAATTATCTAATATGCCCTCCATGACTGGGGGAGAGCCTTCCAGAACTTTCCAAAGGCTGGAAAATCTCCACCCATGTGTCTTCCAACCACCTCTGTCCCTGAGGAGCTCCTGCAGTACCTACCATGAGTCTTCTAGACCCCAGTCCTTCTTCTTCCAGCTGAGGAGTCTGTGACATAGTGGGAGGCAGGTGTGACTTCTCCCCTAAGCAAGCCTGGAATCTTCAGTGTCTCCCAGCTTAGCTGGCCATGTAAGCATAGACACAAGCTAGCAACAGGCCTCAGAATGATGAAGAAACAGACTTAGCAGCTGCTTCAAAGTTAATTTCACCAGTACATTTTTATGGTAGGTAGACTAAGTCACCATATATTCCATGAATGACTTTAAGACTTTCCTGGATCCTTTGTGCTTGGGGAGAAAGTGGACCATTAGATATATCAGAGTCCAAGGTACCTTAGGTACCCTCTTGGAGATCTTGAGATACAACCCAGGACCTTAAACCTCCACTATTTTGGGAAAAGCCCAAGAGAGCAGAGAGGCCCCAGGGCCCACTCCATCTTCAAAACATTCTGTGGAGACACAGGAAGACCCAGGAGCTCGGCTTGGCTAGGTGTGTGTGTGTGTGTGTGTGTGTGTGTGTGTGTGTGTGTGTGTGTGTGTGTTCTTGTGAATGGAGGATCCCCATATGCACAATTTAAAATATATATAGAGAGAGAATCTGATGTTGGCCTGGAGGCTCCCAGATTCTGTTAGACTAGCCAAACAGTGAGCCCCAGAGACCTTCCTGCATCGGGGTCCCACCACAGGGGATCACCGTTATGCCTCGTGTTCTTACTGGGTTCTGGGGACTATCCTCAGGGTCACATGCTTCTACAGCAAGAACTTCATCAAGAGCCACCTCCCCAGCCTCCAGGGGTTTTGTGGGCTTCAAGCCCAGTGAGCCAGAACACAGTGAGGGTCCTCTGGTCCTGCAGTGAAGATGCCTCTTTGTACTCTGGGGTGCAGGTATAAGGTGGGGAATGATTTCCTAGGGTGCTGTGCTTTGAAGTGTTTGTCAACTCATCCCACCAGGGTGCCCAGGGTCTCTCATCTCTTCTCTGATACTTGATGCCCACCCCTCCCATGGAAAGCCAGCCTGCTAATAGCCATATTCAATAAAAGAGTCTAGGTCTGATGGCATGGCCACCCACGCTCCCTCTTCTCAGCAGGCGCCTGCTGGGCTTGGTCAGACCCATTACAGAACCATTTGGTTTGCAACCTTTTCTATGGTCAAGGGTTTACTCTAGTGAGGAAAACATTGAGTACTTCTATAAATCTATAAAGAGTGGTTACAATGGGGCATAGTGGATGGTCAGGTGGTGGTACCACACAGACACCTGTGACCCAAGCTCACTTCCTCTTGTAAAACCAAACGTCATCCTGCAGCTCTTTAGGAGAGAGAAACAAATTGTTCCCGGAAGACTTCTCCGTGATTTATTGATCAGTGTTTTGGAAACCAAATTAATTGCAAAATGTTCTATTGAGTAGCTCGCCTCCAGCACTGAAGATTCTGGCACAGGGAGATTGGGAGAATGCGACAGGGGCATCTCTCAGAAGTGGTCTCTTCCGGAAAGAAATGAAGCCCACGCAGTGGGGGCTGGCTGGTGGGCTGACGGGTCACACGCCTGTCTGCACAAACCAGCTGTCTGAATTTCCAAGGGATAAGAGTAGGAACCAGGCTGTAGCCATGCTGTGTGTGTGTGTGTGTGTGTGAATATGTGTGTGAGTGTGTGTGAGTGTGTATGTGTGTGAGCGTGTGTATGTGTTGTGTGTGTGCATGTGTGCAGGCATCTGTCTGTCTTCACAAGTCCTCTAGGCATTAGGAAAGGAAGTTCTCTATTTGCCCACAGCCGGAATGCAGCATCTGACTAGGGTGGATGTGGGACATGGCTCAACCACTGCTCCTATGAGGGTAGGATCTTCCTAGGCTAATGATAGGGAGCCCTTTTTAACAAGTTCGAGTCCCTATGTCAGATTTGTGTAGATGCTCCCAGCTTCTCTCTACACTGCCCTCTGTCCAGCCTTCAGTTCTCTTTCTCTGGCAGTGCCTACCACATAGGATTCCCTTCTCACTGACTTCAAAGGCCTGTTTCTTAGGACTGTTTCCAGCTCTTCGTATGAAAACCCTCCATGTGTCAGTGCTCAGCTTAGGCTAAGACCTCAAACCAGGACATTGTCCTGGCTCTTGGCCTACACCTCCATGAGATGTTGACCCAAACTCCATTCATGTACACACATCTCCTGTCACACTGACCCCAGGGGAAGAGGTAAATCAAGTCCCCAGGTACCCTGAAGTGGATTCTTGCTTGAGCAAGGATTAGAATATTCAGGACAGCATCGCTTCAAAGCCCAGACCAAACTTGGGGGATCCAGAAAGGAGCCTCCTGGGAGAACACTGCACGCGCATGCCTGGTTGGCTGCAGACCTGCACTGTGGCAGTGTCACCTAGTGGTAGCCCATTCTGAGGCTCCTGGCCCCCACAGACTCTCTGGAAGACTTCTCTGGTGAGCCAATGAGTTCACTGGGGTCATTCACATGAAAAGAAGCACCTCACAGGCAGATGCACCCAGAAGCCCCTCCTGGTCAGCTACTTACCTTTTACATAGCCTTGGAAAGAGAAGGGACGTTGTAAGGGCCTCCTGTCGGTGGTTGTCACAGCCACTCTACTTCAGGACAGACGTGGTCACATCCAAGCTGGAGGGAACAGTCACACTGCCAAGGAAAAGGATGCAGGGAAGCCTAGAGAGAGGGCACCAATGGCAAGGAGTTGCCGATGTGGTAGCCATGTGGTCATCAGCCCTTTTTCTTTCTGTGAGAGGCACTGGGCTTGGCAAGGAACATGCATGTGCTAACTCCCAGCACACCCTCACAAAAATCCAGAACACAGGAAACCCCACTCCTGGGCTGAGTTACTAAAGGAGAACCGGATTCAGGCTGAGTGTCAGCCTCGGTGGCCACAAGAAGCTCCACACAACACACCACAAAGGACATTGGTATAGTCAGGACAAATGAACTGTCCTCTCTGAGAAGGACAGTGACAATTGTCCGTGGAGGGAGACTCATAGAGCTGGGCTTTGGCTTATCAGGTCTGAATGAGGGGAGCATCTCGAGGACTTCGCTTCTGTGTCATCCTCCTTGGAGAGAAGGGACCTCAACTGCATTCCAGTGAGCTTTCTGGAAAGTTGTGTGTTAAGTCCTTTAACACAGTAAATAGCTGCAGGTCATCGCCACTGTTGGAGTCACCCAGAGAGTTCGGTGGCCACGGTATGTTCTCACAGACCACGATTTAGGAAAACATTAAGGAAAGGGCAGTGTGGAGCACTCAGGGTAGGCACACTCGCCAGCCACAGGAAACGCAGTACACTTTCTTCTCCCACTTGGCCTGCCTTCCTTAACTTGGTCTCCTTCCTTAACTTGCTCAGCACTCAAGATTTTGGCTCCATATTTGATATTACGACAACATGAATTGTCATCAAAACCGTACAAATCTCATCACACCAAACTGTAGGGCCACTTCTCGCCCTACATGGAGCAATTAGGATGGGCAGGTGCTTCTGTTCTTGGTTGTGGTGGTGGTGGTGGTGGTGGTGGTGGTGTTTTTTTCCCCCAAGATTTATTTTTGTTTTTTTTACTGCTTTAATTGCATGTATGTGGGGGTGTACACGTGAGTCCCAGGGCCCTGGAATCCAGAAACAGGTATCTAACTCCCCTGAGCTGAAGCTACAGGCAGTTCGAGCTGTCCAGAGTACACGCTAGGAACAGCGAGTACTTTTAACCACTGAGCCATCTCCAGCCCCCTACAGTTTCTTTTTTGCTTTTTAAATGTTAATTAGCTATCAAGTCCCTCAAATCTGACAGGCTTCCAAGAGTTGATAGTCAAGTCTTGCTGAGGCCCACAGAAAGAAAAATTCGAGCTGGCTTAAGTCCACACTGGATGTTACTGGATCATGGATGTGAAATTCCAAGGGATAGATCTTCTTAAGGCACGGACTACCTAGCTGCTGTGCCGCTTACAGGACTATGGCGGGTTGGGGAGGAAAGAGAACAGAATTAGCTCTGATAGAGTAACCTGGTCACATGCCCATCCCTCAACCAATCAGGTGGTCAAGACCATGCAAACTGATCCAGAGATGGGTTATAAGGGCCATCCGTGTCCTACTCAAAGCTCTGGGACCAGTAAGAGAAATAATTCCCAATAAACATCAGAACGTAGCTACCAGAGAAAGGGACGTGCATGCGGAGCCAATCGTGATGACTCCCTCTGGTACATCTGCAGATGAGGAAGTAAGGCACAGAATCACTGAAGTCACATGCCCAAAGGCACGCTTAAAAAAAAAAAAAAGGTAAGGTGACTCCAGCCCTGACAGAGAGCTCTTTGGATGTTTTTACCTTTTACTGTGTTCTTGCTTTCTTTGTGTGAGGGGCTCCCCGAAGCTAGCACACAGCCACACACAGTAGGTCTGAAAATACATCCCATTCCAGTGCTTGAGTTCTCTTGCCACTGCTTGGATGACTATTTTTCAGGGTTTGCCAGACCTGTGGAAAAAGTCCGATGGAAAAACACATCAATTTTTTCCTGCAAATTATTTTTGTTAATAAATGATATATACGTTATGCATCCTAATTAACCAAAAATTATGTATTACAGCAATTAAAGTGAAGCCATGCAAATGACTGCAATTTTAAGTTCTTGACAACGTGATGAAGTCTGTTCATGTGTGTCTGCCTTGTTGATGCTCCTTGAAACCCAGCCGGCAACTCAGCTAGCCAGTCTCCCTCAGAGCCTGTAGAGGGTGGTCACAGGGTCCGGGCATGGTCCCCTGGGGATGCACTCAGGCTGAGGGCCACCCCAGACCCTCCTAAGGAGGAAATGAACATTTTCTGATGCAGGCACACAAGGGAGGGAATCATAAACCACTAGACCCACAGCCTGCCCAGAAGAAAAGAGTAGGGACCGAAGGCCCTACGCCGTGGACGCCCCAGAAGGGCTGGGATCTTGCTGCCTCTAGCACTCACCGTCCATGCTTCACCCTTTGACTTGCGAGGACAATTTTAAATTGTCTTCTCTTTGCACATCCATGTTTACTCATTTACCTCTGCAATCATCCATCCATCCAGTCATCCATCTTCCTCCCAGCTGGCTGTCACCTCATCATTCACTGCCCATTCATTTATCCATTATCTATACATGCATGCATACATACACACACATGCACGCACCATACACACATACATACATGCATACATATATACATATATATACATGCATATCTACACACATACATACATGCATATCTACCTGCCCATTAACCACCCATCCTTCTACCCATCTATACATGTATTCCCTATATCCTTGCATTCACTCATCCAATCTTCCATGCATTCATCCACCCATCTATCTATCGTCTCGTCCACCCATCGTTCACCCACCCATGCATCACCAATCCATGTAACCACGTCTACATCCAACCTCTCATCTACCCATTTGCACACCCACCTGCCCACCCACCCATCCATCCACCCATCTATCCTTTCATCCATACCTCCACACATGCGTAAGTCCCACCAACACACCCACCCACCACCCACCCATCCGTACTCCTACACCAGCATTCTTGAGAGCATAATGGCTACTGGCAAACTGCTAAGAGACTCAACAAGTTCTCTAGTCAGCCAAGAACTAGGGGAAGGATTAGGACAAAAATCCCCTGGAGAGCAGTGGCCTTGCCTGTGCCTAGGCCCATAAGGATTTCCATGGCAAAGGAGAAGAGCCTTGGTCCCTTTCCCTGTGTGGAAAAAAAAAATGAAGGCAGGGGAATGCAATGGAAGAAAGACACAGAGAGAAATGAAGGGTCTTTTAAAGAAACGGGGCCATGAATCAAGGGACTGAACCTGGGTGAGGTCACGTGGTCCCTGTGGGTAGAAGCTGGAGCATGTAGCAGAGGTGGATAAATGTTAAATTATAATTTCTAGAAGACAGCGATAATTTTTTTTAGCAAAGTATTGCATAGGGTATACTTTTAAAAATTCATTGCTCATTTAAAATTCAAACTTAATTAAAGTTCCTGTTTTCTCTCTTTCTTTTCCTCCCCTCCTTTTCTCCCTCCCTCCCTTCCTACTTCAGCTCTGAGGTTGCAGACAAACCTGGGTTCTCTCTTTTATGACTAGAGTGGCCTCAGGTGGGTGGCTTGACCTCTCCAGGGCTCACCTTTGACCTTTGTACACTGTGAATAATGTCAGAGTCTCAGAATGTGACTCACGTGACAGGACTTAACAGACTACAGGGAACTTGAGGGACAAGGGACTGCAAGGCCCAGGCTTCAGCCGGGAACAGGCAGTACTCAACTTCCATATGTCTGCGTGTAATTCAGACTCCGGGACACATCACAAGCTCTCCTCTGCCCAGGGCTGTCCATGGGGTGAAATGGGAAGCACTTGTGTGTGTGGTCTTATGCGGCGCAGGCACTGTGCGGAGAGCCCACATGCAGACTCTGCGGTAGATTATCCCTTGGTTTCCAGACCATTCTGATCCCAGTTCTTTCTTCTCAGGCCTGACTCACTCCATTGCACCCCTGAAGAGACTCTGCATCTGCCAATGGTTGCTGACCCCCTGCCCAGTCTCTCAGTGACCATTGTTGATGGAAAAAAAAGAGACTTGCAGTTTTTTAAATGGCAGCTCAAGCAGCCATGTTGAAACTGGGGTGTAAGGTAAGACAGATTTGAACTTGAACTTGACAAGTGACTTTTTCAGAAGCATGTGTATGCTTGTGGGTAGCTCACCGATGTCCTTGAAGCCTTCGTCTACTGCTATGACATAAGTAGCTATGGCCTAAAGCTCAACAGAACAGTTGCCATGAAGAAAGTCACCTTAGCCATCAAAGGGTCCGTCAGAGGCATGAGCACTACCACTGCCTGGAGCGACTACTCAGCATTGTGACCTCACACCACCTGCAGTATCCAAGGGGAGGCTCAGTAATGTGTGACAGGTACATCCACTAGGAGTCTATGATGTAGCCAGCTCTGAGTTGCAGACAAACCTGGGTTCTCTCTCAGAGCCGGGGCTGAGGAATCGCATACAAGCAGAGTTGGGAAGTGACTCAGAGACAAGCCCCATTCATCCAGGCCTTGTGCATTGCTAAACTCCTAGGCACAAGAGGGCTGCAACAGCGCCCAGGGTCACATCCTTACACAAGCTTTCTCCTCACGAAGTTACTGTTATAGAGAGAGATGATCTCTTCCAGAAGCCACTGCAACTTTTCCTCTTCATGTTAATGTTAGGGAGAAGGCGGTATGTCTATCCTACCCTATTCTTCCCATCACAAAGGGAGTAGGATTGCAGTGACTAGAGAGGGTGTTATGGTCATGGTCGGTGTTAGTCATCAAGTAGACAGATTTTAGAGTCATCTGGAATGTCTGTGGAGGATTAGCCTGACTGAGTTCATTGATTAGGGAAGACCAGTCCACTGTGGGTGGTGCCACTCCCTAGATGGGATCCTGCACTGCGTAAAAAAAAGAAAGAGCCGCTCCTCCAAGACTCACTCCGGAGTACAGCCAACCTGCGCAGCATCTGCGCCCCGCCATAGGATCCAGGAAAGCAACTTCCCTTTAAGAACGTTTAAAAAGAAGTCATTTGTTGTCAGTGTTATTTGTGGTGCATGTGTGGAGGTGAGGGGGCAACCCTGTGTGGTGGGTTGTCTCCTTCCTCCTTCACATGGGTTACAGGAATCAAACTCAGGTTTGTGCAGCAGTTTCTTCTAACCACTGAACCATCTCACCAGCCACAGCAGACACTTGTATTTCTGCCTCTCCGGAAGACAAGGCCCTGTGGTTTGGTGCTGGCTGCCTATCGGCACCTCCTGGGCTCTGTAGAGTGTGCCCTACCTATCAGTCAAGGCTGGACTGGGAACTGTGAGGCCCACCGTTAACCCTCCCACTCCCACTCTACACCTCAAATTCCACAATCATCAGATCTTTTGGGGGAAGCAGAGATCGGCCATGGCCAGTTGAAGAGGCTACCCTCTGCCCTTTGCCCTCTGCCCTTTGCTCCCTCTCTCGCACATTTTGATGATGATGTAATATTCTAGGCCAAAACCACGATTTTCAGTCACCACCAGGCTCTCTAAGAAACAAGCCTAGTTCCTCCCTCTCACTGTTTCTTTGTGCCCGTCACTCTGCTCTGACACTGTTTCTCTCCCTGTCTGTCTGTCTGTCTCTGTCTCTCTGTCTCTGTCTCTGTCTCTTTCTCTGTCTCTGTCTCTCTCTCTCCTCTCTGCATTGGTGTCTCTGTCTATTTCTGTCTGTCTCTGTGTGTTTCTCCACCCCTCTTTGTCTTTTCCATCTCTCTCCTTGTGTCTCTCTGTCTCTCTGACTCTGTGTGTCTCTTTCCTTCTCTGTTAGAAATTCTTCTTTCTATTGTGTGTGTGAAAAATTATCCACTCACTGAGAATCTCTTTAATATCTCATCACTGGGCAGAAACACTAGCTCCCTTGAGAAAATCTGTACCAGACAGAAAACATACATAAATCTGTCTATATAAGAGGAGGGAGAGAGAGAGAGAGAGAGAGAGAGAGAGAGAGAGAGAGAGAGAGAGAGAGAGAGAGAGAGAAACAGACAGACAGGCAGGCAGACAGACAGACAGACAGTGAGACAGAGAGAGACAGACAGACAGCGAGACAGAGAGAGACAGAGACACAGAGAGACACAGAGACAGAGAAAGGGAGAGAGACGGGGGTGGGGGGAGAACATGTGTGCAGACACACTTCTTCCTGCTCTGGGTCTCTCCCTCCCTGTGATAAGGGAAACCATTCAGTCTCCATCTACACAGAAAAGCACCTCCCCCTGTCTGGGCTGGCAAACATGTCTGCCCTCTCCCCCTGCATACCACACAGGCTGAAAGAGCAGCTCTGCATAGCCCTGTAGAAGGTGTTACTCGAAGCAGAGCTCCCAGCCTCTCTCTTTCTCTGAAGAAAGTGTCTAGAGGTTTCCATGGCTCTGGGCAAAGGCTCTCACCTCATCGAACCCCCCTCACACCACATTTAAAACTCCGCACACACGCAGATGGTCTGGGTCTGTCTGTGGAGGCAGAAAACCTCTATGTCCTTCTGTCTGTCTCCATGTCTGTGTCTCGCCTCTGTCTTTCTCTGTCTCTGCCTCTTTCTGTGTCTCTCTGCCTCTCTTTGTCTCTGTCTATCTCTCTATCTCTGTGCATCTCTCATCTCTGTACCTCTGTATCTCTGTGTCTATGTGTTTCTCTTGGTTTTTCACCATCTCTCACTCTTTGTCCCCCAACTCGTTCTTAGACACACTCAGCAGGTCAGCCTCCCCTATCTCAGACAGACCTGTTGCCAGGGGACAGGCCTGGCTCCTGTCTGTACAGCAGTGCTTCTCAATCTGTGGGTCATGGCCCTTTTGGGTGGCACATCAGATATTTATCTTATGATTCATAACGGTAGCAAAGTTACAGTTAGGAAGTAGCAACGAAAGAAGTTTATGGTTGGGGTCACCACACAGTGAGGAACTGTACTGAAAGGATGAAGCATTAGGAAGGTTGAGAACTACTGCTCGGACAGGATAGACCCCTGAAATCAGAGACTGGCTTTGGTCTCCATCCTCCCTCCTGGGAGTGTGGCCCAGCACCATCTCACACATCTGTGTAGCTAGCAACGCCTCCAAAATGGGTTATTTGTGTCTCCTGGCCTTCAGTCCTAGAACGAGTTGGCCTCAAAAGCACAAGCCAGCACGTACACTCAGGGAGAGACTTCCTCTTCACACAGGCACTCGCTCTCCTTCCTGCTTCAGAGCTGTGTGCTTGAATATACAGAGAAAACATGTTTGCTTGAGTCTGTCTCCCTACTATCCTGTCACTTTGCAGTCATGGTGAAGAGATAAAACAATGACATCCTTTCACCGTACATATGCACATGTTCATACACACACACACACACACACACACACACACACACACATGCATGGTGTAGGAGCAGGAACACCCCCTCATGGCCCCCACCCACTATGAGCCCCTCATCAAGCCCTGGGAGTGCTTTTTATCTACCACAGAAAATTACTCTGTGTGTATGTGTGTGTGTGTGTGTGTGTGTGTGATGTATGTGTGTGTCTGTGTCTGTGGTATGTGTCTGTGTCTGTGTGTGTACACGCACACGCGCATGCACGTGCACACAAGTGTGCACAGTCAGGATGACAGTTCTTCCTCCCTTTGACAGGACACGTGAGAAAGTACAGGTCAGATGTCAAATGAGCATGCGCACACGAGTGTGCATACCTCTCTCGGCTCTACCCTGAAAGCCTGCATCTCAGCTGATGGAAATTTTGTGTTTGCAACAGAAAAACAACCTGTCTCTCAGGGATGTCTGTTCAGATCCTTTCAACATCCTCCTCATACCAGAGAAAAGCCTGCTCATCTTTCCTTCCCTTCCCAGTAGAAGTGTGTGTGTGTGTGTGTGTGTGTGTGTGTGTGTGTGACACTATCTGTTTGTCTATCTTGTTTCACGAGCACAAAATGGGTCTCTCCAGGTTGAAAACCACCCATACTCAAAAATACCTCTCCTTGTCGCTCTCTGTAGCTCTGCACACCTAAGACCCCACGTATCTCTGTAGATCCTGCATCTGTTCAGGCAGAAAATGGCCCCACAGTCTGAGGATGCCTGAAGCCCTCTGTCACCAGGCAGAATAAATCACCAGCACACACACAGAGGCCGACAGCAAGCCAGGCTTACAGAAAGAACCGTGTCGTGTCCGTGTGTGCATCTGCCTTTTCTGTATTCACAGGGTATCTGTGTCACCACACAAATTCACAAACACTCTGGGAGAAATGTCCCCCTGCCCACCAAGACTGGCCACTTAAAAATGAACTCAATTCTCAGCTCCTTTCCCCCGGAACAACTTCAGCTGGGAGAAGCAAGCTGCCCTCACACAGTGCAGGCCATATGAGAGGCAGCCCCCTGCCTCACCCCCCTTCCCCCACCTGGCAACTGTTTGTGCACATGGGTATGAGGAATTGTTCCTTGGTGGTCTGTCTTTTTCTAGGTGGAAAAACTTCACTGTCTCTCGGTTTCTCTGCGTCTTCATCTCTCTGTGTCTCATACACACTCAAAGAAGTGAACGTTCTTGCAAGACAGGCAGGCCACTGGCAGGGAAACAATGTGGTTCAGGAGTCTTGGATCACAGGAAAATGTGTGTCTCCAGGAAGAAAATAGCCCCTTTTTCTTTCATAAAAGCCCCTCTCTAGAGCTCAGTCAACAAGGCCAAAAAAAAAAAAAAAACCCTCCCTCACTCCCTCTCTCTCTTTCTCTCTCTCTCTCTCTCTCTCTCTCCCCCCCCCCACACACACACACACACACATACATCAGAGAGAGAGAGAGAGAGAGAGAGAGAGAGAGAGGAGAGAGAATTGTGCTTGCTTAAAAAAAAATAGTCTGTGCTGTGCTTATTCCCTGAATATAGAAAATATGTTATTTTTCAAGAAAGGAGAAATGCCCAGCGCACATGTATGCACACACATAACAGACATGTAACTGCTCTCTGATTGTGCCACCAAGAGAACAAATAGATGCTGTGCCTCGGCTTGCAGAGATTTAAAAGATGTTTATCTCAGGCCCCAAAACAAAAATTTCCATTTTTCACTCAGAAAATCACTTTTTGAAAATCACCATGAAGAACACATTACTCCCCATGAGAGGAGGAAAAAAAGGCCTGTTTTTCCCCCACTTTCCACACTTGGGATGTGTGCGGTATGTGCCCAGGGAGGGGGCACCTCAGTGTGTCAGCACCCCTCTCCCTGCAGGTAGAAAAAGCAAGCTCCACTTGTCTCTACAGGAAAATGTGTACCCAGAGCTTGTGTAGATGCACAATCTCACTTGCACGCACACACGTGTGTGTACCTAGGCAGGAAGTGTGTGTCCTCCTTGCATATACCCCAGCAGAAGAAGCGGCACCATGTAATTCCCGGCTCACAGAGACATGGTGTCTTCCAAGGCACAACATTTTTTTTTTTTTTTTTTTTTTTTTGTAATCTTCCTCAGAAAAATCTCCCCCTAAAGCTTTTCACCACTGGAATAAAATAAATCTCCTTCTCCCAAATAACACACATGAGCTGTGAGCACACACACCTGACATGTGTGCTCAAGTGGGTGTGTTTCTAGCCAAAACATGACACTCTGCAGCTGTGTACCCCCATGATCTGGAAAAACAAAAACAAAAACAAAACCCAAGAAACCAAAGAAGTACTGTTTTCTAAACGGGGGTAATTCTTTCCCCATCTCAGATCACTATGAACCTCCATAGCTGCCCCCACCCCTTTCATTAATTGCACACTTCCAGAGAAACTAACCTTGAGTGTGTGTATGTGTGTGTGTGTGTGTGTGTGTGTGTGTGTGTGTGTGTGTGCACGTGCGCGTTTGAGAGTGCATGCATATGTATCTAGGCAGAAAATGTCCTCTCAGGAACATTTCCTCTACTGCAGCCAAGAAACACACACCAGGTTGGAAAAACACACGTACACACTTGATCTCCAGCAACAGCATTTTTTATATGCAGAAGGATACATGAAATGTCTTGTTTTGTCACTCCCTAGACACATGAAAACATGCAGATCTCTCTCTCTCTCTCTCTCTCCCTGTGTGTGTGTGTGTGTGTGTGTGTGTGTGTGTGTGTGTGTGTGTCCGTGTCCTTGAAGGAAATTAATCTTTCTCTCTCTGTCACTCTCTCCTGGTGGAAAAAATCATGGTTTATTGCACTCTGCACTGGCAACCTGGGGGGGGGAGGGGGACTTCTTTAACCCTTAGCTGGACTAAAAGCCTGAAAATCCCAGTTCTGAGCTGGGGGATGGAGCTGGGGTCTCTTCTGGTTTTCTAACAGGGACATAGGTTTTCTACACCCCACCCCAACACACACACACACACACACACACACACACACACACACACACACACACACACACACACTCATGATCTGTGTGTATTTGTTTGCTTGTCTGTCTCTCACATACATCTTTTTCTCCTCAGCTGAAAAATATACTGTGTCATTGTCCAGGCCCAAAGCCTGTGCTGCAGCACACGGGGTACACAGTGACCTTCCTTGCACAGGGGAGCACATGTCCCCGTAGCCTTGACTACATACTCTTAACAGCATTGGGCCCTGTGGGAGGGGGGAGGTGGGGGAACGAGACAAGTCTGTGCCAAAGAGACCCTCTCTCTCTCTCTCTCTCTCTCTCTCTCTCTCTCTCTCTCTCTCTCTTCTCTCTCTCTCTCTCTCTCTCACTCTCAGATGCCACTGTGCAAAGGAACCTGGGACTCTGCCCCAGACCATCTCCCTCCATTGCTCAAAGGTGGGAGTTCAGTTCAGTACCCCCTAAGAACATCAGGACTGACAGTGTGGGGAAGGGTAGCCTGGATAGAGTCTTCACAGATCCTCTCCTCCCTTCTAGACACCCCCAGTATCTGGCTTCTCTCAGGGCGGGAGGGAGAGGGAAGCTGTTAGTCACGACTCTGCACCAGACCTGGACTGAGAGGCATACAGAAAGAGGGTCTGCAGTCCCAGAGGCACCCGCCGCCCCCACTCGCCTGCCTCACTCGCTGCACAACAGCGCATTCACGCGGCCGCGGGCGTAACTGCAACCGGGCAGTCAGCCCTAGGCAAGCTGATCCCTGAGATGACTGTCCCCTTGTCCAGAGGGGCCGCCAGAGGGTCTTTGGGAGCCAAGTTCCCTGCAGTTCTCGCTGGAAAACACTTCTTCCCACAACTGTAATGTACTTTCCCAGAAACTTCAAATGGCCTTTCCTTTTGCAGTCAGCCAGGCCCTGATTTTCAGGGCTCACACAGCCTCTTTGAGACCCTAAGAAAGCCGGCTTCTTCCAAGTCTCAAGTCCTGAGGTTTAGGGGAGAAGGCGAGGCTCCCTATTAATGGCCTCACACGTTTGTCTAACGCATTTGCCCCTCCCGAATCTCACCCTACACTAAAGCCTGCCCTTGATGATTTACAAGGGAAAAGTGCAGTGAAACGACAGACCAGAGGAGGCTCCAACTCGCGGCTTTCTTTCCCTTTACCTGACTAAGGGAACAAGTCATTTGCCTTCCGGAGCCTTGGCTTCCCTCTCTGTACATGGACACGGATACATGATCCTGGTAGACCCGCTAGGGTGGGCGATATGAAGCCCTGCAGGCTGAGAGCTATGCCTGCGACTCCAAGACTCTCGAAGGTGGGAGTGCCCCCTGTGATGGCATCTTGCTGTTACCATTATTTAATAAATAAATAAATTTAAATAAAAGGAGGAGGGGTTTATTTCAGCCCACAATTTTGTAGGGTTTAATCCACGTCACTTGGCTGCATGTTTCTGGGTTCACTGTGAGGCAGAGCATCTCGGCCTTCGGGGCACTGCACTGAAGGGGCTTCCCTCACGGCAGATGGAAAGAGAGGCAGAGGACATACAGGAAGACACACTCCCAAGTCAGGACTTCACTGGCCTCCCTCCTCCAGCCAGGTCCTGCCTCCTCCCTGTCAGCACCTCGCCAACAACGTTGTCATGTTGTGGATTTTATCAAGACATCGATTCTCTTGATCCAGAGCCCTCGTAGTCTGTTTCTGGAAGCACTGTCACAGATGGCCCCCAGACTAGGGTCCTCGGTGAACCTTTAGTGTCTGTGATGCACCCACACTAGTTACAGCAGTTTTTCTTTGTCTGGCTTCTTATCCCTTCTTTTTCATCTACTTCTTTGCCCTGTTCAGTCCCTCACTGCCCCCCCACACGCCCACACATCCCCACACACCCCCACATTCCTTACCCCCCTCAAGCACTGTGTCTGATTTTTTGACAGGTGCACACATATGCATTTATTTATTGAGTGCACTGCACGGAGTTTTATTTCTCATGTTCTCTAACTTAGAAGTTCATGAATGTGCATTGAACCTCTTTGTATATGACGTTTATTTGGTTTTGACAGATGGTACCTGGGTGGAAAGAAATGATGTTTTTCAAATCTAGGGTTGGGAGGGGTTGTCTAATCATGCTTCCCAGAACAAGACTGACGTAGGATTTGTTTTCATCATAAACACGTAGGCTCAGGATACCACCTAGGAAGCTAGAATTAGGATGGGTGACAGTCCGGTGACAAGAACACAAGCTGTTTTGATTTGAGGGCATGGTGGGGTAATGCTCAGAGCTGGGCATGATCGAAGGGTCTGGGGTGACAGAAGCTAGCTGAAGACACCGTGTGGTAGGAAGGGGGTCTCCAACCTCACTTCCTTAGGCAGCGTGAAGCATCCCCAAGCTTTAAAAACCCTTATATTTAGCCAGATCCATCAGCTTGCTGTCGATAAGAGCAAACCCAGAAAGGTCATGATTGCTCATTGTCAACCAGTTAACGGGTGACTCAGTGCAACAAGATCCAACATATGGAGCTTGTGCCGCTTACTGACTCTGGGCTGGAAGACAACTCTTGCTTCCAGAAGAAAGATGGAAGTAGACTCCATTCAAAAAAAGGAAAACTAGACTGGTGTCCACCCATAGGGCCCAACAATGGCCCACCATCTCTCTTCATTTCTCGAGCACAACTCTCTTGGCACAGGTGTGCAACTTAAACTACAGTATTCCATGCACCGTGTTGTTTGTAAGCCATCTTTAAAAGTGAGCCAGGAAGTTCACACAACACCCCAACAAATCATGTCTTGGGGAAGGTGTGTTAGTGTGTACAGGCATGTGCACAAGCTTATGTGTACGTGTAGATATTCGCCCACATGTGTGTGCCTGTGTGGAGGCCAGAGAACAACTTCAGGCATTGTTCCTCAAACTCTATCCACTTTGGGGTCTTGTCTGCAACCTGGGGCTTGCATATTAGGTCACATCGGCTACCCATCAAACTCCAGAACCACCTGTCCTTGCCTCCCTACCACTAAGTTGGCACCAGATATTACACAGGTGCTGGGCATCAACCTTAACTGACGGAGCCACTCTCCCCCAGCCCCCAGTGGATGTCTTGTGAGTATTCTGACTTCTATCAGGCAGAGCTCATTGGGGACAAGTGCATTTATCAGAAAAAGAAAGGGAGAGAGGGAGAGGGAGAGAGAGAGAGAGAGAGAGAGAGAGAGAGAGAGAGAGAGAGAGAGAGAGAAAGAGAGATTTCTATAAGTGAAGAGACCTCCATGTGCATGGTGTCTATTCTTGCCAGAGAGGTTGTGGAGCAGCAGGTAGAACCTTCTAGATCACCTACAACCACAGGACAAGCACAAGCTTGGGCACAAGCAAGAAAACCACATGTTACCTCTGCCAACTGTGAGGGGGGAAAACCAAATCTGTTACCCAATGGACTGGGCTGGGGGGACGGCCCAATGAGAAGAAGGAGCCTGGTGGTCTGAGTCGGACGCCCTGGACGCTTTGCAAAGGCGGAAGTAGAGGATCAGCTTCCTCTGGCTTCCACATGCACACTGTGGTAGGCCACCTGCCCCTCTCCCAGAAATCAACACACACACACACACACACACACACACACACACACACACATAAATATTTAGAGGAAAAATAAAGTCCCTGGTTGACAATAGGCCATACAGCGCATTGAGGAAAGATGAGTACCAAGCGGCACGCGTGGGAAACAGTAAAGAAGACCCTGTGCATCCTGAGAGTGACCTCAGAGACAGCCATACAAATAAAGTTGAAAACTCATGACCCCTATCTTCAGGTCCCACCTAATGAGATAGTGGTGTGTGGGGGTGGGGGGATGACCAGGGAGAGAGATGGGCTTTTAAAGTAAATGTACATTGTGATTGTTTGAGAGCCCTGAGTCTCCGTCAAGAGCAATCTAGAAAAGAAAAGAAAAGAAAAAAAAATGCCAGGAGGATTCATGTTGGTTCAGCAAATACAGTTAGCCCCTAAAGGAGCTGACCTGTGCTTATTCACAGCCCCCCGTGTGGGGGCCTCTGTGCTGCCAGCGGGCTCGCTGAGATAAGCATGCAGGCCGCTCATCAGGGCCCCCCCTCCCTGCCCCGCTGTTGTCCCTGCTGTCACCACCCGGTTCATTTATCCCCTTCCTAATGTTGACACCTCCGAGTGTCTGCTTGGCCATGGCTGACTGCTCCTCATTGGAGAAATCGGGCTCATATCCTCGGTTGCCCGGAGCAAGGGCCTCTCTTGGCCCCCTGGCCTGAGCACGGGAAGCTGTGCCAGCTGCTGCGGCTAACCCCTCCCCACTCCCACCTCCTGTTGCTGGGAACGGCTTCACATGCTAGCTCATCTTAATTTCCCAGTGAAGACACATGTCACGAACTGTGACTACTCCATCTGGGCCTTCCTCCCTAAACAACAGTGTCATGAAGTCGGGGGGTAAATATAGCTATCCCTCAGAAATGGGCCAGAAGCGGTGTTGGCCCACAGTGGTGTTTACCAAGCATGAGACATGGCGTCCTGAGCAAGATGAACACTGGACTGTCTTCTCTTCCCCATGCTCACCCCCTCTTCACCTGACCCGGGCTTAGTATGCCTAGGCCCAGCTGCTGCTTCCAAATTCTGGCCACAGTCCTCCCAGGATCACACACACTTTCCCCAGCCTTGCCTGGCTAATTACTCTTCCAAAAGGAAACTACCTGGTACCTTTAGTCTATGCATGTGGCCCCCACGTGCCCATGCCCTGGGGTGGGACCTGGGTCCTAAGGAAGTCCCAGAAAGTTCTGCTATGGCAGTGTGTCAGGAGGGGCATTCCTGTGTCTCTGTGTCCGAGCACAGGGAAAGCGCACAGCCCAGGCTCACAACCCCATTGGGTCGTAGGAACCCTCAAGTCTGTGACAAGATCTGCACACACACAGAGGTCAGCCTTCCTCATGATCTGCCACCTTCAGTTACGCTGGGCACTGAGCAGACACAGGGCCCAGAGAGCAGCTGGATTTGTTCACTCTGGAGCCATGAACATGTAAGTCAGGGGCCTTTTGGGTGGCGCTGACAAACAGCCAGCCAAGGCCCCAAGGCCTCTGCTCAGGCCTAAGCCTCCTTAACTCTAACCTCGAAATCTCTAACTTCTTTTTCTTTCTGCCCATCTATCTTTCTTTCTTTTACATGTCTGTGTGGGGTCTGGTGTGGCATATATGTAGAACTGGTGTGATCTCAACTACCCTGCCTTTTTGTTTTGTCTTAGGTTTGTTTTTTTTCTGTTTTGTTTTGTTTTTTTTTAAAGTGGGATTGGAGGTGGTGTGCTTTTGTTTTGTGTGTGTGTGTATGAGTGAGAAAGAGAAACAGACAAACAGACACCCCCCCCCCGCACCACACACACACACAGAGACACACACACACACACACACACACACACACACACACACAGACTGCCTGAGTATGTAGCCCTGGCTGGTCTGGACCTTGCTACATAGACCAAGCTGGCATCAAGCTCACAGCACTCTGCCAGCTTCTGCCTCTCAAGTGCTGGCACTGGGATTAAAGGTGTGTGCCAACATGCCTGGCTGTTCACCTTACCGTTGGAAGCAGAGCTTCCCACTAATCCTAAACTCACTGAGTGGCTAGGCTGGCTCATCAGCAAGCCCCAGAGAGCCTCCTGTCTCTGCCTCCCGGCACTGTGTCTGGCTGTCCCACGGTGCTGGGAACCCAACGCAAGTCCCCATGCGTGCTGGAGTGCATTTGGCCAACTGAACCATCGTCACTCCAGCACGTCACACACCCTAAGGGCTAGTGACCCCTCAGGGTGCTTGTAATGCTGCTTTCAGGTAACGAAGGCTATCTGGTGACAGCCAGAGACATTTTTAACTGTCACCGTTAGCAGACAGAGGCTAAGGGTCTTTGAGGCAAGAATGCACATCATCATCTCACTTTACAGACTGGGGAGAGGTAACATGACGTGTTTAGGGACACATCTGAGAGAAACAGTCCAGGTTGAACTGCGTCCCAGACTGCTGCGGGGCCCTGCCTGGTTGTGCTGTTTGGCAGCTCCAGCTTCTCCACAGGCCCACAGTGGCCCTGGGATGGCCAACTCAGGCCCTCACAGAAAAACTTCCTGTGCAGCTGACTGACTGAGCCTGGGTTTTCATGGTTCTCTGAAGCAAGTGGTTTCAGCAAACCTTTAAAAGCCAGAGATGGGGGTGAGGGGGAACAACCCCTCTCTTTGGTATTGATGTCAAGGGAGTTTGTGGCAAACTCAGGAAAGCCGTTTTGCCTAACAAACCTCACCTTCTTAGGCCATAAACAAACAAACAAAAAGCAGCACCTGAGTTTTCATATATACATATATATATATTAACATTTAATAATTTCAACTCCTAAACATTCCAAAACGGAGCCAGTTTCTTCCCTGCTCCTTTCCCTACAAGACTCTGCAGGTGGCTCCAGACGCTGCAGCTGCTGCTGCGCTATGTCAGGGGTCACCTCCAAGATGTACAGAAAACACCGCAGAACTCAGGAGGGCACCTAGGCTGTGCATCCGCCTGTTGCTCAAATGCTGTCATGGACCAGGCTGCCAAGGCCAGGCCACGGTGGGCTTCTGGCGTCAGAGAGTCTCACTAATAAGAGTGGCGTCTGTAGAATATCCTGCCGGAAACCTTCCCAACAGCTGGGATGTTGTGCTGGTTTAATATCGGCCTAAAAGGAGAAAGAAATGGCCCCCTCCTCCCCGCTGCAGCAAAGAGCACCAGCTGCTGTGGCCTGACCCCCAAAACCTAACCTGGAGCTCCTCGTCCCCGAAAGCCGTTTAAGGGGGCTAGAGTGCTTCATTTCAAACCTGGGAGGTGGGGGAGTGGGGGCTGGGGCTCAAGGCTGAAGAGGCAGAGAAAGAGTCTGGGTTTTATGTTTTCCTGGGGGCTTTTTGCTGTCTCGGAGGGCTAGACAAACAGACCCCACTCACATCTAAGCAAATGGGGGAACTGTGATCCCCACACAGGCAAGGTAAGAGGCCCCATTCGCATTCTGTTTTCATCACTGTGAAAAACAACCCCAGAACCCTGGGGAGAAAAAAACAGACAGTTTGTTGCGCAGTAAAATAAAGAATCTAGTCTTTTCCAATGAAGTGTCTGCCGCAGACAGCTTGAGAAAGCGCTCTAGCGCCATCTACAGATGCTGTGCTGCAAGGATTCGAATGTTCCAGAAACTTCCAGTCCCCGTTTCCAAGGCAATCGCTCACAGCCTATCTCCTGCTTTCCAGCGCTTGGCATCTGCTCCTCTCTGAATTCCCGAGAGACCTAGCTGACCCCCGTCAAGTGGGAAGGCTGCACAGGGCCTGGAGCTGGCGTTAGAGCTGAGCCAGCCACACTTTTTCCTCCCACCGCCCTGGGCCCTCTCCTGGGATGGGGGGGGGGGGGGTGGGCTCCTGCAGCTTCCTTCCTGCAAAGCAGGCAGAATTAACTCACCCCCTGGTCTGGCCCCTTTGAGCTCTGCAAATGTCACTTAGCAACAATTAGGTAATTAGGGGAGGTAGGCTTTCTGAAAATTAGCTAGAATTTGGAGGTAAAAGACTGCGGTGGGGGGGGGGGCGGCATAGGGGAGACGGGTTGTTTACCAAAGCTGTCCCACCTCACCTCTGTTTTCCTTCCAGCTAATCAACCACTCTCAACCCTTGCTGCAGCCATTGCTGCCTGGGAACTTTTCAAAGGCTCACAAGAGCCTCTCATCCCTCCCCCCACCCCCGCCCCCTGCCCCCAGACCTGCCTTGGTGAGCCTCACTCAAAGGGCTCTGGTTTCAGCAGCCCCTACTCTGGGTCTGTCTCCAGCATCTGTTTCCGTTTAACATGGAAGGAAGGGACCCTGGCCTGGGGATGTTTCATCACCCGCATCCCTGGGCACCATAGCCTGGGCATTCTGGACACAGGCTCTTTCTCAAGGAAGGTACCCACTCTTGCCTCCTACACGGAAACAGTGTTTCTGGCTTGCTTCTCTAGGAGTGTGACCCACAGTTAGATAACGCAGAAGGAAAGGTTTGTTATTCCACAGTTATTAATGTTGTGTTCTGAAGTACAACGTTTATGTGGCAGGAGGTCCCAACACAGCCTCTGAGAAACACGCACCAAAATCTAAAGATACTGCTGATGGTCATCGCAGGCCGGGCTCCTATTTATTATGTGTTCAAGATGCTCGGAACAACCCGCTGCGTCCACACAGCCCTGCTAAAATCCCTAGGCCAGACCCTGGTGTTGGCGCTGACCAACTGACCAGACCTACAGACTGGAAGTGTATACCAGTGAATTCTCACAAATAGACATCCTTGTTGATCTCTTCATGCTGTTGTTTGGAAAATTGCAAATGGAATGGCTTGAGACAGCACAAATTTATTATTTTAGCACCAACACCGGCTTCTATGGGGAGGTCACCATTCCTAGGAACCCAATGTCTCCGAGAGAGCTCCCCCTGGAGGCTGAAGGGGGAAGTCTTTCCTTTTTCCTTTTCCAGCCTTTCCTTGTTGCCTACCTTGACTGGGGGCACCACCCTCCTGGTCTCCAAAGCTGTGGCTGGGTGCAGCCTGTGTAAATCAGCACCTGGCTCTTGCTGCCACTCCCAGAAGAAATTTTCGACTTTGTCAACGTGCAAAGTCCTCGTCACGGAGCTCACAACTTCAAGGTTTGGGATCCAGCCCTGAGTCCATCCCAACTTTTCCAACCAATGACTAATTCTTCATTCTCAGAATTAGTGATTTTTAGAGTAAGTCTTTAATAAAGGCTATATATATAAACATTGGTGTGGTTTTGAAGACGTCCCACAACTGGATCACCAGAAAGGAAGGGTGTGTGTGTGTGTGTGTTTGTACATGCCTTTGGAGGTCAGAGGTCGACATCAGGTGTCTTCCTTCATTGTTTACTTTACTTTTTGAGACAATCTCTCATTCAACCTGAAGCTCAGCGAGGCTGGCTGGCCGACAAGGACTAGGAATGCTCCTTTCACACATGCTGGGTCTTTATGCCTGTGTGGCAGGAACTCTACTGGCTGAGTCATGGGTCATCTCCCCAGACTCACTCCCCACCCAAAGCAAATGCTTAAACTAAATATCCAAACTCAAGTTGATTAGAGCAGTAGGTGGTTATTTCACAGCTATAGAGACTCATGGCCACCTCAGAAGGGAAGATAAGGGTAGTGAAGGGCGACACCCCCAGGTACAGAGTCTGCCAATCACAGTGACCTGTAGGGGTGTTTACCATGGCTTTTGAAGTCTCCAGGTCCACACCCTCCCTGATAGGGCTGTTTTGGGGGACCCTATAGGTGCAGACACCGGAGGATGGCAATAACCCATGACTCTGTTTTCTCTCTTCATCTAACAAACCCTGGAAACAACCTTGGGGCCAAACCCCAAATTCAGGGGTGGCTGGGGCTCAAACTGACCTCCACAGATGACTGCTAAGTTTGTACACAGAGTGTCCTCCACAGGCCTGTGTGTTTGAACACTTGGTCTCCATCTGGTAGAGTCCAGAAGTGTGGCTGGTTGGAAGAGGTGCAACACCGGGACTGGGCTACAGCTTTACTTCTGGCCCAGGCTCTCTGCTACCTGTTTCACGTTCTGTAAGAAGCTGTCACCGTAAGTGCTTATCACCAGGACTGACACAGGCTGTGGAGCTAATGTCATGCTGAGTGCCAAGGTATGGGCACAGGAAAAGGGGGGCTTCTCTGAGAAACATCAAGACAAGCGAGCCTGACTATGCATTCCAGGAAAGGGCAAAAAGGAGGCAGAGGTGGGCAGGAAGCTAGGGCACCAGGCCCTGTATGCCTGGGAAGGATTCCACATGGCTCGCCTTGCTGATCTGTGACCTGGGCTCCATCACACTGGACCAAGCAAAACAGTGACCTGAGGAAGTGCACTCATAGGTGAAGCCTGAAACCTGGAAAAAGAGGGAAGGTGGGCGTCAAGGGGAGCGATTTCATCCTGGAGAGTAAGTTTCATGGGATGACATGAGCTTCCTGGGAGGGGAGAAGAAGGCATAGAGGAAAGCTGTTGGCCTCTTCTCCAAGACTTGACTGGATCTCTGTTGCTGTTACAGTTTGGGTACTGGAGTTTCAACGTGGGGCTTCATGTAGGCTATGCCAGCAATATACCACCGAGCCACATCCCCAGTCTTTCTACTCTTTATCTTACTTATTCAACTGCCCAAGCTGGCTGTGAATTTACTCTGTGGCCCAAATAACTTGCCATCCTCATCCCTTAGGCTTCCAACTCACTGGGATCCCAGGCCCCTGCCACCAGGTCTGGCAAGACTTGAGTTCCTCTAAGAGCAGTCTTACATTAGAAGAGTTGAGCGTTGTGTACAATGGCCTCCCACTCACACCTTGTACCCTTCCCCATCTTCCTTAGGCTGACAGTTTACATTTGCAAGGTCTTTGTTGCAAATGATGGCCGACATCAGGCCATCACTGTAGCTAAAGTCCGTCGTTACCGTTAGGGCTAGCTCTTGGTGTTACATATTCCATAGGTTTTGGGGTGTGAGTAGTGCCATACAGAAGAGAGAGAGCCTCTGTGGGAGAGCTCCTCAGGGCTCCACACCCCTCCCCTGATTCCCTGGTAACTGTGGCCTTTTAACCCTCCCTCTAGCTTTAATTTTCCTAGCATGGTTTGTAGACAGAATCTGGTAGCCTATCCCTTTTTCAGACTCACCTTTTTGATTCAGAAAGCTACCTTGAGGTTCCTCCCATGTCTTTCTGCAGATTGCTGTGTCTGAACTGTCAAGGTAATCTGTTGACAAGGCTTTATGAAATCAAGTAACTTTTTTCTCAGGTTACTGTGCTTAGGTATATGCTGAGAGGCAAATTAAGGGAAGATTGAGTTTAGCTCACTCACAATGGGAAGGGATAGGCATGGCGCTGGGCCACTTTATGGCAGTGGGCATGGGGCGCTGCTGGCAAACATCTCAGCGGGTCAGAAAGCAGAGAAGAGGAAAGAGCCCAGGCCACCCTCCTTTTTATTTGATTTGATACCCAGTCCAACAGGTAATAATGCCAATGTTTAGGATGGGTCTCTGCTCTTCTCTAAAAAGTCCTGACGGGCACACCAAAATTTGTGTGTTCCTAATGTTTTATACATTTACTGTTACAGTCAGTGATCAACACTTTAAATTAACCATTTCATCAAAGATGTTGTTTGGATGTGAGATAAAGCCAAGAGATGCCATCAAGGCCACCAAAGGAGGAACAAGGTACTTGCCAACTTACTGCGTGGTCACTCATCTGTTCCCTTCTGCTTCTAGAACCCACACCCAGTTCTGTAAGGCCTGAAGTCAGCACTGGTGTTGAGGAATGTGGTTCAGTGGCAGCTGCATCCCTGGACAACCTTGGCTACATGCCTTCCTGCAGCAGGACTCACCTTCCTAAGAAACATCTCCTGTGTGAGACGGGGAGCCCCATGCTGGACCGCGCTCAGGCCATGGGTCTGAAGGTGTTCCTGGTGGCTGGAGTATACAGCAGGCACCCAGAAGCCACTTCTCTTACAAATCACTGACTTATCACTTGGACCCACAAGGTCACTAAGAGTGGATGGGAACCTGGCACCTTTGCCTTAATTTAGTTTCCTGTCTTCTTTACTTTGAGTCAGACTCTGAGCCTTGTGTATTGAATCTATCCAGGAGTGTCCGACTCATCTCATCACCCTTTGATGCCAAATACATACCCGGAATAACTTACTGGACTCCAGAAAAGGCAGAGTGTGTCCCTCTCCCCAGCCAAGATGAGAACACTTACCTATGATAGAGAAACTTCGTCTGCAGAGTACTCCTCTTGCAGGCACAGGGCCATAATAGAGATCACCACATTGATAGCTTATTGGTTTACCAACTGCCTTATGGGACCAGGGCAGAGGCAATGATGTGGAGGACCACATCTGGGCCAAGGCTGAGGAATGGTGAACATCTCCTGTCCCCTGCTCCGATGCTCTTTTTAAACTACAGTTCGCGTCAGTGCCCTGAAGGCATATTGAGATGTCATGGATCCATCTCTTTGTTCCTCTTCCCAATACATTTTTTTTCTCTACTTTCAATTATTACTCTTTGACATATTGAGACCATGGCTAAGCCTAACTTGCTCGGGATGCTGAAGGTGAGTCTCTTACTTGACACTTTACTTGCAGTATGGACACAGTAAAGTGTCCTTGTCCCCTACCTGGTAGACATCGGTGTTTTCGTCCAACTATTCTGAGCTTCACGTGTTGATTTCCCTGGCTGACTCCTTCACCCTGCTGCATAAAATGGTTATATGTAGAACATCTTCAAATTAATCTAGCCATACATTGTTAAGAGAATTTTATTGCTGTGGTTATATTTTACAGATTGGCCATATAGCCCCGGAGATACATACAATTAAATATTTAAAGGATAAAAGCTATACAAGATTAGGACGGTGTCTCTTTGGCTGAAAGTTTTTGAAAACCTTCCCCACTGAAGCAACAGAGCCACGTAGAAGGCCCATGGTGGGACTGTTGCCTCTGAGCTTTCTTCACACTGTTCCCAGGGTCCATCCTCTTGCTCTTACTGGCTTTGGGGTTTGAGGATTCAGCCCTAGGAAGCCCTGGGGTCCCTGAAGGTGGCTTGAGTTTGACTGTTGAGCTTCCACTAGGGTCGAGGTGTCTCCAGGACTATGAAGAATTGTGGAAGAAACAGGTAAACAGAGAAGAGTGTCATGGATAGATGCAGAGAAGAAAATGGCAAGATGAAGAAATAGAAAGGATCCTGTTTTCTGGAGCCTCCAATAGAGACATTCAAAGAGAGGAAGAAAGAAGCAGTCTTTAGAGAAGCTTAGGGTTCCTTCCTTGAGAAGTCATGGAAGTCTAAGGTATGACCTCACTGGGGTGGTGGTCCACGTTTTTGTTACTCTCTAGTGGGACAGCCTTAGACACACAGGCCTCAAGTACAGAAAGCTCATTGCTCTGTGCAGGCCATAAAGCAGAAAACCAGCAGAGAAGACGGGGAAAGGGTAGGTGACCCAGATCTGGCAGGAGAGAGGAGGTCACAGTGAGAAGGAGAGCTTAGTCTTCCCATGGCGGCTGGTGGGTTCCAGCATCTGTTTTTACACCGCTGAGCTGCAGTGATCTTTGTGATAAGTCTACTGGAGTCTGTCTGAGCATCAATCCTCCTATTTAGGCCACATATGCAAGACCCTTGGAAGATGCTGCTGAGGCCGGCACTGAGGGAAGGGAGGTGTTCCTGGCTCCTGGGAGCAGGCAGCCCCCACTAGTGCGGAAAGCTGCAGAGGGTAACACCCTGCATCTGCTGGGAGGCCTGGCGCTCTCCAGGAAGATTAGGCTCTGTTTAGTTTTCTTGGACCTCAGTTGCAAAATGTAAAACGATGCTCACAAAAGGCTGGGAAAATGGCTGGGCTGCACAGCTGGCTGGGCCCCCTAATGAAATTAAAAATAAAAAAAAGAAATGATGGGAAAGTATTGCAAGAAAATCTTCTCCCCATGGAGAAGGAGAGTGGGAGAAAAGAAAAAAATAATTTATTGGAGGTTGGGGGAAAGTGCAGGATTTAATGAACTTAACACGGTACAAGAAAGCTAAGACTCCCCAGCCAGTCATGTACTCTGTGTGTCCCCAGGGAGGAGGCCAATGGGCTTAGCAAGGGGATCAGGATGCTAGCAACATATGGAGGGGCGCACATGCTCTCAAATGAAGCAGATGGGGGAAGGAGCTGCTCCTTGGATTGCTTTCCAGAGGCTTCTTGGGTTATGATCATAAATTCTTCCTCTGTCTTGGAAAACAGGTCAATACCAGAAGGACCGTTGTCCATCTGGCAGGGACAGAACACTGGAAGCCATCACAAAGGCTGGTTGAATTTCCCAGTAGATCATGATGGGAGAGTGACCGACCCCAATATGCTGTGTGCATCATGACCTCTCATAATGGGAGTGTGATGGACCCCTCTATGCTGTGTGCATCATGACCTCTCATGTTGGGGGTGTGACAGACCCCTCTATGCTGTGTGCATCATGACCTCTCATGTTGGGGGTGTGACAGACCCCTCTATACTGTGTGCATCATGACTTCTCATGTTGGGGGTGTGACAGACCCCTCTATACTGTGTGCATCATGATCTCTCACTGTTCTTCCCTGGAGGTTGGTAACCGGGACCGTATCTGCTCTGTTGGATGCTGAAGATGTTTCTGAAGTCCTCTTTCTCTCTCCGTTTACTTCCTTCCACTGAATCATTTAGGTTGAGAAATTGAGAGAACTGGGCATGATGTCTCATGCTTATAATTGTAGGACTTGGGAGGGTAAAGTATGAAGTCCCAGAGGCTAGAGAGACCCTAGACCTTTCTGTCACACACACACACACACACACACACACACACACACACACACACACACGTGCCGTGCGTGCACACACACGTGCACAGGCACACACACACACACACACACACACACACACACACACACACTCAGTTCAGGTAAACGACATCTCTTGAGAAACCTGAGCACTCACCAGCAATGGCCCTGTCTTCAGGTGGGGCAGTTGCTACCATGTGGCTGAGCAGGGTGTGTATGTTTTGGTCCATCCAGCCCATGCCCACCCCTCATTTAGGTGTGCCTCACCTGCCAGGACCCTGTAGAGATATTCATTTAGATGTGCCTCACCTGCCAGGACCCTGTAAGGATATTCATTATGTGCAGCTCTGATTCGAGGCTGGAAACAATGAAAACATAGGTGGAGAACTTGTCCAAGTTTTCAAAACAAAGACAAAAGTAGACTGAAAGAATGTTCTGGATACTCAGAAGGGGAAGCTTTAGCTGCCAAACGTGGTCAGCTCCCACACGTTCTGTTGCCATGAGGTCCTCCCTGGGCTTGAATCTACATAGACCATCCCAACATCTGTGGGTTCATATGCAATATTATTTGTGTCAAACGTATCTAACCTGTGAGGTCATGTCAAAGATATTTAAAAATATTGATGGTCACCTGAAGTCTCACCAAGAAATGCCTTTGCAAGAATAGTGAGATCTGCAAGTTCTGATTGCCTGGTTAAATGTAAGAAATAAGCTGAAATGTGCACAAAACCCACAACCTCCACAGCAGGAGCTGACAAACTAGCCCCAAAGCCTTTTGTGGGAATTAAAGTCTTACTGTCACTGAGCCATGCCCATTTGCTCACAGGAACTGTGACAGCAGCACTAAGTAGCTACAACAGAGCGACTTAGTGGTCCAAGGGGACCAAATGCTGACAAGCTGGCCACTTGAAGAACAAAACTTTCGTCTTTATGTTGTGAGCAGCTGGACAGAAAGATGGAGCCACCATGGGAATGTGAGAAGAGAGAGGAAGCCTTTTACCTCAGTATCCACATGCAGCCCCCTGCCAGCAGGGAAGCAAGAATTCCAGCGATACTATCGTTTGCCAAGGAGGCTTCCGACACAGATAGTGTTCCTTTCATACAGAGCTATTTTATGTTAAAACAGCCAGGACGCAGTCTCAAGGCCTCAGTGGATATGACCTTGTCCTCATTCTTTCCCCGGACAGTTTCTGAGAATCTCAGAAAAGAACGGTTGAGATTTGTTTACAGGGCACATGGCCTGCATCTCCCTAGCCCTATGAGACAAACTGACCTGAGAAGGACCTACAGTCCTACCTGGCCATTGCCCTCGGGAACACCCCATAAGACCATTTGGAGCTTTAGTCATCTTTGAGGATAACAGCTTCCAACTCACCAAGACCCTATGCAAGATGCTGGGGGCTCTCAGAGGGGCCCACATTCCTCCCCTGGCTAGGTCTTTCTTCCACTGAACCTTTCTCTTAGTCCTTGTGTCTTAACATTTATATTTAAAACCCTGACTCCGACCAGAGAGATGGTTCAGCAGTTTGGAGTATATACTGCTCCCACAGAGAGCCTGAGCACGTACACAATTTAAAAAAAAAAAAAAAAAAAAAAAAAAAAAAAATTTTTAAAGTCTTGAAAACAAAAAAGAAAGAAAAACACCTTTGCCTTAGACTGGCGCTCTCTCTCTCTCTCTCTCTCTCTCTCTCTCTCTCTCTCTCTCTCTCTCTCTCTCTCTGAACTTTTTTTTTTTTCTGACTAGAAACCAAGGATTAAGTTTTACCTGTGTCAAGTTTGCAGGTTACTGCAGATGACAGCATGGAGGTGTCATTTCTGATACTATTTACCTCTGGAAAGTTGACTGTGTGAAGGGTCTTCCTGAACAAGGGTCTAGAAATGGGGAATAGATCACATACAGTATCCTTGATTCAAAATTCTATTTATTTAGCCAAAAAGATAATAATAATCCTTGGAGTATTGTGAAGATATAAGCAGTACCAGGTTTCAGTTGAGTCTAGTCCTCAACACCCACACTGAGAACTGCCTGTAACTCCAGTTTCAAGGGATCCCACACACCCTTTCTGGATTCCTTGGGTGCCTCCACCCATGTGCACATACAATACACAGATATACACACATGCACATAATTTTAAATTAATAAAAGTAAATAAATCTCAAAAAGAAAAGAAACCCCACTCTGCCTCATACTGGCTCTCTGAATTTTTTTTTCTGTGTAGAAACCGAGGACTCATTTTTACCTGAGAACACATGGGGGTTTGTTTTACTAATCTTTGAACTCAGCACTGTGTTTTAAATGCTTTACATAGAATTTATTTCATGCCAGAACAAAACAGGTTCTAGGAATGGGTGAGTGCACGCACAAGGGACTGACCTCTCGATTGACACTTTGATTGCATGTTTATAGTGATTCAGCCAGGCTCTTTTTGAACATTTTTATGCTGTTGCCTGTTTTAGCCTACTTGAAGGAAGCACTTAGGTCTTAGGTTTTCAGATACTGTATTTTTCACATTCCCTCCCGTGTCTTTCTGAGAAGTTTCTAGGCACAAGCCAGTTCAGCTAATCCTAGCACCCTCTTTCCCCACCGAGGCCCTGCTGTCTATGTGTCAACACAGAAGTGAACAACAGAGGAATCCAGGAACTCAGTCCAGTTCTGCAACTAGAACCTTCCAACGTGTCAAGGAGCCCTGCTACAGTTCCAGGAAAAATAACCAGCTGTGGGTCTCAACATAACATGGACAATTTATGTCCTGAACTGGAATTTTGATTTGATCTTGGAGGCCATGTCCAGGAGCCAAGACACATTATAGGAGGGGAAAGGAGACTGTTGAGGTTGAAAGAAACTGGGGTTAAAGTGATGCAAACCAGATGCAGAGAGCTTGGTGGGTTCCAAGCCAAGCCAGGTGTGAGGTTTTGGGCAGGTGACTTGAGGGGAATAAACCCCATCTTTGCAGTGTTCTGATGACCTGGGGACAGGGGATGGATGGTGAAGTTGAGATTTAAAGTCGCTCGGTCGGCAGCTTTTCCCTCCTCCCATACTGAGTGTAGAATATGGACATGTCAGCAGGATTCTCCCCTTCTGCACCTGAATGAGGGGTTATTTTCAAGATGCCGGGTAGCCAAGTGGGCGTCCTTTGAAAACAGACTTGTGGAATTTCCCAGACTTCTCGCAAATAATCCACAGAGCTTTGTCAGGGTGGAAAAACCTGAATTTCTTCTACTCTGTCTGGAAAAATATACACAGTACAGTCTTTGTGACTTGGCAGGCCGTGATGACCCCTGCTCTTGGCGAGGGCTCTATAGCAACGAACTGGATGACCTTGAGAGGTCAGATGCCTCAGGGGGGTCTCTGCCTGCTCATCTGTGGGTGGGTGGGGGCATGGCTTGGGAAGGAGGTTAGCCTTTGTCCTCAGATTTCCCGAAAGTCAGGGATGACCTTCGCCGTGATGTATGATTAGGCAGATGTGTTCATGTTGGCTGCCAACTTCTGTGGGGCCTGGAGAGAGGAGCAACTGGCTGCAGAGGGGCAGGAGGGGCCTCTTTCCCTTGGCAGGCAAAAACTGCAATCAGGGGGCCCCCGGTGAGGAACTCTCCCAAGAATCTGCAGCTTTAGTGTTCTTGATCCATGATGATCTGGCTCTTCGGAGCTGACTCTTCTCCCACGCCAAGTGTCTGCGCCCAGGTCTGGTCCGCAAGAGGCCCTGCAGACCCCAGTTTGCAAAGTCAGCTCCGCAGTTTATGCCTGCCCAGGGCAGACAGCCAACTTGTCCAAAGGGTCCTCAGTCAGGCGTGCAGGATAACCACAACGTCCTCTGCGTAGGGATGTGACACAATTTCAGGATATCAGGACCAAAGCCTGAGACCATGTCCATTGCAAGCACTCAAGCCAGGATCCCGGTCTTGTTCGTGATGGGAGTCTCAAGTATCCCAGGTTGGCCTCATGCTTGCGATGTCACGAAGGCTAGCCTGGGCCAGCAGAGTAAGATACAACTGATACAAGTGCTCAAAGTTGGGAACAGCCCATGAGAGAGACAGTGCAACAGCAGACCTCAAGTATCTCAAGAGAGAGCACAGGGGAAATGGGACTCAGGTGTGAGGGCTGGTGGGGTCAGGGCCCAGAGGCCCGTGGGGTCCAAGGCAAAGCTGAGCTTCTGGAATTGCTGGAGATCCGTCTGGAATCCAATTTAGAAAGAGCGTCCCCAGCTGATGGAGAATGGTCTGTGAGGCAGTGAGAGACAAGGGGAAAAGAGAGAGGGGGAGAGGGAGAGGGAGAGGGAGAGGGAGAGGGAGAGGGAGAGAGAGAGAGAGAGAGAGAGAGAGAGAGAGAGAGAGAGAGAGAGAGAGAGAGAGAGAGAGAGAGAGAGAGAGAGAGAGAAGGGCATGGCTTACTATGAGATAGGAGGAGCCAGGCAAGAGGGGACAAATGCGTTACTGAAGTAGAAGGGCTGGCCTTTTCACAGCCTCATCTGTCCTTACCATGGGGCACGCTTTCCAATTTAAATTTGAACTGAATTAAACTAATTTCGCTTCATAGAACCTCAGAATTAATGGACGGTCCAATGACCTCAAAAGAGCTGAAATGAAAGAATCCAAGTTCCTCGTGTAGTGGGATAATGGAAAATGTTTATGGGTTCTGACCTGCTCAGCCACCGCTGGGTTTTAGTGAAATTAACACATTTGGGCATCACAATGTATTTCTCCTCCTCAAAACAAAACAAGAACAACAAATAGAAATGCATGCCCCTGGCTCCCATGGAGAATGTGGCCCCGTGCTGCACTTGCGGTGTCAGCACCTGCTTCTAAGTTATCGGGGCTCCTCATCTGTCCCTCCCCAGCAAGGCAGCTCTCAAGGGAAAGCTTGGCCTTAATTAAATTATCGAGAATTATTTTAAGTTTCATGTTTTCCCTCATATTACTAAAAAGTATTTGCTGTCATAATGAAGACCGCATGTGTCCTGGATCTAATTATTAAACCGTTAGATTGTTTTATAATTCCTATTAGATGCTTTGGTGAGAAAAGGCAGACGTTTTCTTTCCTGCTTGCTTTGACATTTATTTTCTGTCAGTGTGGTTTGTCCCAGCCTGAGGGAGCTGAGCATGTAGCGTGGCCTTGGTGGGGGCCGCAGGGTGGCTGGCTGGAGGTGGGTAAGGACGCTACCACCCTTGGTGTGCCCTGGTTGTTAGCCTGGGGTAGAAACCCTGGTGGAGTACCTCAAAACTGGGCTTCGCCCTGTCCCAGGGAGACTGACTGGACTTATTTTGGGGACATGCCTGTGGGCCCCTCCGGGACCTTGTACTAGGCCCGCCTACTTTCCTCAAAAGCTTCCAAGTGTCTATTCAGTGAAAAAAAATAAAACAGCCCAAGTAGAATGAGTAGATGTTTGGTTACATTCTAGAAGGTCCTATTACTTCAACTAAGAAACTGCGAGGCACTCCCTCATCATAAAGTTTAAGTCATCACGGCTAACTGAGCAAAACAGATGTGTCTCCAAATGCAAGCTAAAAACATCGTAAGAAAACAGAGGACAAATTACAGTAATTTGTGGTGCCTGTGGATGTGTGTGTAAAATCACCAACAATTGGCAGCAAGATTAGTGAGGTCTTTTCAGAATGTTCTACCGTGAAAAATGCCCTGAAGCGGGTGCCGGCTTTGGAAGTTTGCTGTGGCCAAATGGCAAGGCCCTGGCCACTAGCCCTTGGGGTGAGGCTTCCATGCCTACTTTAGAAGTCCCCAAAGGGAAGGGCTCCTCTGCCCCCTCGCCCCCCTCCCTAGAAGCAGGGCTTGTTGTGGGCTCCAGGCAGAGGGATCGTAATTTGATCTTTGTCCCCTGAGAAGGCACTGATTAGGGCCACTGTAAAGTGAATTAACTGAGTCAGTTCCAGGAAAAGCTGGCGTTGCAGGCAGCCCAGTGTGCTTCGGGGTCCTCAAGGGGGGTGTGCAGGCTGCAGCCACACAGAGGGTAGACAGCAGCCATCATCCAGACGTGGCCTCAGGGCTGCAGGTGTACAACGTCTTTGCTTTTTTTCTGAGACCCCGTTTCTGAGAGGCGCGGTGCTCTTTTACCCCAGTTCCTGGATCCCCACAGAGGCTGTGTTGGACTTCCCTGCTTGTCTAGATGCGCCCTGGGGCCCATGTTACCCACCAGCACAAGCAACATGACTTTGCAAAGGGGGTGGGGGGTGGGGGGCCATCTCATGTCTGAAGTTACTGCAGGGAATTGAGCATGTAGGAGATACTTAGGGCCTGGCGCTCAGTTGCCCTTTGTGTTAGTGTCCATCACCAGCATGGCATTCCAAGCCTGACATTGGTTTATCTAATCCTATAACTCATGCAAGGCCCTGAGTACCGCTGATCACTAATTGCTGCACCTGTAGAAGCCAGACCCTCAACCAGGAAACACAAGGGTTACCCTAGAGACACTTGAGTTGGCTAACACACTCATTGTTCGCTTACTCATTCTTGCATCCACTTGCTTGTGCATTTACCCACTTATCTATCCATTTGAATATTCATAGAGCGACTATATGTGTCCTAACAGTCGCAGGCATTGGAAGACATGATGCTAGACAGGCCTCTTCTATCACAGACCTGTCTTCCCACAGGAATAGCTAGATCTGTGACAGGTAGGCAACACTACAGGTGCAAAGGCAGAGCTGTGGGCACAGCTGCCCTGGGACTCCAGTAAGATATGTCTCTCTGAGCCACATGGGATGGAATGAGGCAGTCAGGCCAGAGAAAGGATATTGGCCTGTGCTGTAGGCTGCGCTAGCTAGAACCAGTACTCGCCCTCCCCTGCATGCCGGAGGGCCCAGGTTCAGCAATTGCCATGGTATCCTGAAGCCGGGTCCAGCTGCGCCTCAGTTCCTGTGTTCCTGCATCTCAACACACAGTGCTTTTCACCCCGAGCAGTACACACAGAGGCCTCAGAACCCCACTGTGGACCACTTGGGAGATGCTCCTGGAAAGGAAACTCCAGGCAAGAAGAGCATCAGCAGCCCTCCCCGGGCCTCCAGAGTTGCTTAGGAGAAAGCACAAGATTGGCTACCTGCCTTTCCAAAGCTGGAGGCTGGATAATGGAAGCCAAAGTTCGAAACCCGCTGAGCATGGGCCAGAATCCCCCCACTCAGACCCAATCCCCAGACTTCAGGAAGACAGACACCCTCGCAGGTCCTTGAAAAGCATGAGATGGCTCAATAACTGGGTTAATTTGCATTTAATAGGAGTACAAATTACAGCAACCTCCAACCATAGCAACGAACAATTCCATCAGACAGAAATTAAATGGCGGATGGTGACATGAACTGTAGAAAGTCCCTTCTTGGCTTTGGGGACAGGGAGAATGAAAGACCCTGTGGCTTCATGGACAAGCACAGGACTCCTTGCTTGGAAGAATACACTCTTTTAAAGAACTATCTATTTGTTTTATTTTATGTGTGGCCCAGTACAATGGGGAACGCTACCTCACTTGGTCTGTGCCTCTGGGTCCTGACAGCACCAAGCAAGCCAGGTTCAGCCACCATTCCCTATAGGCCAATTAAACACATGGGAAGAAATGGGAGGTGAACCCTGTGATTTATTCAGTGCAACAACAATGGGAAGATGGATGAAGCATTTCAGTGGCCCCCTAAGTCCATCTTTGGAGTCCTAATATGAGATTTAGGTTTAAAGAGAAAAGGGCAAGAGGCCTGTGCAGCTTAGCAGTCCTGTTGTAGGTGTAGCCCTGTGCTTCTCTATCCCAGCGTTGTCTCAGGTTCTGTTCATCACTGACCCATGACGGCCCGGGCTCAGGCCTCTCTTGTAAAATGGTCCGACAAGCTGTCGGAACTGTGTGAGATCTCTTTCCAGGAGACAAGATCCGTCTCTGGCTGGCCCCAGACTCCAGCCTCTTTCTGCTCCATGCCTGAAATGCCTGGGTGGTTCCAACTTCTTAGGACCCCTTGTCTTAATAGTCTGACGGCCAAAGGAGGGACAGAGGAGTCGCTAGAGTATCTTCCGTCCTTCCAGGAAGGTTGCACGACATCATCATCCCTATCTGGCTCCTTTCTTGGGATGCTGACTTGTGAATCCCTGCATCCCTGCTGCCCCCTACCACCTTATTTAACTGGCATTTTATTTAACAAGGTACTTGAGCAGTGCAGTTCGCAGATCTTGGTTGATGCCTTTTAGCATATGATGGAAGCCTCAATAAAGCCTGAGACACTTCTGTCCTCCCAGGAGGCTCCCTCCAGGGTCCTCAGAATAAACCATCCCAGACGCAAGCCCTTTCAAACGCCACAGAAGACACATTTTGTGACAATCTTTTATCTCAGGTTTTCCTTTTACTTCCCAAACTTCTCTTATGTCTTATTGAGGTTCAGAAAAGCCTCAAGGGAGAATGCACAAGCAAGGCCTGCCTCAGGCGTCCCTTAGCCATGACAGAAACACCCCACACAGAAGCAGACCTAAGTCCCAGAAACGGGTGGCGAAGAGCCATCCTGGAGGTCCATCTCAGCAATGAGGTCCTCAGGTCTCTTAGGCGATGCTTTCAGAAGTCCGAATGCTGCACTTGTAGAAGATTTATTATCTTAAATTATCTTAATTGTTTCATGAATGTGAACTTGATATAAAGTAGCTTCCTGAAGTACGTGGCTGAGGAAGGGAAGAAGATTAATGACCTAATCAAGCATTTGGAAACAAGCAACCATGCCTCGTGGACAGAGCACTCTACAATCTTCATTTAAAAACGTAATTATATTGATTGGGGAGCCGTATTCCTTTGTTTCAGAGGGTGGATCTTATAGTTTGAGAGCATTTAGCTGAATTGATGGGATTGTATTTAAAATGCTATCTTCCTAATTGTATCAAAATGCAATTTTCAGGCTTTTACTGCAGAGAGGGTTGGGTTTCTGGAGTCTTCTACTGCTCTGATGCTAATGTGGGGCGACCACTGGTGGTGTCAGGACAGGAAACGTAAAAGAAGAAAGATGTGTGCATGCATAACTGTCTATCTGGCCTTGTGGAGGGAGCTAAGCCAGGGTGGGGTCAGCGTGGGAAGTGGGGGGGGGGCACTGGAAGTGGCTTGAGAATGACACTCAACTCCAGAGTTGGGGCAAGCCTGCTTTACTTCCCAGTACCAGCTTTTCTGATTGTGAGAGAGAGAGAGAGAGAGAGAGAGAGAGAGAGAGAGAGAGAGAGAGAGACAGACAGACAGACAGACAGACAGACAGACAGACAGACAGACAGAGACAGACAGACAGAAAGGAAGGAAGGAAGGGAGAGAGGGAGGGAGAGAGAGAGAGGAGGGAGGAAAGGAGAGAAGGTGGGAGGGGTGAGTGAGTTGTGTGTTCTTTAAAGCTTTGTTGTGAGGTGTTTTAGTTCCCCCAGCGAGGATCGGATTTTTGGAAGTGGCTCATTTGAAGCTGAGGTTTGAGGTGATACACTGGAGGGATGGCAATCCAGGGTATTCTAGACAGAGAAATGAACCCCAAGTTGTGAAACTGATTTCATAGCATTGCTTTAAAAGCTTACATACTGTTCCACATACTGGAGGCTGTCTTCTGTTCATTAAAACATAATTAATGTAGGAAAGAAAACGTGCAAATTGAAAAATGCCATATGCGGTGAGGGTTGTGGGATAGTACACTGTTGTCAGCAGGCTCTCTTTCTTTCTCTCCCTCCCTCCTATTTCACTTTTATTTGTGTGTGTATTTGTGTGCTTGGGTGTGTGTGTGTGTGTGTGTAGGGCAGAGATCAACACTAGGTGTCTTCCTCAACTGCTCTCCAAAGGACCCATCTGCCTCTGCCCCCCAACACTGGGACTGCATGCATACACCCCTGGGCCTGGATTTTATGTGGGATTTTATGCTGGAGATCTGACCTGGGCCCTCATGTTTGTATGGCTTGCAAGTTCCTTACTGACTGAGCCATCTCTCCCACTCTCTCTGCTAATTTTCAACATTTGGTTTTCATCCTATAGTAAAATAGACTTTTACTGTATGTTGAAGGCTGGGTAGAGCAGAGAGGGCTCCTATCTTTCCCTCCGGGGTTCTCCTCCTTGACGTTTACTTAAGGACAAAAGACCTGGGAGACAAATAAACGGTGTGTTCTGCAGATGTCAGGAACCTGGACTGTAACATGGAGCACACCGAGTGCAGACTTGGAAACAGCCTGAGGGCCTGTGGAAGGTCCTAACGCCTGTGTCTCATCCAATCAGTCACGTCAACTCAATGTCTGGGACTCCTTCAGCGAGACACAGCAATGTTCTCATGGCATTTTGTGGGGAACAAACTCCCAGCAGCCCTCACAGATAAGACAGAAAATTGATGCCTGGGTCGGGGCTGATTCCAGGAAGAAGGGGCACTGCCAGAGTTGCTTCGATTTTTTTTTTTTTTTTTTTTTTTTTTTTTTTTTTTTTTTTAATCTATGTCTCTGTGAGACCAGAAAGAGTAATCAGCTCACAGGAAGTGGCACCCTCTGCAGGTTCCAGCAAAGCATACACTACAGTAACAGCTCAGGTGATTGGTAGAAGGGCCTATATACACTACAGTAACAGCTCAGGTGATTGGTAGCAGGGGTAGTTGAGAAGCAAGTGCTCGGGTGTCAGGTCTGTGGGAATGTACCCTTGCATAGACTTAGGAAGTTTCCCTGAAAGTTAGCTGAGTCTGCAAAGCACCACCCTCGCCCCCATGGAACAGGGAGGAACCTGGATGCCTAGGCCTTGGGGGCCTTTCTTGGTATCCAGAAACAGGGCAGAATCCACGTGAGTGGCCTTGTTTCCCAGCCTGAGCCCTGTGGCAGAAAGGACTTGGGATGGTTCTCTCACCCACACGCATCCTCATGAGGTTGTGTGTGGTCAAGGTGGCAACCCTCAAGACGCCAGCTGCCTGTCCTATGTGATTTCCCTTGGGGATGGGAGGTGGAACCCCAGGCTTCAAACTGCATGGCAAAGTCCACAGGACCGGAGCTTGGGGTACCAATTTTGTCCTTGTGTTAGATACATAGGAATATTCTAGACAACACCGTGTCCAAGTGGTGACACTCTGCTTTTCTAGTGGAAACGCGCCGCCATTTGGATCGATCTGTTGCCGTCTTTTATGGAGCTTGAAAAGCAGTCAAGTATCTGGGTAACTTAAGAAAACCATGAGGCAACTAACTGGAAACCGACCATGGAAATAACCTGGAGAACACACCAGACAATGGCAGGGACTGTGACGAAGTCAAAGCGTTTGTGCCCCTTCCAAGGGGAGTCTGGTTACCATTGAGAGCTACCGTGTGGCAAAGCAGGCCCAGACATTTGCAGGTATGGCATGAGCCTGGGAGACTGAAGACCTGTGGGTAGAGCTTCCCGCCTTGAACGGTAGCATGAGGCAAGGCCTGTAATCACAGAGATTGGAGAGGGGCCTGGCAGGAGGATCCAAAGTTCGAGGCCAGCCTCGGCTACCGAGCAAGTTCAAGGCCAGCATGGGAAACAGAGACTCTTTCTCCAAATGAAAAGAGGTCAGGGGCTATAACATGCCTAGTGCGTGACCCCCCGGACCTGAGAAGGCTTTATTGCTTTATTTATTTTTTAAAAATGCTTTTTGAAGGGAACTGAGGAGAGAGCTCAGTGATAGAACACTTGCTATGAGAGCTTGAGGACCAGAATTCAGACATTCTGAAATCATTGTGACCTGCTTGTGAGTCTAGCATTCAGAAGGCAGAAGGCGCATGTGCACGCACACACACACACACACACACACACACACACACATATACACATACACACAGAGAGATAAACACACATACATACATACATACATACATACATACACACACACACACTCATACGTTTCCACACACAAATACACAGAGAGAAGGGGAAGAGGGAGGGAGGGAGGGAGGGAGGGAGGAAGGAAGAGAGGAGGGAGGTTAAAAATGGTGTTTTGAAGGTTTCTAGGAAATCACAACTAAGCACCTGCTTCCATAGGACCCTTGAGACTTTGACTGAGACTCAATCCCTGGTAGGGGTCCTGTTTGCCGAGGCAATGCAGCCTTCAAGAGAAAGGCGGCAGAGGGAGCTTTTGTGACTTCCCGGTTCTTCTCTCTCTGCTTCCTGTTTGTGACTGAGGATGTGCACTCCATTTCCTGCTTCAGCTACCGCACTGGACTCGTCCCTGGCACTGTTAAGTCTAAATAAACTCTTCCTTCTAGAAATGGTCAGGGTGTCGCAGCCGGGCAACAGGAAAGTAACAAAGCCAGTGTCTGTGTGGGGAACTCATTATGTTTGCTAAACAAACTGAAAAAATGAGGACAAAAATGCGGGAGAGATCCCCATTTTGTTTTATTTTTTTGTGTGCGTGTACACGACACTCGTGTATGGGTTCTGACAGAGGCTAGAGGGTGCCAACCCCGCCTGGAGCTACAGTTTGAACCACTCGGTGTGGGTTCCGGGACCTGAACCAGGGTCCTCTGCAAGAGCAATAGGTGCTCTCGCACGTGGAGTCATGTGTTCAGCTCCAGGATCTGACTTTAAAATAACCAGATGCACCAACTGCTGTAGTGTTGCGACCAAGCTGATGTGTGCACCCGAGAGGCCCCGGCTAATCTTGGCGAATGATAGAATTCATAGTAGCCCATGGATCAGCGCACATTGCCAGCCCGACAGAACAAAACTCCAGGCCGGGAACCAGTTTTGAAGGCCTGACCAAGTCTCCAGAGGCTTCAGAGCATCTTGCGGCTTGAGGCCTCTGCCCCACTGCATTGCAGAGCCAGGAGGCCCGCAGCTGGTCCTGGAGGAGACAGACTTGTTCTCAAGTAGTTGACCTTTCCTGGGTTTGCCTTTTTTTTTTTTTTTTTTTTTTTCCTTTCAAAGGGCCCAGGGTGAACTCATTTTCATAGAAATTGTGCTATTTAAATAAATAGGGAGCTTAAGTTCTGTTTCCTGCTCCTAAACCATGCCAATTAGGCCAAGGCATTAAAACCACTTAAAAGCCAGCCCTGGAGGTACACATGGGCTGTGTGGCCAGAGGCACGCTGCTGCTCCTTATCAGCAGTAGCAGATGATAAACTGTCCTCTGGAATAAGACACCTTCTTTCCTAATAGACCATTAAGCTGTCTAAAGCAGAGGTCCCACCAATTAAACAGGAAATGCCGTCCCTGGGGTCTGGGATCCTTCCAGGCTTGTGCAGGATGAGATCAGGCAAAGAATTCGAGCCTTTTGCTGACACTATGTTCTCCTCCTCCTCCTCCTCCTCCTCCTCCTCCTCCTCCTCCTCCTCCTCCTTCTTCTTTTCAACAAGATCTTGCTGTGTGATCGTGACATGTATCTATGGCTGGCCTGGAACTCCCTGCACAGCCCTGGCTGGCCTCAAGCTTACAGTGGGCCTCTGCCGCTTGATTTAGAAATTGCTGGCATGTACCACGCCTCACCTGGCCACGTCACGCTCCTTTTTATTTTCCAAGGAGCCTTTGTATCGATAACCTAAGAAGAGCCTTGGCAGAACCCTGTGGGAGAGATTTGAGCATAGTAGTGATGTCACCACTTAGAGACAAGTACACAAATGGGTCGGTGGATTTGCTGAGATTGGGTCCCAGTCCAGTGGGTTTTCTGCTTTTTGTTTGTTTGGTTTGGTTTTGGTTTTTACCACAACCTGATCTTGGTTGGGTCTGCTCCAATGGAGACACCCTGACACACCCAAAAAGTGCTGGAGGACCTAGGGCTTCCCATAAGCCCACTGTTCTAGCCAGTGTAACGTGGCTGCTAGGGGCTATGCTGTGAGTACATTCCAGTGAACATTTCTGGTCAGACCTATGAACCTGTGACCTCACTCTTTGTGAAGCTTGTCAAGGTTTGAGCAGTGCCTCAATGTTGCTAGGGACTGTGAAAGGAGACAATGTCATTAAACGGATAATGAGCCCTAGGGATGGAAAACAAAAGAAAGCATTTTTAAAAAATGCCCCGTGTGTATCACTCAGGCATAAAGTGAACAGCCCACTTTAGTGTGAATATTTAATTTCCCCCTATTTGTAGCTGTCTTCCCCATTACTGGCCCTCATTGGGGGTTGTTTTGTCCTACTTCTCACCTTAGGGACACTAGGCAAATGTTTGGGGGACTTTTCTGGTTGTCACAACTCAGGGATGGCATCTAGCAGGTGGGAGTCAGGGATACTTCTGAGCCCACAGTGTGCCGAGCAGCCCCAGTATGGACAGCTGTGTGGCCCCAGGCTGGGAAGTACTGCTCCCTGACTCAGCTGTACCCCATGTGTCATAACAGTATAGCACACAACCACAGAGGGGCCTGAGGCACCATGGGTGTCACAAGGGAAGGCATACTGGGGAGTGAAGCAAGGCTGTTGGGTTTTGGCACCTCTTTGCAGGCAAAAGGATTTTCCTGCTGAGAGTTCATTGGTTGGTGCCTTCCCACCGTATTTTAGGTAACCAGGTTCTCATCTTAGACAAGCCATGTTGAACTATGGATCAGGAGCGAACAGATCCCAGCCTCCTCCGGTGCCACCCGTCACTGGGTGTTAGAGGGCACTTGTCACCCTTGGATTGGCTTTTAGTCAAATATCTACCCTGCTGGCTGCTGTGTGGGGAGTGAGAGAGTCCAGGAAGTGCTGGGGAGTCAAGATAGAGTGAGCCTGGAAAGAGAGATGTGGAGAGAGAGAGAGAGAGAGAGAGAGAGAGAGAGAGAGAGAGAGAGAGAGAGAGAGGAGATGGTCTTGGCAGAACTCTAGCAGTGCACTGTGGCACCTGTGCCACCGCAGTACCGAGCCGAGGGCAAGGGACTGCGGATTTAACTCATACACACACACACACACACACACACACACACACACACACACACACACTAGCACAGCGGGCCCTTCGTGTTAAGAGAGCAGCAGCAGTAGCCACGGCAGCCGTTTATTATCCTCCTCCCAGAGCTCAGCAAACAGGAATCCTCCTGTCAGGTGAAATCCCTCAAGAAGTAATCGCATCCAGGAGGAAAAGTCTCAAGGAAGGGAAGGGTGCGTTCTCAGAGCAGTAAACATGACTAGCTAACCAAGATAAACACAGACATGGAAGCTGCTAGAAACAGGACATGAAACAGCAAGACAGGCAGACAGCCCAGTTGGGCCTGGTTCCTACAATGCACTACCTTCAAACTCCCAGGAAACAGTTTCTGGAGTTGCATGTGATGGATTTCAAGGTTTCTTTCTGAGGATGGTGTTTGCTATCGATTCAGTTTTGCCCATTTTCATCTCCCTCCATATACCAGCTTACCCAGGCACTGCCAGCAAGAGGAAAAGAAAGGTGTGTCAGCTCCCTAGAGCCTTACACTGGGGTCCAGCTTCTTAACTGTCACTCCTGCTTTCTCAGTAAGTGAATGTATTGTGGTAAACTCCTCCAGCACACGCCGGAAGGCTAAGATGAGCCACTGTGGATGCACCTCGGAAGAGCATCTTGTTTCTCTCTCTCTCCTAATGAGATTTGCACATACTAACTTCATTAGCGTGAAAGTGGAGGCCACGTGCCCAGTGACAGCCGCACTGATAACGTTAACAATATTTACTATGTCCAGATAGGCTTCCTTTTATCTAAGGCTTGAGAAGGGGGCGGGCCAGTTATAAATTAATTCTTACAGTGGAAGTGTGGCTCCCACACTGAACAGATATTGTGCTCTAAGACAGAAGGTCTCCCCTGAATCTGTAAAGAAATTACTTCTCTTTCAGACACTGGGCCAACCCATGAACCCCAATTCCCATGCCTTGGGGCCATGACTCCTTCATTGCCCTGTTCCCCAATAAGTTGTGCTGGGTGGTGTTTTGTTGTATTTTAAATTTTCAATTTTATTTTACTTTTATATGCACTAGTGTTTGGCCTGAGCATCACATGCATGCATGCTGCCTGAGGCTGCCAGAAGAGAATGTCTCATTTCCTGAAACTGGAGTCAAGGGCAGTTGTAAGCTGCCACATGAGTGCTGGGAATTAAACCTAGATCCTCTGGAAAGGAGAGCCGACAGTGCTTCTAACCCCTGAGCCACTCTTCAGCCCAGGTGATAAGCTTTGAGCCTTCTTCATTTTTTTTCCCCCTTTGAGACAAGGAGTCACCCCATAGATCAGGCTAGCCCAGAACTTGCTATCCTCCCACTCCTGCCTCCTAAGTGCTAGGGTTATAGGTGTGGGACACCATAGTGGGCCCCTCTCTGGTTTGACGCGAATAACCAACCCACGGCCAGCACAATGCCTTACCTCAGGCAACAGAAGAGACTAAGAAGCTTAACTAGAGTGATCGCAGCAGCGATCCAGTTGGGTAAGACACATACAGAGTTCAGTCACCGCCCTGGGAGGGGCTCCATCCAGAGCGAGCTAAACAGGAAATTGGAATTTCTCAAATGATTCATTATCTGCAGCAACATCTTAATAACACGACAAGGGGTCGGTCTTCCGAGCTCCGTAATTAAACTGAAAAAGAACAGCTTCGCTCAATGGTTGCTGGCTGTAATTTGTTCTGACATCTAATGGTATATACATGGAGGGGAGAGGGTGAGGTTTGTGACAAGGTAGACTTGACACTAGACAGACAGCCTTGAGCTTGCTAGTGACTGGTCCCTGTTCACGTAGGGCAGCTTTTGCTGGCTGGGGCCACCGTGGCCTGTGACAGGCAGTCCGGGTGATCTTTCCAGATTTTAAGACAATTAAACAAAAGTGTAATGTCTGTGCCTTTCCGTCTGTTTTGATACTGGTAAATGCAGTTTCCTGAGGGAGATTGCCAGAGGAAGAAATTAGCCAAAGGTTTAAGAGAGATGGAGGAGTACTTTTGAAACTTCTGTGGAAACATGGGTACCAAGAGGATAGAGGGAGAAGGAAATCCAACAGGGAACTCAGAAAAAGAAGGCTGTCATTTTCCCTCAGCCCTGCCTAATTACAATGCCCTGCAGATGCTACCCCAGGTGGCAAGAGCCTGATTCAAAGACTGTTAGGCTTCTCTAAACTGTAGGCTTTTTCTCACTCACCTACCAGGACCTAAATCATTGTCACTGCAGCCAGTCTTTAACAGCTGACCTGCATACCTGGGGGGGGGGGGGGGAGGGGGCAGCGGCCCACATGAAGAGACAAAGGCGCCTCTTGCAGCTCCTCACATGTCTGGGGCTGGAGTCCAGCTTTCTGGTTGTCTAGTTCTGCTCTCAATTTTCCCTTTCAGAGATAATCGCGCAAACAATTTCATTTGTCTTTCACGCCGAGAGAGAAATGGCAGGTTTAACAGTCCTGAGCACCCCCCGGGGTGGTTATTGGCGTATCTTTTCTAAGGCAGGAGAGCTGCCCACCTTGGTCCTCCTCCTTCCCCTGCATCTGTCTCTGTTCCCAGCATTGCTAGGCCTTTAAGGCCTCCAGTGGATGTCCTCTGCCTCTGCCCAAGCTTCTGTATCTCTGCACAGTTCCTCTCCATATTCCAAGGTGTAGAATACCTTCCCCTCTGTGTTTCCAAGCCTTTAGCACATTTGTCTTCCATCACAGACCTGTTTGCTACGTTCTAGACCTTGGGCAGAGGACACAGCCCCAGGTCACAGGACAGTAGCTCACAGAAGAGCACTGTCTGGGAGGATGTGTGTCCAGCTATCAGGAGGAGGGAGGCTGTCGAGAGCAGGGCTAGTCGGTAGACACTGCCGTGTTGTCTCTCACGATGAGCACTCCCAGGCGCTGAGACCGGTCCTGGTAGCCGTGTACAAGTTCTTTGCCAGCAATATTATACCAAGAAACACCAAGACAAGGGAGGCAGGATCTCCCACACCAAGCAAGGGACCCACAGATGCTAGTGGAGCATCCTTATGAAGCTGGAGAAGGAGACAGAGTGAGAAAAGGGAGGATAGTTCATCCCCCTTTTGCTCATCGTCTATGGAAACCCAGTGGAGAATCCTGAGACACATACAGGGCATGGCCGTGACTCACAGTGTCCCTCAGTGTGTGGTTGGTGAGACTGGAGAGGGGCCACAGAGAAAACAGATTTCTGCAAACAGACACATGATTGTTATCTACCTCCATATTGTTTGTCAAAGCTGCTCACCTAAAACCAGAGGTGACTTTACTTTCAGAGGTGTCTGGGCCCCTTCCATTCCTTCCTTTCTACTTTCTTGACATCCTGCTTTCCTCTTCCTCACCTCTTCTTCTCCTTCTTCTCTCCCTTCCTCTTCCTACTTTCTTGTCCCTCCTTTCCCCCTCTTCTCCACTGCCCTATCATACAGTCTATCTGCTGATCATTTGTAGTGTGACACTGGAATGCCTTGCTTCTGGCCTTCTGAGTGGTTTTTGTTTTGGTTTTGGTTTTTTTGTTTTTGTTTTTGTTTTTTAGTGCTCCATGACAGAATGGAGGGGTTTGAGTCAGTGGCAAACTCCATGGAGTTAAGGCACTAACAAGTTTCTAAAACATGTAATTTATTTTTAAACAGGACCCTCCAAATAGTGGTCTGGGGTACTTTTTCTGGAACACAGAAGCATATTTATAAGTGGACCCTATTTGTGTCCATGTGCCTCTGTGTGTGTCTGGTGTGGTGGCACGTGAGTCCTGGGAACCCAGGACATCAGAGGAAATCCAGAGGTGATGACCGTCTCTGCCTTTCAAGGGACCTTCTGCCTGGTAAGCGCAAAGGAAGCCTATCCATCTTCCCTCCAGCTTTAATCATGGTTCTGTGAAGGCCCCAGGGACTCCTTCCCTTGCCTAACCTTCAAGCCAGATTTACAAGCCAAGGAATGTTAAGGTGAATTAATTCCCATCTTAAACACAAGCACAGGCGAGCACATAAAAGGAAAGAAAGGGCTCTTACTTCCCTGCGCAGAAAAGGTTACCAGCGAAGGGCTCTGAATTATTCTTTCCTTTGCTTATCTAGACGTATTCGAAGCCATATGCACCAAGCCATTTACATAGTTTCTATGGAGTGTCCCTCCCTCTCCCTCCGTCCCTCCCTCCCCCCCCCCCCCCCCCCCCCCGCCCTCTGCTCTGCTCCACGCAAGGCCTTGCCAGGGAGGCGCATCCTTCTTCATCATCCTCTGCCTAGAGCAGGGCAGAGCCTCTGCCTGCCCATTCTGGAATGGGGTTTTAATTGCCTTCTGGTTACAGATGATTTTCCTGCCGTTAGTTCCGGTGACTGAGAAGGTAAATGTTTGTGTGCCATGTGGAAGCCACGGGGTGTTTTGTCTTTTGGACCCTTTTCATCACCAGCTCCAGCAGAACCATCTCTGCAAAGTTCCCAGGGAAATCTCTTTTTCTTCCTCCCTCCCCTTCTCCACCCCCCAGCCTTTGCCTATTGCCTGTCAACCAGCTGGGTTGGAATACATTGATTTCAAGGGAGGTCTGCAGGGAAGGAAGGAAAGATAAAAAATAGCCGCCCTCTCTTTTTCAAACAGTAGACTTGGAAGCAATGGGGAGAGAAAAAAGATTAAATAGAGAGAGCGCTAGAGCCTGATACCAAATCTTTTCCACATCAAACTGTGGTTTTCTGTGACTTCAGATACATGTTAGTAAAGCAAGACTAAGGACTGAGGAATGTTAGGCAAGCCCCTGCCCCTTTAGGATGAAAGCTAAGTCTGCAGCCGGAGAGAAAGAGAGGCCCCTGGAGCCACAGTGCATGGGACATATTGGATCCAGATTTCAGCAACCACAAAAATGTCATCCCAGAGAGCGAAGGCAGGATGCTCTCTGCAGACTGAAGGCAGTCATGTGACCCATGGACAATGCTAAGCCCAGGAGAGTGAGGGCAGCTTCAGTGTGGGCCTGGCTAGGAGAGGGGACCAGTACCTATGTCCAAGGGGTCCCAAGGGGTTCAGGGATGAAGACATATGTACCCAGGAGTAGATAATCCAGACATTTGAACCAACTTTTAGAGCAGAGCAAGAGTGTTTTAAAATCTGATCTTGACCGCTATTCATCAGGGTGGCAAATCAGACTAGACAAAACCACCAACTGAGCCATCAGTCCTGCCGGGGTTTTTGCCTAGGGAATATACGAGTGATGAGTTTGTCCTTGATGGACAAAGTAGAGCTTGCGTCTCTCCAGAGCTCTGGGCTGCACTGGGATACCTGCCAGAGGTGCGTGAGGCCCTGGAGAGGATCTTCCAGCCTCTGCCTCACACTAACTGGTAATTCATTTACTCTCCCACCATAAGTAGGAAAATGACTCCCACATGGAACAGTTGGTTTTGTCAACATGGCACATGAGGACTTAACCTAAAAGGAGATTCTCAGTGAGGGATTATCCAGATCAGGATGGCCTACGGCCGTGTCTGTAGAAAATGGAGTTAACCGAAGTGGGAAGGTGAATGCATCATGGAGGCACCACTGCCTAGGAAGGGGATTCCCAAGTGTGTTAGAGTGGGGAAGTGAGTCGAGCACAAGTACGCATGCATTAATTCACTTCCTCTGCACTTAACTCTGGGTGTGACGTGACTAGTTGTGAGTAGTTCCTGCCACCTTAACTTCTGTGCCTGTCAGTGACTGACAGTAAACTGGACTGGTGAGCAAACAATCAAGCCTTTTTCTCCTTGAAGCGCTTTGGCCAGGGTATTTAGCACAGCAACGGGAAACAAAGCTACTATTACCTTGCTTGTAGCCTGGTGAGAATTACAGTGGAGCATGCTTTTGGGAAAGTGGGTCATTTTCTTTTTTCTGTTTTTTTGAGGATGTTGTTGTTGTTGTTTGGCATGTGTGTGTGTGTGTGTGTGTGTGTGTGTGTGAGAGAGAGAGAGAGAGAGAGAGAGAGAGAGAGAGAGAGAGGTGTTACTGTTATCATTTGAATACCCACTTGATCCCCTTGCCCTGAAAATGGTTCAGTGTCTACTTGTACACCCACTGTGACTAGACTAAGCTCAGGAGCCATCTTATTTGTCACCTACCTGGTAACTGCTGTTGGGGTCTGTTGTGGACTTCTGGGCCTTGAAGTCACAGGGAGTGCTAATGACCAAGCAGAGGCTGGAGTCTGGGGAGATGGCAAAGGCAGCAAAGTGCCTGCTGAACAGGCAGGAACAGTTGAGTCAAGGCTCCCAACACACAGGTTAAAAAGCCTGGTGTGGCAGTTTGAGCCTGTAATCCAGCACCAGGAAGGCAAAGGCAGGGGGTGGGGTGAAGGTGATTCTGGGGACTTGCTAGCCACTCAGTTTAGCCAATTGGTGAGCTCCAGATTCAATGTGAGACCCTTGTCTCAAAAAGTAAGGTAGAAAATGTTTAAGGAAGATAATCAATGTTGACTATGGTTTCTACATGCACATGCAAGTATACTCACACACAATTACACACCTCTAGACACATACAATGGGCCGGGGTCATCTCTCGGTTCTACATGAAGAGAAAAAGCCCATGTGACAGACGGTCACATGTCCTCTACAACAGTTACGCCACCTAAAACAGTAGCCACCAGCCCAAATGGCTGTTCCATATTTATATGAACAAAAATTAAGTGTAAACTTCCCTCCTTGTCACATTTGCCACACACCAAGCACTCAGTAGCCACCAGTGGCCATTGGATGTCATAGCAGATGACAATGTGAGGCATCGTTGTCACTGAAAAGCCTCCTTCTTGAGATATGCCCTTCCATCTAAATCTACCCTGAGTGGGTGGGTGGGTGACAGCTCTTGGAACCAGGTAAATTTGGTAGTGATTAGTGATATATAAGAAGGAATCATAGAGTCAGATGTGGTCAACCTAGCACTTGGAGGTGAAGGCAGGGAGATCCAAGGTTCAAAGCCAGCCCCAGCTACATGAGAGCATGTCTTCAAACATAAAAGAAAGGCCTGTGGGCATGTCTCTGCCAAGAAAGTGCCTGCCATACGGCAAGCAGGAGGAGCCAAGAGATTTTGATTCCATGTAGAAAGCTGGATGTGGTGTCATCTGCATGTAACCTATGATGGGGAATATGGAGGCAGAGTCAAGGAGAACCTCTGGAGTCAACCAGTACAGTCTAATCAGAGAGCTTTGGGACCAAGCAAGAGACTCCTTCAAAAAACAAAGTGGAGAGCTGTCCTGTGCAACAACATCCAAAGTTGACCTTTGACCTACACAGAGAGCAAGAGACAGAGAGAGAGACAGAGACAGAGGGAAATGGACACACACACGCAGAAATGACAGAGACAGAGGGAGAGAGAGAGAGAGAGAGAGAGAGAGAGAGAGAGAGAGAGAGAGAGAGAGAGAGAGAGAGAGAGAGAGAGAAATGAGAGACAAAGAGAGAGAGACGCAGAGAATCAAACACAGACAATCAGACACACACAGAGAATTTTGGAATCCCAAAAGGAGCCACCCCAGTGATTTCTCTTGGGGACTGAAATGTCACTGTATCGTTAACTGCTCAACAGATGAATCTGTGTAAGGAGAGAAAAGGGGTTGAAGACTCGAAGTAGAAGGATTTTCTCCAAGACTGAGAAGTTCCTGCCAAGGAGAAGCTTGGAATAAAGTTAGAATGCTAAACTAACAAGGTGCACCAGGCCTGAAGGGGTGCACCAAGCCATGACTCCAGGCTGCCTGTGTCATGTCTTCCTCAGCTTTGATTGCAGTTGCCAGTTCTTGAAAGCTCTGATATACAGGTCATAGACCAGGCCTCAGAGAGGGGGCCATCTCCCTACCTCACACCCCGCCCTGACTGAGCCACCAACCTGTTGTGTGACCTCTTAGGTCTCTGTCCTCTCGCCCCCACCCAGTGCAGCTTCCCACAGCACCTGTAAGCCCCTCCCCCTGCTGTGTCTTTGCCAATCATCTTTGTTGGTGTGGGGCAAGGGCAGCGTCGCCAGCACCAAGGCTCTTCTAGTTCTTTGAAATGCCCACTGGATAGCCAGTGTTCCTGGAGTCAAGCACATGCTGGGAGCCAACCAAATAGAAAATAGCTGGTAAGTTTCCAAGGTAGGCTTAGGACTTGGTCATCCTACACAGAAAGTCAGAATTGGGTTCTCCATGGTTGGGGGCTTCACGTTGGGTGCTCTTAGGAGACAGCAGCAGGGCCAGGAGAGCGGGAGAAGGAGCCACAGAGATGAAGTCAGGGGAGTGACTGTCAACGCATCTGGCAGGGAGTCCAGACTGAACCTTCTCCAAGAGTCTGCCCTGAGCCGTAGGGATGAGAGACCGCCTCCCCCACCCCGAATCCCACTCAGAGTAAGTCAATATTCTTCACTCTTGTCGGGGAGAAGATGCAGCCTCAAAGGTGTCTCCAGGCTAGGTGGCTCCCATCAGTCAATAGCACCATGTGTTCTTGAGAGCCGTCAGCACCCAGACTGTGGGTGTGCACAGCCACCGCTTCCCCACACAGGGAGTCCTGCCCGTTGTGTGACCCTCACCTCACTGGCAGACAAGGGGGCGGTTCAGTTTACACCTGAGCTTGTCCTGTTCTGGCTCTTTGGCCTCGTTCTCTTTTGTCAAGCAAAGGTAATATTCTGAACCCTTCCCATGTCGATTGAGGTCCCTCAGGTCCCCACAGATGTCTCCTCCCCAGGAAGAAATGAAGCCATCTGGTTTTGTCTCCGGTTAGCCGCCATGCCTTGACAAATGAGAGCTCAAAGGTCTCAGCCAGCACAGAACTCCGTGCAAAGTCAACTCATTACCGGAGCGGTCTGAAGCAGTCCATCTCAAATGGGGGCTGTGTTAATTAGAGATATTTCCATGCAGCAGCACAAGGCTGTGTGGGAACATTTGGCTACCTCGACCCCAGCAAGAGACACTCCGCTGTCTGATTGATTCATTGGTGTGCTTTGCTAACCCTTTACATCAGGGTGGCCCTGACAGGTAAAGTCCCACAACCTTTGCCTCACACAGAGTTAGTTCTCCGCCAAAGATCCCACTTGAAACACTCGCCCTACATGGGCAATGCTTCTTTAATGAGATAAAATGTCCTCTTCTACACAGCAAAGGCCACCTGACTGGCTGGGAGGGGTTAGTCTCTTGCTGGCCTCTAAAGAAAGGTTGTGTTTAAGGGAGAGTTTCTCTGGGCTCTCTGGGTCTAGGAACCTTGGCTTCTGTGTTTGAGCTTCTAAGAAAAGCCTGGGTTTGGGCCTGGACATCTTCAGGGAGCAGCATAGTGGACTGGATATAGGGCTGGCTTGCTCTGCCACTGACCTAAGTGGACGCATGACCGCATTGAGATTGATATTGGGTAGTGAAGACTGCGGCTCAGTCTCTCAGCTCTGCCTGTCCTCGGTTGTAAACCTAGGGTGATTTCATTTCACTTCTGAGCCCTACTTTCCTTACCTCTACAATGGAAATAGGAGCCACAACCTCCCAGCTGCACTGTGAGAAGGGAGCAAAGTCTAGGGGGGGTTGTCCTGACGGTCCTTGGCAGTAGTGTTGTTGGCCTGTGGTTCATGTCGAGGGTGGGGTGGGGGTAGGGGGTAGGGGCAAAGGCACAGTCCCAGAGGGAGCGAGTTTCTTTCACATGTATTTTCTGGAACTTTCTCATCAGAGGGCATTGACTTTCTAGCTGCTGATGCTGACCCTGGAGCAGATTCCCCCTGTGAAGCCGTGGGTGGGTAGGAACCCACCTGGGACTCCCGCTCGCGAAGGTTATGCTGCCTAAGGAGGACAACCCTGCAGACTGGGCAGCTCACGGCCACACAGGCTCCGAAGGGACCTTTGTGTCTTTTTCTGGAAGGCAGCAAGGCTAGGAATGCAAGAGTGTGGGTCAGCCAGTAACCTCAGAGCTCAGAGTTGCTGTCCAGGCTGATGGGCTTGCCGATAAGACAGGATGGACATAGCAAACATTCCTCTGGGTAAGGGGTTAAGGAAGATTCCCAGGCTGCATGCACATTCTTTCTCAAATGCTGGGAGAGAAGGATCTAGACGATTCTATCACAGGACGCCCTTTCTCCTCATGAGGCTATGCGTCCTCCATCTTTGGCCCTATCTCTACCCCACTTCTCGGCTCACATATGTCTGCTTGTGCTTAATGAGGATGAAGCACCCGTGATTCACTGCACTCTTTGGCAAATGGAGAAAATGAGCGCAGAAGTGACGGAAGGCAGGAGGTCTCGCTCGCTCGCGTGAGCGCCCCCATCATCTGTTCATTGTCAGTCTGCTCCCCTGGAGTCCCGAGGGACACAGTTCTGAAGAGCAGAGGAGGTGACTTGTGGAGCAGAGTGCTGCGGGAGGGCTCTGGAGGAGCTGTAGATCTCACCCTGCACCCTGCACTCTGTCCTAACTGACCGCAGCGCCTTCTGGCCTGGAGGGAAAGGGGTGATTGAACCACTTCCAGGCATCTGCCTATGTGGAGCAAACAATTACACCCATCTCCTAGACTCTCTTGCTCTGATATTATGTGAAATTTCATCTTACTGTACTCAAATTATCTTCAAGTCTACTCTAACTTGAGGAGTAGGGAAGGACAGAGCTAGGTTTGCTGATGAGGTGGGGAGTCCCGAGGTGAGCAGAGCCTCTGGCAGGTCACATGGGACCAACCTGGCTATATTCAGATGAGAAGGCTGGTTGGAGGGACTTTTAATTCCAGATGGTGGTTCTGACCATGCGTCCCTTTAGAGTCTCTGTTTTATTTTCCCAGCTACAGGCTCTCGCAAAGGTGGCAGGTGCTTAAAGGACTCTGAAATTAGTTAAAAAGGTGACCTTGGAAGGATATTATTCATGGGAAACGTGAGCTCACTCTTTCTTGGGAGGAGGAGCGACTTCCTGCTTGCCATGTCTTGTGGAATTTTGCTTAGCAGTGCTCCCCATCCTCTGCTCAAGGGGAAGTGGGTCCACGTATCTGTGTGATGCTGTGGGTGCCTGGAGGCTCAGGTTCTCAGGGGGGACCTTTGAGGAACCTCCATTCCAGGAGAGCTGCTGCCGAGGAAGCCATTATTCAGAAGGTGAGCCAGAACTGTGGAAGCGCATGAGGCCTGCAGGAGGAAGACATCACAAATGAGCAAATAGACTCCTCTTTCTCCTCCCACTCCAAGACAGGGTTTCCCTGCGTAGCCCTGTATGTCCTGGAACTTTCTCTGTAGACCAGACTGCCCTCAAACTCAGAGATTTGCCTGCCTCCGCCTCTGAAATGTTGACATTACAAGGCATGTGCCACCACTGCCTGCTTTCACTCCCTGAATCAAGCATGCCCTTGGCAGCCATCCTGAGCCCCTGCTATGCAAAGGAGAGTCAGAACTTGGAATGTGCCTGATCCAAAAGTAGTGAAAGTGTGTCAACGTGAGGAACACATTTGTGCCCCGACTCTGGTAGATGGGCCTCGTGGAGGATATTTGAGTCCCCACCACCTCCCTTTTCTCCCTCCCTCCCTCCCTCATTTTATCTTTATAATTTCTTCTTTCCTTGCACCTTCCTTCTTTTTCTGGCTAGAACATCCCGGTTCGGTTGTTTATGCAGCTGAAATCAACTGGCTAATTGTCAACTCCTCTTTCTGCTTTGGAGTAGTAAGCCAGGTCTTACCTGAGCTAGACAATCATTCATGCACAATAATTAGAAATCTGGAGAGCACAGAAGCATCTACAAGACAAACAGGTTATATAATTGCCTATTAAAGACTCTGATGTGAAGTAATTTCCGGAAGGGTCTGTACTCTTTCTCTTTGCACATGCAGCTGCCCACCACCAAACAACCTGCTCTTCACATGACAGTGGCAATGGCTCAAAAGGCCGAGGAGGCTCCCTGAGAGCAGGAGCTACTTCCTCCTGAAAGGAACGGAAGGAGGGTACATCGCAGTGTTCTGGGGGAACTTTCAGTAAGCCACAAAGAGGTCAGTGCAAAAAAAAAAAAAAAATCTTAGTTCTTTTTTCCCAAAAGCTCGGAGGAAATGGTCACTTCATACCACCTGTTGCTGACAGAGCTCACATAGGCAGGTGAGGAGTGTGCAGGCTGGCAAACATGCAGGTGGATAAGGGGGCCTGGGGTCTGTGTACACACAAGTGCTATTCTGCATAAGCCAGAAATATGTTCAAAAGATTTCTGTAGCCAAATGGAAAGAAAAATGTGTTATTTTCATGTCATGTTAATGTGCCCTCCCCCTCTACCCCCCTCCACTAATTATGCTATTTCAAGAAAATAATTGGATTTGGCTAGGAGAAATTAAGAATAGAAACTTGCAAATTATATAACCTAATGAATCTAACTTTTGGTAATGAACCTAGTTGCTAGTTAGCACGCATCGCTGATGCCCACATTAAACAGAGGAGCCATCCTAATTCTTTTAATTCAACTGAACCATTCTTAATAATTCATAATTAAGTCTGCCTCAGAAACGATAGTCTCCCTGGCAATATTGATTTATTTTCCTTTTGTGTCTCTGCCAAATGTTGGGAACTATAGTGTTTTCTGGCTGTCAACAGAGATCACAGAATAACTGACATGGCAGAGGGCTGGACCTGAAACCTTTCCTTAAGCCCCAGGGAAGAGGAGCTAAAAAGGAGAAAATGCAGAGAGAGGGGCTCAGGAGCCCACTGCTGCCATCTCAGCACGCAGTAGCAGTGAACCCGTCTGGTGGTGTGCCAGCTCGGCCTGACGAAGGCGCGTGTCTAGGATGCAAGAGCAAAGTCTCCCAAGGCCGAAGGAGCAATCCTGCCCTCTCTCACCCCATCTTCGGATTTCTTTCTGCTTGAAAGCCCACTGAAGTCAGCATTCAGAGAGAAAATGAATTGAAGAAGGACCCGTTCAAACGTGGCCCCGTTTGGTCTTCATCGTCTTCTCCGTGGGGCCGTTAATTGAGTATTCTGTAGACTTGAGGAGGCGTGTCGTCACCTTGGACTTAGACAACTCCAAATTGCCCTCCAACTGCCATCACTCCTCTTCCTGCTCCCCATACAAATGCATTCCCATTAAGCCCTGTCCTCTGAACCCTGACCTCTGACCCCAGCGGAAATGAAGTCGCCTCCAAATGCACAGAGCACAAAGCGGTTCTATTATTTTTAGAATGTGTAGTAATGAATACGGTAATGCTTATAATAAAAGTAATAGGTACAATTAAATTCTATCGTCAAAGATATAAACAGGAGCCCAGCAGTGTCTCAGCCTCGCATCTTAAAAGTTCAATTAAGAGCTGGCCTCAAGGGTGGGGGTGGAGGAGATCCAACTCTGTGCCTTGGGGTTAGGGGGGATGTCAAAGTCCCAGAGCTAGAATCCCCTTAACTCTTCAGGGGTCTGCTGCAGATTTGTCCTTTTCTTCCCATGCTTTCCAGCCAGCTGAGAAGTAACACTTTATTGAGTAAAAGACGAAGTAGATTGAATAGCATGCCAGATGCTTTTAATTGACTGCTTGGTGTGTGCCTCTGTGTGTGTGTGTATGTGTGCGTGTGCACACGTGTGAACGTGCGTGCGTGTTCTTGTGTATAGCTGCCTACAAAGGCCCGAGGCTGCTGGTGGTTGCCTCCTCAACGGCTCTCCAACTTACTTTTTAAAAACAGGGTCTCTTCCTGAGCCTGGAGTTCCTCAATTCAGCCAGGCTAGCTGGCCAGGGAGCTCCAGGAACCCCTCTGTTTGCCTCCCCGGCACTGGAATTTTTTATGTGGGTGCTAGGGATTCAAACGCAAGTCCCTGTGCTTATGAGGCAAACAAACATGTCTCTTTTTTCCTAGAGATGTTTAAAATGCTTTCAAATGGTCTGAGGCCGGTGATGTCTTGCAGATGAAAGTGGTAAAGCATCAGGCAGACAGACAGACAGACAGACAGACTTCTTTGGGTGGTGGTGCTGCATTTGGAGGGTTGTGGTGAATCTCACTCTGCCCTGAACCCCACCACGTGCTTGGCTGCTGAGAGCTGGGAAAGACATGGAACAGGAGCAGGAAGAGGCTACGATCCTGTGGAGAAAGCCAAAGAAGGAGAGAGGAAGTCCGAAGAACTGGCAGAGAAAGTGGAGAAGAGCGTACCCGTCCTTCCAGGTGGGAAGGAAATGCTGGTGCTTAAAGGACAAGAGTGACAACCATCTGGTGGTGAGTCCCAGGTCTGCCACCAACCATCTGGTAATCCCATCCAAGGCTTGGGTCTCTCTGACCCTTGCTTCTGTCAGCTCTGCCACAGAGGTATTTACTTGCGCTCTGCTGGCTCTGCCGAGCGAGCGTAGGGAGTTGAAAGGCAAATGCCATGCTGTAAAGGAGATTGCTAACAAGTGAGCCAGCTGTGTGACCTAAAGCAGGGCACTTAGCCTCTCTGTGTACCTCCCCATGAAACGAAGTGGTCACCTCAGCAGGGTTGTACTAAGAACAGGGCCTGGCATGTGGTAACTGTCTTACAGGCGCTTCTCATTAGAGCTGTTGACGTTGATGTTTTGTTGACAAGGAAAACTACAATTACAGCAGAAACAAATTGTCCCCTTCTTCCTAAGGGGACTTCTGTCTGTGATGTCATGGGACCTCTGTAGAACTTCTCAGGACACTCCTGAAACAAATCTTGGAGGATACCACAGTTGAAAACTGCTAGAAGTAGTTAAGAACAGTGGACTCAGGTGCCAGGACGCAGGTTCAATTCCCGGCATCCACACAGCTGTTCACAATTGTCTGTAACTCCAGTTCCAGAGGATCAGACTCCCTCTTCTGAGCTCTGAGGGCACCAGGTACGCATGTGGTGCACATACATGCATGCTGACACCACACTAATGCACTGATGAGGGAGACAGACCAGTCAGTTAGGTGCTAGCTGTACAAGTGTGAGGACCTGAGTTCAGATCCCAGCACCCGTATAAAAAGTCACATGTTACACATGTCTGCAGTCCCGGCACTGGGAATCCCAGACATGAGGATCCCTGCAGCTTGATGCCCAGCCAGGAGAGGCAGAGTAGGTGAATTCTTGGTTCTGTGAGAGACTGTGTCTCAAAAAAATAAAAAATAATAAATAAAATAAAGGTGAAGAGTGACAGAGAAGACACTTAACATTGAGTTCTGGCCTCCACCAAAGGATTGTTGTTGTTGTTTTGTTTTTTGTTTTTTGTTTTGGTGTGTGTGTGTGTGTGTGTGTGTGTGTGTGTGTGTGTGTGTACATGTTCATTTGAGTGTGCCCATGTGTGTGCAGATGTGGGCATGAAGGCCACAGGTCAATGCCAGTGGTGTCTTTCTCAATCACCCTCCACTTTATTTATTTATTTTCTTTTAGACACAGTCCCTCACTGAACCTGTAGCTCATTGAGAGCCTGGATGACCATGCCCCAATCTGCCTGTGTCCACCCCGCCACTGCTGGGGTTAGAAAGTGCACTGCTATGGCCCTGCTGTTTATTTGGATGGCTGAGAATCCACAGTCAAGTCCCTGTGACTGTGCGGTACCTTCCCTACTGATCCGGCTCCCTAACCACGCCTCATTATTTTATCCCAAGCAAACACCCCTTAAATCTAGAAAAAAATAAGAACTCTCCATCTGTGTATAAAATCCACACATTTCCATAAGGAGAAGTTGGGTGGTCTGAAAGGAAAGCCAGTTGTAGGTAACAGAGCCACCAGGCCAAGGTACTTAATCATCAGGGCTCTAAGGCTAAGGGCTGAGAGGAAGTGGCTCCCTTTCACCTGCATACTAGTCACTTGTTTCATCCCAGTGACAGAACACAGGTCAGAAGCAACTTGAAGAAGAAAGAAGCTTGATACGGGTTTACAGTTCAGGGGATCTAGTCAGTCATGACCAGAAAGGCACGGCTGCTGGGGTGACTTCATTTCGGGTGGTAGGAGTTTACGGTGTGGCTTCCTTACTGACCAGGAAGTTGTGAGTTTGGACCGGTTTCAAGGGCCACTTATAGGGACTCACTTCTGCTACACCAGGCCATAGTCCCAAAGGTTCAGCACCCTGCCAAAACAGCGCCACCAGCTGGTGACTACATGTGAAACATGTGCGCCTAAAGGGGACATTTCAGTCAAACCATCACAAATGAAGGCCTGTGGAAGGCTGGAATCTCGCCTCTCACACCTTCTTGGCTGAATAAATCAATTTTTCCTCCCCCTTCCTCTCTCCAGATTCTCTTGGCTTGGAGGCATGTGGGTCACTATACTCTCCCAGGGACACAATTGTGTTCAGACCAAATTGGAGAGCAACAGGGAGCTGGGAGGGAGAGTGGAACATTTGACTTCACCTCATACAAGATGTGACATATTTGCATTTGGGAAATCACTGCTGACTCCTGAAACAGATTTATCTTCTAGTCCTCAAAAGGCTTCCAAGAAATGGCAGGCCCCGAAGCTCAAATATCTGCGAACACAGATCTCTGATTTCTTGGCTTTATTTTCAGAGGCCTAGCTAAGCTTTTTTTTTTTTTTAAGTCCCCAGCCTCCTGGTTTACCAAGTAACTTAGCTTTGTTTATGTGTACCGTGATTACATGGAAGTGTGGTTCCCATGCAGTGTTCAGCCCAAACCAATCTCTTCCTTCTTTGGTCACCCAGTGGTCGACTCAGCTGTTGACCCCTGCTGCACTCTTGTTTACAGCTGGGGCATGCTGGGCTCAAAGACATGGACGAGGACATCCCTGCCCCAATGCACAGAGCAGAGAGAGCCTTTCCAGATGGCCCTGGCCAGATGAGCAAGGCAGAGTAGTGTTTGACAGAAAACAGGCACAAGCAGGAAGAGGCCAAGGCCAGCAGCTGCTCCAGGGAAGACGTGGTTGTAACCATCGCTGTGCTACCAAGGTGTCTCTTGGATGACCCATTTCTGCCAGGCTCTGGGAGATTAGGCACTGGGGCAAACATCTCATGAGGTTCCACATATATGGAGAGGAATGTCCCCAGAAGGAGCACATGACCTGAAAGGTGACAAGACTGGGATGAGTGAGAGGCACGTCAGGTCAGGCCCGCTATGTTGGGAGATGTGGACTGCTCAAGATGATCAAGGAAAGCAGGCTCAGAGTAGCAAGGGTTAAATCTGAGCCCCAAAGACAGAGCAGGAGACAGGAGGTAGAACATGACCCACCTGTGGGACACTAGACAATTAAACACTTTTTTTTATTAAGCAGGAACAGAGAGTGGGGCACTAGTAGGAAAGAACAAGAAGACACATAGGAGGGGGAGGGAGAGAAACGAGAAGAGAAAGAGGGCCTTTCCAGGCAGCAAGTGTGTAGGTCACACTGGCTTAGACCAGGCTGGCCCTCTCACAGATTGTTCTGGCTGGACACAGACCCATCCAGAGCTAGGACTGGATCCACCAGGAGGGCTGGGCTGGGGAGTTGGGGGTAGAGCAGGGCTGCCTGTCACGGTTTGCCATTTGGGTGTCACTCTGTATAGGCACCAGATGAGTACAGATGTGTGCCCCGTTCTGTCTTATCACCCTGTAGCACCAACAAGGTAGATTGTCAGCAGTGTCCTCCCTCGCCAGCCTCAGGACAAACGGCTTTTGTAGCAATGTTTGCAATAGCCAAAGACTAACAGTCCTGGGCCCTGTCGGTCAGTCTAGCACTGGGGTTTGTCCCTGGTGTCATTGTCATTTCAGCATGGTAGGCTGTCCTCAGCACTGGGCAGCATTTCACAGCATCCATGGCCTACACCTGCTAGCTGTCAGGAGCAACCCCACCCACTGCCTACTACAACAACCCAGATTGCCTCTGGGTGTTACAGAATCACCGTGGTTTTGAACCCTTGGGTTAGTGTTCCTACGTGTTTGTCTTACGGTCTTATTGCTGTGAATACATGCCATGACCTCAGCAACCCTTTTAAAGAGAAACATTAACTGGGGCAGGCTTACAGTTGAGAAGCTTAGTCCATTGTCATCGTGGTGGGAACATGGCGGCATGCCGGCGGACATGGTGCTGGAGAGGGAGCTGAGAGGTCCACATCTGGATCAGCCCACAGCAGGAAGAATGAAACCTCAAAGCCCACCCCTACGATGACACACTTCCTCCAACAAGACCACAGCTCCAGTAATGCCACTCCCTATGAGTGTATGGGAGTCTACGGGGGGCCGTTTTCATTCAAACCGCAATGCTCAACTGTGTTTGACTGCTCTCCATCCTCCTGGGCCAGAAAAGCAGGAACACGCTGATTACACTGTAGGGCTTCCAAGCTGACCCAGGAAAGCGCCTATTCTTAACATCTGTGGCTCAGCATGAAGTCCCAGGCAGCCCTTGCTGGGGCCGGTGGGAGGTGCGAGGTGCATGCCTACCTGAGCCACTGCCAAAGGAGAGGAATAGGGACCACCTGTGCACCTCCCCCGCTGACTCACTTTCAGCAGCTACACGAGGAGCCACCAAGAAGAGCTGCTGCAGGTTAAAAAGGGACGCAGGGCAGCCTTTGCCTCACTGGAGCATGCTGGGCAGAGCCCTCTGGAAGCTTGGAACGCCCACCGCCTTGGTGAAAAGGTCTCTACTGCCATTTTGCCTTCTCAGGCCCTAGGATGCTGGTCGTGGGCTTCCTGAAGACCAGACAGTTTTATGTTGAGTGAACGCCACTGATTAGATACTGGGTGATTCAGAAAAAAAATCTTTATCCCAGGGTTATTTTCTGCCTTCTGTGACCTCAGCATGCCTAGCTTATTCTAGTTGGTGTCCATCCAATTAGCACAGTTTGCTTAGTACTGTTCTTTTTTATTTCCTGTGTGTGTGTGTGTGTGTGTGTGTGTGTGTGTGCGTGCGTGCACGCATGCCAGCACTCATGTACACATATGTAGAGGACATAGAAGAATGTCCAGTGTCCTCTTTTATCGCTCTCCACCTTTTCCCTTTGGGGTTGGGTCCAGGTCATGAGCAGTGACGTGGTTGTGCTATTTGCCATAAGGAGATCAGATCTCTCCTGTGCAGAGCTGTAAAAAGAGAATGTGTCTCTTCAGGCCTGTACCCCGCCTGACTTAAGGCCTTTGACATTGCTGGCTCAGCTGAAGCTGACGAGGGACCCCGGCCTTGGCCTCCTCTGCACATTACAGTGTAAAGCAGGCAGGCAAAGCCCAGGCTTCCCTCTCCTGTGAGTTCTTCCCTTCATTAAAAATGAGGAGAGGGCCCTGCTTGGGTTGTAAAAAATATGGCTCAAAAACCAAGAACATCTGGCCAGAGCTCATTGCTGAACAGGATCTTCTCCAAGAGTTTGCTGGCTGCCAGATACATCCAAGGGAGCTTGGAGGCCCGAGGGCCCTGCAGCAGGGCCAGAAGGAACCGGAAATGCCTTACAGGCACGTGTTCCCTGAACACAAGAGGGGTCAGTTGATATCTAGGGTCACAAAGTCCTCAAATGATGCACGGTGCCGACCCAGGCCCTGTTGCTCTCTAGACACTGGGACCCCATGCACGTATCCAGATGCTATAAGGCCCTGTAGCATAGGGACAGAATATCTGCTCCACAGAGCAGAGGCTGTCAGAGGAAAGGTATGTAGCCCACAGAGCAGAGGGCCAGGCTGTGATGCGTGGTGACATACATACTCTGACACACTGCAACAGATGGCAGACACAGTGATGATCCAGCGTCCCGGCTCTGACAGGTCCTGCTCTTTGCTCTAGCCACAGGCTTTGCAAAGACTTCCTCTGGAGGAATGGGGACCAGCCACAGAACCCTGGAAGATTCTCTGTGCATGGAAACTTCTAGACACCTTTGCTCTGCAGATGGAAGGTAGCTCATTTGTGAGGCAATAGCACCCTCTGGCCCCAGACAGAGGAACTGCATCTAGAACATTCTCTGGGTCTTCAGGGTTCCTAAATCTAGTATAAATATATTAAATACAGTATAGTGAGCGAGGCTACCTAGAGCAGGGCTGTCTGAAGAGGTCAACACAGCCTTAGGCCCCTTGTGTTTGTGGGTCTTAGTGTCTGGTCCCTCCACTTCTAGCCCCAGCTGCCATTCCTTGGGAATTTTGGGTGGTGGAGTCAAATGTGTCACAGCTGAGGTTGACCCCTGGGCCCTTCTCAGGCTTTGGCGTGAGAACTCCCTCCCCTCAAATGCCCAGTTCTCCCCCAAAGTGTGTTTACTTACTAAAACCTTGATTTTGTGCTCAGTGGCCATCTGCAGCTCTGGGAGCTGCAGTAGGACCCCAGCGTTGCTACCCCCCATCTCCTTGGACATTTGGGTGATGCATGCTTTGGAAAACTGCCAAAAGCCAGGCTTTCTTGGAATTTGTTTCTTCCTTGGTTCCTGGGTACAGGGGCAACTGAAGAAAGAAGAAAACTGACTGACTCTTCCTGGGACCAGCTGGCCCTTTGCAGAGGTCCCCACACCCACCTATGACCATAGATGGGACCTCGGAGTAGCCTCACAGTGGGTAGACTGATCTCTTGGGATTTTGTGGAGTCGCAGAAATCGATGTTCCAGCCAGTGTGGCACCAACAAGCCAACTGCCAGTGTCTATTCCCAGGACACTTCCGTTGGGTTTTGAGTGTCTGTTTGACAGGTCACCCCTAGTGTGACCTAAGCATTATTCATTGCGCCCCACAGCATTTCCCATTGCTGTTCCAGAGAGGAGGGTCTCAGCCCAGCCAGCAGAGTTCCCACCGCTGTTCCCACCATGGCAATCCCTGCCCCCCAGGTCAACAGCGGGAGTCAGGCCTCCCATTCCTGTGTCACCCCAGGCTCTGAGGAGGCCGGAAGTTAGCAGGGTGAGAGCATGAGTGCCCTGCAGCCTTTCCCTGATACTCCAGCATTGCTCCCGGGCCTCAGGCACCTCCAGGATCCAGGTGACAGGCTTGCGCCTACCTGCTCTCTGTGCCCCATGATGGCTGTCAGAGAACGCCTGCGTTAATTAGATCTCCCATTTAAATGGCACATTAAGTAATTATCCCAGGGTAGATCCCAAATGGAGTCTATTTAAAGTGGGTGCCTGAACTTGTGAATGAAAACAGGGGTGTGAGTCACGCTCCGCTACACCACGCAGAACCCAAAAGGCAAGCTTGACGCCAACAAGGGTAGCTGCCAGCAGCCCTCTGCATGCCTCTCACTCAGCTGGCCGCATGCTCTCAGCCTGAAAACTGGTACCCAGCCCGCCTCTCGCTGGGCCATCGTGTGTCATTGTTTCTCAACTTCATGCAAGGAGGAGGCAGCGCAGAGCCTGTGTCGCAGATTCAAAAACAGGCAAAAAGCTAGAAGTGGAAGAGCAGCATTTTAAACCAAGGCTTTGGCTGGGCAGCAGCACCGTGGGCCATCGTGTGTCTAGGAAGCATCTGCCCACACCCGGCATCTGTCCTCAGGCCCTTCGATGCTCACGTTGGCTTTTTGCATTGGGCCAGTTTGTTATCACCATTTCACAGATACGGAAACTGAGGTCAGGGGAGGATGAAGCCTTCTCCAGAGTCCCACAGCAAAGAGTAGTTGAGCTAAGTTTTATGTGGCTGCTTTGTTGGGTTGGACGTGTACATTTACATCAGCTGTGCTCACTCAAATGAGACCTCCTGTAGACGAAGCCCTGTTAACCTTCCCTTGTAGAAGGTGGCAGGGCTTATGACGTTCACCAGGCCCATCAAGTCTCTCCCTTTTCCTACAATACATAAGCAGCTAACAATTGCCAGGAGGGAGCTAGGAATGTGTCTCAGTGGTAGTGCACTTGGCCTAGAATGCATGACGTCCCAAGTTCAAGGCCCAGTACTGCAAGAGGGGTGGAAAGGAGAAGAAAGATGTGAGTTAGGTGTGCTGATGTACCTGTTAACCATAGCACTGGTTAACCATAGCCTGTTAACCATAGCACTGGAAAGGTAGAAAAAGGAAGATTAGGAATTTGAGACAAGCCTTGGCTATATAGTGAGTACAAGGCTAGCCTAGGCTACATAAGACTCCTCTCTCTCTCTCTCTCTCTCTCTCTCTCCTGCCCTCCCTAACCCCCCCCCAAACACAGAGGGCATTTCTCTAGTGAGTAGTCCCTTTGATAAATGTCTTCTATTGTTCCTTGTCATCGTCCATGGATAAATAGAAATAGGCTCCCCAGGAAAACACCAGAATTTCAGGGTGCTGAGGTCAGACCCTAAGCCACCACTTCGAAGCAGCTAGGAGCAGACTCTGGGAATGGAGTAGTGTGACCTTCAGGCGAGATCAGAGCCTGCTGGGTTTCCTCGTGCTGGAGAAAGTCTGAAGCCATGTTGGAAAGTCACTCAAGTAGCTGTGTGGACAGATCATCCTGGCAGATGGGAGTGTGGCACATGGCTTGCCAGCAGCCACACAGTGTGTGCCTATGTAACCCTGTATCCTGCCCAGTTGACAAGCAACATTAGCCATGACACCAGGGGAACCTCATGGATAAGAGAACTACCTGTGCAGCTATTAGCTAAGTACTAATGTTGTTTCTCCATTACATCGAACAGCCAGGCAGGGTTTAAATTTTGCATTGATAAGCACACATAGCCAAGTTTGAAAGAGAATTCACATAAAGCTGAACACAGGGATAATCCTAGTGCGTAGGAAACGAGTCATCTTCTCAGACCTCAGAAACAAGAGCCTCGAAAATGGGGAGTCAGACAACACTGCCTGGTTTCTGTCCCTCCCCCGCCCCCAGGGCCTCGGGTCCCAGTGTTAGGCTTTGCAGCCAGGAAGGCTGGACATAGGGTCGGGGGCCTTCACTAGGCATCTGGGCTCTTTGTACCAGCTGGAATGAGGAAAGCAAGGACATACCCGTGATATGGCCGGATGGGATGGTGACTGGTGGCCCTACTAGGCCCAGGGTCACAGGGCAGCCTCAACATGGCAGATGCTGTGTGATTATAAGGAAGTCAAGGGACGAATGTGTTCCTCATGTTGACTCACTTTCTCTACTTTTGGATCAGGCACATTCCAAGTTCTGACTCTCTTTTGCATAGCAGGGGCTCAGGATGGCTGCCAAGGGCGTGCTTGACTCAAGGAGTGAAAGCCGGCGATGGTGGCTCATGCATTGTAATGTCAACATTTCGGAGGCCGAGGCAGGCAAATCTCTGAGTCTGAGGGCACCCCGGTCTACAGAGAAAGTTCCAGGACAGACAGGGCTACCCAGGGAAACCCTGTCTTGGGGTGGGAGGGGAGAGAAAACAGACCATCTTGCCAGGAACAAGCAGCCGTGCAGAGACCTGCACATCTGTTGCTGGTTAACGCTACAGCTGCCCTCTATTCTGCCTTTTAATTCAACCACTAAAATCTTTTTTTTTCACCCCTCTTAAATGAAGTTAAGAGTTTTAAAAGCTGCCATTTGGTGGCTTGAGTTGTTTATGAGAAACAAGTCCCTGTGGGTCCTGGTATTGACTCTGACTGGTCTGACTTGGACCCTGAAATATGCACCCGAAAAGAAGACTCCCCCCAGAGAACTTGGGGAGTCCTGAAGAGTGGGAACATAGGCCCAGCAGGCAATGTCCCACTGTCAGTTTGGTCAGGGGCCCCCTCCTTGGATCAGAGGAAGGTCTTAAATGAAGGGCAAGGGACCTGCGCCCTTCTGACCACTGTGCAGCCTGAGAGTTTACATTTTAACCTCTCCAGGTGACTCTCATGAGCAACTGGGAAGGCTACATGGCCTCCATCTGGGAGTGACCGGAAGTGATGTGGCATTGTCAGGAGACCAGCAACAGCAGTTATTAGTCAGAGATTTGACTCTGTCCACCTGACCTCAACCAAGGTCGCAGGCACAGTATGCAACAAGGAGCTGAGTTCTCCCAATGGCCTTTCCAGAACTCTGCTCCACAGGCCTGGGTGAGCCCAACTGAGGGCAGGGTGGGGATGAGGGCGGCGGGGGGAGGCCAGGGACTTCCCCCTTCACACCTCTCCAGAACTCTGTTCCATAGGCCTGGGTGAGGCCAGGTGAGGAGGTAGGGGGTCAGGGACTTCCTCTTGGCTCTGTTTATGGATTTGGGTGGACTTTTTAAAAATTCTTTTTAGCATTTTTAATCTATATTTCCTCTTTTATAATGTGACAAGACCTTATGTTCATCTTCTACCACAGGTATAGCCACTGCAAACAACAAGCTCTAGTGTCTCGGTTTATTGTCAAGGTCCCTCTGGGGCCTTGGCTAAATCCAGGTGTCCACCAGGGTCAAGCCTCTTCCCAGGGCCTCAGGAGAAGGCTCTGCCTCTCTGTTCCATCTGCTCAGTTCCCTGCCTCTTCTGTCAGGCTCCTAGTCTCCACTGACTGTGAGGCTGACCTTTGCCTCTGACACACTGTCTTTCTGCCTCCTCCTCTGGAGTCCCTTCAGAGAGATGACCAGGCACACGACAACCTCCGAAACCTCCCTTCTACCCTCTTCTTAGCCTGAGTTTAGGGATGCCCCCAACACACACACACACACACACACACACACACACACACACACACACACACACACACGCGCGCACGCTGTTATGGGCTCCTGGAAAAGATGTGGTCGCACACGCATCTTTGTAACCTCCAAGGTCTTAGTGATGGCTACACAGACCTTAGGCCATGTAAGGCAGTACATGCACGGGGCTCAATGGCCATGTGCCCACCCCAACCTGTGTGCAGTGAAGTGCAGGACCCTCTAGAGCTCCTCTGGGTGGGTTTTCCATGATGACCACCAAGTTGGGATGCAGAGGCCCCGGCAGGACACCCCTGTCCCACATGGCCTCTAGACCATGTCCTGTAGACCTGAGTAGGACCCACTGTGCCTGCTTTTCCTCCCTCCCAGCAATGTTCTCCCTCCTGGATTCTGAGAAGTACGGAAGGAGCGCACCTTCACTGAGTCCGAAAGAGGTCTCCACTTTCTGCTTTCCACGGTACAAGTAAGACCTCTCCGATCTTTGGTCTATCACAGGGGCAGGAACAGTAAACACAGGGTGTGGGCATATTTGTTTAGCTAGTTTATTGGGTTTGTATACCTACCACCTTTCTCCACCCCAATCCTTTCCAACACCCCAACACTAGGCAGGAGAGAAAGAAGGTTAGAGGGGAGAGGGAGTGTAGGTCCCTAGGCTACTTCCTGCTGAGTAGGGTCATAGGGTTCCTTGAGGCAGGTCCTATCTTTGTTGCAGCCCGGAGACAGCAGGCGCCACCTTCTTCTTCAGAGCCTCGCCCACCCCATCCCTCCCTGGGCTCTGGCATTTATCCCCCTCCCCAGAGTCCCCAAAATTAAACTATCTGCAGCTGGCGAAGATCACGGCCCTGCTAGTGCATGAGACAATCATAGTTAATGGCTGTGGACAAACTGAAGCAGCCCCATATTCTGCATCTGGGATGAAAACAAAAACATATCCACATAACATAATTGGTATTTTTTTTTTTTTAAGAAACCAAAACTCTCACTACAATAGGATTGTGGTGTTTCCCTTCTGTAGATATGGCTGAGGCCTAGGGGCCCTAGAATGTCCCATATCCAGGTCTAGTGTGAGACAAACAGAGGAAAAACTGAAGAGACACAAAGAGGGAGGGTCTGCGCCCATCAATGACATCTTCAGATGGAGTTCATGGATGGACGCTCTGTGTGCACCCGTGAGTGTGTATGGGGGGAACTATGACGGATGCTCTGTGTGCACCCATGAGTGTGTATAGAGGGCGACTATGGTGGACGCTCTGTGTGCACCCGTGAGTGTGCATAGAGGGGGGAGGGACTATGATGAACGCTTTGTGTGCCCCTGTGAGTGTGTATGGCGTGTAACTATGGTGGAGAATAAATATCTCCTCCCTATAGCCCTCCCTGAAACAACATTGCCCCCAGCATCCTGCTCCTCTGAAGGAGAAACTACAGGCACCACTGGGAGTGGATAGAGAATGCCCTGTCAGCAGGCTGCACCTTTCTGTAGCAGAGCGGGTAAGACGATGTGGCACAGGGGACCCTTGAACTAGGGAATGTGAGACGTGGTCCGTGGTTTAAATGCACACACTTAGGAAACAATGACGATTGCCTCGCTCCTTGCTAGGGTGTACATCTTTAGGATAATTACAGTTGAAATTATTTTTTTTTTTCTGGAAAGAGAGATGAAGGGTCATGAATGCCCCCCTCCCGCCCCCTAGTTTCAGAATCCCTGAGAATGTTAGCACAGTGAAGATGCTGCCTTTTGTTATTAACTGCTCCCCCTGGTGGCCATGTGGTGAACAGACTTGAGAGCCTTGAGGAAGGGGCTGGAGCAGACTCTGCCTAGGCTGGTACATACAGAAGAGCCTCTGTCTATAAGGAAAGTCCACTGAATCTCCAAGAGGACTAGATGTGGGCAAAAAAAAAAAAAAAAAAAGGACGTGAGGATGGTCCCAAAGGGCTAGAGTGTAGGGAAAGGGGCTAAAGAGCAGGGCCTGAGAGGCAGATGGGCAGAAGGTCTAAGTGAAGGCCAAGACTGTGGATTCTGCATTCTGTGGAGGAAGCGGTTGTGCTGCTCAAGCAGCTCTGACCCTCTCCAAACAGACCTCTGGCAGCCTTCGTGTTGCCTGTCACATCAGAGTGAGTGTAGGAGGGGCTGGGGTGTGGAGCATTTTGCACAGAGCCTGGGACACAATGGGGCCTCTGATGGAGCTAATTTCAGTCAAACCACCAGTGTCAGGTGTGTGCTAGCAGCTGCCCTAAGTGGCAGTGGGCCCCGGTGCACAACGGCACAGAATGAGCTCCAGGATAGAGAGGTGGAGGGGAGAGAGGTGAAGTGGACACGGGCAAGCAGAGCCCAGAATGAGGTCTGGTTTTGGACAACTCCTCAGGGCCCTGGGTCCAGGACAGAGCTGAGCAGTCCTCACTCTGGCCTTCAATTTCAGGTCTCTCAGAGTAGAGGCTTCAAACTAGTGCAGCTCTTTGTGAAGCTCCGGGACACGCCTGAGCCATCTTTCGGCTTGAAAACAGAAAAAAAAAAATCTGTTTTATTGTTAATTAGCCATTTTAGGAAGTGAAAGGTAAAACTTCCCAGGATGCTAGAAAAATCCAAGAGAAATTCTTTTAGTTAGTTACTTTGTCTGTGACAGAAATGCCTGGTAAAAAGTGACCAAGAAAGGAAGGTTCCCTCTCATTTGTTGTGTTTATTTGTCTGCTTTGACTCAGGGTTTTGGGGGCAGTCTCCTCCAGAGGGGAAGTCACATCATATCCACGGCCAGGAAGCAGGGACAGATGGACGCTGGTGCTCAGCTCCTTTTTATTCACTCTAGGATCCCAACTATGGAAGGGCACTGTGCCTGCTCAGTTAAACCATGTAGAATTATCCTGGAGGTCAGGCCCAGAGCTAGGACTCCTCCCTGGAAACAGGGCTAACCACCATAACAGACAAAGTGAAGGAGCAGAGTCAGGGAAACTGACCACTCTTACCTCTCAGCTCCAGAGACCATCCAGGTCTTTCTTATTTTTTTATTTTCTATTTTTATTTTAGGCCTTGAGGCTGCCATTGTTCCAACAGCCACTCAGGACTCTCTGTCCTGTCTAGATTGGCAGCTTCCTTTGGTGTGACAGTCCTGGCTTTGCTTCATTGTTAACCCAGCACAGCCCTTTCTGCCTCCTGCCTCCTTCTCCTGAATTTGACAAGTAGAAGGCTCTTTTTTCCCCCTCTGTTAGAGCCCCACACCTTCCATGAACCTTAGATAAGCAAGTGGTCCCTTGTCCATGCCTTTGCGGTGACCTGCATCTCCTGAGTCTGTTCCATACTCCCTCCCACTGCCCAGGCAGACATCACCAATCAATTTTCCCAGTGCTAGAGCACACTGCACAGGAGGCTCCCTTCGATCCAGCCACACCAATCACAGAGGAGAAATGGGTCAAGCTATCTCACACTCCTTATCTGTTCTTGCATTTCAGAACCCCAAGTGTGTAGGAGGCCAAATCCTAGTCTGTCCAACCATGTTCCTACCCATGAGCCCCTACTTAGCGAAAATGCTGGTGTTCTGCATCATATTCTAGACAGGATCCCCCAAAGGAATGGTCAGACTCACTGTAATCCTGGGTCTCTGGGGGATGAGTGCTGAAAGACAGAAAAGCGTGATTTCTCATTCAACACAGCCAGAGTCCTGGGCAGTGCCTCCCTTCTCATGAACAGAGAGTTGGATTCTCGTAAGTGCCTTGCAGGGCTGCTCCTGGCTTCTTCATATTCATCCTCTAGGATACAGGTTGCAAATCCCTAATGGAAAATGCTCAGGCTTGGAGCTATCTCAGATCAGACTCCTTGAAGTTGTGTATCTACCTAATGAGATATCCTGAGGATAAGACCTGTGTCTAAACACAAAGTTCACCCGCATGCACCCTGTGCATATCTTACATATGAGGCTGGAAAGTGGTTTCTTCAGTTTGAGCACACCAGCCACTGAGAAGGGATGTAGGATTTTCTGGTTGTAATATTGTGTAGACAGAAAAAAAGTGTCAGTTTTGGGGCTGGAGATTTTTAGAGGAATACTATACTTCATCTGTGCTGTGCACTCTCCAGGCACTCCATCTATGGTGTGCACTCTCCAGACACTCCATCTATGGTGTGCACTCTCCAGGAACTCCATCTATGGGTGTGTACTTTCTAGGAACTCCATCTATGGATGTGTACTCTCCAGGCACTCCATCTATGGTGTGCACTCTCCAGGCACTCCATCAGTGGTGTGCACTCTCCAGTCACTCCATCTGTGGTGTGCACTCTCCAGTCATTCCATCTGTGGTGTGCACTCTCCAGGCACTCCGTCAATGGGTGTGCACTCTCCAGGAACTCCATCTGTGGTGTGCACTCTCCAGGAACTCCATCTGTGGTGTGCACTCTCCAGGCACTCCGTCAATGGGTGTGCACTCTCCAGGCACTCCATCTATGGTTGTGCACTCTCCAGGCACTCCATCTATGGTGTGCACTCTCCAGTCACTCCATCTATGGGTGTGTACTATCCAGTCACTCCATCTATGGGTGTGCACTCTCCAGGCACTCCATCTATGGTGTGCACTCTCCAGGTAATCCATCAGTGGAGTGCACTCTCCAGTCACTCCATCTGTGGTGTGCACTCTCCAGTCATTCCATCTGTGGTGTGCACTCTCCAGGCACTCCGTCAATGGGTGTGCACTCTCCAGGAACTCCATCTGTGGTGTGCACTCTCCAGGAACTCCATCTGTGGTGTGCACTCTCCAGGCACTCCGTCAATGGGTGTGCACTCTCCAGGCACTCCATCTATGGTTGTGCACTCTCCAGGCACTCCATCTATGGGTGTGTACTATCCAGTCACTCCATCTATGGGTGTGTACTCTACAGACACTCCATCTATGGGTGTGCACTCTCCAGGCACTCCATCTATGGGTGTGCACTCTCCAGGCACTCCATCTATGGTGTGCACTCTCCAGTCACTCCATTTATGGGTATGCACTCTCCAGTCATTCCATCTATGAGTGTGCACTCTCCTGGCACTCCATCTATGGGTGTGCACTCTCCAGGCACTCCATCTATGGTGTGAACTCTTCAGGCATTCCATCTATAGGTGTGTACTCTCCAGTCACTCCATATATGAGTATGCACTCTCCAGTCACTCCATCTGTTGTGTGCACTCTCCAGTCACTCCATCTGTGGTGTGCACTCTCCAGTCACTCCATCTATGGGTGTGTACTCTCCAGTCACTCCATCTGTTGTGTGCACTCTCCAGGTACTCCATCTGTGGTATGTACTCTCCAGTCACTCCATCTGTGGTGTGAACTCTCCAGGCATTCCATCTATGGGTGTGTACTCTCCAGTCACTACATCTGTGGTGTGCACTCTCCAAGCACTCCATTAGTGGTGTGCACTCTCCAGTCACTCACTCTATGGCTGTGCACTCTCCAGTCACTCACTCTATGGCTGTGCACTCTCCAGTTACTCCATCTGTGGTGTGTACTCTCCAGTCACTCCATTTGTGAGTGTGTACTCTCCAGTCACTCCATCTATGGGTGTGCACACTCCAGGCACTCCATCTATGGATGTGCACTCTCCAGGCACTCCATCTATGGGTGTGCACTCTCCAGTCACTCCATCTCTTGTGTGCACTCTCCAGTTACTCCATCTGTGGTATGTACTCTCCAGACACTCCATCTGTAGTGTGCACTCTCCAGGCACTGCATCTGTGGTGTACACTCTCCAATCACTCCATCTATGCATGTACACTCTCCAGGCACTCCATCTATGGGTGTGCACTCTCCAGGCACTCCATCTATGGGTGTGCACTCTCCAGGCACTCCATCTGTGGTATGCACTCTCCATGCACTCCATCTATGCTTGTGAACTCTCCAGTCACTCCATCTATGGGTGTGCACTCTCCAGTCACTCCATCTATGGCTGTGCACTCTCCAGTCACTCCATCTATGGCTGTGCACTCTCGAGGCACTCCATCTGTGGTGTGCACTCTCCAGTGACTCCACTGTGGTGTGCACTCTCCAGTAACTCCTTCAATGGGTGTGTACTCTCCAGGCACTCCATCTATGGGTGTGCACTCTCCAGTCACTCCATCTGTGGGTGTGCCCTCTCCAGTCACTCCATTTGTTGTGTGCACTCTCCAGTTACTCCATCTGTTGTATGTACTCTCCTGTCACTCACTCTATGGGTGTGCACTCTCCAGGCACTCCATCTGTGGTGTGCACTCTCCAGTCACTCCATTATGCATGTACACTCTCCAGGCAGTCCATCTATGGGTGTGCACTCTCCAGGCACTTCATTTGTGGTGTGCACTCTCCAGGCAATCATCTATGGATGTGCACTCTCCAGTCACTCCATCTATGGGTGTGCACTCTCCAGTCACTCCATCTATAGCTGTGCACTCTCCAGGCACTCTATCTGTGGTGTGCACTCTCCAGTCAATAGATCTGTGGTGTGCATTCTTCAGTCACTCCATCTGTGGTATGCACTCTCCAATCACTCTTTCAATGGTTGTGCACTCTCCAGGCACTCCATCTATGGGTGTGCACTCTCCAGTCACTCCATCTATGGGTGTGCACTCTCCAGTCACTCCATCTATGCATGTACACTCTCCAGGCAGTCCATCTATGGGTGTGCACTCTCCAGGCACTCCATCTATGGGTGTACACTCTCCAGGCACTCCATCTATGGGTGTGCACTCTCCAGGCACTCCATCTATGGGTGTGCACTCTCCAGTCACTCCATCTATGCGGGTACACTCTCCAGGCAGTCTATCTATGGGTGTGCACTCTCCAGGCACTCCATCTATGGGTGTGCAATCTCCAGTAACTCCATCTGTGGTGTGCACTCTCCAGGCACTCCATCTATGGGTGTGCACACTCCAGGGATTCCATCTATGCGTGTGCACTCTCCAGGCACTCCATCTATGTGTGTGCAATCTCCAGGCACTCCATCTGTGGTGTGCCCTCTCCAGGCACTCCATCTGTGGTGTGCACTCTCCAGTCACTTCATCTATGGGTGTGCACTCTCCAGTCATTCCCACTATGCGTGTACACGCTCCAGGCACTCCATCTATGGGTGTGCACTCTCCAGAACTCCATCTGTGCATGTACTCTCTCCAGGCATTCCATCTATGTGTGTGCAGTCTCCAGGCACTCCATCTGTGGAGTGCACTCTCCGGGCTCTCAATTTGTGGTGTGTCCTCTCCAGGCACTCCATCTATGAGTATGCATTCTCCAGGCATGCCATCTATGGATGTGCACTCTCCAGTCACTCCATCTCTGGTGTGCACTCTCCAGGCATTCCATCTGTGCTGTGCACTCGCCAGCCACTCCATCTATGCATGTAAACTCTCCAGGCACTCCATCTATGGGTGTGCATGCTCCAGTCACTCCATCTATGGGTGTGCTCTCACTCAGACACTCCATGTATGAGTGTGCACTCTCCAGCCATGGCATCTATGGGTGCCCTCTCCAGGCACTCCATCTAGGGGTGTGCACTCTCCAGGAACTCCATCTGTGGTGTGCAATCTCCGGGCACTCCAGTTTGTGGTGTGCCCTCTCCAGGCACTCCATCTTTGGGTATGCACACTCCAGGCACTCCATCTAGGGGTGTGCACTCTCCAGGAACTCCATCTGTGGTGTGCACTCTCCGGGCACTCAATTTGTGGTGTGCCCTCTCCAGGCACTCCATCTTTGGGTATGCACACTCCAGGCACTCCATCAGTGGTGTGCTCTCTCCAGTCACTCCATCTATGCATGTACACACTCCAGGCAGTCCACCTATGGGTGTGCTCTCCAGGCACTCCATCTATGGGTGTGCACTCTCCAGTCACTCCATCTATGGCTGTGCACTCTCCAGGGACTCCATCATTGGTGTTCACTCTCCAGGCACTACATCTATGGGTGTGCACTTTTCGGTCACTCCACCTGTGGGTGTGTACTCTCCAGTCACTCCATCTGTTGTGTGCACTCTCCAGTTACTCCATCTGTGGTTTGTACTCTCCAGTCACTTACTCTATGGTTGTGCATTCTCCAGGCACTCCATCTATGCGTGTACACACTCTAGGCAGTCCATCTATGGGTGTGCACTCTCCATGCACTCCATCTGTGGTGTGCACTCTCCAGGCACTCCATCTATGGGTGTGCACTCTCCAGTCACTTCATCTGTGATGTGCACTTTCCAGGCACTCCATCTATGGGTGTGCACAGTCCAGGCACCCATCTATGGGGGTGCACTCTCCAGGCACTCCATCTGTGGTGTGCACTCTCCAGTCTCTCCATCTGTGGTGTGCACTCTCCAGTCACTCCATCTGTGGTGTGCACTCTCCAGTCACTCTTTCAATGGGTGTGCACTTTCCAGTCACCCCACCTGTGGGTGTGTACTCTCCAATCACTCCATCTATGAGTGTGCACTCTCCAGTCACTCCATCTATGCATGTACACTCTCCAGGCACTCCATCTATGGGTGTGCAATCTCCAGGCACTCCATCTGTGGTGTGCACTCTCCAGGCACTCCATCTATGCATGTACACTCTCCAGGCACTCCATCTATGGGTGTGCACTCTCCAGGCACTTCATCTGTGGTGTGCACTCTCCAGGCACTCCATCTATGGGTGTGCCCTCTCCAGGCACTCCATCTATGGGTGTGCACTCTCCAGGAGCTCCATATGTGGTGTGCACTTTCCGGGCACTCAATTTGTGGTGTGCACTCTCTAGGCACTCATCGATGAGTATGCACTCTCTAGGCACTCCATCAGTGTTGTGCACTCTCCAGTCACTCCATCTATGGGTGTGCACTCTCCAGTCACTCCATCTATGTGTGTACATACTCCAGGCACTCCATCTGTCCTGTGCATTCTCCAGGCACTCCATCTATGGGTGTGCACTCTCCATGCACTCCATCTATGGGTGTGCCCTCTCCAGGCACTCCATCTATGGGTGGACACTCTCCAATCACTCCATCTATGGCTGTGCACTCTCCAGGCACTCTATCTGTGGTGTGCACTCTCCATGCACTCCATTTGTGGTGTGCACTCTCGAGTCACTCCATCTGTGGTATGCACTCTCGAGTCACTCCATCTGTGGTGTACACTCTCCAGTCACTCTTTCAATGGGTGTGCACTCTCCAGGCACTCCATCTATGGGTGTGCACTTTCCAGTCACTCCACCTGTGGGTGCATACTCTCCAGTCACTCCATCTCTGAGTGTGCACTCTCCAGTCACTCCATCTATGGATGTGCACTCTCCAGGAACTCTATCTGTGGTGTGCACTCTTCATGCACTCCATCTATGGGTGTGCACTCTCCAGGCACTCCATCAGTGGTGTGCTCTCTCCAGTCACTCCATCTATGTGTGTGCACTCTCCAGTCACTCCATCTATGGGTGGACACACTCCAGGCAGTCCATCCATGGGTGTGCACTCTCCAGGCACTCCATTTGTAGTGTGCACTCTCCATGCACTCCATCTATGGCTGTGCCCTCTTCAGGCACTCTGTCAGTGGTGTGCACTCTACAGCCACTCCATCTATGAGTGTACACTCTCCAGTCACTCCATCTATGCCTTTACACTCTCCAGGAACTCCATCTATGGGTGTGCACTTTTCAGTCACTCCACCTGTGGGTGTGTACTCTCCAGTCACTCCATCTATGAGTGTGCACTCTCCAGTCACTCCATCTATGGGTGTGCACTCTCCAGGAACTCCATCTGTTGTGTGCACTCTCCATTTACTCCATCTGTGCTATATACTCTCCAGTCACTCACTCTATGGGTGTGTACTCTCCAGGCACTCCATCTGTGCTGTGCACTCTCCAGTCACTCCATATATGCATGTACACTCTCCATGCACTCATCTATGGGTGTGCACTCTCTTGTCACTCCATCTATGGGTGTGTACTCTCCAGTTACTCCATCTATGGGTGTGCACTCACCCAGACACTCTATGTATGAGTGTGCACTCTCCAGCCATGGCATCTATGGGTGTGCACTCTCCAGGCACTCCATCTATGGGTGTGCACTCTCCAGGAACTCTATCTATGGGTGTGCACTCTCCAGGCACTCCATCAGTGGTGTGCTCTCTCCAGTCACTTCATCTATGGGTGTGCACTCTCCAGTCACTCCATCTATGTGTGTACACACTCCAGGCAGTCCATCTATGAGTGTGCACTCTCCAGGCACTCCCTCTGTGGTGTTTACTCTCCTGGCACTCCATCTATGGGTGTGCACTCTCCAGGCACTCCATCTGTGGTGTGCACTCTCCAGGCACTCCATCTATGGGTGCGCACTCTCCAGTCACTCCATCTATGGGTGTGCACTCTCCAGTCACTCTGTCGGTGGTGCGCACTCTCCAGGCACTCCGTCATTGGTGTGCACTCTATAGCCACTCCATCTATGATTGTGCACTCTCCAATCACTCCATCTATGCCTTTACACTCTCCAGGAACTCCATCTATGGGTGTGCACTTTCCAGTCACTCCATCTGTGGTGTGCACTCTCCAGTCACTCTATCTATGAGTGTGCACTCTCCAGTCACTCCATCTATGGGTTTGCACTCTCCAGTCACTCCATCTGTTGTGTGTACTCTCCAGTTACTCCATCTGTGCTATGTACTCTCCAGTCACTCACTCTATGGGTGTGCCCTCTCCAGGCACTCCATCATTGGTGTGCACTCTCCAGGCACTCCATCGCTGGTGTGCACTCTCCAGGCACGCCATCTGTGCTGTGCACTCTCCAGTCACTCCATATATGCATGTACACTCTCCATGCACTCATCTATGGGTGTGGACTCTCCTGTCACTCACTCTATGGTGTGTACTTTCCAGTTACTCCATCTATGGGTGTGCACTCACCCAGACACTCCATGTATGAGTGTGCACTCTCCATGCACTCCATGTATGAGTGTGCCCTCTCCAGGCACCCCATCTATGGGTGTGCACTCTGCAGTCACTCCATCTATGGGTGTGCACTCACCCAGACACTCCATATATGAGTGTGCCCTCTTCATGCACTCCATCTATGGATGTGCCCTCTCCAGGTACTCCATCTATGGGTGTGCACTCTCCAGGAACTCCATCTGTGGTGTGCTCTCTCCAGTCACTCCATCTATGGGTGTGCACTCTCCAGTCACTCCATTTATGCGCGTACACACTCCAGGCAGTCCATCTATGGGTGTGCACTCTCCAGGCACTCCATCTGTGGTGTGCACTCCATGCACTCAATCTATGGGTGTGCACTCTCCAGGCACTCCATCTATGAGTGTGCACTCTCCAGTCACTCCATCTATGGGTGTGCACTCTCCAGGCACTCCATCTGTGGTGTGCACTCCATGCACTCAATCTATGGGTGTGCACTCTCCAGTCACTCCATCTATGGGTGTGCACTCTCCAGTCACTCCATCTATGGCTCTGCACTCTCCAGGCACTCCGTCATTGGTGTGCACTCTCCAGTCGCTCCATCTCTGGTGTGCACTCTCCAGTTACTCTTTCAATGGGTGTGCACTCTCCAGGCACTCCATCTATGAGTGTGCACTTGCCAGTCACCCCACCTGTAGCAGCGTACTCTCCAGTCACTCCATCTATGAATGTGCACTCTCCAGTCGCTCCATCTATTGGTGTACACTCTCGAGGCACTCCACCTGTGGGTGTACACTCTCCAGTCACTCCATCTGTGGTGTCACTCTCCAGTAACTCCATCTATATGTATGAACTCACCCAGACACTCCATGTATGAGTGTGCACTCTACAGCCATGCCATCTATGGGTGTGCCCTCTCCAGGCACTCCATCTATGGGTGTGTATGCTCCAGTCACTCCATCTGTGGTGTGTACTCTCCAGGCACTCCATCTATGTTGCGCCCTCTCCAGTCACTCCACCTATGGGTGTGCACTCTCCAGGACTCCATCTCTGTTGTGCACTCTCCAGTCACTCCATCTATGGGAGTGCACTCACCCAGACACTTCATGTATAAGTCTCCACTCTCCAGTCACTCCATCAATGGGTGTGCACTCTCCAGGCACTCTATCTGTGGTGTGCACTCTCCAGTCACTCCATCTGTGGTGTGCACTCTCCAGTCACACTATCTATGGGTGTCCTCTCTCCAGTCACTCCATCTGTGGTGTGCACTCTCGAGGCATTCCATTATGGGTGTGCACTCTCCAGGCACTCCACCTATGGGTGTGTACTCTCCAGTCATTCCATCTGTGGTATGCACTCTCCAGTCATTCCATCTATGGGTGTGCACTCACCCAGGCACTCCATGTATGAGTGTGCACTTGCCAGTCACCCCACCTGTAGCAGCGTACTCTCCAGTCACTCCATCTATGAATGTGCACTCTCCAGTCACTCCATCTATGAATGTGCACTCTCCAGTCGCTCCATCTATTGGTGTACACTCTCGAGGCACTCCACCTGTGGGTGTACACTCTCCAGTCACTTCATCTGTGGTGTGCACTCTCCAGTCACACCATCTATGGGTGTCCTCTCTCCAGTCACTCCATCTGTGCTGTGCACTCTCCAGGTACTCCATCAGTGGGTGTGCACTCTCCAGGTACTCCATCAGTGGGTGTGCACTCTCCAGGTACTCCATCTCTGGTGTGCACTCTCCTGGCACCACATCTGTGGTGTGCACTCTCCAGTCACTCCATCTATGGGTGTTCACTCACCCAGACACTCCATGTATGAGTGTGCACTCTCCAACCATGCCATCTATGGGTGTGCCCTCTCCAGGCACTCCATCGATGGGTGTGCACTCTCCAGTCACTCCATCTGTGGTGTGTACTCTCCTGTCACTCTATCTATGGTGTGCACTCTCCAGGCACTCCATCTGTAATTTGCAGTCTTCAGTCACTCCATCTATGAGTGTGCACTCTCCAGGCACTCCATCTGTGGTGTGCACTCTCCAGGCTCTCCATGTGTGTACACTCTCCAGACCATTTATGGGTGTGCACTCTCCAGTCACTCCATCTATGGGTGTGCACTCCCCAGGCACTCTACCTATGGGTGTGCACTCTCCAGTCACTCCATCTATGGGTGTGCACTCACCCAGACACTCCATGTATGAGTGTGCACTCTCCAGCCATGCCCTCTATGTGTGTGCCTCTCCAGGCAATCCATCTATGGGTGTGTACTCTCCAGTCACTCCATCTGTGGTGTGTACTCTCTAGGCCCTCCACCCATGGGTGTGCACCCTCCAGTCACTCCTTATATGGGTGTGCACTCTCCAGTCACTCCATCTGTGGTGTGCACTCTCCAGTCACTCCATCTATGGTGTGCACTCTCCAGCCAGTCCATCTATGGTGTGCACTCTCCAGGCACTCCCTATGTGTGTGCACTCTCCAATCACTCCATCTACAGGTGTGTACTCTCCAGCCACTCCATATATAAGTGTGCACTCACCCAGACACTCCATGTCTGAGTGTGCCCTCTCCAGCCAATCCATATATGAGTGTGCACTCTCCAGTATTCAGTCTGTAAGTGTGTCCTCTCCAGGCACTCCATGTATGAGTGTTCACTCTCCAGCCACTCCATCTACAGGAGTGTACTCTACTCAGCCACACACTAGGAGAGCTACATCTTGATGTGTCTGTGAGGATGTTCCCAGTGAAGTTTTTTACTGAGGGGGGAAGATCCACATTGAATGTGGCTGGCTTGACTCTTGGAGTTGGAGGCCTAAAGAAGAAGGAGGAAAACAGGACTGGGGGACGACTCAATTGATAAAGTGTTTACTGTCCAAGCAATAGGACCTGAGTTTGATTACCCAGAACTCACATGAAGAAGCCAGGTGTGGTAGCAAGAAACTGCAATCTCCTCCATAAGAGGGCTCTGAGTCTTGGTGACAGCCAGCCTCACCAATACAGGTCCAGCGAGAAACTGCCTCAAGAAATAAAATAGGGAGTGATTGAAGATGATACCCCATGTTAATCTCTTGTCTCACACACACACACACACAGACACACACACACACACACACACACACACACACACACACACACACACACACACACACACACACGAAAGAGGAAGAAGACCACATTAGTGCTTGTATTCTTAGTCTGCTCCCTACTCTGTTGAGTTGTGAGGACTCCCAGCCACACACAGCCATATCCTGAACATCTCTTCCCCTCTGGGGTAGACTGTGCCCTCACAAACTGTGAGACAAGTTTCACCCTGTCTTCCTCACATTGGTTCTATTGGCTACTAATGGGGACTGAGTACGGTATGCCTGTGGTATTGTCACTTGAACCCAGGACCTCATGTGCTAGGTAAGCGCCGTAGCCCTCATCCTGTCTTGTTTCCTTTACTCTTTAGGTAAATAGAATCATTAGACTTTGTCTTTCTGAGTCTTTGAAAGTTTCCAGAACCAAGGGGTGTGGGTTTTTTTTTCCTATGAAATTGATTTATCAGCTGATGTAAAGCTATTGAGTTTTACTTTCTTTTTAATTGATTTTTGTCACTGTTTGTCTTGCTTGTTTCAACTTGTGTGTTTCATCTAATTTGTAAATTTATTGACAGAAAAGTATTCACCATTGACACCCACCCCTTCAGTGTCTGCTGCTCCTGTAAAATGTGTCTTCTGACTCTGAGGACAGTCTTCTACCTGCCTCCTTTGGCTTATTAACAGTCTGTCTATCTGTCTGTCTGTCTATCTGTCTGTCTGTCTGCACACAGGTATATGTGTGTGTGTGTGTGCTCAAAAGATGATGTCAAACATCTGCCTTGGCTGTTCCTCATCTTGTTTTTTTGAGACTGGGTTTCTCGTTGGTACCTGGACTAGACTGCCTGGCCACTGAGTCCCAGAGATCCTCCTTTCTTTGACTCCCCAACACACACATGTTACCAAGCCTCGATTTTTTTTTTACATGGGTGCTAGGGATTGAACTCGGGCTTGTGTGGCAAGCTCTTTAGCCACCAAGCCATCTTCCAGCCCCCGCTTTTTGTTGTTTGTTTGTTTGTTTGTTTTGTTTTCTTGATATATCTTGCTCAAGGTTTACCCATTTCGTTGTCATTGCCAGAAGTTGATGCTTTGGCTTTCTCCTGTTTGAGGATTTCCTTCCCTCCATCCCACGCATGTAGCCTTCCACCCATTGCTCTGTATTTAACTTGCTTTCTTCTTGTGGTAAACCACACAAGGTACACATCACAGCACGGGCTGTCCCAGTAGCTCAGTGGCTGTGACTCTGTCTGTCTGTCGTGCAGGTGTCACTGGCTGTTCCCAGAATGTTCTCATCTTCTGCAGCTGGCACCGATTAGACAGCTTCTAGAGAGAGAAGCAGCACTTGCCCCTGACTCCATGGGACCAAGTTCATGGCCATGTACTTTTATGATGGGCTGAGTTTGTTCGGCGTGTGATCTTCAGGCTCATTCATGGGCCAGGGTCCGTCTGTACCCTTCCCCCCTAACCCTTCACCCCACCCCCCATCTTTAGAAGGTTGACTGATACTCCATTGAATGCTGTGCCCTACTCTAAGTCAATCCATTTTGTGTAAAAGAGTAATGTTTCAGGCTGTTTCTTTCCTGGAGAGATTCCTTTTTTTTTTTTTTTTTTTTAATTCTATCTTGAGGTGAGAGAATGACTGTACTTGGGTAGATGTGCACACAACACCACTTGCCCAGCACTACACACCCAGCAAGGACTGACAAATGACTTCTGAGGGCAGAATAGGTGTTATCCTGTAAGCTTAATGGGGTGAATTGAGACAGTGAGGGCATATAAGCATCCCCTACCAGGGAAACCAAGCCCTGGAATTTACAGATGCACCAGACTAAGAATGTAACTCCTAACCTGGACTCCACAAAGAGAACACATAACACTGTGACAACATAGGCCCTACAGACCAATCAGTCTCCTCACCACTTGGTGTGCACATCAGGAGCCAACTGACCGAGACACCCAACAATCCCAGTAGCCTCAGCACCTCCCTCTCACCTGCCATCTGCCCATCCTCCCGTGTACCCACCTGGGCCTCTGATGGTTCATCTGCCCATGTCTTTATCTAAATCCAGTCCTGCTCTTTGCCTCTGCAGCAGGACTCAGACGCCCGGCTTCTGCCCCATGGCTGGGTATGTTATCAACACAGAATCTATCACCATTTCCACTAACCTCCCTCCTTCTCTTCAACTCTTCTGTGTCTTTTAACCTTCTGAAGCCATTCTGCAACTTGCTGGATGAATAGATAGATAGCAGATGATGGATATATAAGTAGATAGATAGATGATCAATAGATGATCGATAGATAGATAGATAGATGATCAATAGATGATCGATAGATAGATAGATAGATAGATAGATAGATAGATAGATAGATAGATAGATGAGTGGATGGATGTATGCCTGGATAGGTAGATGGAAGGATGGATGGACAGACAGATAGAAGGATTGACAGACAGACAGGTTCACTATGTGATACGAGAGCAGAGAGAGTACTACTCACTAAGAATGGGAAGGCATCTGTGTTCACCTTGATTGGCTACCAAGGTAAGAGAGATGGTCTGCAAACCTCTGCCATTTAAGGCATCCTCCTTTGTGAATTCATTGTCATTCAGTAAGTTCTGAGACGGTAGAGAGACACCAACATGCTTGTCCCTCTTTCTGTCGGAACACACTCACAACAAACAGGACACCGCTTTCCACTTCCGTGTTTGGTGATTAGGATTCTGCCGCCTTGGACACAGACCCACCAACATCTGTTCCCACCACTGCTTTCTCGCCTTCTGGGTGTTTCCAAACGTGGGACTGCTGCGTTGCTGAAGGCCTGGCGAGGTTCCCACCAGCCCCACACACAGTAATTCCCTCAAATTACTGTGAAGCGGCATCTCATTGTGGGATCTTGACTGATTTTGATGCCTACAGCGTCTTGGCTGTGGAGGCTGAGGATGACGTGCAGTGTGTTCTGCCATTCAGCGTTAATGAGGAAAGGCTTTACTACAGAGCTGATTTCAAAACAAACGGTTATATAATTTAACAGTTAGAGCTATCGACTCTATTTCAAAACAACGAAAATAAAACTTAATTCAGACCACACCAGGATCACTCCTCTTGTGTGGCACGGTGGCTCCTTAGAGCCAATGATTAAGTCTTTAGAAATTTATGAGACACAGCAATTATGAGACATGAAACACATTGAAGGATGAGTGTGTGGTTCACGCCTTTAACCCCAGCAATCAGGAGGCAGAGGCAGGCGGATCTCTGTGAGTTGCTGCTGTCCTGGTCTCATAGGAAGTTCCAGGCCAACCAGGGCTTCATAGTAAGACCCTGTCTCCACAATAAAAGATGAAATGTCAAAGGTGTAGTTAAGTATTGGGAACTAAATGTCCCCCAAAGTAGGTGAGCCTTAAAACAGGCTACAGAGGATGATTAATGTCAGTGCTGATGGGGGGTTGGAATGTTGCAGGTCCTGAACCTAATTACAATTTATGTTGGGCTATCTTTAGCTATCTCTTGACCACATCTGTGTCTGACCTAACATCCTTGTGACTGACAGGTGAAACATTTTGAAATGTATCTCCCCCACTTTGCTACAACCACCTACCTGATGTTTTCACCAGTGTATTTGAAAACTGTCTTGACTTAGGGCTTGTTTTTTGTTTTTTGTTTTTGTTTTTTGTTTTTTTCCTTTCTGTTACTATAAAATGTCACAAAACTGTTACCATGCCTGAACATAAAATTCCTGGGCCACATTCACTCACGTTTGGCTCCAGAGTAAACTACCTTTCATCTGCTTTGAAGTGGCAGCCGTGTTTCTGACATCATCAAGATGGTTTAAGCTGTTGTGGTGTGTTTGTTTTCTCCCCAGCATAATCCAGTCATGCCATCACCATTTTAGACTAGAGACGGCCTTGGCCAGTAGCAACACCATAGCAGAACCATGGTAGTAACTAGGTCTATGGCCCATGATGATGGCCGTGGGATCGCTAATGCTCCATTGTGGGCGGAGTTGGAAGGGTCTTGCCCTGCCCATAGCTGCAAATGATCCTGGGGCTGATGGAGAGTTCAGAAAGTAGCCGTTTTTTTGCAGGCGAGCCTCCATGACACAGCTCCCGTGAGCTTGTCATCCTTAACTAAGTGGGACTGACAGTGGACACAGCTGTTTGGGGATTGCCGTCACTTCTGTAAGGAACCCTTCACTCATGCCCCCATGAATGAGCCAAACTCACTTATTCACCAAATTGGACTTCGGTGGAGCCCATTGCAGGTTGAGTCCCAGGGGCATAGCTACTGTGTGTAGTTGCCCACCCCGGGATTGGCTTTCTGATGACACAGCTGTGCATGGTCACCTGTTGACCTGTAACCCCAGTGAACATTAGCTCCCTAAATCCAGACCTGGGTGAAGTCCTGACTTTGGGCTGTTGTCTGATGCACTATCTGGGGTAGGTCAACATTTATTCACATCTCCCCCAGAGGAACTTAATGCCATGACATAAACCAAAGCAAATGATTGCTTAAGAATCCCCGTTTCCCCCCTTATTCAATTGTGTCTGTATTGTCTGTTGGCTCTCTTGTCTGTGGGCTCTCTGGAATCCTGGGAGTGCAGTCATCCCTTCCCCTGTCTTCTGGGAAAGCTTGAAGACAGCCACAGTGGGAACATTTTCACCATGGAAATCAGCCCTCCATCTACTGTTTTGTTAATTGTCTAGATTAATGAAAATGTTAATCACACAGATTAACTTTAAAGACCCAGGTATAGCAGCTGCTATGATGTGAATAAGAAGAGAAAAATGTTCTTCCAGGATTCCGAAACTATTCTCTAACTCAGCAAGGGAGCTCCTCCCATTATCTGGCGAGGGAGCCTGGTTTTAACACGTCTTTGTTATGTCACTTTTTCATCTTGCTGGCTGACATAAATGAAAATATCAACCCACATTTAGCTAGCATTGTTTGTCAATGAGGGGCGCCTGATTCTTTGCTGAGTTGGGTGTCAGTCAAACATTCCTTCATAGTTGGACAATGAGATTCTCTTGATGCTGATAATGGATTTTGTAAGCAATAGTAAAGGATACTAAAGTTAAGGTGTAGGGACCTGTGAGAGGGAACTGTAGACCTGTCATCCACAGGCTGTTTGCTACACAGCTTCCGTGTAGATCATTTCCCATAGAAAGACAAACAAACATCTATCCTGTCCCCATATTGAGCACTGGGGACAGACCAAAGAAAAGATCCCACCCACGTTCCAGCTCGGTGAGACGGTGGGATTATAGAGGTTACTTAAAGGGGCATGGTGGCCCACAGGAAGCCATATCGCTCCACGCCCACTCCAACATGGGTCACCACCCTCAAAGCTGCCTCCGTGCAGCCCCTGCTCAACCTACAGGCAGCTCCACCAGAGAGTCTCAGAAAGCTCTTAAGTGCTTCTGTAACTTTGGGGAGGGGCCTTAGAAATCTTACAAGTTTCATAGGCATTCTGAGCCTTTGAAGTTACATTAAGTTCCCACCTCCTCTGTCTACCTGGGGAGAATGCTTCAACCCAGAGCAATTGGCCACAGGACACATTTACATCAGTGGAGTGGATGACAATAGTGTTTGTTGACACCTTCAGAGATCCCAGCCATCTTCTTCACAGCTCTCTGGTAGGAATGTAGACACGCACAGCCTGGAATTCATACTGGCCCATGGGGTACCCTGTTTCTCCAACCCAGGCCCCTTGGACCTTAAGGGAATTTTTATTCCAGGGTAGACAGAGTGTATCTAAGGATGCAAGTTTGGAAACCAGTGATTAAGCTTAGGCCTCAGAAGGCCCTGGACACTTCCACCATCAGCCCTGTGCACAGCCCCCACACCAATCGGACCAGTTGATCAGCTGGGGGAGGGGTGATGTTCACCACACCTGAAGTGGGGGGCGGGGAGATCCATCTCTCCACCCCAGATGTGGGCAGGATGGTTCATCTCAGCCCTGTGCAGTGACCCTCCTAAAATTAATTAACCTTTCTAGGCCACAGTGACCTCTATCAAATGAGAGTAATAAACCTTGGTCTGGGCATTGGTGTGAGAGAGGGAGTGTGTGTAGAGGTCCCTCGGGAGACATGGTCAGGGCCCTCCATAGATTGAATCAAATCCCATTGTTGGGTGTCTACTCACTCACTGGTCACTCCAAGAGGGCTTCCAGACCTCCTGACACATCATCAGAGGCTGCCTGAGCTGGTCAATGAAAAAAAAAAAAAAAAAAAAAAAAAAAAAAAAAAAAGTCCCACAGGGTTGGTGTCTTATGCCCAGAGAAAATGGTGTATGCTGGGCTCCAGCTCTGTGCCTTCACTATTTTCCAAGGTTGTGATTCTGTGTTCTAGGTGACAGAGGCTGCTGGACCCAGGCCACTTTCCCATTAGATATTAAAATCTGAAGAAAACACACCTACGCATCATCTGATGCGATTTTGAGGGCTTCGCTAAAAGAAATATGTCAGCAATGCGCAGGCAGAGGTCCCTGGAATGAATTTCATAGTGGTAGTGCCAGGGGAGCCCTGGGGCAAGGGGATCAGTGTGTAGTAATGAGCACCACACTTCAGGTTGCCTAATGAATAAGTTCTAGAATGGGTTTGACCCCAGCATTGAAAATTTTTCACAAGATTAATATATTTATTTGTCATGTATGTTGAGTGTTTGCCATGTGAATATATGTATGTATGTATGTATGTATGTATGTATGTATGTATGTATGTGTGTGTACCACATATGCACCTGGTGCCCATGGAGGCCAGAAAAGTGTGTCAGATGTCCTGGAGCTAGAGTTATGGATGGCCGTAAGCTGTCATATGGCTGTGAGGAACCAAGCTCAGATCCTCTCTGCAAGGACAGCAAGTGCTCTTAACCACTGAGCCATCTCTAGATCCCCCACCAACCATTTCTAGAGCCTTTAGAAAAATTGTTTTTCAGGGGCAAAAGATAATGGAGAAGATGCCGGTTCAGTTCCCAACACCCACACATTGACTCAAACACCTGTAATGATGAACCAGCCTGCCTGCATTTGGGGTTTGAAGGCCATCTTATAGTAAAGACAGACTAGGTTTATTCCTGGTTATGATTAAATCTGTTTCTCAAGGATTGGGCTGTGTCACACTTGTAACCTTAACTACAAATGGTTCTATAATGCTTGTTCCAGAAAGCCCAGAACCATGTCTTTATTTCAAAAGGTTGTTATGACCACCTTGTTATGATCACCATGTACCCATGCCTTTGTTTCAGGAGGCTGTTACGGCCACGGAGGCCGTTATAGCCACCTTGTGATGCTATGTTCTTCTTCTGTAAGCCCGCCCCTTTGTCTGCCAATTCCCTCATGTGGAAACCCCTGCTCCTGACCTATAAAAACCCTCATCTTACCCACGTCCAGTGCTGATCTCTTGAGCACTACCTTTCGAGAGAGGCAGCCCATGCACATGAATTTTAAAAGCTTGCTTTAATTAACTTGGCTATGGTTTGGGTCAGTGGTCTATCTCCTTGCATCTACGGGATTAACAGGAACTCTAGTTCCAGGAGATCTAACACCCTGGCGGTATCAGGCATGCGCATGGTGCACAGACATACATGCAGGCAAAATACTCATACACATAAAATAAATAAATCCAAAAAGAAAAGAAAGTAAGAGAAAGTCTGGTGTGTGTTTGGCACAGCTGTGTAAATGTCCGTAATTCTACTGGACTGACATGCCTGACAGTGTTTAAGATAAAAATGGTGTATAATTTACTAGAATTGTAAAATAAACAAGAACATGTAAATGATACATAATTTCAGAGCTGAGGAGGGAAGCTCAGTAGAGCGCTGACAAGGCAGGCCCTAAATTCCACGTACAACCCCAGAGGGGGAGGGAGGCGGGAAAGGGGGAGGAGGGAGAGGGCGAAGGAAGAGGAGAGGAATGGAGAGGGAGGAGGGAGGGGGGAAGGAGGGAGAGACAGGAAGAAAGATGAAGAAGGAAGGAAAGGAGGGAGGGAAGGTGCCTGACGCATCCCTGGTAGGCAGCCGGAACAGGGCAAGGAGGCTGTAGGTAGGGGAATGTACTTTGTGCTTAAACATTTAAGGTGACCAGCTTCCAGGCTACCCCTCTCTAAGACAAAGACTTAGTGTGCTGTCTTTGTACCACAAAGGGCTTAGTTCCTGGCGCCTTCAAATCTCCCACCAGAAGCTTAGTGAAGGGATAGGAGCAATTAGCACCCCTGGCCCTCCTAAGGGACTCAACACCAACTCTAGGTGTCTTCTCACCTGGGGACTCTTCGCGCGCGCGCGCGCGTGTGTGTGTGTGTGTGTGTGTGTGTGTGTGTGTGTGTGTGTGTGTGTGTGTCCACACGTTTTCGGTCTCAGTAACATCTGGCAGAGAGAGAGATCTTACTTTTCCTGCCTTCTAGTCTCTAAATCCACAGAGAAAAAGAGCCCGTTCCTCGAACCCTAAATGACATCGTCTTGAAGGTATGAAGGAGGAAAGACCGTGTAATCTCTATGTGTGAATGACCCATGAAATTTTAAAACAAAGTTAAATCCACTGAGGTGACCTGCAGCTGGTGGGGGCAGCAGGCCACTGACAGCACCACTGGGAGCAGAGAGAGAGTCGTGGAGGTACTTTGGGGAGTCCTGTCACTCAGGCCACTTTGGGGCCCACCTGGGTTGAAGTATGTCCTCTGAGAAGTACCCCCACTCCTGTGAATGTGGCCTTAACTGGTAGCAACGTCTTTGAGAATGTTGTAACAAAGAGGAGGTCAGACTGGATGGCAGTGGGTCCTAAGTGCAACCTGTGTGTTGTTTTTTATATGAGAAAAAGAGGCACAGAGCACAGAGCAAGTTGGGGTGACAGAACACACAGGGCTGTGAGTTGGAGGTTGCCAGTGACTGCTAGCAAGTTTACGCAAGAGGGCATCTTGACTGTGGCCACCCTACCTCCAGAATCAGGAGGGAATAAGCTCCTGAACTGGGGACTGTAGGAAGCTATTGGAGGTTGAAGGTCTTCACCACTGCCATACCCGACTGCCCCCCAACACACACACACTCCTCCTCCTGCAATTTCAACCCAAAAGCCCAAGGCACAGGGAACGAGGGACCCACCCGGCATTCTCTGTGCAAGTGTCCCAGTTTGCCTGGCTTAAGGGATATTCCCAGGGGTCCGATTCTCTTCTGGTCTCTGCAGGCACTCACAGGGATACACCTCTCTACAGGTAAGCAAATCACTCATCTCATTATTTAAAATAAACAAGTCATTAAAAAAAAAGTTTTCTGCAGCCAACAGTGAGTGGTCCATAATTGGACCACCAAAACCTCTTTTCAGACATCACCAATCAATGGCAGATGTCTAGTGTGTGACTCGTGCTCTTCCTGGATGCCAAGGAGCTCTGGGTGGCATGGGGCTATACCCACTCCTTGGCAGTATCTGGCTTGTCCCATGGAATTCACATATGTCTTTGAGTTCTAATGAAACCAGATCAAGGCAAAAGAAAAACAAAAACAAACAAACAAAAAAAAAATCTTAAAAACTGGTGTCATCAAAGTCATCCATCCTTGGGACCTGGATGGGCCCTAGACAGTGCATACCCAGATGCACATAAACTGGGGTCACCAGGACACACTTGACCTACCTTACTCACATACTGGGCACCTCCAAACATCCACCAGCATGACACTCGTTTTCTCCAAAGAGGACAAGAGTAGATGTGTCTGAAAGGGCCCTGAGGCCCCCGCCTATGAGCAATCAGGCTGTGACTAAAGCTACCCTCATTCAACCATTCAACTTCTGAAAATACACTCACCTCACACATATGCATTTAAGTCAACATTCAAATTCAATTCAAGGAAAATAAAGGAGATAAGAGAATGAAAAAGAAACGTAGTTGCACAGCTGTCTGTGTTTAAAGCCCATGCCTCTTGGTAGCTAAGAGTATTACAGTTGCTTCAGATGAGCCCCTCCTGTTTCCCATGACCCCCCAGGGACCTTGAATGGACCAGGTAGGCAGTGGAAGCCACCAATCCAAGTCCTGCCCCAGCAGGCAGGCTGCAGGGCAGAGGTTCCACAGTGCTGTCTGATGGGAGGGGCTACAAGCTTGTGCCCTGCGAGGTGGCTTCTGGGAAGGAAAAGTTTATTACCTCATTAAAGGTTGATACTCCCTCCTGACTTCTTTTGGGCTCCCTCCACCAACAGCTGGAAGAGGAACTGAGATCGCCCTATACTGTCACCTTTCATAAGGAAATTGAAATGCCCTAGAAACAGCAAAGCTGGTGTTACCAGGGAAACCAGAGGTGGCATCCAAAGTTTAAATAGCCAGAAGCTTCCTTAGCACTCTGGAGACTTCAGAAACACCCAGCTGACCCTCAGAAGTAATTGGGGGTAGGGAGGAGGGCAAGAATAAATGCAAGTTAGAATTTACTCAGGTCATTTTGATGGACAACCAGGCTTGAGAAGCACCAAACCCCAAGCCTGCCCATATCACTTGCTCAATTTGTGCTGAAGATTAATTTGACCTATGAACTTTGACCTTTTCATAAATGAGTGAACTATGATGTATCCACTTGGGGTGCCTTCCATTGATGACTGTGAGATTCACCCTGAGTGCCCCTCAGGTTTCAGCTCAGAGGTTGGCAAATGGTTTTTGTAAAAGGCCAGACAGCAAGTGCTTTGAAGACTGCCTGTCACCACCGGCAGGGTCCTTTGAAGCCTTTCCACCTTTGAAGCAGACCACTGTCAGATCAAAGGCTAGATCAGACCAGGTGTTTGGCTGTTGAAGAACTCTCCTCCAGCAAAATATCTAGCATGGTCATCAGGTCATACATGCCTGCTTGCAAACATCTGTCAGGCTCAGGCTTGTTGACTATTGAGTGTTGCTCTGTGGGGCTCCCCCATAGAAAGGGGGAGTTGAGGCATCTATATGCCATTTTGCTCTAATTGCAGGAGGCCTTGGGAAAAGTTCACTGAAAGGAGTTCCATCTCCTTGGTTATGGGTAGCCATCCTCCAGGCTAACTGGAGACTTTGCCGTGTGCCAGAGCCCATTCTGACAATATCGAACAGATCCTAGATCAGGGAGCATGGATTGAGAAATAAAAAACCAGAAATAAGGAACTGAGGCAAGACATAGTTGGAAAGAAAGGACAGACTCGGGAGGGCTTGCAGTCAATACCACAAGACCCTTGCCTTTATCAGCCAGTTCAACTTATACACATCTCAGGCATGGAAAAACAAAGCAGAAGGTCGCTCTCAGGAGATGATGCAGACATTCTCACAGGGAAAAATGGTGTAATCTCAACTGACTCTCAGCCTAGAAGCCACAGTGTACTTTCTCTGAAAGTCTGAAGACCATGAGTGTATACTTGGCAGAACATCTTGTTTAATCACGGTCTGAGCAATCCATGTGATTCTTACACTGGAGCAGAGAGCACGAGAGCCATGCGTATGGGACAGAGCACCTTTGCAAACGGCTCCCGACACCATGAAGCAGCTCTGAGGTCACCCACGCTGCTGTCAGTCACCCTACTGTGAACCTTGCTGACTTTGTACTTTGTTTTGTTGTTGTAATTTTTATGAGGAGGGGCTCAGCATTGTTTATATCTTCAAGGAAGATGGATTCTCCAAACACAGGTCATAGTTTGGCCCCTCCCTCGATGTGATTTTATTATTCATGGTACATTTCTACTACATGAATGTGCAAACGAATCTCTGTTTCTGTTGAAGGGTATGGGAGTGGTTTGCACACTTGACAATCCAGACAGCGCCTCTGTGAGCAGTAGTGAACACATCTGGCTCGTGTGTGTTTGGGGTACATACCTAGGGGTGTCACTGCTGGGTGGCAGGACAATGGCAGACCTTGTCTTTAGCAAGATGCGGGGTTTGTGGTTGCCTGGTAATCTTTCTCATGCATAGCTTCCTAAGGTTTCCAGCTGTACTCAGTTATGCACTCAGGGAGGCCGAGGCAGGCAGATTGCTGTGAGTTTGAGGCCAGCCTGAGGCCTACGAAGTGAGTCCAGGACAGTCAAAGCTACACAGAGAAGCTCTGTCTTGAAAGAAACCAACCAACCAACCAAAACAAAACTTAGCTATGTAAACATGTTTTTGTTTTAATCCATTGTGTGGGTTAAGGGGGTGCTTCAGATTGTCCACAATCTTGCCTTCTGCAAGCTCTGAGAGGGGTGTGATCTTTGCCAGCTGCAGATAGTTTAGGTTTTTGGGGGGCACTCAGGGTATAAATATCAGAGCCTAGAGAGGGACAGGGGTGCTTCTGCTCTCCCCCACCCCTCTGCTGCTCCTGGTTGCTATTGTTACAGTTTGATGAGAAATTGAAGATGTCCTGAAGTGAAAGTTGGACCTGCTCCAAGGAACCCCAACAATCTTAACCAGCAAGAAGTAATCTAGAGAGAACTACACCCCCTCTCCCCACTCACCTTTTTTCTCTCCTACATGGTGTTAGGGTATTGGAGTTGGGGTGAAGGGAGCTAGAGGTATATGAACCCCAATAAAGTAGCTTTAAAAAAAAATACATGCCAGGTGCGGTGACTGCATCCGGTAGCAGGAGAAGATGGCGGTCTCTACAGGAGTTAAAGGTCCTCGTAATTTTCGCTTGTTGGAAGAACTTGAAGAAGGACAGAAAGGAGTAGGTGATGGTATGGTTAGCTGGGGCCCTGAAGGTGATGAAGACCTGACACTTACGAGGTGGACAGGCATGATTATTGGGCCACCAAGGACAAACTATGAAAACAGAATATATAGCCTGAAAGTAGAATGTGCATCCAAATACCCAGGAGCTCCTCCATCGGTTAGACTTGTAATAAAAATTAATATGAATGGAATCAATAATTCCAGTGGAATGGTGGCTGCACAGAGCATACCAGGATTAGCAAAATGGCAAGATTCCTATAGCATTAAAGCTGTGCTTCAAGAGCTAAGATGTCTAATGATGTCCAAGGAAGCGATGAAGCTTCCACCGCCGCCAGAAGGACAGATGTACAACAACTAATAGTGGATCTCAAATGTGTCTTCAATCAACAGCCTTCTACCCATGTTGATGTCTTTCACCATGCAGAATACCCACACATTAACTAGAAGAATTCCAGCTGGTAAACATGACCTGGACAGTTGTAAGAATATATTTAATATATGTACACCTATTATGTTTTTAGGGAACAAGAGAAGTGCAACGCATTTTTTTTTCTTTCTCTACTCAAAGCACTGTCATTTAAACATGAACCTGAAGTATTCAAATTTAAATTCAGGTTTTCAAGACAGAAGCATTGGCAAAGGAGTGTCAGATGGCCACGGAAACCTTTGCCTTTCTGAAAAGTCTCAAGAAGGAAGAACAGAAATGGCAGCAGGCACCCCAAGTGGAGGAGACTGAGACCCAGGTCATTCTTCTTTCCCCTCTAACCTGGTTCCCAGAGGGCAGGTGGGCCACAGCACGGGCTCCGTGGGTTCCAAGGCAAAAGCTACCAGTCCTTGGCTCACTTGAATGCCACAGGCTCGGGTGCATCTTCTAACCTGAAACTGTGAAAAGCAGAAAACACCATTATTTTATACTCAGAATAATAAATGCATGCTAGAGAGAAAGCCATGAAATTTCCATTAATTTCTAAGCTTGTGGGGACAACTGCGAGGGACCCTAACTGCTTTCTTGCTGTCATCGCAGAGCCTGGCTGGGGATCTGGCTGACTACAATTGTTCTCACAGGAGGATCTTGATGGGAAACCTGAAGAAGCTTCACCATAGCATCACGGTAAAAGGATTGGGAGCATAGTCATGGTGTGCAGCGCACTGCTCGTGCGTATGGAGAACTGACACATGGTAAAGCTCTTCTGTATGTTTTGACATTACTGCTGGTATCCTTCATCTCCCTCCTCCTCCTTCATCTCCCTCCTCATCCTCCATCTCCCTCCTCCTCCTCCATCTCCCTCCTCTTCCTTTATCTCCTCCTCCTCCATCTCCCTACTACTCCTCCTTGACTCTCCTCCTCCTTCATCTCCCTCCTCCTCCTTCATCTCCCTCCTCTTCCTCCCCTACATCTTTATCTTCCTGCCTCTCCATCTTTGTACTGGCTGGTTTTGTGTGTCAGCTTGACACAAACTAGACTCATGAGTGAGGAAGAAGCCTCAGTTGAGAAAATGCCTCCATGAGATCCAGTTGTAAGACATTTTCTCAATTAGTGATCAGTCGGGGAGGACTCAGCCCATGGTGGGTGGTGCCATCCCTGGGCTGGTGGCCCTGGATTCTATAAGAAAGCAGGCTGAACAAGCCATGGGAAGGAAGCCAGTGAGAAGCACCCTCCGTGGCCTCTGCATCAGCTCCTGCCTCCAGGTTCCTGCCCCATTTAAGTTCCTGTCCTGACTTGACTTCTTTCAGTGGTGAACAGCAAGGTGTAATGAAAGCTGAACAAACCCTTTCCTCCAGAACTTGCTTTCTGGCCATGGTGTCTTGTTACAGCCATGGAAACCCTAATTAAGACACTATCCTCCATTTTTATCTTCCTCTTCTTCCCTTCCCTTTGTTCTCTTCTTCCTCCTCCTTTACTTCCTACCTTCTCTTCCCCTGCTCTCGGATCAGCTGGATGCTGCCCCCACTGGCCCTCTTGCTCCTCTGTCCACTTTCTGGCTTCCATGCTTCCAGGAATCCATGTTTTCTTGCACCAATGGAGGCTGCTGCACTGTCTACTGGCTCCTCTACAAACATGCTGATCATCCTACTCCCATGATGCCCCACTCAAGAGGGTGGGGAGAGAGCTAGCTGTGGAATCTCTATGAGATTCCCACATGGCTCTGACATGCGGCCCCTTAGAGCTTTGACGCCAGAGGCCACGGTTTGGAAAGGAGCTACCTAATGAGACTCTGCTGCGGTTTCAGTTTGGGGTGCCCCTCACAGGCTTGTGTGCTTGAGCCCATAGTCCTTACTTGATGGTGATGGTGTTTGGAAGATGGCAGAATCTTTAGGAAGTTGAGACTAGCTAGAAGAAGTGAGTCACTAAGCAGGGTTGGCCTCTAGGTTTATAGCCTAGCTCCTCTGCCTGTCCCCTCTCTGCTTCCTGGTCCGCCTAGATGTACGCAAGCAGCCACACACTCCTGCTGCCACAACCGTGAGCAATTCCTGTCAACATGCCCTCCTCTGGTGTCTCTTACCAGGTGTTCAGTCACAGCAGTGGGAAAAGTCACTAACTCAGACTCTGGAAACCTACTCCAGATGCCAGGGCCTCCTGTCCCTGAACAAAGCACAGAGAAAGCATCTTGCTGGGTTCACCCTGTCTTGAGCACCACAGGAGTCTAGGACTTCTGGGGACAAATGTCCTCTTTTTGGAAGATGCTGGCACACACATGCGGGCTCTGGCTTTCTGGGCTGGGAAAACAACTGGTAGGAAGCACCCTCATGTCCTGTGGCATCCTTCCATCTTCTGTGTGCCTGTGTCTACCCTTTCTCTTTGAACAAGGACCACAGCCATGTTGAACTAGAACCTCCCATTTTCCTGGTGTGACCTGATCTTAACTGATTGCACTGACCACTGGCCCTATTTCTAAATAAGTCCACATTTTGAGGGGCAAGGGTCTGTGGAACCTCAACAGGTAAATTCAGAGGGTCTTAATTCAAGTTTCATGAAAGAGTGCTCCACTGCAAGTTCTTAATTAAACCATTACCATGGAGACAGAAAAAAAAACAATCAGAGTCAAGCGATGTCAACCTTCCGTTTGTTACTCTTATTTTCACTCTTCAATGCCAGCCATTTTCCCTGGCTTCCTCTGTCAGTGGGAAAGGCCTGGCTGCTTTAGAGCCTCCAGCCATGATACCACTGTCTTCAGATCGGGGCTGTGAGTAACATTTTAGTTAGGACACTGCAGCAAGCCTATGTCAGGGTTCCATGATCACAGAGGCTAAGGGGTATGGCTGGATTTATTGCCATACCCCTTAGCCAAGTCCCCTCAGTGAGAGAGTGCACTTAGCACTTTCCTCAGAACTGGAAACTCCTCCTGGAGGGAGAGCCAAGTTGCACAGGACTTACAAGGCCTACCACAGCAAATAATTGCTTGGGAAGAAAGAACTTTGCTGCGGGCTTCCTGGAGAAGGCCCAGACCTTGGAGGTGGCTTCTGTGAGTTGTCACCTATGCTGGTGCGGTCTTTTTTTTATGACAGGTGATGATGCCTTTGTGTCAACCATCATCTTGTGAATAACCCTAGGAAACTCATTTGTCTGCCAAGATGGACTTTGGTGGTTTCCTCACATTGGCTTTTCCTTGGATTCTTATCTGTTCATCTCTCCGCAGGAGTCCCACAGGACAAGTGTTAGGAACGTCTGACAACCTGAGTATTTCTAGGGCAGATGGGCATCTGCACTACCTAAAGTTCTGCCCCAAATGTGATGTAACCTGGGAGCCAGGACAATGTGGGTGTAGCTACAGGGCTACTTGAACATGAATTGACTTTTCTGTCCTCAATTGAGTGGCAACAGTAGTGTAGACTTTGCAGAACAGAGCCAGAGAGAGTGTGAAGTGCCCACATAGTCCCTGGCATACAACGGCACAGTGGGAGGTCACACTGAGTCAGACGGCCAACGTTGTGTACTTATCTATCGCCCTCTTGTCCCCAGGATGGTCTGGAGGCTCACAATGGTCCTTGGGTAGAGAAGGAAGACAGGACTGTGGGTGGATCAGAAGGTGACATACAATAGAGTACGGCTGGGGAAAAGATTTCTACCTCCCGGGCATGGCTCATGAGCAAGATTGAAGGCTGCTCTCAAGCTGGGGCCACTCACCCTTAGAGAATTTATCCACACGCTATGGGCGGTCAGGTGACACACCAGGTGGTCCTCATGGTTCAGTTACAAAACACAAAATACACATCAATGGTAGAGAAACAAAACTGGGACATCTCCATGAATTTAGCAGGACAGAACAAATAATTGAAACAACATACAGATTTCTGGATCATAATAAGATCACTGAAACTAACTCTTCTATTGGAGGGCGGTGACATGAGGAACCTCAAAAACACAGACTGCGCCATATAATGCCCACCAGAAAGACATGCAGTCCCTCTTTGTGGCTTACAGTTGTCTTGAGTTAAAGGGGTCACTAGTAGAAAAGGTTTAAGAAGCCAAAAGTACCTGTAATAGGAGCCCCAGAGAGAACAGAGAGTGACCAAGGCGGGGCAGGGGGCAGCAAGGAGGATGGATGTTAAAGACCTCACCAGTGACCTGTTCAGAGGTGACAAAGGTTGAGTCATTCAAAGAGCTGAGCGTCTCAGAGAATGCAACTGTCTGCATGGAAAAGAAAATACAGCCAGGCATGTGTGTGTGCGTACGGGCATGCATGTGTGTGTGTGTGTGTGTGTGTGTGAGAGAGAGAGAGAGAGAGAGAGAGAGAGAGAGAGAGAGAGAGAGAGAGAGAGAGAGACAGAGAAAGAGAGAGAGAGAGACAGAGAGACAGAGAGACAAAGAGAGAGACAGAGAGAGACAGAGACAGAGAGACAGAGAGAGAACACTAGTGCAGCTGACCTGGACCAGAAGCCATGCAAGCCTGAGACTGTGTGGGTGCATCCATAGGCCCTGCTACCCAGAACTCCTGCTGTGAGATAGAGGCAACAGACAGAACAGTCTCTGCACTCTTGTGGGACAGTCTACCTAGTGGCTGGCAAAACCAAGGACCAACAGCCTGAAGATGTCCTCTGGCCGGCACACAGGCACTGTGGCAGGAGTGTGCCTGCACTCACACACTGTCCATGAATACACACATGTACATATACACATATGTACACTTACACACAGGCAAAGTTTTCCTTCGCAGTCTGGTTACCTTGTATCATCCTGACTGAAAAGACAGGAAAAATGCTTGATTCTTGCTCATTTTTAAAACTGATGTCTTAAATGTTTGACTGGCCACCTGTATTCCCTGAGGTATATGTAATTTGTTTTTGTTTGGTAATATGTTTTTAAATGTAAACACTGTATGTTTTAATTCATTGCTGTTGTCGTGTCCACGTCAGTAAATTCAGTCACTCAGGACTTCACTCACTCCCTACAGATATCCATCTTGAACCTGCTCAGAGGATTCACTCAGCTCAGATTCCTAAGCACCTGAGTTTCACAGATATCTCTTTATCTATCTATCTATCTATCTATCTATCTATCTATCTATCTATCTCTCCAGGTTCTTTCTTCCAGTATCAAGGATATTGCCCCATCACTGTCTCCCATGGCACATACGACGCTCTCTTGAAATAAAAGTAAAATATTAAGGGCAAAGTCTAATCAAGGTAAGTTTTTTTTTTTTCCTTTTAAGATTTATTCTTTTTTTTAACCTTAATTGCTCAAGGTTTTAGGTGTATGAGTGTCTTGCTGATATATGTGCTTGTGCCGAGTGTGTACCCTGTCCCTACCTGATGCCTGTGCAAATGAAAAGAAAGTTGTCCCCGCTCCCCGCCCGCCCCCGCCAATACTGGAATTACAGACAGTTATGAACTGCCATGTGGCCACTGGGAATCAAACCCATGTCCTCTGCAGGAACAGCAAGTGTTCTTTCTTAACCACTGGGCCGCCTTTCTGGCCTCCTATTTTTATTTTTAAGTGTGTGTCTGTGCACGCACACACACTCACACACATGAATGCAGGTACCCACAGACTCCTGCAGAGGGCATCAGATTCCCTGTAGCCAGAGTTACAAGAGAGTTATGAGTGCTTGGGCCTTGAGCTTGGTCCTCTGCAAGAGCAGTGCGCGCTGAGCTTCTGAGCCGCTGTCTCTCCTGCCTCAAGCTGTTTTGTTATATTTTTGTATAATGTGGGAGACACAGAGAACTGAGCCCTAGAACCAACAGAGTCCTTTAGCTGTTCAGCCAGGGCAAAATGCAGCGAGGCTTACTCATGTCGGTTTGAGTGTAATTATAAGGGATTGCTTTTTTTAAAATTTACATATAATTATATAATTTAAGTACTTAATTATATAATTTATTACTACATATCAATTGCTAATTTTATACAATTATAAATAATTTTATATAATTATGTAAAACATTTGCACGGTTCAAAGTCACATCCATGAACTGGATGTACTGTGGGAGCCCTCGCTTCCAGCCCTGTCCCTTGAGCCCCTGTTCCTTTCTCTTTCTGAGCAGGTGGCTCAGGTACAGGGCGTACAAAGATTGGGAGTTCAAGATCAAGGTCTGGCAGATGCATCCGGGGAGAGCCTGGCTCCTGGTTTGTAGTGTCTTCTTGTGTAGAAAACACATGAGGTCTCCTGGGGTCTCCTACAGGGATGTGAGCCCTGTTGATAAGGCTCCATCCCCATGACCTGATTATATCCCATGACTGCACACCCCTTTGAGTGTTAGGTTTCAACATATGAACCTGCCAGAAGAGACATAGACATTCAGGCCATAACAACACACACACACACACACACACACACACACACACACATTCACTAGTCTCCTCTTTTTTATATAATTTATTTTATTTTATTTTTATTTGCATTGGTGTTAGGGTATCAAATCCGTTGGAACTGGAGTTACAGACAGTTGTGAGCTGCCATGTGGGTGCTGGTCCTTGGGAAGAGCAGACAATGCTCTTCTGGGAGCCGCCTCTCCAGCCCCCACTTGTCCCCTCTTAAACTTAATCTTAGCCAAAGGCAAGGATGTGATACCCCCATTTAAATAATAGTACACTACATATGCTCTTCCTGGCTCTGCACTTTGTGTTGGTCTCCCTGGATCTGCTTGGTTGTGACATGTGGGTGTGCGGTGGTGCATTCCTCCAGGCCCCCTTGGTAGCATCTGAATTGTTTCTAGACCTTTGATAGTGCAACTTAAACCCCCTTACAGTGTGCTAGGGAGATGGCACTGTCGGTAAAGTGCCTATCCTGCAAACACGAGGACCCAAATTCAAATCCACAAGACCCATGTGAAAATGATGGGATTGTGGTCCATGCCTTCAATCCCAGTTCTGGGGAGGTGGAGACAGGAAGCTCCTCAAGGCTCACTGGACAAATGAGTGAGCTTAGGGTCAGTGACAGGCCCTGTCTCAAAATATAAGGATGAGAGTGATTGAGGAAAACACCTGGGTTAACATCTGACCTCCAAATGCACTGACTATGCTTGCACATGCACACACATAATTAAAAAGCCCAAACAAAAACAAAGGCCATTCTACAACAATTAACCTTATGACCCCTATGGTATGTGTGTGTGTGTGTGTGTCTATGTGTGTGTGAGTGTGTGTCTGTATGTGTGAATGAGTGTGTGTGTGTGTGAGCATGTGAGTGTGTGTGTGTGTGTGTGTGTGTGAGAGAGAGAGAGAGAGAGAGAGAGAGAGAGAGAGAGAGAGAGAGAGAGAGAGAGAGAGAGAGAGAGAGATATTTTGGCCCATGAATCTTTAAAATAAATTCTTAGAAATAGGATCGCTGCATCAAAGAATAAATTCATGGGCCATTTTTTTTTTTTCTTTAAAGATGTCCAATTTCCGTTCATAGTAATCCTGCCTACCTAACTCCACCCCCTCCCAGAATGCAACAATACCCACTTCACAGGCTTGCCTGCAGAGAATGGCATCTGCCCCTTGGCTATTGGGCTATTGGGCCACACAGAGCTAACCCACTCTAGCAGTCTTTGCTCTCAGCAATGCCAGGCTTGCTGGCATTTATATGGGGACATTTTTCTTCTCCATTGGTGTGCTCTCTCCCCTTTGTCTGGGAACCCATGCCTTTCTCACTAGCATGTGCTTCTGTCCATCCTGAATGCAGACAGACTGGCCAGTCATGGGTGAGGACTACTCCCTTTCTAGGCCTGCCTGATTACATCTTTGTGCTATATTGTAAATGTTCCCTTTAATCTGGGCCCGGTAGCATACACCTTTAATCCCAGCACTCAAGGAGGCAGAGGAAGGAGGATTTCTGTGAGTTCAAGACCAGCCTGGTCTACAAAACAGCCAAGGCTACACAGAAAAGCCCTGTCTAAATAAATAAATGTATGTTCCCTTTATGTTTTGGTGGTGTTTTCTCCCCCTTGGTTGGTTGTTCTGTTTTGTGTTATAGTGAACTGAACCCAGAACCTTTTGCTCACCAGGCAAGCGCTTACCACTGAGTCCTGTCTCCGTATATTGCCAGCCCTCTTTATTATCCTGTGCCAGTCTCCTGAGTAGCCAGGATTACAGATCTGTGTCAAACTATTTAAGCAGATATCTACCCAGCTCGGCAGGTGCTTGAGGTGCTCACCTCTAAGCTCATTAGCTGTTACTTCCTGCTCTGAGGCAGCTGCAAGGCCATTCCAGAGGCTGACCTCCAGGGTCACAGTGTCGGCTTCAGTGAACTGGCACGGTACTTGGCTTCCACATTTTACCCCAAGGACTGAGCATCCATGGACACGCTTGCCGGGGCTTATTATTCTATTAGAAGTTCAAAGGGTGATTTATGCAAATCTGTCTTATTAGCTGGTCTCTCTCAAATTGCTCCTTGCTTGCTTAATCTGAATTTTAACTCACTGGGGAAGTCCAGAAAAAGGTTTCACACGTATTTATTCACAGTGAGTGCCGTGGCGCACATGAGCAGGTCAGAGGGTGACGTCTGGGGTTCATCCTCTTCTCACCACGTGGGTCCTGGGGCTTCTGGAGCCCGCTCACCAGCCTCCTTGAGTTACGGAGTTAAGGAGTGTGCTAAGTGCCTCCGCTCCACACCTTTGAAGCCTCTTTTACTGGAAAGTGATGTTCTTTATGGTGAGAGCTTACGTCCCTGCTGACATTTTCAACTCAAATTTAATATAGGAGGACATTTCTTTAGTACATTGACTAAAACGCTTTACTCATTAGACTGAAAACCTCAGCATCGAACAACCAATTGAGCAAAGATAAAGGCAGGACTAGAGAAATGGCTCAGTGGCTAAGAGCTCTGCCTGATCTTCCAGAGGGCCAGGGTTTGGTTCCCAGCACCACCATGGCAGCTCACAATCAATTATAACTCTGGTTTCAGGGTATCCAACACTCCCTTCTGACTTCTAAGGGTAACTACATATATATGGTAAACAGACACAGGTGCCAACAAAATACAATAAGATAAACATTTAAAAATAAAACAAAGACAAAAGTTCACAGAATATTCTCTGCGTCAGCCTGTAAAGAAGATTACCCGTGGGCCCCTGCAATGGCTCAGCGGATAAAAGCGCTTGCCACCAAGGCCTGACAACCTGAGCTCAACCCCTCAAATCCAAGGCTTAGAAGGAGAGAACTGAATTCCCCAAGCTGTCCTCTGACCACAAACAGCATGCACACATGCACACACATGCATGCACACACACACAGGCACACACAAACACAGATACACATGTGCATGCACACACACAGACACACACATGCATGCACACACACAGGCACACACACTCACACAGACACACATATACAAATGCATGCACACACACCCATACATAGACATATACACACAGACACACACATGTGCACACACATGCACACATGCTTGTCCACATTCGCTCGTGCATGCACACACACACACACACACACACACACACACACACACACACATGAAGTTCAGTTCCTCCAGTCGCTCCCTGTCAGGCTATCCAATCACAGCTGTACTGATGCATCAGTTAAAGCGATGCTTTCTTCACAGAATGCTACTGCCCTTCATGGACTTTCACAGTTATTTCATTTTGTTTTCATATTTCAGAAATTGTTTTCGCTCCTTGAATTAATACTATGTTTCTAAAACCATTTTAATTGGTCTGTGTATATGCCTACTTGTGAATGTGAGTGCGCATGTCTTGTCTGGCACAGAGCTTTCACTTCACCCCTGTGTAGCCCAGGCTAGCTGGCCGGCCAACATCTGGGACCTCTCCTGCCCTCACTCCCCACCTCCCTATTGGTTACAGACTTACACGAAAGTAGATTTGAACTCGAGTCCTCACACTTGCCTGCAGAGGCTGGAAGACAGTGTTGGATCCCCTGGAGCCGGAGTTACAGGTGGCTGTAAGCTGTCCAGTGTGGGTGCTGGGAACCATACTTCTATCCTGTGCAAGAGCAGTTCAAACTCTTCCCAGGAAGCCATCTTCCCAGCCCCGCCCCCTTTGTCGGAGATTGCATAACTATATGCACGTGCATCCAAAAGTAAATTTACACAAGACTGGCGTTCATGCATGCCCAAGCCTGTCTCCTTCCCCTCTGGCTCTCACCCACGAGGCATGGACTGGGTCTTCCTTGTATTTCACCATCGTATCACCCCGTCATGAGCGCCCTTGTACAATGAGCCCCATTCCATTCTTTCCCCCCTCCCATTCCATTCTTCATGCTTCATTTGTGTAAGTTCTCCAGCACTTCCTGTGGAGCGCCCAGGCCCCTTCCTACAGCCAGTCAAAACCTCTTGGGAGTTCTCACCAGCAGTGCAACAGGCTACCAGCTTCTGAGATTCAAGAGTGAGCAATCAGAATTGCAGATCTGTTCTTAATTTGACAAGTGGCAATTTTAATTAGTGTTTCTCATTTTATAAAGGAAGCTGAGCATCCTGCAATAGGATTTAGGGCCATTTGCCCGTTTCCTTCTGTGAATCATGTCAATATTATTTACTTGCTTTTTCCCCTCCTTTGATTCACTTAACGGTGGAGCATTCTCCACAAAGAATAGAACATACTCCAGGCCCATCTGTGCCAGCTACATGGGTGACACTGAGTTCATTGCTGTCGCTAAGCAGCTATGGACACACTAAGACTTGTTTATTCATTAAGTGGTGGAGAGTCAATTCCTTGTAATTTGTATACTCACTATAAAGTGTGTGTGTGTGTGTGTGTGTGTGTGTGTGTGTGTGTGTGTGTGTGTAGTCACTTCTTTGGGGTACACCCTAAAAGCACAATGTTGGGTTTGTAGTCTATGTGTTTTCAACTTTGTAAAGCTTCAGAGTTCACTCTTACACGTCCACCTATATAACAGGGCTACTACATGTTTTTTTAAAAATAATTAAAACAGATAAATTTATGTTTCGATTCCAAACACAAGGACATATGAGTTAGAGCTGAACTTCCAGCTTAAGCTAAAAGCTCCTTTTCCATCTTAAACATGTTTTAGGACTGCAACACCCCAAACCCAAAGCAGGGGAGACCTGCCATGTAGCTGGGAGCTGCGGCTGCCTTCCAGCAGCCCTGCGGGGGGCCTAACACTGCTTTCCCACATTTTCTTTCCCTCCCACATTTTTTAAAAGTAGAGAGGTAATCCACCTAGAACGTTTGAAACAGGGTCTCACAATGAGGCCCAGGCAAGCTTTGAACTTGCAATCTTCCTCCTTCTGCCTCTAAAGTTCTGGGATTTCTGGTGTGCATCACCATGTTGGACTTGTTTAGAACATAAATAAAGTTTTGTTCTTTTTTACTTTATTAAATCTTTTGAGTTTTCCTCTGGGATACATTTTTTTCAGGCTAAAAAAATAAATATTTAAAAATATTTACTTGTAGATTATTTTTAATACAGTTTTTTAAGATTTAATTTTTTATTTTTTAAATTATTATTTATTCACATTACATCTTGATTGTAATCCCTTTGCTCTTATCTTCCTGTTCCCACCCTCCCTCCCTCTTCTGCCCTATTTCCCTTCCCTAGACCTCTGACTGGTGGGAACCTCCTCCCCCACCTTCTGACCACAGCCTATCAGGTCTCATCTGGGTAGCCTGCATCCCCCACAGAGCCTCTGGGCACCAGTGTTCCTGTCAGAGGCAGTCATCTGCTCTTCCCTCCCCTTCTCCATGTGGAGAATGAGCTGTCTGTCTGCTACATCTGAACCAGGGGTCTAGGTTCTATGCTTGCGATGTCTTCGGTTGGTGCATCAGCTTGTGCAGGAAGCCCTGGGTCCAGATTCACCAGCCTTGACAGTATTTTTGTGATGCTTCTGACTCTCCCCTCCCCGCCCCACAGTCCTTACACCTCCCATTTCTTCCATACAACTTACAGCTCTTGACCAAGAGCCCAGCTGAGTCTCAGCATCTGTCCCAATCCCCCACTGGGTAGAGTCTCTCAGAGGACATCTATGTTGGGCTAATGTCCACTTATAAGTGGGCATTATATACCATGCACGTCTTTCTGGGTCTGGGTTACCTCACTCAGAATAATTATCTCTAGTTCCATCCATTTGCCTGCAAAATTTCAAGATTTCCTCCTGCTTTTAAGTTGAGCAAAGTTTATTTCACAGGAAACAAAACTTCTCAGCTCAGAACACTTCTGAGGACCAGAAGTCCCAAATGCTGAGCACTATCCAACTCTGGGACTCCCCGGTGGGGCTCCTCCTGCAGCTGCTGTCTCCTTATTAATCACTAAATCATTCTTATTGTTCATATTGCTGCTTCATGTTTTTCCATCCACAACAAATGTCAAAAACAAGAATTTCCATCAGAACACACCCTCCATCCCTACGGACACTGAAAATGTGAATCCAGGAACCAGGGGGTTACCCTCTCCAGTCTCTCTAAGGAAAGGGGACTCAACAGGCTCTCAGGAATGCAGGGTAGCCCAGTTGCTCAGGCCACAGGGCTCACCCCAAAGTACCACAGGCAGGTACTCTCAAGGCATGGAGGACAGGGTTCCTACAGAGGTCAGGCCTTAAGCTCAGATGCAAGGATGCTGTCCAGCTGTGAGCCCAGGATGTCCCTGGTGTCTCTGCAGATGAAACAGGGACTCCCTTCAGTATGGGTGTTCTGTCGCAGCAAGACTATGCAGAGCTCATGAGTCGCCAGCGTCGGGGAGACCTTAAACCCAACTCCTCAGGTTCATGTCTCCTCAGAGCTACAAGAGCTTAGGTTGGCTTGTAAGATAGACTGCAAAGCCAGAGATGTCAAGCCTGGGCCAAGTGGATAGGGAAAGGGTCAGGGCATAAAATGGTTCCTGACCAGGCAGGAACATCTCCACACATCCCCTCCCCTGACCTTTTAATGTCCTGCTTGGACACAAAGGGCTCTGAGTTCCTAACTTAGAATGATGTCCCTCACCAGTCTCCGGGGACTTGGTTGGCCCTGGGGTTGTGTGGAGTTGGTAACAGACGTGTTCACCTTGAACATTGGAAAATTTTAAAAATCTGTTTTCACTTTTAAAGTGAGCATCCTGTGACAGCAAGTAGCATGGGCTCATTAAGTAGCAAAGCCTCAGAACTTCTGCAAGAGTAAAGCCAGCTTCTAGGACACATGCTGCCATGCGCCCTCTGCCGGGCGTCTGGCAGAAGGCACACATACAAGTTAGCTCAGTCTCAGCTGCAGCCTTCTCAGCGACTGCCAGAGGAAGCCATGGACCCCTATCTCCCAAAAGGAAGAGCATGTTGCTAGGTTGTATCTCTACTAGGGCCAAGTTTTAGAAATAGATGTAAATATTCATCCATTAAAGGGCATTGCATAATCATTATATAATTTTATAGAAATTACATACATCAGTGTTAAGGCATGGTGGTACCTGACTTTAATTCCAGCATTCCAGAGACAGAAGCAGGTGAAAACTAGCCTGTTACATAGTGGGTTTCAAGCCAGTCAGGGTTACATAATGGGACTCTGTCTCAAAGAAAAACATCAGCTTAGTTATGACCATGTCCGCTTTTGTTGTTGTCGTTGTTGTTTTGTTTTTTGAGACAGGGTTTCTTTGTGTAGCCTTGGCTACCCTGGACTCCCTTAGTAGAGCAGGCTGGCCTCAAACTCACAGCGGTCCACCTGCCTCTGCCTTCTGAGTGCTGGGATTAAAGGCGTATGCCACCATGCTGTGCAGGGAAGAAATTTCTTAAAGTTAATTGACAGCCTCAAGCCGTGAAGTTCCATCTCTTAGAAGCAGAATTGAGACGTGGATCAAGAGGACAACATCTCGTTCAGAACTGTGTGGTTCTGCGTAAGTTTCCCTAAAGGAAGCGCTGGAACTATTGGCTCTCTCCAGTTTAACTGGCTGGATATGCGCTCTCTGCCCTTGACCGTTCTTCTGGCATACAGACATGTTGCCAGGCTTAGCCCGCAAGAGTGGTTGCAGTTGGAACTTTTTTCCTTGAAAGTTTAGTTTTACTATGAATCAAAAGGAAGCTGGGCCAGTTCAGTGACTTTTATTTACAAACGCACTTAAACACATGCCAGTTTGGTACTAAGTAAATATAAAAGCATGAACACGCGCAGACAGGGTGCACACGTGGAATCATATACAAGGCAGATTTTAGGCACCAAGACTTTGAGTGTTACTATTGAGCATTGGGATTATAGCTCCTGCTCTCCTCACTGAGGAAAGAAAGGAAATGACTCCCAGATATGCAAACACATATGCATATTATTTTTACATGTAGTCCAGTCTCAATCAAAACCTAACATCGAAAAGTTTCATATTAAGAGAATTTTAAAACAGAAATCATATGATTTTTATGTCACCCATGACTATTACAAAAAAATACAATTATAATTAGCATATATTTACTTAGAATTTTCTTGGAAGGAAATGCCACCAAAATCTATGTCTATAACATTAAATTTTGTAACTTAATGAAATCTTTATCTTATGACTCCAATGAATTTTTTTAAAACAAGGAATTAGCATTTTAAAGTTTTATGAAATATTTAATAGGCCCAAGATATCATTTTAATGGGCTTTAGAAGTTCAGAGTGCTCATATCTGTAAGGCAGTTTTCATCAGGACTTTTACTCACATTTATAAATCTGCACATGGGCATTTTAATTGGGCATGCCGCAGATAAAAATAATACTTTCAGCACACAATAAAAGTGAATAAAAAAGCTGAAGTGGTTCTTCCAGTATGTTTGGACTGCTTACGACATCTAGGGTATCGGCCCTTATGAGGGTGTTCCCTGGAAAAGCAACAGAGTAGCAATGCTTCCGGGAAATTCTTGTGTTGCCAGCGGCATTTACAAATACTTAACAAAAGGACCCAAGTTAAAATGCATGCAGATTAGCCAAGCAAGGGACAAGGGACAGTAACCAGCAGTGCCTGAAGCTGGCTTTCAGCAAGAGCCCCTGGGAATGCTGGTGGGGGGGTGTAGTGGGGTGGGGTGGGGGGCTGGGGGTGTTGGGGGGGGGGAGGGAACTACCTCCACAGCCTGAGGCGCTCCCCTGTGTTCTAGGGACCTTGACTCAGGGCCACCCACACAGGGATCCAAGCTTCAATACTGCAAGAAGGTTTGGGGTTATCTGACATAATAAAAGATGTGTTAGCGTAGGCTTAAAATGGGAAATAAAGGTTTAGGAGGCTAGACTGTGACTGTGGATGAGGAGAGAACAACCAGGCATGGTGGTACTTAGCTCAGCACTCAGGTGGCCAAAGCAGGCAGGTCTCTGAGGATGGTCTAGTCTGCAGAATGAGTTGCAGGCCGGCCCAGGGATAGTGTGGGGTCGGGGAGAGCAGTTCCCATCGAATGTTCACTTGTCCTGGGATGTGAGCTGTAGAGGCAAGGCCCGGCCAATGCCTTGTGTATTATCTTCAATTTTTCATATCTTGTGTACGGCTTGGGGAGCAGGCAGCAACATGGCTCAGTGGGTCAAGACTGATCACACAAACTCCATCTTTGGACCCACGCAAAGGTTTGTGAAATGAAACCCAACTCTAAGTTGTCCTGTCCTCCTCAACACCTCCCCCTCTCCCTGCAACAAATACATGTAAAATCATTTTGAAAGTATTTTCCCATTTAAATCTCACAGAGGCTTTCATAAGGTCCATGTCCCCAGTCACTCCACCATCTCTCCGAGTGAGTTCCTGGTATTCCCCTAGGCATGGAAACCTGTCCAGGCTCCCAGGAACCCCAAGTCCTCGGGAGACTCTTCTTTTCTTATGTAAAGATCAGGTACATTCTGTTCCAAACTAGAACCCAGCCCCTCTCCTCTCTCAGGATTGCTGGTCCTTTTCAGGGGATTGGGTGTGGGTGGGTGCAGACTGTGTGTGGTGACCCCCACAGCAGCCCGACACAAGACAGAGCTCTGCTCACCATGATCAGAGTTAACTACATCCTCAAGCTCTCCCACGTTTCTTCTCACCCTGAGGATGCTGGGGCAGGAGGACAGGGGTCAGAGCATGGCCACAGGGAGTAAAGGTGGTAACTGCATCACTGCTGTGCTTGAAGCCTGCACAACCCTCCTCAGCTCTGGGTCCCTGCATGGAGGAGCACCATCTTCTGGACAAGCCATGCTCCTTAGAGCTGTGCTCCACAGTCCTGCTCAATAGTCCCTGATAACCGGTTGCATGGTCAGCTGGCCAGGCCACCCCTGTCCCTCCTTGTACCGCCCAAACAGACACCACAAAAGAACCACAGATCTCTTTCCCACAAGCCTCACCTGCCTTGTGCCTTGTGGTGGTATTGTTATTTTTATTATTATTATTATTATTATTATTATTATTATTATTATTATTATTATTATTATTTAAATTTTGTTTTTATTGATACAGAGGGCTTCATGTAGCTCAGGCTGACCTTGAACTCTTAGCTGTCCTCCTGCCTCAGCCACCAATGCTCAGATTACAGTTATGTCCCGTGACATACACCAAGCATAGTCTCTAAGTTTATGTGTGGTTAGTATTGTCAACGCTACAGGGTCAAAAATCAACCAGCAGGAAGGCCTCTGAGCACACCTGTGGGAGATTATCTAAATTTTGTTAATTGATGTGGGAAGGCCTGTCCACTGTGGGCGGCACCATTCCCTGGCTGGGCTGCTGCTCTGTATAAACATAGAAAGGGAACTGGGCAGCAGCACCCACTCATTACCTTCTGTCCCAACCATGGATTTCTGGATTGCTACTGCCCTGAACCTCACCCTTGGCCTCACTCCCAGAAAAGATGGACTATACCTTCTAACTGGGAGGGAGAATAAATCCTTCCTCCATAAATTGCTTTTGTCAGGGCGGCCTTTATTACAGCAACATGAAAGTAAGACATCACATAATCCATGTAAGGAGACATTGATGCTTGTTTATCTCCCAAACATCTCCTGGCACGTAGTGTGTCTCCACACTCCTATCCTGATCTCTGTGGAAACCCCTGTGTGGTGGAGGCAAGGTCAGGAAGTGCAGGTCAAGGCAGAGGACCAGGAAAGAAGCTCAGATTGCATATGATCTTCCAAAAATGCCTGTGTCCCTCTAGTGGCCAAAAGGAGAATTGCACAGGATTTCAACTTCACCCAACCTGAAGCAGGTGCCCAGGGTAGGGGGACCAAGGGCCTCCTGCACATTGCTGATGGAGCCTTGCACACAGACCCTGCACTCTGACACATCACGTCGATGGAACCTGAGGCTCAGTTCCCAGTTTTTGTTTTATGTTGGGATGTAATTATTTTTATCCCTAGATATGGTAAGAAAATGCAAACTTCTCTGGGGTTTGGTTTTGAGACAAGGTCTCACCATGGAAGCCAGGATGATCTTCAAATCTTAATTTTCCTGCCCCAGTCTCCCAGGTCTGGGATCACACAGCTGAGCCACCACACACTCCAGTTAATGCTTTTAGTACCAGGTCTGTGCTAACAGCCGAGACACGCTTAGCACAGTGATGAGAGGCAGCCAATGCTCGCAAAGGTGCAACAGAGAAGAAGCCAAGTATATGGCCACCTGAGGAGCTCCACCTACCTCAGGACCTGGGGCTCTGCCCTCTGGGTGGCATCAATTTTCCCTTTTTATCCCCCAAGTGTTGAGTTTGGTGTGGCCACCTGCGTCCACAGGGTATAGTTCCTCATTGAAAGAGATGGAAACCAAACCTGAGAAGAAAAAAAAGCTTGCTCATGTCCATTGTAGGTGCCAGGTTCCAGACTGGTGAGTTACCCACGTCTCTTCCTCCTCAGGACAACAGAATGAGTTGGGGCTTGTGGCTGCCTCATTGTACAGAGGTGGGCATGAGGTTCAGCAACTCATACACACACACACACACACACACACACACACACACACACACACCCTCTGGCCCTTACCATGACCCCACCTTATCTTACTAGACTGGGCTCCTCGTTCCTCCTAGCCGCTGGCCCCATGTCCTCAGAAAGGCTGCCAGGTACCACAGACAGGTACCTTACCCCAGTTCTCTTATGTGGGATGGTCCCAAAGAGTGAGGACTGAGTGCCATTGCCTGTGACCTCACCCCAGTGACATCTCCTTGAATTTGCTTTGGCGACTCTTCAAAGCCTTGCACATTCCCAGGTTCCCCTCCCAAGGTGCTCGACAGTGGCCCTGTTGGTGGTTGGTGACTTCATCTGTGCCACTGTAGTCAGGTCCTTCCTGCCCTTGCTCAGTGAGAACAAGTGCCCGGACGAGTGTGAGGTTGACTACTCAGAGCCCACTGCTCAGGAAAAGGAGCGCTGGCTGTGAGGAGCTGACCTGGGGTCGAGGGGTTGGAAACCAGAATGTGGGAGCAGAGTCCAGACAAAAGTGATGGTGCAAGTGCCACTGGGGAGAACTGGAACCTTCCTTGATCCTGCATGTCGCCCAGCCAAGAGGGATAGCTCTGCCACCCTGGAGACCCAATCTGTGATACCCAGGCTTTATGGATGCACTGTTAACGTTTTGTTGTTGTTGCTTTGTTTTTTAGTTTTTGAGATGTGGTTTCTCTGGGTAGCCCTGGATGTTCTGAAACTCTCTCTGTGTAGACCAGGCTGACCTCAAACTCAGAGATCTGCCCACCTCTGCCTCTGGAGTGCTGGGGTGCACACCACATCTGGCTGCAGTTAAAGTTCTTAAGTCTGACTGCCACCAGGGCCACTCCAGGGTCGTGGCCACTCTACTCTAAGGCATTATCCAGGTCCCCAAGGGGAGAGTCAGTTTTTCTGGAGTCTGAAGTGTGGCTAATTATTGTTGTAAGAAAGCCAGAGCAGAGAGGCTGACAGCAAGTGCAAGAGCAGAGGATGATGGGAGCAGAGATTCAAGGGGAAGGAGCAGAAGAGAGGAAGATTCTGAGGCAGGATGGAGAAGGCCTTTGATGGGCTGGATCACCTGGGAAAGGGCCCTCAGACGCCTGTGGTGTCTCTGTGGAAATTACAACACAGAGCAGAGAACTAAGACCAAAGAAGAAACCATGCAGAAGGAAGAAGAAGCCAGAAGGCCCTGCTTCGCCACACAGTCTTAAATCCCCTTCCCTCAGTGTCCCTCCTTTCTGTTTAATTCCTGTCAGCTGGTTACTTGCTCCACCTCTTGACCTAGGCTTAACTTTATTCAGCTCTTGGATTAGAGCGGTGTGCTAGGGCAGAGACACACCATTACCACCTGTTTACTATAAATTGAAAGTTCTCAGATTGAAAGTGTGTGTTAGGGCTGAGCCACTCCACAACTAGAAACAGGTTTTTACAGTTCACAGTGGGATCAAATATCCTGCAGCACTTCTGATGCCTTGACGTTCACAACATGAATTGTACCTGGAACTAAAATAAACCCTTCTTGCTGTTTTTTTGTTTGTTTGTTTGTTTGGTTGGTTTTTTTTTTTTTTTTTTTTTTGGGGGGGGGGGGGTCAGGGTATTTTTATCACAGCAACCGAAACAATAACTAAGACAGTTGTGTCTTTGTTCACACACGTCCTGCTCCACTGATTTCTTCGTGTTATAGAAGATTTCTTCTTGTTCTTGTGGGGAATGTCAAGATAAGGTGTACCTGCAAATAGAGGACTCAGACATAAAATAAATAAATAAACCTTAAAAATTAAAAGGCAAGTAACTTGTTTCTGTTTAGAAGCTTGTCTGGACTCTAGCTCCCTCTGTCGTTTGCCTGCAGCATTGCATGCATGTTTTCTCACAAAGGCCTCTTTGGCAATGTGTGTGGTTTTGAGTCTGCATCTCTTTGGGGCTTCCTATTCCATCTTGCTCATAGCTCACCTGTTTCTATATTCAAACCCCTCGGGTTAGCTTTCTGGTTTACATCCCCAATGGCTTTAGTGTCTCAATAACAAACATCTCTGTCGGTTTTTAAGATCACAAGAGGGTTTCCTACCCATGACAGTTCTCTGTCTTGACCTTTGACTTCTGAGCTGTCAAGGATTCTCTTGGTTCCACATATTCATGGTTTTGGAGTGTAGGCTCAACTTTCTTAACCAATATATTTTATTAACAACTTAGTGACCGAGCATACGTCACTTACAACCCAACTAACCAAAACAACAGGAAATGAGGATTAATGGACACAATAACAAAACCATAAGGATATCAGTTCCGAGGAACGATTCTCCTGGCACAATCTGCAGGATTTCTTCTGCTGGAACCTAGAGTAACCAGAACCCAGAACCTCAGCAGGCGCCGGAGCCCCGAAGCCTTCCCTCGTGCGGTTCTCTCTAGGAGCGTCTCGAAGTGCAGCGATGAACAGCCAAAACTACCCCAAGTCTCCAAAAAGCCCCGCCTCCAGTTCTGGGCTCATTTATATATCTCCTCCCAGAGTTTGTTCACGGGATCTTTTCATCTGGCAACAATCAAGCTCCCGCACAAGGTGGTCGGTCTTCTAGTGGATTAACCTCACCTGTTCTCTCACAAGACTGTTCTGATCCCACACTTAGAATCCTAAAACACAGGTTTATCTCTCCTTCATTGGAGCTCACCCTCCCTCCACCACATGGCCTTCGCAGCATCCTCTCACACAGACACGGGTGCTTGCCCCACCCCCATAGCTCCTTGTAGATTACACCACTTGCCTTGGTCTTTGCCGGATTTGACAGTGCCTTCAAATAATTTTCATCTATTCATGTCTCACTTTCCAAAAGTTTCTCCTTTGCCTTTTGTTCGTCTTCTGTTCTAGTTGACAACGATGGTTTGTTTGTTTGTTTGTTTGTTTGTTTTTCTTCCTCACTGTGTTCTATTGCTATGAAGAGACACCATGCCCATGGCAACTCTTATCAAAGAAAACATCTCCTTGGGTCTGGCTGACAGTTTCAGAGGTTTAGTTCATTATCACCGTGGCAGGAAGCATGGCGGCATGCAGGCAGACATACCGGAGACAGGCAACAGGAAGCAAGAGCCACTGGGCCTGCCTTGAGCTTTTGAAACTCCAAAGCCCACCCCCACCCCACCCCCGCTGTGACACACTTTCTCCAACAAAGCCACACCCCCTACTCCTGCTCAAGCAGTGCCACTCTGAATGACAGAGCACTCAAATATAGGTGCCTGTGAGGGCCATTCTTATTCAAACCACCACAGTAGGGTAAGACACTCTTGTAAATTCTGCTCCACATTTCCAGAGCCTCCAGGTTAAGTCACCAGTTTTGTCCCTCACCAAACACATTGCTTTGAGTAAACAAAGCTAAGTAGGTATCATGTGGTTGCATAATTGCTTTCCGGAAGCTTGACTACAGGGGATACTGCACACAAAGACCTTAGCTTTCTGAGTTCCTCCCTGGGAACAATATAAGGAGACACAGACATCAAGGTCAGCTCATTTCCCCTGCTCCCAAGTTCATTCCCACAGTCCCCAGAGGAGTTGCCTGCATGGCTGTGTTGGGGAACCTGTCTGTCCCATGGGTTATGGGCTCCTAACGACTCCTCTGGAAGCTCTGACTAGGATAGAACAGACCATATGGCCACAGGAGGGCAGAGAAAGCCCCACACGCCTGGGGCAAAGAACCACTCCTACCTTGGAGATCCTGGAAGTCATGGCTTCTCTCTGGATCATGTTCAGGTTTTGGGTGTCTCTCTCCTGAACTAAGCAGAGCAATGTCTGTGATCTCTAATGAGTCCTAGACTTAGAACGATACCCTGCCATGAGCCTGCAGCTTGCACCGTGTAGAGATCAACTAGGCGGGTCTCATTAGCATGGACTCACCTGTCCTGATTTCATAGATTCCTGTTGGCCACAGCCAGAAGGAGGGCCTGTCCCCCACAGGTGGCGCTGAGTCTTGTTGCTCATGAATCTGAGTCCTGATTTCTCTAGGACTCCATTCAGAGGACACGTTCACGTAGCCAGAGACGACCGACACCACCCGTGTCACATGTGGGCAGATGCATCAGAACCTTTACATGAGGCTCTCCACATGCATGGTCCTCATGAACAGACAGACAGACATCTGGGACAGAGTGTGGTAGGGCCAATTTCAGGGTTCCATCTATGTGTGGACCCCTATGTAAGAGTCTGGTGACAAGGACCAGGCTGTTTGATCTGGATAGTGGGGCCAGCGCTGGGGGTGCTCACAATGAATTCTTAACATGAGCAGATCTGTTGGTCACCACTAGTGTGTGCATCACTGTGAAGGAAGTACAGGAACCTACTGGGAAAATGAGCAACGTGACCCACTGGAATGAGCACCAAGTCCTGGGCAGAGCAATACTGAGGGTGCATCTGATGTCCTGTCGTCCCTCAATTCCTTTTTCTGGGTCCCCGACTCTGTTAAGCAGCATCAGCAGTCAATCCCACGCTCTTTCTCCCTGCCTCAGCCCAGGCTGCAAGGCACTTGTCCTATACTGTAGCTTCTGAAATGATTCCTCAGCTATTGAACACTTCCTAAAGTCGTTTTGGGCTTAGTTTAAGATGTTTTCAAGCTGGGTGTGGTAGCGCACGCCTTTAATCCCAGCACTCGGGAGGCAGAGGCGGGCTGATTGCTGTGAGTTCGAGGCCAGCCTGGTCTACAAAGGGAGTCCAGGACAGCCAAAGCTAACACAGAGAGACCCTGTCTCGAAAAACAAACAAACAAAAAAAAGATTATGTTTTCAAATTTTTGGGTCATACCTCCTGTTGAGAGGACTTCCAGTTCCTCCCAAATATCCATTCAGTATTGTCAGTTGCTCTCACGTCACACTACATAAACACTTGGGAGCCTCGGCCTCTAAGTGGAAGCCATGGGCACTATGGCCTCTCCTCTGAAGGACTCCCACGCCACATACAGGGTCCGTTGTTAGCCCAAGGCTGGCTGTAGCCAAGTGAGTGGCATCTCCTCCATTAGATGCTAGCACCTAATGTACCCACTGTGCTCTGTCTACATCTTTTACCCAGTGACCACAAGCAAAAATCAAGTGGGTTGAATGTGCTCTATTTGGGAGAAATAGTTTGGTTTTTTTCATAGAATAGAAAGATGAAAAGTTGAAGCGCGTGACTTTCCGTTGTTCTGCATTTGGCAGGAACCTGGACTTCTTCAGCTCGAGTCCCGTCGAGCATGAGACCAGAAGTGCACACTCTAGGGCAGAAAAAGGTGAAGGTCAGGGTCCCTAGTCAGGTGGCCAGGAAGGCCTGGCCTGGGCGAGTCAGTGCCTCCTTCCTGAGCAGCTGGTACAGAGGCTCACTTGCAGCTCCGAAACTGAGAGAGGCACCTGGTTTTGCCTGGGTGGCCAAAATGGCTGCTTCGAGAACATTCAGCCACTCGCTCCCGCAGATGGGCACTGTGGTGGGCAGAGTGACGCTAGAAAGATGGTGGCAGAGATCCATGCTGACATGCCGGTGAATGGCGGAAGCTCACAGCACCCAGCAGCATGTGGCTGACTGACAGGTGTCCAGCGATGAAGTCTTCAGAGAGAAGAGGAGCCCTTCCTTCCCCAGAATAAAGGATGAGTATCAGATGACCTTTGATGAGACAGATGATGCTGGCCCGTTTATTTCATGTGAAATAAGGACTTATAGGCCTTGGGCAGTGAAAGGGGTTTTGAGGGTGAATGTGTTTGATTTGCTGGGGCTAGGGGAGCCAGGGATATCTCATTTACATGTAACAACATAGCCCTATCAAAAAAGGGGGAAGCAGTAGTTAATTGTCCTATGGGTGGGGGAAGAACTCCAGGTATGGTTAAAGGTCATTGATTGAGAGCCAAGACACCAAGACATCTCATTAGCATGGGGTGAGTGTTTCCAGGAACCCCCAGGTACATACTGAATGAGTTTCTTATGAGGAAAGGGTTGGGCTTGTAATCTCCCTGAGGGCTATGTGACTCTCCTTAGACTATCTAGGGTTCCCAGATGAGGTGCAGAGGGAACCCAGCTGATAAAGGGAGTCCATCACCTTATAGCAAGCTCAGAGGCCATGTGGAAATGCCAGACTTCATCCTTAACAGAGGGTCCCACGGCTACTGCACACCAAGTCTGAGGTGCCTTCTCTGCCTTCCGTTCTGAGGCTCGTGGAGGGCGCCAGCTGCTCAGCCTCAGCAGAACCCTCAGCGTCATTCATGGACAGACACATCGTACTTCACCCAAACTGGAGGCACACACCGAGGCCTGTAGTCTGTAGGTTATGCAAAGCATTCCACTTAGCAAAGAACTGATTACGCTTATTTCACCTGCTACATTCACGCCAACAGGAGCACATCAGTAGAAATGTTGTTGACATCTCTTCCTAAGTTCTCAGCCAGTTTTCAGCTCTTCACACACATCCATGGATTTGTGCAGATGGGGGCTGAATATGCAGACTTGGGGGGCAATAAGAGAAGGGAAGGGTAAGGACACTAGAGAGTGAGAGGGTGGCCAGCCACATGAGCCCTAGAAAGGGGGTGTCCACAGCTTTCCAGATGAAGAAACAAATTATCAGTGTGCCGGCATCTGCTATCTCCACCCTCAAGTTTCCATCCTGCCTTAGACTTCTTAGACTTTTGAGTCATTTTCTTTCACACACACACACACACACACACACACACACACACACACACACACACACATGTTTGCATAAAAAGGAAAATTATAGTGACTGTGTTAGCTACATTCCTAGAAGAATTCAGAATCTGTTCTGGATGACATGCAAAGTAGCACCATTAGAAATTCAGCTTGAAAAAGTCCTATTTCTCTACAAATATAGTTAGTAAATTGTCCAATTCCTCCCCCCTGTCGTCTGTGTGATTGCTTTTATTTTCCTCTGGCTGTCGCCCAGTCTTGGTACCCGTCCTCACAAATCTGTCAACATGTGTGAAAGGCTGAACATACTCACTGAGAAATTAAGAAATAAATGTCACAATATTTTTTAACAGTAGCAGTACATGTCTATTGGTATGAATGTGTTAGATGAAAAAAATTTAAGTAGAACCCTTTTTATTTTTTGATAAATTTCACAAACTCCAAGATATTCAGTGCGCTCCTACTTGCCCGGTTCTGCAGGACTGTGTCAGTGGCCTCTGTGACACCAGGACTGCGATTCTCGGCAGAAACAACCTAAGTGGGGGAAGATGGATTCGGACTCAGGATTTTCAATCTGTCACAGCGGGCGGGGGGGTGGAGGGGTGGGGAGCGGGGGGGGGGGGGGGAGGCAAAGGGAGTGTGTGGTGGGCACTGTTCACACCACAGTGGACAAGTTAGGAGAGAGTAATGTAGGGCCCAGGAGGAATAAATAAACTGTGAAACCCTGTCCCATAACGACGCGCGAGGGCGGAAGGTTGTACGCGGGTCCACCAAAGACAGCAGCAGCTGGCAACCACGTGTGAAAACATGGACCCATGGGGAACACGTCAGATTCCAACTGTAAGACAATTGACAGGATTCACTTTAAACACATGTAACTTTTCATTTCTCTCATTCCTATGAAAAAACATGTAGCTAGAACCTAAGGAAGGGGGGGATTCATTTTGGCTCTCGGTTCACGAGCGCAGTCAGCTAGGAGTGTTCAGCAGCACAACTTGGCAGCATCATCCACAAGACACTGGTTTTGAAGGCAGGAAAGATGTAAAGCTCAGTGTGCGCATTCTTCCTTCATGGTTTCAGAGAGCTGCTGGGGCTGAAATGTGGTCTCTCACTTCCTGTGTGGCGGCCTTTGCTCCCTGCCCTCGGGATGCTGAGATGGCTGTTCTTGGTTGTCAGCTTGACTACATCTGGAATTAATGAGCTAGGGGGAGGGGGAGGGGTGGAGCACACCTTTAATTTCAGCACTCAGGGAGGCAGAGGCAGGCAGATCTCTGTGAGTTCGAGGCCAGTCTGGTCTACCAAGTAAGTCTAGGATAGCCAAGGCTACAAGAGAAACCCTGTCTTGAAAAACTCAAAAACAAAACAAAACAACCCAACAACAACAGCCAAAAATGAAGGGCACACCTGTGAGGGATCTTTGCTTAATTTGAAGTAAGAAGATCCACTTCCAATCTGGATCTTTGAGATAAACTGCCAGCTTAAGGCTTCCACCCTCGCCGGCCATATTAAAAGCAGCTTATGTTGAACCATTGAACAGTTGTTTTCAAAGACCAAGCAACCCCTTAGTCTCCTTCATAAAGTGCTCAGCAGGAGCCTTGGTCGTAACATCCTTTCTTTCTTTTTTTTTTTTGGTTTTTCAAGACAGGGTTTCTCTATGTAGCCTTGGCTGTCCTGGACTCGCTTTGTAGACCAGGCTGGCCTCGAACTCACAGCGATCCGCCTGCCTCTGCCGCCCGAGTGCTGGGATTAAAGGCATGCGCCACCACACCCGGCTGTAACATCGTTTCTTAGTGATTGTATTTATTTTTCTTTCTGTTCTACTTCCTCTGTTTCACTGTAGACTGCCTAAGAGTTATCAGTGATAACCATTTCCACAGACTCAATATTATATTTTTTCCCCCCAGGGAAGAAGTGAATCTATTACCTTTTTAATTTAGGAGTGCATAATCAAAGGCAGAGAGAGACACCTAGGAGAGGGCAGCATGAAGCCGGCCAGACTGAACTGGGCCCTGTGAGGAGAGACAGACAGGGAGAGCAAGAGCAGAGCCACTGACCAAGAGGCGTGGCCTGAGCCAAGAGACTGGCTAAGAGGGTAAAGGGAAGACAAAAAGGCCAGAAGAGTAGGGAACCGAAATGACTAGATTGTTGCGGTTAATTTACCCGTATGACCTAATAATGTTTATTATTAGTCCTATAATTATTATTACGGTGGTATTTTCTAACCCACTAGCAATCAAGACACAGACACCTGTTATATTTTGAAATAGCCTCAGTTAACCTGGGGCAGGGCAGATATTAATGCCCTAAACTAATTCTCATAGCGGGGCAGGTATCCGATACCTGCCCCAATTCCTTGCCATCTGCTCCTATTAATTTCTATCAAGCCACCTCCCATCCATAATCCCAAATACTTGCTAATTATCATTATCTGAGCCAAGTCTCCATCCACACCGGCCATGTGCTTCTCCTCCACCTAACCCATGATGGCGCAGCCTCCTTCTTCCTCTCCTCTCCTCAGGTCTCTCTCCTCCCAAGAGTCTCTCTCTCTCCCCAAGCCCTGGAAACTTAGCCATTCCTATTCCATTTGCCCTGCCCAGGTGTGATGGCCTTTTTTAGTGGTCAAACGGGTTAGGTTCTTAGGCAAAGTACAGGTGGGGCAGAGATAGCAAGCAGTAATTAGAATCAAAATACATCAGACCAACCTGGAACACTAGATTATACAGGGAAGGGCTCTGGGGAAAGGGCAGGTCAGCTCCTGGGCTGTAGAGTTCAAGGAGTGGGTAGGGTATACCAGCCTTACCCTGTTACAAGAGGGACTGAGGGACCTCAGCCATTTGTCCCAGGTCTGAGACCTACCATGCCAGCCTTTCTGTTGATAGTAAATGACCAGGGTGATGTAATCTTTTCTACGAATATTTCCTGGTGACATTGGAGCATCTTTATTGAGGATGTAAGAGATCTGGAGTGCTGGCCAAGTCTGGGACGAGCAGAATGTTTCACTTGCTATCCAGGCTCTTTGGGACCATCTGGGAACAGAGAAGTACAGGTCACTTTGGAGCCATCTGTAATACAGATTCCAAAGGAACACCTGGGGCTGTGGAATTGCTGGAGCAGCCTGCAGTTGATTTAAAAGCTGCAGAGACAGGCTAGGGGCAGAGCATAGAGTTAAGGAGTTAGGGGAATGTTTTTATCTTGAGCTTACCTTTGAAACTTCCAGGTCTTAATAGTTGGGAGAGGGAATCCCAAAATCAGGGAAAGGGGGAGAGATCCCACCCCCAGGAACAGGCAGTAGGTTGCTCAGACTCTTGGTTGACAGGAGGATTTACCTGGGCTCCCTTTGATCTATGGCAGGTGGATCCAAGTCAACTCCTTGAAGTTAGAAGAATTTTTTTAAGTTAACAAAAAGAGAGAAAAAAATCATAGATATGTTAACATTATCACTGTTTGTGACCCATAAAAAGCAGTGGACTCATGCCTCTGAGTCACAGTAAAAGCTTGGCAACTCCAAAATAATCTGGGTTACAAGCATGAACACACTTTCCAGAGGACATATAGATTGGACAGTTTTTTTTTTTGTTTGTTTGGTTTTTTTTGTTTTTGTTATTGTTTTTTTTTTTTCACAATGAGAAGCATTTTTAAGTGTAAACTTAGAAGCCAACCAAAGGTGAATTAAATTTTTGTGCTATGAAAGTTTGACTACGAAAGTCACAGTTTTTCCAGGGCTAGAATAAAACCATAAATCTTAGTGTAACAATAGCATATCAAGGGAAAGAAACATGAACCATTTATTTTAACTTTTCTTAGACCTTCAGAACTTTTAAACTTCTTAAAAAAGCCGATCACTCGCCATGAGACACAGGCGGCTGATTACAAAGAGCAGTCGCTGTAAAGCAAGTTCCTTTAAACAAGGGAATAGTACAAAATTACTTTGAAAACTATTCTGTGAGTTTGCTGTACCCAGATCACAAGAACCCAAAAAAAAGACCACCAGGACTCGATGCCGATGCAGGACCTTTAATTGACTCGAGCTGGCCTCTGACCAGTCACCAACACAGTGGTATCCAGAAAGAGCCTCAAAGTTTAAGCTGAGGGTAAGTGTATAGGTTCCTATCCCTCCCAGCGCCCCAAAGCAGGGGAGTTCCAGCCTGGCAAGTGCCTATTGGTTGAGTAACATAAGGCGGTCTAATGTCTAATGTCTAAAGGTGACAGGCTGCGGAAAAAGGGGCCAAGGCGGCCCATAGCGTAGCCTCTTTGTTCTCTTTGATCACTACGTTGTCCAGGGAAGTGTCTGGTTTCTTAGTAACCCTATCTCCAGTGGGCAGGAAGGAATGTGGCCATAAAACTGAGTCTTTTATCAACCCTATCTCTGGTGGGACCCTTCGGGTCAGTCACTAGGCAACACTATCTTTAGTGGGGTTCTTCTTTGCAGCTGGCCAGACTATCTCCTATAGGCCTATTTCTTTCTTTTTTTATTATTCAGATTACATCTCAATTGTTATCCCCTTACTTGTATCCTCCCATTCCTCCCTTCCTCCCTCTTTCACCCTATTTCCCTCCCCTAGGTCTGTAACAGAAGGGGACCCCCTCCCCCACCATATCGTCACAGGTAGGCCTATTTCTTAACTTTTGCCCCAGTAACCCTGAAATCCAATTTTAGTTCTTCCGGTATCTCAAGTTTCTCAATTTTTAATGTCTGGCAACAAGGTAAACTGTCTTTCTCCACTGGAAACCTAGTAGATCCAGCAAAGTGAGGGCTGAGGCCTGACTTTTACATATGTAGAGAGGGCACCTGTAAACATAGTGGGAGGAGCTGGTATGCTTGCTGCTGGTAAACCTACAGCTAGCTGTCAATATCATCAGAGATCGGAGAAAGATAAACTATAGCTGGAGCTTTAATCCAAGTGGCCTAGGTGTCAGTGAAAATGACAGACACTTCCCTAGATGGTTGCCTTCCCCTCCTGTGGTCCGGATGGCTGGGTAGTCATGGTAGGCCTGTAGTTCTCATATAGAACAACATTTCATCTTCAGCTGCTGTTTTTTTAAAAATCAAAATCATTCAATTTCACCAGTAAATACTCATGTTGTTTTTGATTTAAGAGTAGGTAGGTCTATTAATGTTTTTTATTAGGCTTATAATTATTACAGCATTATTATCTAACCAACTATCACAATCAATACAGACACGGATACCTGATAGATTTTAGAATAGCCTTCTTTCACCTGGGGTATGGCAGGTATTGCCTCCTAAGCTATCTTTACCTCCCAAATCTCTATACCATGACATCTGTTCTAATAATTTCTATCTGGGCTACCTCCCATCCATAATTCCAAAACACTTGGTAATTCTGGCCTGCTTTCTTGCATCCATGACAATCCAGTCATGTGTTTCTTTCCATGCTAACCCACCCATGGCATCTCTGCTCTCTTCTTCCTCCAATACCTGTCTGTTTCCTTTCCCAAAGCCAGAAAACCTTCGCCGTGCCTACCTTGCTCCAGCCTTGCCCAGGTATCGGCTTTTTATTGGTCAAACAGGAGTAATTTTTTAGGCAAGGTTTACACAACAAGGACAGGTGTATGTGTTGATGTTAATTTTATAAAACTGTATTTGTTTCTCTTGGCTTATTTCTTAACCCATCTTAGGGTCTGGGTGATCTGCTGAAGAAAGACTGAAAGACCCCCGAAGGGAGACCCTCACTCAAGCCTCGAGATGGCACGCACCCAAAGACACACAAACGACCGTCTTGCTGTAAACGCACGAGGTAGTTTATTGGCGGAGCTCCGGGTCGACATGTATCTCACACAGGAGACAGAGTGGTCGACCCAGAAACCCAGGGGTTTGGGGTTTATTCATATAAAGTCGGGGGGAGCGGGAAGTTTTGGCACGGCCACACACGATTGGTTGTTTCAAACATTTGAACATCATCAAATTGTGTAGGCAGATCTGGGGTAAGGTCAGACTTAATCACACGGGAATTCAGAACCCGAGGGTAGATGTTTATCTGAGCTAACGACACATCTGGTTAAACTCAAACCTGGAACATTGTGTGCGGGCTTCAAGGGGGAATTAGGCAAACACCATAAGATCGGATGAGGGGTCTTGGCTCATTACTCACTCGACCATGCCAGGTACCTGTTTCTCTCAGGAATTTGTCCTTGTGTACCCTCCCTATCTTTTATGGCCAGTGGTCCCTGGAACACTCAATAGGCCTTTGTCTCCCAGCTCCGCATTCTTTGTGGCTTATCATCTGGGACCTTGGGCTAGCATACCTGCCGACCTGCACTTATGAGTTAGAGAGCTGAGAGCTCTGCTGTTCTGGTTGCTTTAATGCTAATTAAAAATTTTCCCTTTCATAAAATTTTCCCTTTCAAGACCCCCCCCCCAAGGCAGTATGCAAAAACAAAGAGTGTTTTTATTCCAGCATGCTAAGATCACCTCTCCCTTCTAGAAGGTAACCCCGAAATAAGCACAGAGGCTCAATTTATAGACATTTGGAGTTATTTATGGCAAGCTTTAATTGATTGGTCAGAATTGAGTCCAAGTGTACAAAGGGATTCCGGATTGGCTGTTTGTTTGGTTACTGGGGCCTTTTTGAGTCACTGAGGTTTTAGCTCTTACTCAGGAGTTGGGTGGGGCCAGCTGTGTTCTTTACCAAGGCCATGAAGTAATTAAAACATGGCATCTAGTCCTTTTGTTATACAAGCTGATTAGTTACCCATGAGCCATCCATGGGCCGTCCATAACTTGTGGTTTTTCCAGGAATTGTTAGAAACTTGGCCTAGTTAGGCAGAGTGAAAACCTGAAGCCTGCCATGGAGTTGGTTTAGTCAAGCAAACTGGGGTCTTTGGGGAGTTTGGGGTCCCTGGGAGAGGGTCCCTACAACCAGGCCATCACACAAATGATTGAGATGCTTTATATTTGTTTTCAAGTAAGCTTTACAACACAATCTTGAACAGTTTAAGTCCATTCTTAACCCTCTGTTTTATCCTATTTCCAGCTTTGCCACAATTCCCAAGTTACTTGTTTCTTAGTTCTTTCTTTGCTCCAGCTAAATCTTCTTCATCTCTCCTGCATCTGTGCCTGTGGCTGAATCCCCTGACTCCATCCCCTACTTCCTCGTCTAGTTCCTCCTCCACTGGCTGGCAGGAAGTCCAGCCCTATTCTCTCCCCTTGCTCATCAACTGCCTGTAAGCTGCTTTGTTGACATATCAGGGAGTCAACTTGGGAGCAGAGTTTATACAACATTTAGAGAGAAAATTCTCAGAACAAAGCTTGCAGAAATCAGCATGGGAACTACATAATAACCTTAGGCCAACATATATGTGAGAATGTGCTTGTCTGGGCAGCAACTAGATCTTGGGAGCCAGTAATTATCATTAGAATACATATCACCAGACCAAATCCCAACAGACTCAGGAGCCAGATGCTGGGGTGAAAGTCTGCTAGCTTAGAGAGGCAGAGAAAGCACCCAGCTGACCTTCCTTCTTAGCAGACACCCACCTGCAAAAAAGCTCTCCTCCTCCACACCATTTCAAAAACTCCTCAAACTGAATGCCCCTCCCTTCTCCTTCCTGTGCATCTCTCTATCCATCCCCCTGACCTCCTCTAACTCTGTTTTTTTCACTGTTCATGCCATGTCAGCTGGTTACCTGCTCTGCCTCTTGACCTATGGTTGACTTTATTTAATCCTGTTTACAATATTCAAGCAGAAAGCTCTTGAAGTAAAGGTGTGTGATAGGGCTGAGCCACACCACAACTAGAAACAGGTTTTTTTCCCAGTAAATACACAATCTTGGGGGTCATAATGTGATCAAATATCCTGCAACAAGCTGCCACAAGCAGCAGGCTTCCCTTTGTCAGACTCAAGTGTGAGAGATCTTCCTATGGGAGAGGAACTTGGGACACTGAAACTACTGTGACCAGGCAGAGTAGGGCAATCGACCCACAGCTTGGGCAGAGCCCTGAAGGTAGGCGAGGCATGAGGCATTTTTCCAAGTTGTTAGTGTTGCCACAATTCAGGTGTTGTTGTGCCTTTGGAGAATATAGGGTTCCCACCAGGAAGGAGCATGTCTTTATAATGGAAAAAATTTTTTATTAAACATTTTATATATCATAATCAGCAGACCTATGAAGACTTTGAGGACCATCTATCTACTAAGTTTATATGATTTTAGGCTTACCCTTGAAAAGATATACAGGAAACAAAATTAAGCTTGGTTGCTAAGTGAATACTTTACAAATTAGTAGCTTATATAAAACTGGGATTTTATAGATTTATCCCTGTTAAGCTTGACTCTTATATTTTTGAGTTAAAGATTTAATTGAAAATCTTTTAGCACTGAAATAAAACATTAAATTATAAATACAGTAAAATTTAAACCATAAATTCAGTTTATAGGGAGGCTGGGAACTTTCCTGATCCTTTTTATAGTGCACCATTATAGAACATTACAGGGTTTGTGTGTGTGTGAGACTCAGTTTATCCAAATAGCTAAAGCTTAACAAATCGAGGAACGACAAAGGAGCTAGACAAATATTACTGTGAACCTGAGCAGACCTTAGGAATGTATAAATCTTTTTCATCAAATGCACCTTATTTATCAACATATGTTCTTATCTAAACTTTGTAGAAGCCTGGTGTTGAAGAGTTAGCAAAGTACCACGTAGGTGTAAATCTCTTAAGTCAGCTTTAGTTAATCTTAGTAGACCTTTAAAAACCTTACATTTTCATCATCATACAAAAATCCACACCAAGCCAAAATACTTTAGAGACAGAGACCTGTTGTTTTCTTAGTCTACAAGAAGACACATATGATATGGAGAGATCTCAGAAGGACAGAGAAGTTTTATAATTGTTGCTTTATGCCATGTAGTCATCTTAAGATGGGGAAGTCACATGGTATGTGCTCTTTGACCTTATCATGTTGGGTTTGGAGTGGAAGCCAAGAAAACTCACTTCTGACACAGAAGCTTAAGATGAAAGCTTTATTTTCTGAGCTCAGGGAGGTGGTAAGTTCGGAATCTTAACCTCATCCTTGAGGGGAAGTTTATTGTATATTTGAAAGTGAAAACCACAATTAGCTCAAATACGGGGGTAGATGGGGGAACAGGGTGGTCAGCTCTGACTCAAGTTATTTTCCTAGCAAGAAGTTCTAGCTGACCTTGAAAGTATGCCTGGCAGTTGGGGGCAGCTGGGCTTATGGTTGGAAAATTTCTGGGAACAGGGCCAGAGTTTTTCATTGAACATAAACATAGTTTATGGTCAACCTGATCTTGTATAGAGATTCATTTACACCAGTAACGAGCTGAGATGAAGTGGCTGGTGGGGCTGAAATAAAAAATATCTATAGTTATGCTACCCAAAAGGAGCAGGCCTTAACAAGCAAAGATGGCTGCCAGTTATGTCGTTGCTTCCATCTTTGATGAGGTCACCAGTCAAGATGGAGGCAAATCACATGGCTACTGTTTAAAACATGTTTACCTAGTAGATCTATTTTTTTTTTTAAACAAAAGTTAAACCCGTTACATATACAGTATATTCTAAAGCAGAGTGGAGTCATAGATATAGTATGTTGTAACAAATCAAAAGTACCAATGTATAGATTTTTAATTATAAGCCTTTTCTGGCCGGGCGTGGTGGCGCATGCCTTAATCCCAGCACTCGGGAGGCAGAGGCAGGCGGATCACTCTGAGTTCAAGGCCAGCCTGGTCTACAAAGTGAGTCCAGAATGGCCAAGGCTACACAGAGAAACCCTGTCTCGAGAAACAAAAAAAAAAAAAAGAAAAAAAAAAAATATATATATATATATAAGCCTTTTGTTATAAGTTTTAAACTAAATATTGCTATAGATTTTATAGATGTTTTTAACCTTACCCAAATGAACTTACAAATCCTGTGACAGAATTTAGAGCATAGTTTTAAGAGTTTTGGGGCTGGAGGGATGGCTCAGTGGCTAAGAGCACTGTCTGCTCTTCCGGAGGTCCTGAGTTCAATTCCCAGCAACCACATGGTGGCTCACAGCCATCTGTAATGCGATCTGGTGCCCTCTTCTAGTGTGCATAGAGACAGTGTACTCATATACATAAAATAAATAAATCTTTAAAAAAAAAAAGAGTTTTGGGGGTTTTGTTTGTTTTTGTTTTGTTTTTTGAGAGCCAAAGTGCAGAGAAGTTGTTGAGATAAAAGATATTTAGGAATGGGAAGTTGAGGAAACACAGAGCAAACTAAGTTTAGATATAAGAGATTTTGGGAAGCCAGGTGTGGTGGCACACTCCTTTAATCCCAGCACTCAGGAGGCAGAGGCAGGAAGATCTCCGTGAGTTTGAGGCCAATATGGTCTATAGAGTGAGTCCCAGGACAGCCAATACTACACAGCGAAATCCTGTCTCAGAAAACCAAAACCCAACCAATCCAAACTGAAAGAGAGAGAGAGAGAGAGAGAGAGAGAGAGAGAGAGAGAAGAGAAGAGAAGAGAAGAGAAGAGAAGAGAAGAGAAGAGAAGAGGAGAGGAGAGGAGAGGAGATTTTGAGATTATTTGTTCAGTGACAAAACTATTACAGTTTGTGTGAATTTGGAACTCGAGTGTGCCCGTCTTGGCCACTGACCGGTACTGAGGCCAAAGCTATAGTAATAAAATGTGAGTCCACGAAGAACGAGAGAAAAGATTGAGAAAAAAGCTCTCCACTTGAGGGAATTTCTGTAACCACCAAGAGAGAGCACTAGTGGGCCCAACAGGTGTAGCCTTAGATTAGCTGCAGGAGGAGGAGGAGGAGAGACTAGGACAGAGACAGAGCAGGCAGCACCAAGTGGGGAGAGAAATGTTTAGGAGGAAGCTGAGAGCAGAGGTTGTGGGACTGTAGGTGGGTGTTGGACCCTGCTGTTAAGGTCAAAGTCTGGTATGAGCTTGGTTCCAAAATGACAGACTCCCCTTCTCTACCTCTCCACCTGATCTGGGGAAACCCCAGATCCTCTGAGGAGTGTCATCTATCCCTCAGGGAGATTACAGGCCCAACCTTTTCCTAATAAGAAGAAACCCTTTCAGTACGCATCTGGGGATTCCTGTATGTTAATGACATGTCTTGGCACCTTAGCTTTCAATCAATGGCCTTTTCCATACCTCTACCCTTACCTAGAGTTCTTACCCCCACCCATAGGATAATTAAGTACTTTGTTTCCCTTTCTTATGATAAGAGTACGCTGTTGCATGAAGTATCCCAGGCACTCCTAGCCCAGCAAATCAAACACATTTACCCCCCAAACTCCTCCCTCTGCCCAAAGTTTATAAAGTCCCTGACTCATGGAATAAACTCTCTCTCTCTCTCTCTCTCTCCCTCTCCCTCTCCCTCTCCCTCTCCCTCTCCCTCTCCCTCTCCCTCTCCCTCCCTCCTTCCCTCCCCCCATTTCTCCATGACACTCACCATTTACTCTGGGGAAATAAGGGCTTTCCCCCCAGAGAATTTGCCACCATCTTTCTCATGTAGTTCTGCCCACCGCAATGCCTGCCTGTGAAGGTGACAGACCGGTTGTTCTCGAAGCAGCCGTTCTGTCTGCCCGAACCAAGCCAAGCTCCCACCAGTGCTTCTCCGTTGTGGACCTCGGAGCTTCCATTACTGGCTGTTCCTAAGCAGCCACCGACTCAGGCTGAGTCAAGCTGGGCCACCTGGCTCAGGTTTCGGAGCCCTGAGTTTCCTGCTGTCAACCGGCCTGGTGCTGGCAGTTCAGCTAAAAGGAGCGGTAACACTTACTTCTGAGAAATCTTTTCTCCTGCATCTGCAGCTGAACAGATCTCCTGGCACGGATCTCAGTTCCGTGTTTCCGTGTTCCACCCTTCTAGGCCCAGAGACCTGAGTTCTTGAGAGAGGCAGAACCTTTGACCTCTTGCTTAACCCTTTTCTGTCTGGAAACTGAGGTAGCCCTGACCTTCTGGTAGAGGAGCATGCACTTCAGGCTTGGTGCTCAAGGGGGCCTGAGCTTCCCAGGAGAGTTTCTGACAAGGCCTAGGCTCCCATCGAATGCTGACAGAATGCTGACGGCGGGTGGGAGCTGAGAGATAAGAGAACAGAGTAGCGAAGGGGCAGACAGGCTTAAAGAAGATGCAGAGGAGAGCTGCGAGGGACCAGGGTTGCCAAGCATCACAGAAGGAAAACAAGTGCAGAGAAGCTGGGCAAGGAAAGGCTCACATGGCAGGCGGAGAGATGCTCACCATTTACTCTGGGGAAATAAGGGCTTTTCCCTTATATGCCATAGTGGGACAGCAGGTGGCGCTGCAGTTTCTAGGTGGAAGAGACAACCTGCTACTACAAGAGAGAGGAAGGAAGGAAAGGGGTCCCAGGTTGCTGCAGGCAGGACTGGAGCTCCCAGGGGAGGTGAGAGGAGCTCAGGTGGATAACGTGTCCTGGGGCATGAAGTTCCACCTGGGGCACATCCAGGTGGGAATGGGAAATGTTGGCTCTGTTTTTTAACAATTAAACTTATTATAAAACCCAACTATCTTACACAAGAGGGAAAAAAGGTTAAAGGGAAACAAGAGTGAACCTTCCAGTATCCCTTCCATGGGACGGGTGCCTAGCTGTCTCTGGCTTGGGCACTGGTCCGGCCTGTTCACTGATCCTTTTCCCCATCCACGTGTGCTCGAGCTCAGTCTGAACCTGCTGCCTTCTCTCGTCCTTGCTGCCTGTCTGTCTCTCACGTGCAAGGGCTGCTCTCCTCTTCCCAATGAGGGTCGATTGGAAACACAATAATCCGGGTGGAATTCCACACCCCCCCCATCTGCTTTCTGAATTCCCAGTCTCCTTTCTGAATTCCCAGTCTGCTTTCTGAATTCCAGGCCCAGGATGGCTCCACCCAGTCTGTCTCAAGGTTAATCTCAGGGAGTATCTGTGGTGTCTCCAAGAACAAAGCCAGCCGAGACATCTTTCACCTGTGACAAAGCTTATAATCCTTCTCACAGGGAAACTTATTAGAGAGTGAAAAAAAGTGTTCTAAATCACAGAGGAAAGGCATCCCTTGTCCTTGTGATTGGAGACCACTGGGGGCGAGAGCAACTTCCTGGCACATGGGTAGAGCTTTTATAGTGAAAGAAGACAAAGCTGGAAGCCCCACAATGGAGAAAGAGAGGGAAGAGAGCAGGAGAGAAGGGAGATGTCCCCGTGGATGTAGCCAGAGATATGGCAGGATACAGGAACCAGATAAACACCTACAGACTGTAGGGTGTCCACATGGATGGCGTAGCAGGCCAGAGCCCAGAGAGACACACAGAGAGCAAAGTGGAGGGGAGAAGGAGCCGAGAATGCAGGCTCTAGGGTTTGGGGTTGGATGTGATGGATGGAAGGAACTAGCAGAAACAAAGGATCTGTCCATACCTTAGGAGGGGCGCATCAGCAGCGTGCCTCAGAGGAGCCGAGTTCCTTGGAAGGGAACTTGTTTCTGTACCTTCCTTGGTTTTGGCACCAGATGAATAAAAAGAAGAAATTAAAAAGTAAAGGGCATGATCACTCCTAGGCACGGTGGAGGAGAAAGCCTATTGTACATAAAAGAGAGAGCACTGTGAGGGGCAGCGACACCTTGGAGAGCCCAGAGTGGACATGGCCAGACTGAGCTGGGCCATGTGAGGAGAGAGGGGGAGGAAGAGGAAGAGCTGAGGCACCAAGCAAGAGGGGTGGTCTGGGCCAAGAGACTGACCAGAAAGGTAAAAGGGAGACTGAAAGGCTGGGTAACCAAAATGACTGGATTACATAGGGAAGGGCAGCCCATCCCCTGGACTGGAGAGTTCACGGTAGGGGGTGGGTATACCAGCCATACCCTGTAACAAGTAGGGACTGAAGGATGCTGGGAGAACCAGGCTGCCAGATCCACTTTGAAGTGTAAAATAGGCACCTTAGCTGGTTGTACAGGTTTGAGACCTACCAGGCCCAAGTGTTAAGACAGAGGCAGAAAGGAGCCTGCTTCCTTGCCAAATTATCACAGAGCCATCTCTAGCCCAGTTGCTAATATTGTTCCTCTGTGAGGTTCTTGAGTGGGACCTCCACGGTCCACAGTGTTCTCAACACTGCTGCCTTCCAAGCGCCTACTAGGATGCTAAGCTCTGCTTACAGCAGTCAATCACTTTTCCAGTCCAAAAATTACTAAGTCTTCCACAGTCCTTCAAAAGCAGCAATGTCAGGTCCTTCAGAGCAATACCTGCCTCCTGGTACCCAGCCCCATACTCTTTGATGTGATGAAAAGTCTGTGAAAGAAGCAGCTACTTGGATTTCCTGTTCTCTAGGGAGAGCTCTTAGTGGTGGTGGAGGCAGGACAAGGCTGGTGCAGAAAGCTGAGACATCACTTCTCCAGCCACATTCAGAAAACACAGAGATAACTGAAAGGAGGGGGGGGGCTATGAATGCTACCCCCACCCGCGGTGACCTCACTTCTTCCAGCAAGCCTCCGCCTCCTAAAGGCCCCTCAAAGAGCATCATCAATTGGGGACCACGTTCTTAAACACTCCAGCCTCTGGGAGTGGGACATTTTTTCCCATTCAAACCACCATAATAGCATTTTCAATTTTTAAATAGCTTTTTTAAATTTTTTATTTTTCAGTTAGCCCCTTTATACAAGGAGTGATGCAGCACCTGCTGTGGTGTTTTCACAACCACTGCCAGGAAGTTTAGGCCAGAAGCACCAGCCTTTTCCCTCCCCCAGCCCGTTCTTTCAGTGATCCTATCAATGGGTCGTTATTTTTGTTAATTCACCGGCAAGTGTAGTCAGTCCTTGAAAGACCTTGGTAATTGTCCCATTACCTGAGATGTTATTGGGAATAAAGGGCAAATCCCCCACTGAGGACGCCACAAACATCCCCTTCTTTGTCAGCCTCATACCAAGCAAGGTCCCGTTCTCTCAAGCCTTGTAGCTGGTGGTTCCCAGCTGGCTAGACAGGATCATTGCAGGCAGACTTGATACATCTTTGTTGATTATAATAGTTAATAACTCTACATTCCTGCTTACTGTTAGCCCTAGAAGGATATGGATGGTTTTAATTCTATAGCAATTTGGTTTCTGTTAGGTTTCAAACTCTGGGATAGATGGCTGAGGTGCCTGTTCCATATATCAAAGTGGACCTGGCTTCCAGGTTCTCCCAGCATCCCTCAGTCCCTGCCTGTGACAGGGCCCTCCTGGTTGGCACACCCTGTCTTCTCTCCCCCCCCCCCCCCCCCTCTTACTTCCCTTCTCCCCTCTCCTCACACAGCCCAGCTCAGTCTGGTCGTGTCCACTCTGCACTCTCCAGATGTCCCTGCCTCCGCCTATGCTCTCCACATAATAAACCATCTCCACCACCCATATCATACCTTTTTATTTATTTATTTTTTTATTTATCTTGTACCTAAACCTGGGTCCAGTCATATTCCTTTTCTTTTTATATTTTTATTTTTTTCCTGTTCAGTTTCTGGCCTTAAACTGTTTGGAACAGCCCTGGGGACTCTTAGAAAGTCAGTGTAGTTATCTAAGACCCTACAGTACCTACACCTTTTTAACCCAGGGTTGGCTTCGCTAAGGCTCGACTTCTCCTTGAAGGTATCAATTGAGCCAGCTCACCGAGCCTATACCAGCTGGGTGGCAGGCTTGAGCGATGGCTGAAAGGCTCCCCTGCCCACAGCACTGCCCTCTGTCAAACTGCGAGGCACCGAGTGCCCTTTGGTGCTTGAGACAGTCAGGACATGGGCACAAGCTCCAAGATCTCCCTTGGGTGACAGAATCTATCTCCTGCCATGTGAGAGCAATTTACTCACCTCACTGAGAAACAGGGGACTCCAGAGGGCCAGGCTACACAGCTGGGAACAGGAGCAACAGCCTCTGAAGCCTTATTTCCCCTGGAGTCTTTATCCAGAAACAAGGACCAAGTCATTACCCTGACTGGGCCTGTGTCCAAGCTGAGAGGAAAGCCTACTCCCTGTGCCTGGGGGTGTCCTCCCTGCAAGCATAGCAGGCACTCCTGCAGAGCCTGTGTTCTTTCTTAGGATCTGCTTTCGTTTCTAAGGCCTGTCCATCCTTTCTTGCTTGCTTTTGATTCTCATGATGTTAACATTTCACAGCCCTGGTGACCAGGTTTCCACTACACTAATTGCAAAGCCAATAGGAAAGTGATATGGAGCGATTTCCTGAACATTTTCCATCCTACTTGGAAAAGATTCGTTGTACAGTAGAGCTTTAATGTGAGTACCTTAGACTGACGCCTGGAGTTGAGCCAGCTGAGAGGTCCCCACGAGGAGACTGGGAGTCTGGAGGCTGGTGCAACAGTGTTTCTTTCTAAATTCTGGACTAGATACATTCTTTCAGTTGGAAATATTTTTGTTTAGAATTCAGTTTAAAACCTCCAGCCTGACCAGTTTTCTTATCACCAAGCTTTCCCTTTGGGTGTTGGCTGGGGTATATGTAGGAAGTCTCCCCTTCAGCAGTCCTTTTGGTTTATCTTTGTTTTCTAAAGTCACACCCCCCTACACACACACACACACACACACACACACACACACACACACACACACACACACACCTGTCTAGCAGTGGTGCATACCCTATACCACAATAACTTTTGCACCAAGGTCCCCAATGATGCCCTCTTAGAAGATTTACACTCATTAGAGTCCAGTCTCTGATGATGACCTGGCCTCTTTGATCAAGAAGTCACTTGTTTTAACCAGAAGGGTCCCAGAATCCTCTGATCCCTGGCTACCCTCATAGGGCAACAAGCAAAATGTTGCCTGTTCGTTTTTTGCTCTCTTTCTTCCATGGTGTAGGCCTCTAAGCATCGTTGTACACTCAGAAAGACAGCTTTGCTGGTCTTGAAAGAAGCTTCATGTAACATTTAGATAAAGCTAAGATTAAAAATCCAAGCTGGGGATTGGAGAGGTAGCTTAGCAGCTAAGAGCTCTGGCCGCTCTTCGGGAGAATTTGCGTTGGGTTCTCAGCATCCACATAGTGGTTCACCATCATCCCTATGATCTGATGCCCTCTTCTGGCTTCCATGGGTACTGCATACATATGGTGAACAGCACCTCATGCAGGCAAAACACATTTAAAAAAATAGTGCTTAAAAGAAACCAAACCATCTCAAATAAACTTCGCCTTTGTTATGACTCAGTTTCCGCAAATGGTTAGAGTCTAACAAAGCTAACAAAATGCAAATATGTTTTTGACTCGATACACATTTTTTGTTCTTTTATGCTAACTCTTCTCAAAGTTGGCAGAACAGAGCACTATTATTCTTTGGACGAAATGTTATTTTACTCATGCAAATCAGTCTTTATTTTAAATACTTTTCATTTTTATTTGTACCCTTCTCATTAATTTTCTATCTTTTGCAACTTGTTATTTTTAAATTTTTGACTTCCCTAAATAATAGTTGGACCCAAAATACATGCATGGCATATTACAACGAATCCCCTGTGACATATTGCTGAACCATAAGAGACTTGCTATGCTGTCTCATGTGTGCCAAGGTTGATGCCCACTGTAAGCAAGAAGAGGCAGAAGAGGAATAGCACAAAAGGTCCTCTGTCAGCTCCTTAACTGTAGTTTTGGAGACAGAAGACATTTTACCACCCCTTAGTGTATTTTATGCCCTCTGAAGGGATAGTATCGTTTTATTGCTAACGTGAAGGAATAAGGTTTAACATATTTGTTAGGTAGTGTTCTGTTCTTTAAGCTGGGAAGGAAAACATTCAGGCCGTGGTCTCTCCTGAAGCTGGCAGTTTGTCCATCTCTAATGACTAAGGATAATGGGATTCTTGGCTACATCAAGACATGAGAGACCTAGCTATGACACACCAGTGGCCTTCCTTCGAGTCCTCAGCACCAGTCTGTCCCACCAACTCATCTGCTACTCCTCCAAGACAGCTGTAACATAATTCCTTTCTGGAACTATATCTCAGAGCAAGCCTCCCTGATACACATCTATACACACACACACACACACACACACACACACACACACACACGACACAGAATGTGTACAGCACAGTGGGGAAGAAAATGACAACACACTGACGCTTACCATTTTCTGTTTTTATTCCCCATTTTTGGCTGGTCCTTGTATCTGGGTCCCCCTGCACCCCCTCCCAAAGGAACCTTGCACACCAACCCTTCCGACAGTAATTTGATAGTCTGTACTGGAAGTTTCCTTGAACACCCAGGGGCTGGTACAGTCTGTCCCCAGCTGCTCTCTGTAGGATGAACAGCCTGAAGCTGGAGACTCCACACTCCTCATGCTGGGCTTAGGCACGTATTTCCAATCTCTGAAATCTCCAGCCAAAGCATCCTGGGTTCCCAGTCAACTTCTCCTACCCCGTATATAAAGTTCTCCTGGTTGCCGCTGTTTTAAAAAGCCCCCAGAAAGTTCTCCAGTCTATGTTGCATGTGTATATGTCCCCATCCCACCCACCTACCCCTGCCCTGCCCCAGGCTTTGGTCCCTTTGACGTTTCTCAAGTCACCTCAGGCCTTTTCTGAAGTACTAGAAAAAGACAAAGACTCCCACAGACCAGACCATGCAAAGTATGGCTGGAGGGTCTCCCATGCAGCAAAGACCTAGAGCCTTTCCAAACACAGAGATCACCAAGCTGTGAGAAACAGGACCCTCCCGGCTCCGGTAATGTGTTCCAGGGACCAGTGAGAGAGAGAGAGAGCAATGCCATCTTTAATTTTTGATTATACAGAAAAGGCCTCCAGCCTAGAAAAAAAAAAAAAAAAAAAAAAAAAAAGGCAAAATGGCTGCTATGCCGATTTGACACTGGAGACTGTTTTTTAAAGATTGTGAGAGACTCTTGCCCCCTTTCCCCACAGGCTGAGGCTCAGGGTCTTAGTGCTCTCCGTGCAGCTTTCCCCCAAACTCCCATCCTGTGGCTCAGGATACAAAACCCTGTCTATCTAATGACTCTCCTGGACTTGCGGCTGCCTCCTTTTCAAAGTGAATTCCACCACATCGCAGCTGCCCTGTGACCTATTGATCTTCTGAGCTCTAAGACTTGAGGCCAGCAGCGCAGAAGGGTTGGAGTTGAGGGCCTGATGACTCTCTGAAGAGCTTTGAACTCGATTCATATTAAAACGGCCATGATGGTTTATTTCTTAGGACAATCGAATTTCATCTACTTGACTGTACACACGGAGTCAGGGGCTGGGTTGGGGGCAAAACTCTCTTTTGCAGCATTGAGGAAAGGGGGCTGTGAGGCCACAGCCCAGCAAGGCTTTTTAACCCTTGGTTCCAGAGAAAGGGCTGTGGGGGTGGAGGGTTGGCCTGATTTTTTCTTTTCTTTTCTAGACTGTGGATCTTGTCTTTTAGAGTGACCAGCATCCATCTTAATGTGACAGACTTCTCAATAACACTGACATGAGGGCACAGGAGGTGACCTGGACAGGCCTGAGTATACTAGTGAAAGATTTCAAACGTGGTGGTTCAAGGGGACACTGAGGCAGACTGTTGTGAGTAGTGAGTTTGTGGCAAGAGTTATTAATGCCGCATGCAGACAGACGGACAACAGTATGGCTGGAGCTCTGAAGACACTTCAGTCCCCAGCACCAGGCAGGAGGGTGGAGGTGGTGAAAAGGAATCCAGGCCCACAGGCCATAAGTAGGGGTCTTGTCTTACAGCATGAACCTGCAGTCAGGGCAGCAGGCTCTCTGATTAGCGTGAGGCGAGGAACCGGTGGGGAGAGGCCACCTATACTCTCCTTGATTTAAACTCACCTCCCGAGGTGAGGGTCCTGTATGCTTGCTGAAGTCCCATCTCAGGACTGATGTGAGAGGGAAAGGGTTCCTACAGGTGTCAGCCCGAGCCACAGTCTGGTCTGGATTCTAATTAGCTGGGATGCTTGGGGAGGAGGCTGGTGGGAGAGTTAAGGAGGTCAGGCCCCTCCCAGGATGTTTCCGGGTTCTTGGCTTCTTGTCCAAAGAATACACAGTAGCCGAGGTCTAAACCCCAAAGATGGGGGAGGTTGAGGGCACAGGCAAGACCTTTTCCTAGTCTCTTCCCTGTCGGGAAACGTCGACTCTTACAGCAACCGGGACAGTTTGTAGTCCTGAGATTTTAGCTGGCACTTTCAGAGCTGACTGTGGCTCACTCTAGTGGCCGCTCCAAAGACTGCAGCCAGGATTCTGCAAACCTGTATGGTTGAAATACTCTCCGTATCCACTAGAGGGCGCCAGGTGCCCTATGCCTTAACCTTTCAAAATCCGTAGATCCAGGCTTTGGGTAGTCTTTGCGGCTCACTGATGTCATGTTAATTGTTGTCATCGGACGCTGGATTTGAAAATAAAGCCAGAACCTAATTTTTCTAGTGTTCAGTGTGGACATCCAGTCAATATTGGACCCAAATTTCTCATGTAAAGCCCCGAGAATGGTCACTGACTGAGCCACAAGCTTGGAGCCTGCGGTTCCCACCTGAGGTTTTGCAGGGTCCGGGTGGGTATGAGTGGCCCGGTATCACCATGGCCATTTCACGCCAGGCCTTTGCTTATTGCTTATCCCCACTCCTCCACTCTGACCCCTGACCCTTGATGCGGGGAGCTGAGTTTAATGAGGGCTCAGCTGTGCTTCCTACCCTGCACCAAGGATTCTGAGCACTGAACAAGTGCCTGCTTTTGGTGAGGTGACACAACCTGCGTGGAAGGGAAGCGGCCCCCATCTTTTGTCCAGGGCCCAAAGAGGTCCCCAAATACCCATCTGGAAGCCTTTATTGTATGTAGCCTGCTTAGCTGTTGCGGGGAACCCAGCCTCTGCTGGAGGATACCCCCACTACCAAAGAAAAGGAGGGTTACCTTTGAGTCCTTGGTCTCATCTAGAAAACAGAGCAGGGCGGAACCTGGAGGACAATTGTGTTCGCAAGTTTGGGAGAAAAATAAGACAGGCATGCTGAAAATACCAGCAGCTGCCAGCAGGGGCGCATGGAGAAAAGGCCATGGCCTTTAAGAAACAGGAAGCCCAGTGTGTCAGGGAAAAGATGAGTTCCTGCTTTGGCTGATATCTGAAAGGGAAACCAGGCCTTGCTAAGTCCCAGGGTGTGAGCTCAGAGGGAACCCCATCCCAGGCTCTTGCACCCCAGAAGCAAGACTAATAGTGGGAAAGTGACTGAGCCGTCAAGTTGGGGAAAGATTCCCCCCTCTGCCCCCCACCAAGCATCTGGCCATCTTGTATGGAGCCATAATAGGACTTTACAAGGTCACACTGCTCCAGTGTGTATGGGACAGCTTTCCACACATGATCTGTTGCATAAAGTGAGTGTGGAACATCTTCCAGTCTTCCTCTGCCATCTGTTTTTTTTACGTTAATCCCAAAGTTTCCAGTCCCTCTGTGGCCACATCCTAGTTCCTCCTATGCCCAAGCTGGCCACAGTGGAGTGGTCATATACAGCCCCATTGGGCGGCCCTGTGACTTCACTGTGACCTTTGCCAGTGAGGTCCCTGTGTGAGACTCTGATCAGGGGGCTGGAGAGATGGTTCAGAGGTTAAGAGCACTGACTGTTTTTCCAGAGGTCCTGAGTTCAATTCCCAGCAACCACATGGTGGCTCACAACTATCTATAATGTGATCTGATGCCCTCTTCTGGCCTGCAGGTGCATATGCAGGCAGAGCACTGTATACATAATAAATAAATCTTAAAAAAAAAAAAAAAAAAAAAAAAAAAAGACTCTGATCAGGAGAGTCTATACCAGCAAGCATCAAATGAGAGAGACGGAGACTGGGTCGATGCAAAAGCAAGAGATTTAATGTTCCAGCACGCTGGGGGTCCACCTGCACACAGGAGTCAGGTGACCCTGAACAGCAGATTCATAGCGTTTTTATACTGCAAAGGCAGACTTCAGTAACAGTACTATAATTGGTCTATAAACTGATTGGCTAAGGCATATTGGGTAAGAATAAGGGTGTATTTGGAATGTGGGATTTTCCGCCTTGGCAGGTGTTTGGGGCCCCACAAGGCAGTTTTTCCTGGTGGGGTAGGGTAGCTGTAATGGCCGGTGGCAATAGAACTTAATTGTATCTAATTGCTCTGGTGGAGTTTCTGGAAGCTGCTGGCAGGTCTAGTTTACAGCAGTATGTGGCCCTTCCCAGAACGCAGGATGAAGTGAAGTCACCTGGAAGACAAGTTCTCATACAGAACACGGTATTAAATGCAGAATATAAATTACATATAGGATGTGGCATTCATTTTGCCCCTACACCTGCGTCTCCAGAGCAGTGTGTTTGCTTGCATCTTGAGGCTACTGAGCGGTTGGCTCCCCGTCTCGCAGACAAGGATGAGGAGGATTGTTTGGGATGAGGAGGGTGTGGAGATAGGTGATCTGTCTTCGCACTTTGCTGGAGTGAACAACAGCAGAAAGTTTCGCAGCCGATGAGGAGACCCCGCTGCTGCAGGACGGCAGACTGTCTGGTCAGGAGCTCTCAACTGTTAAAGCCCGAATTCTGGCAGTTTAGACAAAAGCCAGTGTTCCTCTGGAACTTGTGAGGCCAGTTTCTCTCTACCTAAGGAGCCTTTCCCTTCCCACTGGCAAAAGGCGCAAATGATCATTTGTGGTGTCTGTTAGCATACCGCAGCATGTGCTGCCCTCCAGGCTCTCGGTACTAACCATTACACGGTTCGGAATCCCTGCTGGCCCCCTGGCTCTTCTTACCTTGTCCCTTAGCGTAAATTTCTCCTGCTCCGGAGCATCTCTCCCCACAACTTCTCATTCCTTTATAGCTCTGCAGCTTTGGTTATGTGTTCTCTTGGTCCCCTCCCTCTCGCCCTTCTGTCTTGATGCATTGGTTGTTTTTATCACCCCTATCCAGACTCCCCACGGCCAGGTCCAGTCTGTTGGCCTTGTTCAGTCTGCTGCTCTCTCTCTTTCTCGCATGTCTACAATATAAACCTTTCTCTCAAGCACACCTTGGAGTGGCCATGTTGTCAGTTTATACATCAGCCTGGTGCCCTCAGTGAGTCCTAGGGACTTGAGAATTTGTTTCCTAGAAAGTGAACTTTCTCCAATTAAACCTGGAAGAAAGTGGTTGGGGCTCCCCCTTGTGGCCATCTCAAGTTACAACCAAATGGCCCCCTAAAAGAGCACTTTTGAGCTTGAGACAGACTTTTGTGGTCTCTGCCAGCCTTTAATATCAGGACTGGAGAGACAGAAGCAGGCAGATTTTTGTGAGTTTGAGGCTGAACTGGTCTATTTAGTAATTTTCAGGCCATCCAGAGCTGCAGAGCAAGAGAGAGTGATTCTGTCTCAAAACACACACACACACACACACACACACACACACACACACACACCAAAAAACAGTTTTTGGTTTATGCAGGATGCATGATTTCCAATGCATAAATCAAAATATAAGGTAGAAATATGCAGGGTGGATTGTTGTGAGGTGTATCATCTGACCTGCATGGGGTGCAGGTGGGAAGTGGCCCCGGTGCTTCAGACACTCCTCCATCCCAGGAAGGCTGCTCGCAAGGGTTCGAATGAATATACACATACTTGAGCACAGGCATGCATGTGAGCTTTGTTTCCCATGTTTCATAATTGCTCCGACCAGAATCAACTTAAATCTCCAGGAATTAGAGAATGAGCAAAGCTCCATGGCAACTATGAGCAAAATATGCCTGAAGCCAGTGGAGACGGAGTATCGCACACACACCCCATACACACATGCACACACACACATACTCACCTCATACACACATGCACACACACACATACACACACACAATCACACCCACACCCACACCCGCACACGCACCCACGCACACAAACACACACCATACACACATGCACACACACACGCACAAACACATGCACACACACATGCACACACATACCATACATACATGCACATGCACAACGCACGCACACACACACCATACACACACACACACGCATATATACACAGAGTAGGGTAAGCAGGTCTGAAAATCACTATGTAGCTAAGGACGGCTTTGAATTTCTTGTGTGTGTGTATATGTGTGTGTGTGTGTGTGTGTGTATGTACAAGTGGACCTGCACATATGTTCACACACATGTAGAGGTTAATGCTGGGTGCCTTCTCCCATCATACCCCACCTTCCGGCTCCAGACAGTTCTCTCACTGAACCGTCCAGACCAGCTCGCTGGCAAGCCCTGAGGGTCCTCCTGTTTCTGCCTCAGTGTTGGGGTCACAGCATGCACTACCATGCTCAGCTTTTATGCGAGTTCTCAGGATTTGAACTCTGGTCCTCATGCTTGCAGCACCAGTGCTTTAGCTACTGAGCCACCATCCCCCCAGGATCCCCCCAGCTTTGAAATACTATGCTATGGATAGAGAATAACCAATCTCTGAGAAGACTTCGAGGTCCTAAAAATCATGTAAAAACATAAACAGTGAATTCATAGACAAGAACCACAAATGGCTCAGGATCTCACGAAAAGATAATGATCGGTTTCGTTTACAGGGTGAGAAGCGAAGATTCACAGGGAGGTCAGCACACGGCTGGGTGTAGCTGCAGAGAGCACAGAGGGGGGGGAGGAGGAAGAGGAGGGAGAGAGGGAGAGGAGGGAGAGAGGGGAGGGAGAGGAGGGAGAGAGGGGAGGGAGAGGGAGAGGAGGGAGAGAGGGAGAGGGGAGGGAGAGGGACTGTAACAGTTAGGTACCACCCTGCCCACCTGTTAGAATGACCAAATCCAAGGTGGGAAACACCAAATGCTGGTGAGAATTCAGGCACCAAGCGTTCTCTCTCAGTGCTGGAGGGGACACACAATGGCAGCCTTGAAAGTTTCTTACAAAGACCAAGTGGCTGCGTGGCCCACATGTGAGTCCCTGGCCTCTACTCTTACAGACACATGCAACTTTGCACAAAGAGGCGCATCAGAGCCTTACTGACCATTGCCCAAACTTAAAGTAACCAAGATGCCTTTAGGAGGTGAACAGGTAAGTAAGCTGTGACGCAGACAGCTGGGGAAGGAGCAATGTTCTGGCTGAATGACAGAAGCCAGTCTGAGCGGGACACCTGGTGTCCTCTTGAGTGTATACAGGTGAAACACACACGTACATATGTCACGCACACCTGCACCCAAGCATGGTCTTTGAACCTCAAGATAGGTTCGCTTTGGAAGAGTGTAACTGGCACTGAGCTGATAATTTGCAGTAGAAATACTCCGTCTTTTATGAATACCTTCTAATTAATGTATGCTGAAAGGAAGCTTTGGGTTCATTTGTTTTCATACAAATTGATGGTTAACTTTGGAAATGAAAATGTAATTTTAGAGAAAAAATAGTTATCAAACTCTGAGGTTTTCCAGATTTGTTATTGTCAGAATTTTATATGTATATGCAATGAAATATGATCATATATACACCCTTATTTTCCACTTACACCCCTCAGATCTGCCCAACGCAGCCACCTTCCAACTTTATCTCCTCCTCCTCCTTCTCCTCCTCCTGTTTCCCACTAAGTCCATTTAGCAAGGCCCATGTGGGGCCATCTGTCAGAGAATGGCAATCTGCCAGTGACCTCATCCTCAAAAAAGAATGGCCCCGCCCTCCCCCAGCATCTCTCAACTGTCAATAGCTCCTCAGTTAGGAGTGGGGTTGTGTGATGGTGGGTTTTCACGTGGCTTGTTTCAGCTTAAGCCTCTCACCTACCCTTTGGTCTTCCTCATTCTCTCTTGCCCATCCCTGGCTCTAGTTACGCCTTTCTTTTTTTTCTAATGAAAAATTCTTTGTTTTTATTATTGCATGTGTATGAGTGTTTTGCCCGCGTGAATGTGTGTCACATGCATGCCTAGTCCCCTCAAGGGCAGAAGAGGGCATCGGATCCTGTGGGACTGGAGTTTCAGACAGTTGTGAGCCCCTGTGTGAGTGCTGAGAATCAAACCCCCGCTCTTCTCCAAGAGCACCCACTGAGCCATGTCTTCAGCCTCCCAAAGCCCATTTTAATTGATATTTTAAAACTTTGTTATGGTTAGACTTCCTTTTTAGTTCTTCGTATATTCTAGACACTGGTCCTCTTTCTGATCAACAGCTGGCAGGGCTTTCTCTCCCTCTCTGTGGGCTGCCTCTTCACTCACTGCATAGTTCACGGTAAGAAGCCTTTAGTCGTGAGGTCCCCTTTGTTCAGGTAGTTGGTCTCATTTTCCCACCACCAGGGTCCTGTTCAGAACGTCTTTATCTGCTTCTGCTGCCGATCTCTGGGTGTCAGGGCTTCTGTTGGGGTCCTTGATCCACTGGGATTTAACGTCTGTACAGGAAGAGAGGTAAGGATCCAGCTTCATTTTTATGAATATTGACATCTGGGTTTTGGGGTACAATTGTGCATATGCGCGCGCGCGCGCGCGTGTGTTTTCTTTGTCAAAGATCAGGTGACTCTGGAGTTACTTCTGGGTCCTCCGGGTTTTTTTGTCTGTTTTATTTATTTATTTCCTTTTTGTTTTTTCAAAACAGGGTTTCTCTGTGTAGCCTTGGCTGTTCTGGACTCGCTTTGTAAACCAGGCTGGCCTTGGACTCACAGCAATCCACCTGCCTCTGCCTCCCGAGTGCTGGGATTTAAGGCATGCACCACCACGCCTGGCTATCTGGTCAGTCTGTGTCTGCCTTTGTCCCAGTACCACGCTCATCTTTATGAGTACAGCTCTGCAGGATACTGTGACGTCAGCTAAGGTGAAGACTCCCATGGCATTGTTTCAGTTTGGCATCTTTGGCTACACTTGGTCTTTTGTGCCTCATTATACAGTTTTTGATTGTCTTTTTCTATATCTGTGAAGGATGGCCCGGGAGTTTGATTGCATCTACACTGAATCTGTAGGTAGTTTTTGTAGGGAGGTCATTTCTACAACTTAGGTCTGCTGATCCAGGAGCATAGAATCTTTCCATTTTCCCGTGTCTCCTTCATGGTGCGGAGATCTTTGGCTTTTTTAGTTAGGCTTGTTGCCAGCTGCTTAATTTATTTATGTGTTGTGTGTGGCTATTAAGAATAGGAAAGATACTCATTTTTGTGTGTTAATTTTGTATCCTGCCACTTTGCTGAAGTGTTTTTCAGCTCTGAGGGGTGTGTGTGTGTGTGTGTGTGTGTGTGTGTGTGTATGTGTGTGTGTGTGTCCGTGTATATGTCTGTCTGTGCCTCTGTGTGTGTATGTCTGTGTGTGTGCCTCTGTGTGTGTATGTGTATGTATGTATGTATGTATGTATGTGTCTGTGTGTGCCTCTGTGTGTATATACGTCTGTGTGTGTGTGTATGTTTGTGTGTCTGTGTGTCTGTGTGCGTGTGTGTGTGTGGTCTTTAGGATCAGTTATGTAATGAATCACATCAGCTACAAAAATGCCTTTTTTTTTTAAACTTCTTTCCCTGATATCTTTTTCGTTTCCTCATCTTGCCTTATTGCTCTCAGTAAGACCTCACATACTAAATGAGTGGGAGTGGAGAGAGTGGACCCCTGCCTTGCTCCTGACCTTAGTGGGTGATTTGTACTTTTCTCCCACTTGCAAATGTTGGATACAGGCTGTCATGTGCCACTTGTACTGTGTCAGGGTGTGCTCCCTCCATCTCATGTTTTCTCTGTGACCTTTCCCCATCTGGGATGTTGGATTTTGTCAAAGTCTCTCTCTGCCTCTACTGAGCTGATCAGGATCACGTGGTTTCTCTTTTAGTCCAGTCACGTGACAGAACACTCTTATTGATTTATGTATGTTGAGCCATCCCTGCATTACTGGAGTAAAGCCAATTTGGTCATGCCGAATAATTTTTTTTTTTTTTAGGTGAAAGGCAGATAAAGGAAATGCATATGATGGGGCCATCTTGGGAAGGGGAATGAATGAAGGGGCCTGGTGAGCTCAAGTCTATCTTTCCAAGCTTTAGCTAGGAATAGGGAGAACCAGGGCAGAGCTCTGCAGAGTGAAGCAGTACTTGGTCAACGTGTCCTGTGGCTCAGCGGTGCCTTGGTTCTCACGGTGCCAAGTGCTGTGTCCTTACTGTGTCCCTGCTTGTGTGGATACTTCCCTGAGGAGGAGAGATGGGTTGGTAGTTGGTCTGATGTATTTTGATGCTGATTACTGCTTGCTATCTCTGCCCCACCTGTACTGTGCCTAACAGCCTAACCGGTTTGACCAATAAAAGGCCATTACACCTGGCCAGGGCAAATGAGATAGGCATGGCTAAGGTTCCTGGGCTGGGGGGCGGGGGGAGAGAGAGAGAGAGAGAGAGAGAGAGAGAGAGAGAGAATCTTGAGAAGAGAGAGACCAGAGGAGAAGAGTGGAAGATGGAGGTTGCCCCATCATGGCTTAGGTGGAGGAGAAGCAAGTGGTCAGCGTGGATGAAGTATTTGGCCCAGATGAAGAACATTAGCAAGTATTTGGGATTATGGATGGGAGGTAGCTTGATAGAAATTATTAGAAGGAGATGGCATGGGATTGGGGCAGTCATGGGATACCTGCCCCACTATGGGAAGTAGTTTAGAGGATTAATGTCTGCCCTGCCCCAGGTTAACTAAGGCTATTTTAAAATATAACAGGTGTCTGTGTCTTGATTGATTACTAGCGGGTTAGAAAATACTGTTGTAATAATAATTATAGGCCTAATAATAAACATTAGTAGGCCATACCGGTAAATTAACTGCAACAAATTGGCACCCAACCAAATTCAAGTACCCACATCCTTAAAAATCATATTTTGTCCTAGTTTGGCAGGGGATAACTCCCAGAGAGCGTCCTTGGGCCAGAGCATTTCACAGGCACTGCTCCTAGCTGCCTGCGGGCTCAACTCTCACAGAGCAGAGATGGCTGCAAATGCATGGCAGGTTGGGGAGGTGGAACTAGGAGGCTGGAAGTCTTCTAAATTGGCCTAGGGAATCGAGTTAACTGTCTAGAGAAACAATAAAATAAGAACTGCTATGGTCCCTCTCCAAGGCACCATGGCGAAAGGCTCCTGGATCTTTTTTGGCTTTGTTTTGGCTGTTATGGATGCAATGGGCTTAGTCATAGTCTCACTTCTCAATACCCTCTCTCAAAAAGCTCAGGGAGAAAGACAGAGCTGCAGAGAGATGTGAGGCTAAGTTACTGGCCACAAAAAGGGAAGAAGAAACCAACCTCTTTTCCATAGAGTTTATGGCAGCTGGAATTCAGAGCTCCTTAGCTGCAAGGTGTTTGTCAGTGTTGGACCCTAGAGGCTACTCGGGTAGGGGGTCATCGCGAGAGACCACTCGAGGACCACAGTGTTGATGTAAAAGCACAAGGTTTATTGCTGACGCGCGTCAGGGGACCTCAGCACTCACTCGGGAGGGAGGCACACCGAGTCAGTGCTACAAGCTATTTTTAAAGGCTAAAACCGCAAAGGTTAGGAGGGGCTGCGTGCCCTATGTTAGGATTGGCTCTGGTGGTCACTAAGGGTGCTGGTCTAAATGTTATTGGCTATTGCAGGGGTCATTGGTCTTGGGGGCTATTCTTGGCAGGGAGGGGTGTTGGGGAGTTTCCAGAGAATTTTCAGACGGTACTTTTCTGAAGATTGTTTACCTTAGTTGAAATTGTTTATCTCAGTTGGCCACTTTGATCTCAGAAACTGGAACTGGCCTTTAATTCTTTCTGGGTCACTTTCCCAAGCTTGCCTGGGTCACGTTCTCAGGCTTAGGCTGAGAGAGAGAGAGCCTTACAATCCCCCCTTGAGTTTTTAACTGGCCTTAATCTTAAGGCGTGTTCCCAGTTTTTATAATAGAATGTGGAAGCCCACCCCCCCACATTTGGCCACTATGGCTCTTGTTTGGTGTGAGCCAGAGCAGACGTAAAAAGACAGACGTCGTAACAAGCTCTTTTTTTTCGTAGTGTCACATCCCCCCAGGGGTCAAGACCCAACCTCTCTTCAGGAGACCTTTTGGTGGGAGCCTCATTGAGGTTTGAGTGTCTCTCGATATTTTAATTAGCAGGAGTTTTTATAGTCAATTTACATAAGTCAGGGTACAGTGTAGACCACTAGGTCTATAAGGGGGCTATGGACGAAGTCTCTCATATGGGCTCTCTAATATGGGAGAGCACTTGCCAAGTTAACTTTATGGGCTGGTGGGGATTTGAGGGAGAGTCATAGCCAGAACAGGGTACAAGGGTGAGAAGCAGAATTTTTATAGTCAATTCCGTAATCGGGTAAGTCTTATCTTAAATGGATCTTGGGAGTGATGGAGCTGCCATCGTGGTGTCTCTGAGGCAGAGTTAAGAGTCGCTGGGGCAGCTTTGGCGTGAGAGGCGTGAACCCAGGTGGCTATTCCGTCAACCTTGAGAGTGGTGGGTGTGGTGAGCAGGATGGTGTAGGCCCCTTTCAGTGAGGTTCGAGTCCTTGAGACAGGTGTCTACAGATGTAGACAGAGTCACCAATGTGGAAGGGATGTCCCGCTGCCTGAGAGTGGCCAGGTTTGCAAAGTTCGGCCAGTGAGGCCCAAACTTGGGATTGGACCACCTGGAGTCCTTTAAGGCGGGCCTGTAAATTAGTTTTGGAAGCAGAAGGTTGATAAGAATTAAGCATAGTAGACAAAGGGGGTGGTCCCCCATACAGGATTTCATAGGGGGCCAGGTTAAAGCGTGAGGGAGTGTTTCTGGCTCTGAATAGAGCAAAGGGTAGAAGGCGTCTCTAATCTTTTAAGCCAGTCTTAATGGTCAATTTAGTCAAGGACTCTTTTAGAGTCCGATTTATTTTTTTTACCTGTCCTGAACTTTGGGGTCTGTAAGCACAATGTAAACTCTAATTAGTCTCCAAGATCTTGGCCAGTCTCTGACCTACCTGGGAGACGAAGGCCGGCCCGTTATCTGACCTGATTACCTTGGGAAGTCTAAACCTAGGAAAGATGTCTTTCAGGATGGCCTTGGTCACTGTTTGTGCTGTTTTTCGCCAGGTGGGGAAAGCTTTTATTTATCTTGAAAAAGTGTCTATAAAAACTAATAAGTATCGATAACCCGCAGCTGGGGGCTTTATCTCAGTAAAATCTACTTCTCAGTAAGTTCCTGGTCTGTCTCCACAGACTCTGGTCTTTTCTGGGACTTGGTTCTTGCCAGCATTGACTTGTTGACAAGCCTGACAAGTAGTTACAGTTTTATCAACCAGAGCAGCAGCTCCAGGGATGATGAATTTTGTCTTATCCAGGATCTGCCGAAGTTTTTTTGATCTTAAGTGGGTCCAGGTATGTATTTGTTGGACCATGGCAGCTGCATCGAGGGCTGGCAGGACAGTTTTACCGTCTTTTTGTCCAATTTTTGGAAACTGGGTCAAATATAGCTTTTAGGGCTTGGGCCTTGGCCTGGTCCTCGGGGGAGTAGTTATAAGCCTTAGGCTGAGGGGGTTTCTTAGCCCCGATAGACAACACCAGGAGTCCCCGACTTGGCTATTTGTTTTGCCACCTGATCTGCCTGCTGGTTGTCCATGGCGACAGGATTTTGTTCTTTTTGGTGTCCTGGACCCTGTATGATGGCCACTTGTTTCGGCAGAAATAGGGCTTTGAGGAGAGCTTTAATTTTAGGCTTATTTTTAATTTTCTTGTTTTCTGAGGTCAGAAGTCTTCTTTGTTCATAAATACTTTCATAGACATGAGCAGTGGCAAATGCATATCGGCTATCAGTGTAAATATTAGCTCTCTTGTCTTTGGAAAGTTTTAATGTCTTGGTTAGGGTGACAAGTTCTGCCCTTTGAGTCGAGGCCCCTTGAGGAAGGGCCTGTGTCCAGATGACTTTCTGTCCATCTACCACAGCCGCCCCAGCCCTTCTGGTACCTGAATCCAGGAAGCTGCTGCCATCAGTATACCAAGTATGATCAGCCTCTGGGATAGGACAATCTTGTAGGTCTTTTCGTGTATCATGCGTCTCTGCCATTACCTGGTGACAGTTATGTGGAGTCTCTTGTGCCTGGTCTGGGGCTGGCAACAAGGTAGCTGGGTTGAGAGTCGCTCTTGTCTGCAGAGTTGTGTCTTTTTAGCTGAGGCCCGATTGCCCTTGTTACCCAGTTCCTGGAGTAGGTGTTGAGCAGCTTTAATAGAGGCCTCCTGGGTGGGGGGGGGGGGCAATAAGAGGTCATCTACATATTGTAAGAGAGTTATTTCTGGGTGCATGATACGGAAATCAGTCAAATCCTGGTGGAGCGCTTCATCAAAAAGAGTAGGTGAGTTTTTGAAACCTTGGGGAAGGCGTGTCCAGGTAACTTGCCCCGAGAGCCCCAGCTCGGGGTCCTTCTATTTAAAAGCAAAGTATGGTTGGCTCTGAGGGGCCAAAGGCAAGCAAAAGAAAGCGTCCTTTAAATTTAAGACAGTATACCAGGTAAAATCTGGCCTCAAGGTACTTAGAAGATTATAAGGGTTAGGCACCGTGGGGTAGATGTCCACCACCCTTTTGTTTACTTCTCGGAGGTCCTGCACTGGTCTATAGTCCTGTGTTTTTGGTTTCTTGACAGGCAAGAGTGGAGTATTCCAGGGAGAGTGACAAGGTCTTAGGACCCCTAATTGTAGGAATCGATTAATATGCCGCTTGATGCCCACTCGGGCCTCTTGGCTCATAGGATATTGTTTTATAGAGACCAGTACAGCCGTGGGTTTGAGAGTCACAATAATAGGAGGCTGTGTATGGGCCAGTCCTAGCCCCCAATCTCTGCCCAAGCTTGGGGAAATTGCTGGATCCAGGGGCTGTCTTCAGGAAGGGGGTCATTGGGGCTAGTCTGAAATAGCTGGTATTCATCCTGCAATTTGAGGGTGAGGATCTGTATAGGTGCTCCCCTGGAGCCTAATACTGTTGCCCCTTCCTCTGAGAAATGAATTTGAACCCCCAACTTGGTTAACAGATCTCTCCCTAATAGAGGATAAGGACACTCTGGAATTACTAGAAAGGAGTGAGTCACAGGACCTGTACCAAGGTTAACAGTCCGTTTGTTGGTCCATTGGTATAGTTTGCCGCTAGTTGCTCCTTGTACCCAGGATGTCTTTGAAGACATTGGTCCCGGTGGCTGGGTTAGCACGTAATGTTGAGTACCTGTATCTACCAGGAAAGTGGTGCGTTGCGTTGCCCCCCAACGGTAAGGGTTAGCCTGGGCTCTGTGGGGGGGGGGGGGGCTTCAGAGCCCCGACTTGCCTAGTTACTGTCTTCACCCAAGGCCAGGACTGGGACAGGTTTTTTCCGATCTTTGGGATGCTTAGGGCAGTCTTTTAACCAGTGTCCACATTTTTTGCAGTAAGCACATTGATCTTTATCTACACGGGGCTGCCATCGTTTTCTCCCCTCTCTTTCCTGTTTTTTATATTTAGTAGGTTCTGTCACTACAGCAGCCAAGATCTTACTCAAATGTTTATCTCGCTTACGATCCCTGCAATCCTCCCGTTTCCCCTGTTCTTTTGCTAACCTAGCTTTTTTTTTTTTTTCTGGGTTTTTTCTCTTGTTATACACCCTCTCTGTTTTGATGACCAAATCCTGTAATCTATATGTCTGAATGTCATCTAGTCACTGTAGCTTTTTTTTTTTTTTTTTATATCCGGAGCTGACTGATCTATAAAAGACATGGCCACTGTTGCCTTATGTTCCGGAGCCTCAGGGCTAAACGGAGTATACATGTGAAACCCTTCCAGCAATCTTTCCATAAAGGCAGCAGGGCTTTTTTCCTTTTCCTGAGTAATAGTTTTTACCTTGGCCAAATTGGTGGGGCTCTTTCAGCTCCCTTGAGACCTGCCAATAGAGTCTGGCGATAGATATGGAGATTCTCCCTATCTGCAGCCGTCTCAAAATCCCAATCTGGGCATGTCAAGGGAAATCTTTTGTCTATCTCGTTAGGGAGCTGGGTGGGTGCCCCATTTGGTTTGGGCACATTTTTCCTCACTTCCAGGAGGACTCTCTGTTTTTCTTTCACGGTGAGGAGGGCCTGTAAAAGCTGTTGACAGTCATCCCAGGTGGGTTGGTGAGTTAAAAGGATCAATAAGGGAAGTTAGGGCCTGGGGGTCTTTTAATTGTATAAATCTGATGCGGGGAATGGCCAGTAATGGTTGTCACCGCTGATAGTACGAAGAGGAAACAATGAGGCTTCCTGGCCTGGATTTCGGTCCCTTGGGCTACGCAGGCAGGAAGGAGAAGGAGGGGGCAGGGAGGAATCTGAGGAGGGTTGGGGGGGGGTGTAAGAGAAGGAGCTGAAGGGGCTGGAGAGGGCGTGTGGGTAGATGAGGTGGGGAGAGAGGGGTTAGGGTCAGAGGGAGAACTCGAAGGCGAAGGTGGAGGAGGCAGGTCTAGCAGTAGGAGATCTTGTTGTTCGTTGTCAGGCAGCATGGGCTTTGGGCGAACTCCTGGGTGTTCTTCGGGTGTCTCAGGAGTCTCGGAAGCTGTAACTGGGAAGAGAGAAGTTGGCAGGGGGCCCAGGAGGAAAGGCTTGAGCCACTGTGGTGGGTCTCGGACCAGGGATTCCCACATGATTATATATGGGACCTGATCCAGGTGGCCGTGGGACCCAGGTCTGCAAACAACATCTTTAACCTGCAGGATAATAGTAAGGTTAAATGTCCCATCTCCAGGCCAAGTCAGAGTCAGAGTCAGAGTCAAGGGGGTCGTCACAGTTTGTCCCATGTCAGTACGGTCGAGAGAGAGGAAGACAGGGAGAGACAAGAGAGAGACAAACAGACAAATAAAACCAAAACCTATCAACTGCACGGCAAAATATCGGCGCCACAGAACAGGATCCAGATCAGATGGCAGAACTTTTCTGCTGTTTGGATTCGGATTGAGGAGACCTCTCCTCCAGACAACCACCATAGCATCCTCCAGGGCAAAGGGGAGAAAGGTCTGGGCACATCTGCCCCCCTTTCTCCTATACAGATTCTTGTGCTACAGAGGCTCGCTGACCAGAAAAACAAGAGCTTGCACAGACAGAAAGGGCAGGCTGCAGAAGCTCGCGACCGCCCGCAGAGCACAAACAAAAGGAGAGCCCGCAGGAGCTAGTGAAGCTCCTAAGCTCCCACAGGAAGTACAAACAAAAGACAAAGTGAAAGTAACTCAGGGTCTCAGAAGTCAGTCTAGTCGGCAGGGCCCGGGCAGTTGAAACCTTGCAACAAGTGGGTCGATGGTCTCAAGGAGACCCCCAAATCCTGGCAAGCACCCACAATGTTGGACCCTAGAGTCTACTCGGGTAGGGGGTCATCGCGAGAGACCACTCGAGGACCACAGTGTTGATGTAAAAGCACAAGGTTTATTGCTGACCCGCATCAGGGGGCCTCGGCACTCACTCGGGAGGGAGGCACACCGAATCACTGCTACAAGCTATTTTTAAAGGCTAAAACTGCAAAGGTTAGGAGGGGCTGCATGCCCTATGTTAGGATTGGCTCTGGTGGTCGCTAAGGGTGCTGGTCTAAATGTTATTGGCTATTACAGGGGTCGTTGGTCTTGGGGGCTATTCTTGGCAGGGAGGGGTGTTGGGGAGTTTCCAAAAAATTTTTAGATGGTATTTTTCTGAAGATTGTTTACCTTAGTTGAAATTGTTTATCTCAGTTGGCCACTTTGATCTCAGAAACTGGAACTGGCCTTTAATTCTTTCTGGGTCACTTTCCCAAGCTTGCCTGGGTCACATTCTAAGGCTTAGGCTAAGAGAGAAAGAGCCTTACATTAGCACTTTCTGGAAAAGGTCCACCAAAAAGAGATAGAAATAATTACATTCCAAGGAATGGTGGACAGGGCTTAGCTAACTGAAGCCTAAATTGGTACAACTGACACAAGGCTTAGACTTTTCTTGTTTCCTTGCTTGAATTTTGCTTGAGATTTCTAAAGATTTTTGACTGGAGTTGAGACGAAATAATTGATCAGGGCAGTGGTGGCACATTCACTTAATCCCAGCACAATGGAGGCAAAGACAGGAGGGACTCTTGAGTTGGAGACCAACCTGGTCTCCACAGGTGTAACCCCCCTGCTGATAAGATACATTACTTGCAGAGACAGCCTAGGACTTACACTGACAAAATTTTCCTTAAAATTACTATTTAAGTTCCTTTTTCCTAATAAGGAATTATATGTTCTTACTGATCTAAAGGATGGATACACATTAATCTTAGGTTTATGTAAGGAAAAATGATGTCACTGTTCTTAAAAGGCCAGCCAATCTCTTTAAAAGAGGTGCTTCCACAGAGAACTGGTGTCAAAGGGTAATTGGCCTAAGAGATATGCTTTGTTGGTCAATGTAAGGACCAAGTTTGGGCGGGGAGACAGACATGCAAGCTGCATGCCTCCCACGTTGGAAAGCCTTTGTATGCTTATCCCTCAAAACGTGAGTCACTTTCATTGGGGGACAGGTAGCAGTCACACCAGGAGCAAAGAGACACAGAAGACTTCCAGGTGACAAAGTACACAAAAGCCAGCCTAGTTAGGTCCCCCAAACTCAAAGGCTACAATTCATATATACTTAAAAGGCAGAAGTGCCCATCCCCTGTGGAGAGAAGGGGTGAGACAAAAACACAACAAAAGTAAAACCAAAAATAAACCCAGGTACAAGATGCCTAGGGTAAACTTAATACCTTTTCTTTTGCTCAGAGCAACCAGCTTGTCTCTAAAATGGGATGCATTTTCTCAGGTAGCAGCCTGGCCTATACATCAGTGCACAGAGCCTAGAGAAGGACATTTAGAACTAAAAGGTGAAAGTGTCCATCCCTTATGTAGACAAAACACCCCACAACAAGGCACCCAGGTACCCAGGTATAAGATGTCTAGGATATGCATAAATTCTAAAATAAAATGGGAGTTTATATAAAGTTTATTTAAAACTTAATGCCTTTTCTTTTGCTCAGGTCAACCAGCTTATCTCTAAAATGAGATACATTCTCTTGGGAAACAGGCCTGGCGTATACATCAGGCACCACAGAGCCTAGAGAAGGACATTTAGAACTATACAATCTTGTTTTTATTTCAATATTTCCTCCTTGAAAGAAGTCAAAATGAAACAGATCTGGATAAAAGAGAGACTGCTAACTTAAGTTCAGCCTATACTTACATGAATTCAAACTGCAGAACAAGCAGTTAATTTATATTGCTAATCTCACCACATAGGAATAGCTCTGAGACTGGCTGAGACATGAATGTCTATGCATAGCCAAAGCTTCTTGTTGGTAACGGAATCCCCATGATTTATTATTAGATGCCATTCTTCACATAGCATGAATGAAGATTTACAGATGTCTTTTTTTCTGCTCATACAAAGAGCAGAGAACTAGCCTTAATTGTTCTGTGCATCCTGCACACCTAATATTTTCATAGTTTTAGGACTGTACAATGTTTGTGAGAAATTATATGTTTTCAGAATTAAAGAACTAGACACTAATGCTGGGTCAGACCTGACAGGATTCATTCCTCCAGCATGCTGAGACATTGACATCCTGCATCCTTCATCTTCCAGCCCCAAGTGCTTTGGTTGCTGTTCCTCATCAGAACAGGACAGCTTCAAAGAAGGCTCCTGATCCCAATTGGTCCAGCATTTCAGATTGTCCCACACAGGACTCCTATTAAGCCTGGAATTTCTCAACATTTAGAGACTGGATCACAAATACTATTCCTAACTTGTTTAATCATTTTCCCCCCAATTTTAGATGGGCCCCTACATAGGTATTATTTGTCCCAAGTCAGCCAGAAGAAACTTTAAGAGAAAGAAGCCCCGTTTCCCTTAAGGGGGGTTGGGTAGGTTTTTGGTTGTTTTCTTGGGCTATAGATGTTTATTGTCATTGGTTGTTATAAGTTACTATTGATCTTATTTAGAGAGAAAACAAGGTTGGACTCAGGGATGTCTCTCTTTTCCTTTATCTTTCTTTCTTAGGTTTGGAGATAGGAGTTGAAAAGAAAGAAAGAGGAATATAGAAATATATAGGGAGGATAGGACAAAAAGTAGATTATTAAATCTACTCCTCAACTTAAGGCCTTAATTGTTACTCACAAATAAGATTAATTTTAATTCACTGGCATAGAATTTTGTATATTGATGCAAAATAAGTTTAATTTTGATACATTGAAATCGAATTCAAATGTAATATTATCCTTCACATATTGTATTTCTACTCTAATATGAGGTATTATGCACATACATGGTTTCCTTCCAATACCCCGATAGGCTGTTTAGGATAACTAAGTAATAAAAGTCAATTGTTAGTTGATCCACTCATGGTCATGTCAAGTGCAGGAATGTGCATCCTAGGTTTAACAGATAGATATAATCTATAGATAGATAAGGTTTTCAAAATCCTTAGAGGCCTACAGAATATGGCATTTAAATGTTTTTTTTTATTTTTTTTATTTTAAAGGTTCTTTGATGATAAGACAGGTTAACTCCTGGCAATACCCAACCTACTTCAAAAAAGATGATGAGCATCAAAGAACCTTCTTATGGAGATGTCTTCAAATGTGGCAAACAAGCCATTGGACAAAAATGTCCTTTTATCTGCCACAGACAAAATTCCGCCTAAAATGGGCAAGCTTGGATGCAGGCCGAGTTGACGGGCAAACTCTGCCAAGACAGGGTAAGCAAGTCCTCAATAGTTCCTGTCTCACAAATATGTCTGTCAGATATACTGGGCCAGAAGGCTGAAGATGATGCTCCAATGTTAGAGAGAGTTTTGAAGTGACTGTTCTGGCAGAAAACTGTCTCTGTCATTTTTTTTTTTTTTTCCATTTTGGAGGATGCTAACCTGCACTTCCTGTTTACTCAGGTAATTAAATTTATTCCTTCTCAAGTCTCTGATGGGGTTGAAGATCAAATAGGTAGTCTTAAAATTAAACTTAGTTGTTTAGGAGTTAAGATATTTTTAGGTCTAGATAAATATTTTAGGTTGATAGATATAAGGTTTGATAGATAATGATTTAGGTTCAAAACTTTATACTCACCAAGATAGAATAGATATTATTTTCTTCAAAGTTGCCAAATGCCTTTTGATTAGACATTATGTATGTAAGTCTTACCTATTGGTTTTTATAGTTTTATAATTGTTTTTACTGTATATTAAAAAAGAATGGCCTTTTTATTTAGACAGAAAAGGGGGATTGTTGGAGGTTGGTCTGATATATTTTGATGCTAATTACTGCTTGCTGTCTCTGTCCCACCTGTACCTTGCCTAAGAGCCTAACCTGTTTGACCAATGAAAAGCCTTCACACCTGGGCAGGGCAAATGGGATAGGTATGGCTAAGGTTCCAGGCTTGGGGAGAGAGAGAGAATCTTGGGAGGAGAGAGACTGAAGTAGAGGAGAGGAGGAGGTTGCTCCATCATGGGCTAGGTGGAGGAGAAGCACATGGCAGGTGTGGATGGAGACTTGGCCCAGATGATGATAATTAGTGAGCACATGGGAGTATGGATGGGAGGTAACTCGACAGAAATTATTAGAAGCAGATGGCATGGGATTGGGGCAGGGATCCCATACCTACCCAACTATGGGAAGTAGTTCAGAAGATTAATATCTGCCCTGCCCCAGGTTAACTTAGGCTATTTTAAAATATAACAGGTGTCTGTGTCTTGATTGATTGCTAGTGGGTTAGAAAATACTGCCGTAATAATAATTACCGGCCTGATGGTAAACATTATTAGGCCATACTGGTAAAACAACTGCAACAGAGATGGGAGCCACAACCCACAGAGGTGGGTCAGGGGGAGGGGGCTGAGGAAATCCCAGGCTCTTCATGTGGACGTTAGTGAGCTAACCCAGGATAGCAAACTTTCCAGCAGTAGACAGGGCCATCCAACATCTGTCCAGGCTGGAGGTGGCTGTGAGAAGATGAGACTGTGACCTTGGCCTGGCAGGATGCCAGGGCCCTCTGTGGGTTGCAGAGGAGGGCAGGGTGCATTGAATTTGGCTGTGTGCGAGCTGTGTCTATAAACTAAACAGGTAGCTCTGATCTGTGGGCTCTCACCAGACTCCTGTGCTGGCCTGGTGTGCCAGATTCAGGTGAGACATTAGGGCAGAAAGGGGGAGCCTGCGCCCAGGCCAAAGGCACATGGGTGCCCCCCATCAGCACAGAGATAGTCCTCTAAAGCCCAGGATAGTGTTTCACCTTCTGTCCCCAAAGCCTGGCACAAGAAGAAAGCAGCAGAGAAGCCTGGGGGCCCATATGAATGTCACAGCTGGACCAGCCTTGTCACTGTGAATAACTTGAAAGGAGATTAGACAGTTTCAGAGGTTGCCATGATTGTCTAGCTTGCTATGTCTGTCTGGGCAGAGCATCATGGGAGAAAGGCTTGGTGGGGCAGAGAAGCCTGGGGTTGGAGTGTCAGAGCCAGAGAGGGGCCTTGAAATAATCCGCAGTGACTTCCCCACCATGTGAACCCAGCAGTGGAGTACTCACCAACAGAGACACAGCCCTCAGGCTTACTCAGTTCCCAGAAGCCCCACCTCTGACACAGCCTCACTGGGGCCCAAGCCTTTACCGCATGAGACTCGTGCGGGGAACAGGAACACCTAAACTCTAACGCAGGCGCACATGCATCAGGCCCAAGGCTACAAAACAGGTTGCCATGAACAATGGCTTGAAAATGACTAAATTCAGGTCCTGGAGTTGGGATGAGTGATAGAGATTGCTGAGTTGATAAGACGTGGGCCTACACAGACTCTGAGTCTCCGAGCATGCCTGGGAAAGTTGGCAGACCCACCATAAATGTGGGTTCCATGCCTTATGCTGGGTTCCCGTAGTGTATGAAAAAGGAAGAAATGGGCTGCATCCCACATCATCTCTGTCTCCTTTCTGACTGTGGAGGCACTTTCAGCTGCCTCAAGCTCCTGCTGCCATGCCTTCCCCACCTGCTGCCATGCCTTCCCCACCTGCTGCCATGCCTTCCCCACCTGCTGCCATGCCTTCCCTACCTGCTGCCATGCCTTCCCCACCTGCTGCCATGTCTTCCCCACCTGCTGCCATGCCTTCCCCACCTGCTGCCATGCCTTCCCCACCTGCTGCCATGTCTTCCCCACCTGCTGCCATGCCTTCCCCACCTGCTGCCATGCCTTCCCCACCTGCTGCCATGCCTTCTCCACCTGCTGCCATGTCTTCCCCACCTGCTGCCATGCCTTCCCCACCTGCTGCCATGCCTTCTCCACCTGCTGCCATGCCTTCCCCACCTGCTGCCATGCCCTCTCTACCTGCTGCCATGCCTTCCCTACCTGCTGCCATGCCTTCTCCACCTGCTGCCATGCCCTCTCCACCTGCTGCCATGCCTTCCCCACCTGCTGCCATGCCTTCCCCACCTGCTGCCATGCCTTCTCCACCTGCTGCCATGTCTTCCCCACCTGCTGCCACGCCTTCCCTACCTGCTGCCACGCCTTCCCCACCTGCTGCCATGCCTTCCCTACCTGCTGCCACGCCTTCCCCACCTGCTGCCACGCCTTCCCCACCTGCTGCCACGCCTTCCCTACCTGCTGCCACGCCTTCCCCACCTGCTGCCATGCCTTCTCTACCTGTTGCCATGCCTTCCCCACCTGCTGCCATGCCTTCCCCACCTGCTGCCATGCCTTCTCCTTCCATGCCTTGTCCATCCAGGGCCACACCTTTATTGCCATGATGTAAGGATCTCACTGAACCATAAGGCATAATAAATCCTTCCTTAAATTTAATATGTCAGGCATCTTGCCCCAGCAACGAATGAAGTTCCTAACAGTGTGTTGGTCCTGGGTTGACCATGTAGGGTTATAAAAACTCTGGCCCTGCATGTCGATGAGGGCTGTGGTTCAGGAGTGTAAAGCCACACACACACACACACACACACACACACACACACACACACACACAGTTGGTTTTCTGTGCCTGGGCCACAATGCACTTCAGCTTTGTTCAGGGTCCTCTAATACACCTGTTTTTGGGAATCTGCTCTGGCCATCCTTGAATTGTTTTTCCAGGAGACTTAGGATCTCTGAGACCCTTGTGTTAGTTTCTCTTGTTTGCTGAGATGAGACACTGTGGCCAGAAGCCACTTGTGGGAGGGAGAATTTATTCTGCTGCATAGTGCCTGAGGGATAGATACGGTCTGTCATGGAAGTGAGGAAGTGTGGCAGAAACAGGAAGCTGAGAGCTTACATCTTAAACCAGTGAAGCAGAGAGAACAAACCAGAAGCAGTGAGATGCTCTGTTCTCAAGGCCCGCCCCAGCAACGCATCTCCTCCAGGAAGCCTGAGCCTCCTGAGCCTCCCGACAGGGACAAGTGTCCAAGTGACCAAGGCTGTGAGGAAATCTCTCATTTAAAACTACTTCAACCCATAATCCACAGGCAGCTTAGAGGTCCCTGGGGACCAAGAGGCTCAGCTGTGTAAACACTTCCGAGAAAGGTAGCCTGGGGTCCTGACGAGGTAGGACAAACAGAAACAAGCAGGCAGGAGAAGAGAAAAAAACACCCTCTGGTTTCTCTCCCTTTCATTTGCTGGCTGAGAGTCAAGATTCTTCAAAACACTCAGGCAAGCCAAAACTGCCTGGAGAGATGGTGATGTGCTTCCCCTAAGGCATCTGAGGCCAAGGGGCTTCAGAAGAGCACACGGGTTGTGCTCACCTGGGGCCACCATGTTTGTGGCCTTGAGGTGAACTGTCTTGCCCCTAAATCTAGACAAGGGCCCCAACAGAACCCCTCACAATTTCATCTACAGAAGAAAAGAAAAAGCCAAAGAAGTAAGTGAACCAGTTCAAGTGTCCCTGCTTTACACAAGTCCCTCATGGGTGTGGATAACTCCTCCGGGTGCTGTTCCTGTGTTCTCCCCACGGCCATGTCCTCCCAGCAGGAATACATTATTAACACATCACTAGGTCTTGTTTCTGATTGGGAAGTGAGTCTCAAATTCATGGCACTTCTCATTTGTCTCCTTCTGCAGCAGGGTCATGACCTTCGTTCTTTGACCCCCTAAGCTTGAGAGGGCGGGGGCTCCAGTTGCTCTGAGCAACCACTGGCATCTCGTCTGATGTGTTCTCTCCAACCCCATCTATTACTGGGATTGGTCGGGGGGAGGGTGCAAAATGCCTTTAGCTAGTTTGAGACAGAGCTATGGTGGGATTTCTAGGAGAGACATAAAGATGGGGGGGGGGGAGAGGAGAGAGGTGAGAGGAGAGAGAGAGAGAGAGAGAGAGAGAGAGAGAGAGAGAGAGAGAGAGAGAGTATGAGATGGCAGTGTGACCTTAGCCCAGGACCAAGCTGGATGGGCTCTGGCTACATAGCACCAATAGTTAGATTCGAAGTTCAAATAAATAACCAATGCTTTTCTATTGTAAATATGTCCTAAATACCACCTGGAGCATGCTTATGCTGCGCAGATGAGCATCATATGTCTGAGATTTGTGTCCGGCCGGATATTGTGTCTTTTCTGGTGACCTCACATAATCAAACCACTTTGTGGGGAAGGCAGGAGGCAGGCTCGCAGAGCCTGGCAGGAGCCAACATATGTGCTAGAAGGTCAGAAGAAACCAGAGAGCAGAACACAGTGGCATTTTATACAAACACAGTAATGGGTGTATTTTTTGTTAACATGTTGCACTGAAATTAAGTTTATACAAACAAAGGAATATTTTAAATAGTTTTATCTCACTCCTTGTTTCTGAGTATCACCTGCCTAATGCACCCAGGAAATGCTAAGCCTCCACAGCAGTACCAGAAGTGGCCACCAGAGGGCACCCTGCAACTTCCTGGCCCACAGTTTTTCTGGGAAATGGCAAACAAGCACCTTCTGGAGAAGCCCTTGCCCTGTTCTTCCTTCTACAAACATTGCCACTTTGTTCCTCAACCATTTTTCAACTTGGACAGATATATCACTGAAGTCCATCTACTCTGACGTTCCCAACATCGAAGTGGTGTCCTTCGATGCATGCAGTGAGGACTCTGAGCATGTGCTGGGACCAACCATGCTGTCCTTAGGTCCAGCACTCACCTTGGAGGATGATTACAGCAAGTGACTGGTGGAGTGCTTGCTGTTTTACGTTTCCTGGGAAGATGTGAAAAGATATCTATTCATCCCAGATAGGGTGTGATAAGAGACAGAGGAGATGGCCCCACCCAAGGCTAGCTTGGGCGTCAGTGACTTTTTTTTCCCTGCTGTGATGAGCTACCCAACAAAAGTATTTTAGAAATATTAAAAAGGTAGGGTTTACATTGGCTCGCAGTTTGTTGGAAGTTCAGTTCATTAAGATGGGAAAGGCAGGGTGGGAAGTGGGCAGCAGGTAGGGAGGAGTGGGAGGCAGGTGGGGAGGAGTGAGAGGCAGGTGGGGAGGAGATGGGTGGCAGGTGGGGAGGAGGTGGGAGGCAGATAGGGAGGAGGTGAGTGGCAGGTGGGGAGGAGTGGAAGGCAGTTGGGGAGGAGTGGAAGGCAGATGGGGAGGAGATGGGTGGCAGGTGGTGAGGACTGGGAGGCAGGTGGGGAGGAGGTGGGAGGCAGGTAGGGAGGAGTGAGAGGCAGGTGGGGAGGAGGTGGAAAGCAGGTGGGGAGAAGGTGGGAGGCAGGTGGGAAGGAGGTGGGAGGTAGGGAGGGAGAAGTGGGAGGCAGGTGGGGAGGAGTGGGAGGCAGGTGGGAGTGGGAGGTAGCCAGGGACATTTGCATCTGTAGTCCAAAGCAGAAGCAGCTAAGTGGTGTTTGGCTCACTCTCTGCCCTTCCCTGTTAAGCTGGGCACCTTAGCCACAGCATGGAGCCATCCCAGTTCCGGGTGGCTCTTCCATCTTTACCTAAGCTTCTCTGGATTCTCCCAAACACACACCCACAGCTGTGTCTCCTAAGTGATTTTATGCCCAGTAGAGAGGGATTTTGGGGGGCATTGCAAGTGCGTGGGTGACTTAGGCAGCTACATCACCAACAAACCGAAACCCTGGAGCTCTCTGCACGGCTTGTAGGCAGCTCCACCAGAGTCTCCTCTCCCTCTGAGAACGAACCTTCTCACAGGGGAGAAGCTGGTGAGTCCTGTAACTGCCTCTGAGCTGGGCTTCAATCTGGAGGGAGTGGCTGCACACCACTGTGCTGTAACTGCTGGCTGACAGGATGAAGGTCACCTGACAGAGGTTGAGACCCAGGGGGGGCTGTCCATCCCAAGAGCTAGACCAATGTGGAGACACCATATGGGAGCTAGTGTTCAGGCCTGTGGAGGAGGGGGGCGGCACATACTCCTGATGGTGATGGTGCTTCTTGAGCCAGTAGACAGGAAGTGCCTCTGGAGAAGGCCCCACGGCACACTGCCCAGAGTAGCACCCTTATGCCTATCAGTCATTTCATTTAATGGGTTTCATTTAATCCATGACACAGAGAGAAGGGCTATTCCTAAGCGGCATAGCTGGGATTCGAACCCAGCACTTTCTTAAGGCCTGTACCCGTACTGTGGAGGAGGTGGCGCCTGCACAACCAGGGTTACCTTCACCCCCAGCCTTTGCAGACATCCACAGTCATAAACAGCTTGGGTCCTAGTGTCAGAGGACCCACTCATAGTATTATCACAGGTAACCTTCATGGTAGAGGGAAAAGTGCATTGTGAGAGGCAAGGCTAAGCCCAGCTGTTCATAGGTAGCGATCTAGGAGGGCACAAGAAGGGCCTCTGGGTGAGGCTTCTAGAAATACGTCCAGGATGACAGCTGGGACATGACTGCTCAACCTCCTCCAGAGTCAGATGCAGACCCCAGGGACATCACCAGCTTCTGGAGATCATGCTGGGTCCCCGGGGGGGGGGGGGGGAGGTGGAGGCCAACAGAGGCTGGAAAGTGGTCAAAGCCACAACAGCTCAGTCGCTTCAGAGTTCCCACTTGGAGTGAGAGAGAAGACTGGGCCTGGCAGGATGGATCTAGCTTGGAGGGCAGAATGCGCACCAGGGACGCATGCTCTGGGCACTCCGTGAGCAGCCCCTTTCATGCCATACATATTTTAAGTTTGATTAAAAAAAAACAATCCTCAAACCAGAAACAAAATGTTAAAATTTGTCTCTAAGCCTCATTCCCTTTGTGATGATAAATATGTCCCACAAAAAGCAATTCAGGGAAGAAAGGATGATTTTAGTTCACAGCTCCAGGCTGTAGTCCATGACTGCCTGGGTGTCACAGTGTCAGGAGCTTGAGACAGGTGGTCACACCCTCCCCTCAGTCAAGAGCAGAGAGAAATGTATGCATGCTAGTGCTTGGCCCACATTCCTCACTCTTATACTGCCAGCGTCCTCTGCCTAGGGAATGGAGCCGCTCACAGTGGTGGGTCTCTTCACCTTATTAACATACTTAAGACAGCATCCCACAGATGCCAGCCTAACCTGACTCAGACAGTGCCTTGTACCAGATTTTGTACCAGATTGTACCAAGTTAACAATTGAGACGATCTATTGCAGCCTTGCCTTTCTTACAGAAGATAAGACAGACAAAAGAAAACAGGTGTTGCAGGATGCAGACAAGCTAAAGCCCTAGCACAAGGACCCTATAGTTATGGAAATGCTATGGTGACTCCCTTAAGGCAACTAACAATAGAATTGGCATGGAAGCCCACAGTTCTGCTTGCAAAGGGATTGAAAGCCAAGTACCATGTAGGCATCCCACACCCAGGTTCATCTCAGCCATATTCTCAAGAGGTAAAAATGCAGGCAAATGCTCCTAGGGAGACAAGGCCTAAGCCAAGCATGCTCTACACAGATGACAGGCTGTTGGTCACGACACCTGCCACAGGGCAGATGAACTCTGAGGGCTGAGTTGCTTTTCCATTGTTGTGATAAGGCGCCATGGCCAAGGCATCTTACAGAAGAAAGAGTTTATTGGGGGGCTGACAGTTTTTAGAGTCCATGACCATCGTGACAGCAGACATGGCAGCTGGCAGGTGGCATGGCACTGCATCAATCGCTAAGAGCTTACATCTTGATTCACAAGGATGAGACAGAGAAAAACACTCAGGACGGCTTGGGCTTTTCAAACCTCAAGGTCAGCGACCCCCAGTGACACGCCTCCTCCAACAAGGCCACACCCCCTAACCCTTCCCAAGCAGTCCCACCAACGAGGGTCCAAGTACTCAAATATATGAGCCTGTGGCAGTCCTTCTCATTCAAACCACAAGATCCTATGAAAAGTTAATTGAGCCAGCTACAAAAGGATCAAAAAGTACATCCTGGTGCCTGGAGCTGTCAAATTCCCAGAGGCGGGAAATAAAATGGGAGCCAAAAGTTGGGTGAGACCGGTGAACATTAATGTTTCAGTAGACACGGAGGTTCAGTTTAGAAGATTAAATATGCTCTGAAGATGGTATTTACACAGCATCATGGACTCGGCATGCACCGTGGAATTGGATGCCTCAATGCGTAAAGATGTTAGTTCATATGCCATGTGCACGTCAAGAAAGAAGAGCAAACAGGGATAAGAGAAGGAGGCAGCGGAGAAGGAACGGGGCAGCTCATGGAGACCTGGGTGCCTGAGACACGATGGTCCTGGACGAGGATCAGGGAGCAGCCATAACTTTGCTGCATCTGGACAACGGCCTGGCCTCTAAATCATTGGGTGCCCCATCCTGAGTGAGGTGACCAGTGTGTGCTCCCAACCTGAGAGGGCGCCGACCCCAGGAGGGCACAACAGCTTGGGGGTGAGTTTCTGGACCTTTCTATCCAAGAGGGCTGCCCAGCTCCACAAATTGTACCTGTTGTGTAGAGCCCTGTTTGCTCACAGATATGAGTGAACCAGGCTGCAAATAGCTCAGATGGTAAAGGAATTCCCTTTGTGATCATGAAGACCTGAGTTGATCACTAGGGCCCACACATCAAGCCAGGCATGGTGGTGCATACATGCAGTCCCAGCACTGGAGAGGGGCAGGGAGGAGTCCCTGGAGGCTCACTGGCTAGCTTACCTAGTGGGTAAGCTCTAGGCCAGTGAGAAAGCCTGTCTCAACAAACAAAAAACCCCTAAGGAAGACAGCTGAGGTTTCTCTGGCCTCCAAGTGCACCTGCATACATGTATACCAACATGAAAATGTACACACACATGCACATATATCCGCACACATACATATATACATACATACACAGATACACTATGCACACATGCACATGTACACATGTGCACACACATGGGCACGCAGACGTGCACACAAATGGCTGCCTGTTAAGCAACTGCTCTCCGTACTCTTGACTAGATGTTTGCGTTTGGATGTGCACTGTCTCCCACGGTCTCCCATGGCTGAAAACTTGGCCCCAGCTGCTGATGCTGTCTTGGGAGGTCATAGAACCTACCTGGAGGAAGTGAGTTGTTGGGGGTGGGTCTGGTGGTTCAATAGCGTGAGCCCACTTCCTGTCCACTCTCTGCTTACCTACCAGTGTGTGAGGAATCCAGCCTCTGGTTTCAAGCTCTTGTTGTCATGAGGTCAGCTATGCCACCCTCTGTGATGGACTGCAGGCTTGAACCCATGAGCCAAAAGTCTCTTCTGTCAGATTCATTGTCTTAGCTAACTCAGTACTCTGACTTCTCCTTTAAACTGGGTTTCCCCACCTTATTGGCTCCCATTTCATTAATGACACTGATGAATCTCTGTCACATTCATTTTTATGAACCATCATCCCTTCTTTGGCACAGCCAACAGCCAGGTGTCTTCTGAAAGCTTTAAACAGAAGATTCCAGTGATAAAACACCTTTAAAGTGTTGTTGTTGGTTGCTTAGTTTTTCTGAGACAGCATCTTGCTATGTACTCCAGGCTGGCCATGAAGCTACAATCCCCTGCCTCGCCTCCATTGCATATGTATGACATCAGTTCATTCCGGTGGCATCCTCAGCAGAGTGCTGAAGGCTCTGTGCCTCTGCTCACCTTTCTGGGTCTTTCATGGTTTGTTCAGTGTGTCTGTGTTGCCTACGGCGCTCACCTGTTAGTGGCCTGGGCGCCATCTTGGTTTCTCAGTTTTTCCATCACCTGTGGCTTGTGCTCTCATGACCCCTGTTTCACTAAGAACAGTAATCGGTTCTGGTTTACTGTTAGCTGTGTTATTTATCTCTTGTTGGGGCCTAGTTTATATAGTTATCCTTATCGTTGGTTCGGCTAAAACCATTATACCCAGCACAGGCTCTCACACACTGTGCCCGTTATAAAGCATTCACTCCTCACGTGTGAGCTCATGATGGAATCCTGGGCTCTAGCAACCCCAACAAGCTAGGCTTGGCCATCTGGCTCATCAGCCCAATTAAAGAGACTAGAAATGGTGGGAAGAAAAGAAAAGAGATGCATTTGGTGTGGCCACAGTTGGAAGGAGGGCAGATGGGCAACTCCAACAACCCCGAGTCAACACTCTAGAGAGACACAGACTGAGGGGCTGGGTGATGGCTCAGTCAACAAAGTGTTAGGCTATCAAACATGCAAACCTGTGTTTGACTCCCAGAACCCCCACAAAATAAGGCAGGTGTGGTGGCGTGTGCTCATAACCCTGTGTGAGGGAAGCATGGACTGGAAGCTCCGAGCCGATGAGAGACTTGACCTCAGAATATCAGGTGGATGGTTCCTGAAGAATGCCAACAGCTGTGATTGTCCTCTGACTTCTATATACACACACCACAGGCATGTCCACACACACGTGTGTGTGCATGAACACACACAACACACATGAGATCAGACAGAGATGCAGAGATCTAGAGCATAGTGCAGTGAGATTGTATTCACACAGAGGCGCTGGATGGGAGAGAGCAAGAGCGAGAGTGTGGACTTGGAGACATAGGAATAATGGCCAGCAAAAAGAGACAGGAAGTAGGTCAGAGACAGGCTGTTCCACAGCCAGGCCTGTAGAGTTCCAGGGTCTGATTCAGATCGGACACACACTGTCCAGTTGGTTGGCTTGCTCAATGGATTGCAACACTCTCCTAATCCAGACAGCGTCAGCGTTGCACCTGAAGGGCTGGCCTCTCCAAGGTCAGCACCGGCCTAGGGGCCCTGTGCCCACATGCAGGCTACAGACGCTTCCCAGCCAGCCTGCCTCAGAGACAGGAACCAGCCAGGCCAATGAATGTGCCTAGAGATTGGCAAGGCGGTGCAACGGAAAGCTACCTGCTGTGCAAACTTAAAAACTTGAGTTTGGTATCCTGAACCCACATAAAGGTAGAAGAGAGAACCCAACTCCATAAAGTTGTCCTCTGGCATACACACACACACACACACACACACACACACACACACACACACACACACATACACACACACACACACACACACCTCCACCGATCTCTCAATCAGTAACTGCTCCTGAGCATGCAGAGGGCTGAGGTCCCTTGTCTGGCTTGTTTCCAGGTGCTGCAGAGACTGCAGGGGCACCAGTAGTAGAATGGAGTGGAACTGGTGGGAGATGAAGCCTTCCTGGGGCCTGACATGGCGGCTACTCTCTGTCCTCCTCAAACGACAGCCTAGTCACCCCTGGTCATGCTTGGCTACCACATCCTGAAGGGAGGGTATCCATTTAGCAAAAGGAAGTCACTGGTATCAAGCATAAAGTTTAACCTGGGTTACTTCATATTAACATAAGAGAACTGAGTCCAAAATGCCACCTCACCTTGCTATGGGTGCATGTACATGTGTAAAGAAAATTAATTGTTCTATTAATATTAATTAAAGTTGATTATTAATACAGCAGCAGTTATTTCTTAACCTGCTATTTTATAAATAGAAGATACAGAAACGTGTTAGATTTATAATAAACCTTAAAACACCAGGGCTGGGCAGATATCAACCCTCTAAGCTATCTTGTCTGCTTCCTGTCCAAAGTCCCCATAAATACTTGCATATGTTCCACCTGAGCTGCTTCTACCCCATCAGACCAGTCCTCAGAGCAAGCTGCTCTCAGCCATGTGCTCCTGGTTATGCTAACCCATGGCAACTTGCTTGCTCTTTCCTCCTTCCTCTCTCCCCTTTTCCTTCTGTGACCCCCACAAGCCCACAAGCCTTAGCTCTGCCTGCTTTTCTTCTGCCCAGCCCAGGCTGTCATCAACTTTATTAGCCAATCAGGGAAAATTGGGGAGCACTCCTTACCTCACTTGGATACAGAAGATGGCTCAACATACATTGGCCCATGGCGGGGTGGGAACCAGATCTCAGCATCTGAAAACACAGTTGCACAAGACCCTCCTCCAACATACATGTTCCTGTATTCGCATGTGTGTATGTGTGGAAGGCATAGGTCGATACTGGGCATCTTCTTCCACTGTGCTCTCTCTCCATCCTGTCTTTTGAGACAGAGTCTAACCTGGAGCTCCCTGATTTGGCAAGATTAGCTGGCATGGAGCTCTAGGAATCCACCTCCTCCCCAGCACTCTGATCACGAGAGCTGCCACCATGCCTGCCTGTTTACATGGGTGCTGGGGATCTGGTCCTTACACTTGAGCAACTGGTACCAGAGCCATCTTCCCAGTTCCGCACAGTACTTAGTTCTTAGTTTAAATAAGAAACTGGAGACTATCTATCCTTGTCTCTCTCTGCTTTGGACTCCATGCGTCTCGACTTTCTCCTTTCCTGGGAGAACTCTATACTTCTGTTGCTGAGCTCCTGAGCAGAGCACAGGGGACTCTGCTGTACCCTAGGCCAGAGGCTGGATGTCTCTGGGGCCTGGGAGGCCTCCTTGGGAAGGTGTGGGCCAGAGGCTGGAGCTGAGGGAATAGCTGCTGCTGGACCCACAGGCAGGGGATTCGGTGAGGGCCTAGCCTGGATGGTCCTGGGACCCAGCAAGTCTCCTCAGGAAGGTGGGAAGGGCTGTAGGCTGGGTGCTCCTGGCATCTACCAGGTCTCCTCAGGAAAGCAGGTCAGTACATTTGGCTTTATGTTGAGGTATTTGATCCATTTGGAGTTGAGTTTTGTGCCAATTGACAAATAAGTATGAATCGACTTGCCGACCTCCACTTTGACCAGCATCATTTGTTGAAGAAGCTAATTTTTTTCCAGGGTGTATTTCTGACTTCTTTTTTTAAAAATCAGTTGTCCAGATGTGTGTGGATTTATGTTTCGGTCTTCAATTCTATTCCATTGATCAATGTGTGTAGTTTTATGCCAATATCATGTGGTTTTTATTCCTATCTATAGCTTTCTTGTACACCTTGAAATCTTCAAATCAGGGCTGATGATACCTCTGGAAATTTTTTTATTGTACAGGATTGTTTTTAACTAGCCTAGGGTTTTTGTCTGTTCATATGAAGTTGAGAATTGCCCTTTCAAGGGTTTTTAAAGAATAGTGTTAGAGCTGGGCATGGTGGTGCACACCTGCAATTTCAGCACCAGGGGAGGCAGAGGCAGGCACATCTCTGTGAGTTCGAGGCCAGTCTGGTCTATAGAGTCTAGGACAGGCAAAGGTACACAGAGAAACTTTGTTAAAAAAAAAAAAAAAAGAAAGACGTGTTGGGATTTTGATGGGGATTGCATTGAATCTGTAGATTGCTTTTGGTAGGATGGACATTTTTACTACCTTAATCCTACTGATGAATGAGCATAGGAGATCTTTCTATCTTCTGTTTCAATTTCTTTCTTCAAGACTTGAAGTTTTTTGTTTATTTGTTTGTTTTCGTTGTCATGCATGTCTTTCACTTGCTTGGTTAGAGTTACTTAAAGATATTTTATATTACTTGAGGCTGTTGTGAAAGGTGTTGCTTCCCTGATTTTTTTCTGTCAGTCAATTTGTCAGGTTTCATTTGTATATAGGAGGGATACTGTTGGGTTTTTTTTTTTTTTTTTGGGGGGGGGTGTTGTTTTTTTTTTTTTTGTTTTTAATCTTGTATCCAGGCACTTTGCTGAAGCTGTTGATTTGGTGAAGGAGTTATCTGGTGGACTTTTTGGATTCACTTATGTATATTACCATATCATTGCAAATAACAAGTCTTTGAATTTTTTCTTTCCAGTTTGTATCCCTTGTTCTCCATCAACAGTCTTATTGCTTTAGCTAAAGCATCAAGTACTATATTGAATAGATAGGGAGAGTATGGGCAGCCTTGTCTTGTTCCTGATCTTAGTGGAACTGCTTTGAGTTTCTCTCCATTTGATTTGATGTTGGCTATAAGCTTTCTGTAAATTCCCTTTCAATGTTTAAGTATGTTCTTTGTATCCCCAGTCTCTCCAGAACTTGTCACTAAGGAGTATTGGATTCATTCAATGACTTCTTCTGCATCTAATGAGATGATCATATGTTTTTTCTTTCAGTTTCTTTAGTATGGTGAGTTATGTTGATTTTCTTATGTTGAACCATCTCTGCATCTCTAAGATGAAGTCTACTTGATCATGGTGGATGATCTTTTTAATGTGTTCTTGAATTCCTTGTGAGTATTTTATTGAGGGTTTATTTTCATTCATGTTCAAAAAGGATATTGGGCTGTAATTCTTTTTCCTTGTTGAATCTTTTATATGGTTTGGGTATCTGGATGACTATGGCCTCATAAAATTAATTTGGCAATGTTTCTTCTGTTTCTGTTTTGTGGAATAGTTTGAGGAGTATTGGTGTTACTTCTTCTTTAAAAGTCTGGTAGAATTATGTACTAAAACTATCTGGCCCCAGACTTGTTTGTTTGTGGAATGTTATTGACTGCTTCTATTTTACTAGGGGCTATAGGTATATTTAAACTATTTATTTCATCTTTATTTAACTTTGGTTAGTGATACTTATCAGGAAAATTATCCATTAAAATTTTTTAAATTTTTTAGATTTTCCAATTTTGTGGAGTACAAGTTTTTAAAGTATAACCTAATAATTCTCTGGATTTCCTTGGTGAGTGTTGTTATGCCCTTTTTTGTTTCTGATTTTGTAAATTTTTGTATTCTTTTTCCATCTTTTAGTTTGTTTGGACATGAGTTGTCTATCATGTTGGTTTTCTCAAAGAACCAGCTCTTGGTTTCATTGATTCTTTGTTTCTATTTTATTGATTTCAGCTCTCAGTTTGGTTATTTCCCACCATCTACTTCTCTCGGGTGTGTTTACTTCTTTTTGTTCTAGAGCTTTCAGGTGTGCTGTTAAGCTGCTAGTATGAGATCTCTTCAACATTTTTTAAAAAAATGTAGTCTCTTTGTGTCATGAACTTTCCTCTTAGAACCACTTTCATTATGTATGATAAGTTTGGGTAGGTTGTGTTTTCATTTTCATTGAATTCAGGAACATCTTTAATTTCTGTGTTGGCCCAGTTTTCATTGAGTAGAGAGTCGTTCAGTTTCTATGAGTTTGTAAGCTTTCTGTTGTTCCTATGGTTGTTGATATCTGGTTTTAATCCATCGTGGTTTGAAAGGATGCAGAGAGTTATTTCTTTTCTTTTCTTTTTTTCTTTTTTCTTTCTTTTTTGGTTCTGTTGAAACTTGCTTTCTGACTGAGTTTGTGATCAGTTTTGGAGAAAGTTCCATGAGGTGCCGAGAAGAAAGTATGTCCTTTTGTGTTTGGATGAAATGTTCTGTGAATATCTTTTAGGTCCACTTGATTCATAATGTTTGTTAACTCCAGTATTTCTCTGTTTAGTTTTTGTCATGTCCATTGGTGAGAGTGAGTAGTGGCATTTCCCATTACCAGTGCTCGAGGGTCAATATGTGATTTAAGCTGTAGTAGTGTTTTTTTTTACAAAAGTAGGTGCCCTTGTGTTTGGGGCATGGAGCTTAAGAATTGAAACTTCATCTTGGTAGATTTTTTCCTTTGATGAGTATGAAGTGTCCTTCACTGTCTCTTTTGATTTATTTTGGTTTGAAGTTTATTTTGTTAGATAAAAGCTTGCTACTGAGGTCCGTTTTCTTGGACAATCTTTCCCAACCCTATATTCTGAGGTAATGTCTATCTTTGATGTTGAGGCATATTTATTGTATGCAGTGAAAGGATGAATACTGTTTTTTCATCTATTCTGTTAGTCTGTGTCTTTTTTTTTCTTTCTTTCTTTCTTTCTTTTTTTTTTTTTTCTTTCGGTTTTTTGATTTTTTGAGACAGGGTCTCTCTGTGTTCGCCTTGGCTGTCCTGGACTCTCTTTATAACCAGGCTGGTCTCAAACTCACTGCGATCTGCCTGCCTCTGCCTCCCAAGTGCCACCATGCCCAGATTAGTCTGTATCTTTTTATGGGGGGAATTGGGACCGTTGATATTGAGTGTGTGTATGTGTGTGTGTGTGTGTGTGTGTGTGTGTGTGTGTGTGTCCTTCATCCTTTTAGTTTTTCTGGTGTGCAGTTATTCATTTTCTGTGGTTTTGTGGGTGTAGTTTACCTCCTTGGGTTGGAGTTTTCCTTCTATTGCCTTCTATAGGGCTGGATTTGTAGATAGATAATGTTTTAAATTTGGCTTTGTTGTAGAGTATCTGGTTTTCTCTATCTATGGTGATTGAAAGTTTTGCTGGGTTTAGTAATCTCACCTGGTATCTTAGAGTCTGCAGGGCATTTGTCCTTCTGGCTTTTAGAGTCTCTGTTGAGAAGTCTGGTGTAATTCTGATAGGTCTGCCTTTATATGTTACCTGCTCTTTCCCCCTTGCAGCTTTTAATACTTTTTCTTTTTTCTGAATATTTAGTATTTTGGTTATTGTGTGGTGAGAGGACTTTCTTTCATGGTCCAGTCTATTGGGTGTTCTGTGTGCTTGTGTATTTATAGGCATTTCCTTCTTTAGGTTAGACAAATTATCTTCTATGATTTTGTTAAAAATATTTTCTTTTAGCTGGGGTTTTTCACCTTCCTATTATTCTTAGGCTTGATCTTTTCATTGTGTCCCTGTTTTTCTGAATGTTTGTGACAGTAACTTTTTAGATTTGACATTTTCTTTGATAGATGTACTAGTTTCTCCTCTCTTATCTTTAGTGGCTGAGGTTCTCTCTTCCATCTCTCATATTCTGTTGGTGAAGCTTGTCTCTGTATTTCCTACTCTCATGCCTAAATGTTTGATTTCCAGAATCCCTTAGCTTGTGTTTTCTTTATTGCTTCTATTTCTATTTTTAGGTCTTGAACAGTTTTATTCATTTTCTTCAACTTGGACAAGCCTGAGGTAGTGACTCTACTGGGTAAACAGAAAGAGTTGGAGAAGGTTTGTGGGCAGCCTACATGGTCTTCTGGAAGTTGTGGCTTGTGGCTGAGCAGCAGGTGTCTGCCTGAGTTGGAGTCTGGGACACAGTGATGACTGGGGGAGGGGAGGCTAGGAGGGGATGGTCTGTGGGGTCCACGGGAGGCATGGAGGTGGGGGAAGGGAGGCTGTGGCTGGTGTTCTGTTGCAGCGCTAGGGGCAAGGCTGAGGGATTGGGTGTCTTGGAATTTTGAAAAAATTTATTTTGATTTTATGTATAGGTGTTCTCTCTGTCTGGCTGTTTGTCTATGCATCATGTGCATGCCATGCCTTTATATCCAGAAAAGGGTGTAGGATCTCCTGGGACTGGAGTTACAGATGGTTGTGAGTGGATATCTGGGTGCTGGGAATCAAACCTAGATCCTCTGGAAGAGCAGCCAGGGCTCTAACCATGGAGCCATCTCTCCAGCCCTTAGTGTTTGTCTTCAAATGCCTGTTTCTCTGCCAGCTGGTAAGATAACTTGGCTGGGTATAGTAGTGGTCTTGACTGGCAGGTGTGCTACTCCACGTCATCCTGGATGCAGGGCTTATGCTGAGCTGCCTGATGTGATCCTCCTTGAGGGGAGTCTCTCCCCTCTCTGAAAGCTCTTCAGATTGTTTTGTGCTGCAGTATTCTGACTCTAATGTGTCATGGACAGGTTCTTCTCCTCGGCCTTGAGGGTGTGGCAGCACCTGCTGTACCCTGTACCTTCCGCTGTCAGAGCTGAGCCGATTGACACCTGAACTACTTAGCAGGTCTGCATCCAGCTCTCCCCACAATTCCTCCTGCGTCTGGCTTCTGCCCTGTGGCTGTGACAGGCTGACCCCAGGCCACTTGTCTCTTGTCCTCTAGCCCTTAGAATGGCTTGGTCTTAATCAATCAGCTCCCTTTCAGGATGGTGCCCAGACAAGACCCCCAGAAACTCCATGAGAGACAAGATGGAAGTCCTCTCCATCGCTGCCCTGTCACACTGGATGAGATTGTCTCATGAAAAACCCTTGGGTGGGTTTCAGACTTGGAAGAACCACAGGCTTGTTCTGAGGCTAGGACGGCAAGTCTATTTTTACCATGACCACCTGGCTTACCTTTTGGATGATGCACCTGGCTTCTCTCCCACAACTGGGGTGCCGTGCTTGTGCTCTGAGTGGCTTGGTTTCTCACCATGTCATCTTTTCTGTTTTTGTACACTTTTTGGCTGTCTTATCCTGGCTTTATGATTTCTTTCTTTCTTTCTTTCTTTCTTTCTTTTTTCTTTTGGCTTTTTGCGACAGGGTTTCTCTGTGTAGCCTTGGCTGTCCTGGACTCTCTTTGTAGACCAGGCTGGCCTTGAACTCACAGCAATCCACCAGCCTCTGCCTCCCAAGTGCTGGGATTAAAAGCGTGTGCCACCATACCCAGCTGTATGATTTCTTTCTTCTTTCAGGGTATGTGTGTGTGATGTGCATACGTGTTTGTTTCTATTCACACATGTGTGGGTTCACATATTTGTACATGTGTGGTGTGTGTATTCATGTGTTTGTTTGGGGTATGTGTATGTGTGTTTGTGGTGTGTGTAGAAGCCTGAGGTTGATGTTAGAGTCTTCTCTTCTTTGATCTCTTTCACCTTATTCTGAGACAAGGGCCCTCAGTCAACCCCAGAACATCTCACTGCAGCCAGTCAGCTGAGTCAACTTTTCCAGGCATTCAGTCTCTACCCTCTTAGGCTTGAATTACACACAGGTGAGCCGCCAAGCTCACATGGTACTTACATGAGCTCTGGGACCCAAAGTCCCCTTGCTTGTGTGGCAAGCTCTTTATCCACTGAGACATTCTCCCTCTGTGCTTTCTGATGCTCCGGCCATCTTGCTCCTGTGTGTAGGGGCTACTGTTTGTTTGATGTCTTGACTCTTTTAGATTGTGTTACTTGGAGGCTGTGAGTGAGTGGTGTGTGTGTGTGTACACTTGAGTGCATGTATGTGCATACACCATGTGTATGCAGTACCCACAGAGACCAGAAGAGGGCATTAGATCCCCAGATCTGGAGTTCCAGGTGGTCGTGAGCTGCCATGTGGATGCTGGGAACGGAACCCAGTACTCTGGAAGAGTGACCAGTGGTTCTAACGGGTGCAGCATCTCTCCAGGCCCAGAGCTGACAATTCTTAATGGCAACAATACACAGCGGCTTCCTTCAGGGATCTTCAACTTGACCCCTGTTTTACCTTTCAGTGTTCCAGCACCCAAAGCTACATCTTAACCAGGTGAGAGCAGCAGGGGCTGTGTGTGTGTGTGAGGCACGTCTTGCCTGGCCATGATTCTATCAGATGTGGTCAATCAACCAACCAATCAATCAATCAATCACAACACATTGTTACTGATTCTTGAGACAGCCCAGTGGCCCTGCTGATTTCAGAGACCCCTGCCAAGAGCATGGAGAAAGAGTGCTGTGGGGGGCTGAGCCATGACCTGTATACACGTATGGATGCTGATGTAGACGTTTCCATGAACCAAGCCTGATTTACCTGTAACATATAAGATCAACAGCCACTCTCTAGTGTCTGCCCTAAGCTGCCATGTGGACTGTTGCTCGTTATCCCAGCTGGCTCCCCTGAGTCAAGAGAAACTCCCAGCACAGAGAGAGACAGTGGGATTGGAGGGGGTGTGTGCACATGTGTACACGTGCATGTCTTGACATTTCGGCCTCCTTCATATTCGAATGAAAATGAAGCCCATATAAAAAACTACTAATGCCTTCAAGTTGGTAATAGTTGCACAAAAATCCAAGCAGGAGGCCTTTGGGACAACAGGCTTTCCTGAAGCCACTCTGGCACAGAGCTGACAGGAAGAGCTGGCCTGAAGACTAGTGTGCTTGATAAGCCATTTCTCTGTGTCCTCTCTTCCCCGGGTAGCTGTCTGGAGAGGTCCCTTGCTCTAGGCTGAGGAGGCTGGAGGCTCTGGTGGACTCTCACCCCCCACCCCACCCCCTTTTGCATCTCTCGTGGTGTCGCCAACTCCGCCTATAGGCTTCCACTTTGCCTCCCTGTGGTAAGTGCTGGTTCCACTAGGGGCTGTGTAATGAAGGAGACAGGCTCTAGGGTGTGAAAGAACTACAGGGAAGGAAGGAGTTGGTGCTTGGTTTGGGCACTCCTGGGTCCAGCTGCGTCCACCCCAAGCCCTTCTCAAGCATTTTCTAAGGACAAGGATTTTGAAATGTTGTTTTGGCCCCAGGCAGATGGCGCCATCTTTAGCCTATCAAGCACTGCACTGAGTGGGCTGCAGCGTGGGGCTGATGGCCAAGCCAGCGTGTAGCCAGAAGCCCCACTACAGTTCTTGAGCTTCAGGTGAGCTCAGCAGGAAAGAAGCCCTTCCCAGACCAGTCTATGAAGGTAGGTGGATGACCACTTCTGAGCGATTACTCTGGGCCATGAGCCCACCCCCTAGGCCTGAGGGTTGGTACACAGTCACCAAGAGGAAACAGGAAGCGAAGTATGTGAGGAAGGGCTTGTTTCCTGGTTGGAGGTGTAATCCATCATGACAGATAAGATGTGGGCAGCAGGAATGGGAGGCAGCTTGCTCACACTGCCTCGGACCCCAAAGCAGATGGCACAGGAGGAGAACAGTTGTTACAAGCTTCAAGGCCTGGCCAGTGCCATGGACCCACTTATTCCAGCTAGGCTCTGCCTCTGCAAAGCTTCACAAGCCCCCAAAACAATCTCACCAGCTGGGGAGCGAGTGTTCAAACACATGAGCCCGTGAGGGTGAGGGACACATCACACCCAAACCATCGTAGTTGGTGAGGGGGCTTCCCAGGGGACCACGGAACCACTGTTACCGGCAAGCGGAGGGCTGTTCACAACAAATGGCCATTGGGTGGCCAGAGACGAAGCTTAGGGCTGTTCTTTACAACCCAGGCCGGCGGCAGCAGCAGGCAGGGCTGGTGTGTAGGCAAAATGACTGCTGTATGTGGACGGGGCCGGGAGGCTCGGGAAAGGGAAACCCGAACACCCAAGCTGCAGACTAGATGGGAAGAAAGGGACAATGTGTAAGCAGGGTCTTGGAAGACCAGGAGGAGTTCACCAGACCATACCATTGCGCTGGTCAAAGAGCAATCCTGACCACAACCAACCAGACATTAGCCAGGTTTGGAATCCTGACTGATCTCCGTCCCGGCCTCGTAGAGAAAATGACTTCACTCCCCTGAGCCGCAGCGCGTCCTCGACAGAGCTGAGGGTAGAGGAGACCCGAAAGAAACAGGAAGAGGAAATGGGACAGGGGCCTGACAAAGCCCTTGCTCAGTTGCGTTTCCACAGCTACACAGTGGCCACAACAGTCTGCTCTCCAGCCACAGGAAGGCAGTTTCGTGCAGCGCCACCTAGTGCCGGCTGAGAGTTGTTACGTAGTTAAAAGTTCTGAGGGTGGAGGCTCAGGTCCCAACAGATTGGGCCGGGGCTTCTGTAGAAGGTGCAGGTAGGCGGGACACCTGGCCTAACAGATCTGTGACTCAGGGCTCTCCCCACCTGCTCATAGGAACCTACTGGATCCTACCTCGCTAGGGATGCATAGACTATAGGGCTGCAGAGATGCACTTGAAAGCTCTCAGAGACAGGACAGTGCTGTGGATATTGGCTCTGGGAACCCCTGTGTGTCACACCTAGTGTCTCAGAATGAGGTGGGTGACCTGGCTGTCTGGAGCCCAGGAGGAGGGCCCAGGGTTCCCCTCAGGCAAGACTGGGTTTTGAACCCTAAACTCCGCAGAGGCCGCTGGGACCTCTGCAGACTTCCACCACAGGGTCTGTGGTCAAGGAAGAGCTTGGAACTGTGTAAGGCTAGGAGGGATTGGAGGAAGACTAGCTGTGTGTTTTGGAGCTAGCCCTTGGAGGCAAGGGTCCCACTCCCACCCTGCAGTACTCAGTAGGAAAAGAACAGCTTTATTTCTTAACGACGGTGGATACGGGGGCTTGCTAGAGCGCAGTGATGGCCCCTGCATTTTACAGCGGTCATACAGCGAGCCGGTGGGCAGTCTAAGGGTCTCCACCACGAGGACACCATCTCCAGTTTTCAATCCTGCTTGGTGTCTCATTTCACCTTCCTAAGTCCTGTATTAGGCACAAGAAATCCCAGGCTCAGAGATGTGAAGAGGCTAGTCCAGGATCCCGGATCCCGCTGTTCTAACCTCGCAACCTCCTTACTACGTAATTAACCCCTGACGGTCATCTCCTGACAGACTGGTTGTTGGCAATTCCAGGGTTATCCCAGATTCTTTGAGTCAAGTTTCCTAACACCAATCTGGGCAATGTCCAGGAGGTCAAGGTCACTGCTGAGCCCCTCTGTGCCTCCGCCCTGAGAAGGGGCCGAGCCTTACAAGGCGGCGCCACCCCCGCTCCAGTCTCGCCCCGCCCCGCCAGCTCCTTCCTAGCCCGGGTTCTGCCCAGTGCTTGGAGGGGCGGATACAGCCCGGAGCTGCACACGCCTGGCCTTCGGGGAGATGCGTGGTCAAAGCAGGGGGCACGCCCGCTGGCCCGCGCCTCTGCGCTCGCTGCTGCGGGCCTTAGGGCCCCAGGACTCCACTACCCAAGGCTTGGAGCAAGGTAAGTACGGAAGGGATCTGGGGGTTCCGGACACAGGCGGGGCTGGGCGACCTCCCCGGAGCCCCCTGTACTGCCCTTGACTGCAGCGCCACAGCCAGGATGCCCGCTGCGCCCCAGCCCCAGCGCTGGCGCATCCTGCTTCCTCCTGCTGCAGAGTCTTAGGTATCTGTCCCTAAACAAGGGCAACGGGTGCTGTGGGCAGGAGAACTGGCCCGTGAGCTCATCACGGATTTGGACTCTCCCCCCTCTGATGGCGTAGTTGCCCCGCTGTAGTTGGCAGACACGTGACATCGCCATGCCTCGGTTTCCACCTCTGCAAAATGGGGGAGACTCATCTTTGAGCGGCAATAGAGGGGTACAGCTAGCTATCCGACAAGAGCTCCAGGAGTGCTGGCCTTTCTCCAAAGCTGGCTCCCAGAGCCTCGCCCCCTGCAGGGCAGACACCTGGTCCTGAAACCTTGGAGCTAGTTCAGCTGCAGTTAGTTGAAAGACTGGCCCGAGAGAGGCTGGGCGGGCGGGCGGGAGCGGAGTGGGAGGGAGAGGCAACCCTTGAGGAAACTGCAATGCCCAGAGTCCCACCTGGTCCAGGGACAAGGCACCGGAGACGGGAAGGGGTGCAGGTCTCTGGAGACGAGGCCTGTCCTCAGTGGCCTTGGCTCAGGATGGGGCGGGTTGTGCTGTCAGAGGGGAGTTAGACCCGGGCTTCCTAGTTATTCCCCTAGCATTCTTCCGGTGGTGGTGGTGGGGGGTGCTCACTCCGGGCCAGAGGTCCCCGTCTTCTAGAACCTGAACTTTCAAGCAACGCCTCAGGTGATCTGGGATCAGATTAGTCCAAAAACTGGTTTAGACCAGGAAGGGCAGTTCTGCCCTCACCTGGTGTGAGGGATTCATTGTCTACAACATGGAAGCCAGATGTGTCCTGTGGTCCTGTTCTCCCTCCTCCCTCCCCCCCTCCCCCCCCAGCATGCTCAGCCCAGCATCTCCTCTTTTCTCTCATCCTGAAAGATACTTAGCTAGTTCAGGATGCCATGGTTGGGAAACTTAATGCATGGAGTCACAAAGCAGTGCTAAGAGGAAAAGCCAAGCACTCTGGGATGTTGGGTATTCCATACTGAATATTGAATGTTCCATAGGACCCCCATTTATGGCCCAGCCTTTGGGTACCTTGGTTCAGTGTGTGTGTGTGTCTGACTGAGGCACTCTATTGCTGACTCCTATGTACTGAGCATCAGCTGTCATGCCTATGTTTAATGGGGCCTGGAAAAGAGTTTAGGTACACTGCCACCGCCAGGGAGAATGCTTCCTCTGGGATGGCCTCTTTGGGATGATGCCCTCTAGCCAGCACAGAGTGGGTATTCCTGAGCCTAGAGGTGCCCTATTTTGCAGCACTTGTGTATCAAATGCTCAGGGCAGATTTGAGGACAGGACTTTTGAAGCTCTTCTGCAGGACAGCGCCCTCAGAGCTTCGGTGTGTGAGCTACCTGCCTGCTTATGCAACACCTCACCTGTTCCACATGTACTTTCAGTCATCACATTTTAAAAATAGTCCCGTGGCCTCCGCCCAGGCTTCGGCCCTGGCAGGGCTCCGCCACCGTTGACCCACTTTTTTGGCAAAGAGAGGGAGCGTGGAGTCAATGGGTCAACAGACATCACTGTCCCCAAAGCACTGTAGGTGCAGAATCAGATGCTGGGGTGCTGCAGAGGATGGGAGAAAACACCCCTAACAGAGGAATTGTTGTTTGTGGGGTCTAGCCTGCAGGGGAGCAAAAAAGCGTCCTAGAAACGAAGTAGCTCTGAGCTAGGGGAATGGAGAATTTGAGTTTGGGACAATCTGGCAGCGGCTTTAGGCTCTGTGATAATTTACCTCTATCTTCTATGCGCAGTCCCAGACTGCTTGTAGGCTTGAGGCTGAGGAGAGAGCGTTCACCTGGCTGGCATATGGCAGCAGCCTCTTAGGGTGTTTTCAGGATTCTGGAAAGTGGGGGCACTCTGAAACATCTTCATAGTGGGGGCTGATGGGAGCTGTTGGCCTGGCTGCCCCAAGTCCAGGATGCTCCGTACTTCTGTGGCTGTGCTCCGTGGTTGGTGGTGCCCTTCACGGAGTGGTGGAGGGCTTGGCAGGGAGGACGAGGCAGGATGGTGGAGAACTGTAAGGGAAGATGTAATCCCAAGACGAAGGGGCTAGTATTCAGAGGCCCTGCAAAGGAGTCCTGGGGGGGGGGGGGGAGCTGGGTCTGGAGGCTGCAGACTAAGACTCAGCAGATGGACGGACCACTAGAAGAGGTCACTTGTGGGACAGGATTGAGGGAGAGAAGGTGACGCTCTCACTCTCTGGGTTTCAGTATTGCATTGCTATGCTATGGCGGAGGGACCTGGAGTCCAAATACTGGGTTCAGCTTTGGAGCGAGCTCTAGGGACCAGGCCGTGGGCTGCAGCTCTTCAGCCACTTTGGTTACCAGACTTGGAGAAAGTATCTGGACTCTTTGTTCTAGACCCAAAGAAGAGTGCCCAGAAACCACAGAGCCTCTCCCCCATGCTCCCTGCACTGGTTTCTGGAGCTGGCTCTGGGTGAACCATAGCTCCAAGCCTTAAAGGGAACAGGAACTGTTTAATGGTGGCTTAGAGTGCTTTGCACAGGACCACATTAGCCCCTAGTTCTGCAGACTCCCATGTCTGCTTAGGAAGTACTGAACTGTCTTGGACTATTTCTGTACCAAATGAGTCTAATACCTTTTTTTTTTTTTTGGGAAAGAAAGGCATGATTGATGGTATCAGGACCGGTCCCAGCCAAGGCTCATTAAAAGTGGTGGCCTGAGGGGCCATGAAAGGCACTGAAACCTAACGCTTTGTTTTGCTGGTTCTCCACACCTTAGGGCTGAGCAGGGCTTCCCAAAGGCTCTGAGGATCCACAAAGGGTCTGGGCTGCCCAGTTCTTTTGAAATTTTAATGACAACCAGGTGGACACAGCAGGCATTTCTGCTGTCCTGAGTGCAATGGAGGAGAGCCCAGGAAGCAAAGGGTCACCCGCCAGTTCTGGAAGCTGAAGGGCCAGAGCCTGGGCTACAGACTCCTGCCTGTAGCTCTGAGCCTGTGCCAGGCCTGGGCTGCATAGGCTACTTCTGAAGCCCAGCTCTCAGGCCCCTCCCCCAGGCCAAGGGTGGCACCTGTGTCCTCTTCACAGCGAGGGCTGAGAAGTTGTCCATAGGGGAGTCAGGGGATGTCAAGGAAGTGGCAGGCTGCCTCCAGGTTCCTTTAACCCTACCTGCTTTCCAAGTACTCCTTGGCATGGCCGAGCTGTACACCTGCGCTCACCTGGCCCACAGAGCCATGCCTGTTAGCATGGCTGTACACCTGTGTCCACCTGGCCCACAGAACCTGTCTTGACAGGTGTGTGCCTGGAGGCAGAAGGCAGTCCTGGTGCCTGACATCCATGCTCAGCAAAGTCCTTGAGTGTGACCCAAGGTTCCCCGTTCAGGAGCTCATGGCATACTTGGAGATGCAGATGCCTTCTAAGCCAAGGGCTTTCAGGTTTACTGGGTCTTCCCACCCCAACCCTGCACGCACACCCATATGCTCCTCCCTTCTGTAAGGACTGTTGCCTGCATGCCGGCTTGGCCTGGGACTGAGTTGATCACTCTCGTCTTTTCATACGTTTATCTCTCTCTCTGTGTACACAGGCATTCATGTATGTGAATGCAAGCACATGCATGCCATGGCTCATGGGTGGCTCTCCGATGATAACTTCAAGTGTCACCCTTACGTTCCACTTTGTTTGAGATAGGGTGCCTTTCTTGTTTTTTATTCAAGCTGGTCTGTGAGCTTTTGGGGTTTTCTCTGCCTCTGTCCCCCCAGCTCTCCCACAGGAGCTCCATGGTGACAGGCTTTGGGTCATTCAAACTCAGGTTCTCACACTTGCTTGGAGCCATCTCCCTAGCCTGGTCGCTCCTTTTCTGTATCAAGGGGTAAAAGACATTGTCACTCTTGGGAATGGGCCTGGCTGTAGTTGGTACTCAATAAATATCTGTTGGATGAATGGGGAGCATGTCCTCTTCCACAAGTCAGAGGACTTTGTGCCCAAACGGGGACACACTTATGTGTTACCGGTGCAGTCTCCAGATGCAAAGTGAAATCATAAGTGAGCCCCAAACCTCCGCCCACCCCTCACTGTCTCCCGGAGGCAGCTGCAGTTAGGGTCAACCTTGCCTGCCTGGTTTCCTAGCCCTGCACTTGAAGATGTCAGTGCAAAACATCCCCCATGGCTGCCTGGAAGCGCCATAAAGAACGGGCAAGGCACAGCACGCCTTGTTCTGTGACCGCAGCTTCACTCGGCCCTGTGCCTTGGATTTTTTTTATCTGGGTTAACAGATTCTGTCTAATTGCTTTAGAATATTCTAGGTCCTGTCATTCCACACTAAGGTTGCTAGAGGTCATGGTCTTAATGAGTTGCAGGCAGTGAACTTGCAGCCTGGGCAGCCACAGTGCCTCTGGGCAGACATTTCTGTCTCCTTGAGGTGTTTTCCTGAGGATGAGGGAGGGCATTAAAGCATATTGTATGCCCTGCTGTTCTCACAAGACCCTGCCCTGTCGCACAATCCTGGTGGTACTCCACTCACTGCATTTGGAAATTGTACCTGTCCTCTAGAAGAGAAGAGAAGAGAAGTGGATTTTGCTGCTGTCATTTGCGTCCCAGGCTTGTTTGATAGAGCTTCTTGAGTGTTAGTCGACACTGATCGAGGTAATCATACCTAATTGGTTTGTAAGCGTAGTTGTTAGCTCTGGATTCAAATCCTGCCTGCATGCGGCTTCTTCAATGTCTCTGGCTTGTCTTATAACTGTCTGTAGTATCCTTAGTCCAGAAGCAGTAGTTTTCACTGTAAGGGGACTTTTGCCTACACATTGTTGTGTTCTCCTCTTCGTTGTCCACTGTGACTTCCCATTGTCAACGTGATGAGACCGAGCACAGGTATTTAATGGCGCCGGCCATGGGCAGGAACGTGTGGTCTCATGACAGCGCACACAGTGAGAAGAGGCTGTGACCAGAATTGGGTTTTGGAATGAGTGGCAGATGTGGCTTCATCGATACAGTTCTCTCTAATGGTCTCACCTTCATGAGCCTCCCACACTCACTGACAAGAGGTCTCCAAGGGACTGGCCACTTCTCACATCCCTGGCTGCTCTCTGAGGCTGGGCCTGGTGACAGACTGGCTTGTGCCCCTGGGCAGAGAACCTGGAGGCCTTGCCCTGAGCTCAGCCTGCCTTTGTGAACCTCTCTATGTAACACCCTGTCATATATAGAACAGAAGCCCAGCGTGCACAGAGAAGTGTTTTAAGGAACCCCAGAGGTGGGGAAAGTAGCTCAGTCACTAACACTTGCCTGCCCCTCACTTATCAGGACCTCAGTTCAGACGCCCAACCTGGAATAGTGGTATAGGTCTATAATCCCCTTCCTGGGGAGGTAGAGACAGGGGGATCCCTGGGTTTACTGGATAGCTATTACATAAACTCCAGGTTCAATAAGAGATCTTGTTTTTCCAAAAATACTGTGAAGAGCAATTGAGAAACCTGGTGTGATCTCTGGCTGACACACTCTTGCACACATGCACACACACATGTATGTACACACACGTGACCACAGCCAGTGGCACACACTGCTTACACCAGACTTCTTGCCTGGGTGGATACTGGCTGGGGTATGGTGCAGAGGAACAAGGTGGGCCTGGGCACGACTTGGTTGTGGATGCTGCAGCAGGTGGGTTGGGGCAGTGGCTAGTTGCACATCAGCCTGGTCACCTGGGGACGGTGCTAGAGGGACAGTTAGCTCATTCTGGAAAAGTACCAGATATGAGCCAGTAGGCATGCACTTCTTGGCCCTTGCCTGCAGGGGGCTGAGTCCTTCTGGGGTCCCATGGAGAGCTGGCAGGGACCTCTTCAGGGGTCCTAAATGGGGTTCCCACCCTGGCAGGTGCCAGCTATGTCAGTTGCCAACATTCAGTGGGGAGGGAGACATGGCATCGGTGGTCAGTGTCTGGTGGGCATGTGCATCTGTGAGTAGTGAGGGCAACACACCCTGAGGTGAGTGAGGTGGGATATGTTTGAGAGAAATTGGACAGTTGACCTTCACACAGTTTGTGCTCTCACTCTAACATTGTCAGCTGAAGTGTGCACGCGTTGAACAGGTGACACATGTGTGAGTGTGCACTCCAGGGAGCGTGTGCATCTTCATGTTTGGTGTGTGCACATATACATACCTTTCTGTGTTCACTGGCTCTGGTTCAGTCCTCCAAGGAGGCTCTTGCTCTCTATGTTGTGTTCAGCCTCTGAGGGACCTCATCTGTGCATCTCTGATTTATACTTTCTTATAAATTCAGAGAAGGGTTGTAACTCCCTGGGGGGGGGGTCACTGGGCCATGGGCATCTACCGTCCACTCTTAATTCACCTGGGGCTGGTACCTGCCCTCCCCCCCCAGAGCTGGCCCAGCAGACTAGCCAGGTGTGTCTAGGAATGGCAGGGAAGGCAGCCAGAGGACGTGGCAGGAAGCCTGGCTCTGTGATAGCCTGAATGCCATGGTAGGTGAGCAGCACAGGGGTGGGGTCAGCCCAGGAGCCACCTGCCACCCTGGGGATGAGGGTCTAGGCATGTGGCTTCCCAGGCCTCCAGAGGCTGCCTTGTCTCTGAGTTCTTGTCCTGGCCTTTCTCTGTGGTGGTGTCTATCGTCTCTCTGGACCCTTTATGTGCTCGTGTGTGTGTGTGTGTGTGTGTGTGTGTGTGTGTGTGTGTGTGTGTATTTGTATGTATGAATGTATGTATGTGTGTGAGTGTGTATGTCTGTGAGTGTGTGTGCATGTGTGTATATGTGTGTATGTATGAGTGTGAGTGTGTGAGTGTGTGTGTGTGTGTGTGTGTGGTCTGTATTCAGACAAGCACTCTCAGGGGAGTCCAAACAAACATTAAACTGTTGTGGATCTCATTCCACCCTGTGTGGTTCAGAACAGGCCAGGTTTGATGTGGCTGAGATCAGAGATGTTTCTTGTTTTCTCAGCCTTTCCAGTCCCCCTCACCCCCCCACCTCCGTGCATTAAGAAATTACATTCCTGCCCCCCTCAGAGGTATCTCCTGAGTGGGGGTGTAACTCTCCCTGAGTCACGGAAGCTGGATTTCAGCACTTAACTCCAGTGTACAAGGTATAGGCCAGGACAGAGAACCTGGAAGCCGTGGGCACTGCCAAGAAGGCCTGTGGTTCCTGCATCTGGACACAGCTGGCATGACCATAGGGCAAAAGGGAAGGAACTTCTCCCTGAGCTGCGGAGGCTTTGGAGGTGCTTGTTACTACAGCAGAGCCATCTGATACCGTCTGCTGGTGGTATGTCCCCTTCCCTGATGCCCAAACCTTGGTGATTGACCCGCCTGCCCTTTCCCTTCCATCTTTCACTCCTCAGCCTTAGTGTCACCTTCTCAGAGAGGCCTATGTCAACCATTTATTCTCCTCAGCAGCCTCTGCAGCTTAGGAGCCTCAAGCTGTGGCTGCCATCTTGCTAGGTTTCCACACGATGGTCTAGGCGGGATGGCCCATCTGCCCTTCAATGTGAGCAACAGGCCTTGGCTTCTCAAAGACCAGAAGGTCAAAAGCAAGTTGTTGAGGCCCCTGCCCTTGGCTTGCATCTGGTTGGCCGTCATCTATCCTGGCTTTTATTGCTGCTGTGTCTCTCCAGGTGTCTTCTGTATAGATAGTGCACCTGTGCGGCATCTGGCAGAAGGCTTACTCCGGGGGGCCAGTCAGTACAGTTGTCTCTGAGCACGTGTGTACACACATGGGCAGACAAGGCAACCTCAGCTATTGCTCCTCAGGAACGATCCACCTTGGGCTCCCACTGGCCTGGAGCTTGCCAAATAGGCTAGTCTGGCTATCCAGTGAGCACCAGGGCTCCACCTGCCTCTGCTCCCACAGCACCAGGATGGCAGGCAATGCTTTAAAATTTTTTTTCTAGTCTTTTCATGGATTTAGTGCTTTATTTTTTATTGAAAATACAATTTTCATACAATATTCTGATTACAGTGTTCCCCCCTCACCTCTTCCCTCACTTTCTACCCACCCACATCTGTACCTTTCCTTTTTGTCTCTCTCATTAGAGTACACAATATAGATGTAGAGTTACATGTGTTCACACATGTGAGTACAAAGACACATGTGTTCACACATATAGATGCAGAGACACGTGTTGATACATATAGATGCTGAAAGACACATGTTCACACATATAGATGCAGAGACACACATGTTCATTCATATGGATGCAGAGATACTTGTGTTCACACATATAGATGCAGAGACACATGTGTTCACACATATAGGTGCAGAGACATATGTGTTCACACATATAGGTGCAGAGACACATGTGTTCACACATATAGGTGCAGAGACATATGTGTTCACACATATGGGTGCAGAGACATATCTGTTCACATATATAGAGGCAGAGACACACATGTTGACACATATAGATGCAGAGACACACATGTTCACACATATAGATGAGGAAAGACATATGTTCACACATATGGATGCAGAGACATACATGTTCATATACACAGAAATAAAAAAAATAACTACATTATATACACAAAAGACCTATTTGAGGAAAAAGATAAAAAATAAAAACCCAAAAAAGAACACTGTGAGACAAGGAGTCTGCAATTGTGTTCCTTCTGTGCTGGCCATCTGCTGGGCATGGAGTCTGGACTCGAGAGTGGTCTGTTTGCTCAGTGAGTTCTGGGCATCAGCCCCTCACTGTGGCTGTGGCAAGCATCTTATGAACCAAGATGACCTGCCAGCATTGTGCTTTCTTTTTATGGTTTTGTTTTGTTTTGAGGAAATGTGTCACTCTGTAGCCCAGGCTGGCCTGGACCTTACTCTGTAGACCAGGCTGGCCCCGAATTCACAGAGATTTCACCTGCCCTGCCTCCTAAGTGTTGAGACTACATGAGTGTGCCTGGCTTTGTAGTCACCTTTCTAAAGACTCGTCACCATATAAGGTCACATTCTAAGTTTGTGTGGCTCAGGACTTCAGCATACACAGGAGGACAGTGCAGGGCTTGAGGGCTAGCCTTCTGCAGGGTGGCTTTCAGGGCTTGGGGGCTAGCCTTCTGCAGGGTGGCTTTCGGGGCTTGGGGGCTAGCCTTCTGCAGGGTGGCTTTCAGGGCTTGGGGGCTAGCCTTCTGCAGGGTGGCCTTCGGGGCTTGGGGGCTAGCCTTCTGCAGTGTGGCTTTCAGGACTTGGGGGCTAGCCTTCTGCAGGGTGGCTTTCAGGGCTTGGGGGCTAGCCTTCTGCAGGGTGGCTTTCAGGGCTTAGGGGCTAGCCTTCTGCAGGGTGGCTTGCAGGACTTGAAGAGCAAAGTCCCCAAGATCATGGCTGAGCCTTGGACACCACAGTCCATCACTTCTGCCATAGTCTCAGCCCTGGGCGCTGCAGACACTTCCCTGTAAGCTGGAGAACTCAGCATACAAGGGAACTGTTCTGGGACAAACCCCAATGGGCTCTGTGTAGCTTTTCCTGACTGTATTGATGCTCAGCACCCCCTCGGCAGCTCTCTGCAGCCTCCACACCCTGTGCAACTGGGAGGAGTTCATCCAGCAGCTGTGAGAATCCTTCTTAGGCCACTGGCTGGCTTGTCCCTCAGTCAGGGTTGTGTGTCAAAGATTCCCAATGCTGATGGGAGACACCTTCCCTTGCCTGCTCCCATTGGTGGCAGGGCCTCTGTGTAACAACTGCTTCCCTCCTGGAGTCTGGCTTTGAGCCAGGCCTGGCATGCAACCTAGGGCACACTCACCATCATGCGGTCACAGCATGTGTGCCACCAGAGGGATCTCACTGGGTAGTTCCACCAAGAGACCCTCACACCAGAATCCTGGTCTCATAGCTCCACCCCCAGCACTCTTGTGTAGATGGGGGGCCTCTCATCCTGTTGCCTTGGGGCACATCTGGAAGCATCCTGAGTCGGAATCCTTCCAGTTGTTGATCACAGTGCCTGGAGTGGCCATGGGACACCTGTCCTTCCCCCAGGACAGTGGCCACTCCATTCACTGTCATGCTTTCCTCCGAGCAAGCTCAGCACAGTAGCGATTTGCTCACATCCAAGTGCATGGCCTGAGCCTAGTGCCTGGCCCCTTAACAGTTGCCTACGGCCTCCAAAGTGTGAGTGTACAGGACAAGGTGAGGGGACAGTGGGTGCAGAGAGTCACTCGCAGAATCATCCTGTGGTTTACAGGTTGCCCCCATGCTGTCATGGAGCCTGAGGCCTCCTAGTGAAGCACCACCCATAGAAGACTGCAGAAAGCTCTCTGTCTCCAGCAGCTCCATGCCTGTCCAGTTGCAGGAGCTGGGCCACACTCTTTCTCAGGAGTCTGGTAGGAGGCACTTCTGTTTGAGGTGGTCCCAGGTTTCCTCTGAGAGCATTGTATCACCATACACCACGTGTATTCACAGAGCTGGAAATGGATGGGTCCAGCCTGCTTGGATTTAGACCATTTCTTCAGTTAATTGTTTTCTAAGTCAAGGTCTCACTGTGTAGCCCTGGCTAGTCTGGAAGTTACTGGGTAGATCAGGTCCACCTCAGGGTTTGTGGTGATCTTTCAGTGTCTGCCTCCGAAGTAGTGAGGTTTACAGATGTACACACCGCCATGCCTGGCTTGTTTCCCCCAGTGCTGAGGCTTGCCTTTGTACCAGACACTAGATGGACCTTCCTCCTGTCCTTAGGGGGAGCCTCCTCCATGCTGTTGTGAGTGTCTGTTGGGTTCTGCCTCCCACCATCACAGAAGGATCCTGCCGGGTGGAGTTGGCAGTCTGCTGCCTGCCTAACACACGTTACATGTTTGGACAGAAGGATCATAGCCGCTTACCCAGAGGGGAGAACTAAAAATAGGCCCTCTCCACCAGATGAGGCTTTTGATATAAGTTGAAGACTGCATTTCTCTGCTTCTGAGTGTGCAAGACAGCTGTGTTAACCGAACATTCTCTCTCTTGCATGACCGACTCTCTTCACCACACTAATTCTTCCCAGCACAGATAATGAGCCTGCTACGGGCCAGGCTTGCTGTGTGTTTCCAGTTCTATTTTTATTTTAATGGCTTTGCTGTCTGTTTCCTGTATTCCACAAGAACTCATGATAAATTAGCTCCAGATTTTAAACATTAGGATCATAAAGAAATAAAGAAAAGAGGACACTATTTGTAGACCAAAGTGACTTCCAACTTGGAGTGTTGTGGGCACAGGTGGAGAGGTACCCAGCCTGCATGGCTATCACCGTGGTGCTGGGGTCCGGAGAAGCTGTTCTGTAGAGACGGTGATAACCCAGCCAGCCTGTGCCAAGTGAGGGCCAGCTCTGTCTGCAGCCATGTTCATGCCAGTGGGTGTGTGTTTTGCTTTGGTGGGACTTACTTGATCACTGTCAAGCTGGCATGGGGTGAGAGTTAAAGGCACTGGATGGCTCGCTGTAGGCAGTTTACCTTGGCTGGCTCTGGACTCTTAGCCATTTTGTTATCCTGCCTAGTCCCCAATTCCTGTTGCTGTGTGTGTGTGTGTGTGTGTGTGTGTGTGTGTGTGTGTGTGTGCGCGCGCACGCGCGTGTGCACACTCGCAGCTGTGCATATACCATGGGTGGGCTCATTCCCTTTGGCTCATAGACTGAGATCAGACACAGTTAAGGCCCTCTTCCCAAGATCACCTGTGCTAGGAGCAGGGAGCAGGGAGCAGGGAGCAGGGAGCAGGGAGCAGGGAGCAGGGAGCAGGGAGCAGGGAGCAGGGAGGCGGGGCTGGAGAGAAGGCCCAGTGCTTACCAGAATATGTTCCTCTTGCAGAGGACCAGAGTTCAGTTCCTAGCACTCTCTTGTTGGGCAGGTCACAGCTGCCTGTAACTTCATCTCCAACTCCATCTCTGACACGCAGGCTTCTACACACAATACACTTACACTTAGTTAAACACAATAAAACTAAATATTTTTTAAAAATGAGAAAAGGACCTTTGGGGTCCCTGTGTGACTTTATTCAGCCCCCCACACCGGCTTCACTTCTCCCTCTCTGGGAGGTGTTAGCAGAATGGACAGGAGGTTTCTGCACACAGCTTTCTATTTTAGACAGAACCAATGACGGCAGAGCTGCTGGCCTGGGACACAAGCCATTTACAGTGCACACCCGGTGGCCTCAAGTCCAACTGGCTCTGCTGGCTCCCTCTAGGCCTCATGCTGAGATCAAGGTGAGGAACACAAGGTGTGAGGCTGAGCTGTGCCCCTCCTTTGGAGGTTCTGGGAGAGACACCACCTGCCTCCCTTAGTGGCTGTCACGAGTCAGCTAATCTTGGCAAGGCAGAGGCCTTTTTTTCCCTTCTAGCTGTGGCCAGTTTCAAAGGCCACACACTCTGAGGTCATGCTCCCTTCAGGCCTGTCGTGGCAGCCAGCCACATCCTTGTCATCCCTTGAGTCCCTCTTCCTATCTTAGCCTCAGCCCTCTCTTCTGCCTGGCTGTTTGAGGGCCCCTGTGATGACACCGAGCCTGTGGGACCATCCAAACTGACTACTATATGTGACCATGACCCTGATTCCACCCATCACAGGGGTGGCTGGTTTAATGGCGACGAGAAACCCTAGGGACTGGGAATCCTGTGGGGCGAGGTTTAGAATTCTGTTCACACTGTGTGCAAGTGGGTTAGGGCTGCCAATGTCATGACCAGAGGATCTGACACTTAAAGCAAACAGCCCCCCAGGGACAGGGGCCACACAACAGCAGAGAACACTTCCATCCAGCTCAGGGGCCCGCACAGGGAGAGATGGTCATACTTGTTTTCATCTCTGGTCCATCCGCCCTGTCTTTTGGCTGCCCCTGGCCACTCTGCAGCTTGGAGAGTGCTTTAAGGGGGAAAGGGAGCATCCCGTGCTGTGCTTGCTGGAGATTATCTTGGGCAGCTCCCCATGGGAGGTTCCTGAGGTCTTTTGAGCTCTTAGGGTCCAGCCATCCTGCTACTGCCCTTCACTGGCAATACCACAGTCCCCCACATCTTAGTGTGCTATCACCCCAGGCTAGGCTATCACACTGTCGGAACCTTCTCATTTTCACCTGCTCTGCTAGACACATTCCTTGTGGACACTTCCTGAATAAGTGGACACGGGTACAAATAAATGATGGGCAGAGCTATCACATCCAAATAGGTTAGCTCATGAGCCTGGGGCCCTGTGGTCTTTAGGTCCCGGTGCTTGGGTGACAGAGCCACTCGTGATCTTTTCTGTCATCTCAGAATCTGAAGGGAGTGGAGCTCAGCACACCTCAGTCACAGGACTAACCTCTGACATTCTGCTGACAACCTGAAGGCTGGTGCTCAGGTCCATTCCCCTGAAGGCTGCCAAACGCCCAGGGAGCTGTTCCTATAGTGAGAGCAGATGCTGGCAAATGCACCTAGGTGGAGCTCTAAATGACGGGCCACCCACCCACGTGCAGAGTCACAGCAGGCGCTGAGGCCAGCAACTCTGGGTGCTGTAGGAGAGGACAGGTGAGCAGGCATGATTGCAAACACAGTCACTCCTGGCACTCTCATCTTTATGGCCACAGAACGTATGACGTATCTTTAAAGTACCGCCTATAAACTGAGTATTGTGGAGTGTGTGTGTGTGTGTGTGTGTGTGTGTGTGTGTGATTTACAGGCCTACTTGAAGCTGTGTGAGCTGGGACTGAGTAGAACACATGCCAGTCATGAAGGGCTGGCTGTAAATCTGAGTCGTGGTAAACAGTAGGCTGAGCTCCAGGTCTCCCAAGCATATACATCTGGCAATCACACTGAAGCTCACACAGAAAGGAGATGGACGTGTGTGGGTGGCAAAGCCCGTTACTTAAACATGAACTGTGAGTGACGAGAGTGCTGTGAAATGAATACACCCACGTGACCAGAGCAGGGACATAACTGGCTCCTTTGTAGCCCTTCATGCTTGGACCCCTGCAGCTTCTTCTGAAGGCTGCACTCTTCCTCCCATGCTGAATCAAGAGTCCTGAGGGGCTGTCCCCTGGTACCTTCTAGAAGAGTCTTATTCACATACCACTTACCTTCTAGAACCGTCCAGGTTTCTCTGTCCTCCGAGTTCTGCTTCTGAACCTGACACAGTTCTAGTGCCCGCGTCCCAACTGCCACCTTGAGTCATGCATCAGGGAGGCTCAGGGTCCAGTGGGAGCTGAGGTCTACAGATGACAGTGGTACCCACTCCTTACATATGAACTCTTGGCAACAGGACCCACCCCAGCCCCTGGCCTCTTGCTGCCCTTAGAGAACAATGCCACCTGTTTTTTATCTTCCTGTAGGTGGCAAGAGACAGGACTCCGTCTTTGTTCAGTCCCATGATGCCCACTTACTTTTCTCACCACTCTGACCCAAATACTTGACAGGGAAGACGGCCTTCCTTTGCTCACAGTTAATGGAGTACTTTCCCCCACGTAGGAGTGTGTGGCAGTTGGGGCTGGCTCTGAGGTGGCAGGAACTCGTGACAGGACAGACCGGGAAGCAAGAGCTAGACTGAAAGTAGCTCTGCTCCCATGGCCTTACATCATCCAGGTAGGTCCCATGTCCAGAGGGTTCCATGGCCTTCAAATGTGGGCCACTTATTTAAATAAATGAGGCCGTGGGGTACATTTTACATCGAAGCCCTGATACTCACTAGTCCAACGGTGTCTGATCCATCTCACAACCAGTGTGGCTACCTTTGGGGAACACAGTTTCTCTCTCTCTCTCCCTCTCTCTGTGGAGAGGCAGAGGCGCCGTTGGGATTGGGGTGGCAGAAGAGGGGCATCACTGCATCTTTTTGCTCAGCGCCTGCCATGTGGCAGGCACTACATGGATCCTGGTCACATGAAGGCAGTGAATGACGCTTCATCCTAGGAACATCCCCTCAATTAGTTTGCTTAGTGACTAAGAGCAACTGGAGAGGGAAGGGTTTACCTCTTCTTTTTTTTTTTTTTTTTTTTTTAGATTTTTTTTTATTAATTTATTCATATTACATCTCGATTGTTAGCCCTTCCCCTGTTTCCTCCCATTCTTCCCTCCCTCCCATTTCTCCCCTTCTCCCCTCCCCTATGTCTGTGACCTAGGGAGACCTCCTCCCCCTATATATGCTCTCAGAATATCAAGTCTCTTCTTGGTAACTTGCTATCCTTCCTCTGAGTGCCACCAGGTCTCCCCATCTGGGGGACATGGTCAGAAAAGGGGCACCAGAGTTCGTGTGAGAGTCAGATCTCACTCTCCACTCAACGGTGGAGAGTATCATGTTCGTCGGCTAGGTCTTGGTAGGGGTTCGAAGCTTACTGCCTATATTCTCCCTGGCTGGGGTTTACCTCTTCTTACAGCTCACAGTCTGTTGTGAAGGCAGGAACCTGGTGGTAGAACCGAAGCAGAGGCCATGGAGGAGGGCTGCTCACTGGCTTGCCCCCCGTGGCTTGCTCCCCGTGGCTTGCTCCCCGTGGCTTGCTCCCCATGGCTTGTCCAGTTTTCATTCTTAGATACCCAGGACTGCCTGGCCAGGGGTGGGACTAACCACAGTGGGCTAGGCCCTTCTCCAGCAGCCATCAATGAAGGAAATGGCCCGCAGGCCAATCTGATAGAGGCATTTCCTCAACTGTGGTTCCCTCTTTGCCAGCTTTGTGTTGAGCTGACAAAACTCCAGGAGGCAGCACCCTTCCTATGAGAACTAATCCTCACCATCAAGAGTCACCTAGGAGGCAAGCTGCTGTGTGTGTGCCCAGGAATGGGCTTCTGCACTGGACTGAGGTGGGAGCACCTGTCTAAGGGAGTACTGTCCGGTCCTGAGCTAAGCTATAAAGAAGAAGCAGGGGCTGAGCAGGGGCCACTCATCTCCCTGGCTACAGCTGTGGTGTGACTGCCGCCTCAGGCTCCTGCCAGCCTGTCTTTCCACCAGGGTGGAGTGGACCCTTGAACTGTGAGCCAGTTACACCCTTCTTCCCTCCCTCCTTCCCTCTTTCCCTCCCTCCCTCTCTCCGTCCCTCCCCCTGTCCCTCCCTCATGTTGTTACTTTTGT